>NC_051851.1:78334558-78959558 GCF_905115235.1 Hermetia illucens
GTAGGCCAAACAAGGTATAGCCACCCATTGTAATAATTCTAAGCTAGCTAAGCTAATTCTAAGCTACTTTTAAGCAAAATGTATCAGATGTAAGACACTAATTAGAAATAAATAAAATGAAAAAAAAAATGGCAGCGTCTGACGATTTGCCTCTGCCCTGGTAAAAAACCGTAAAGCCATTATCGCCTGACATTTTCTTTAAAGTTTGGGTGCTAAGCCCTAAACGATGGGTCCATGGACCAAAAAAAGGGGGAGTAAGTTGCTCTCCATTTGGTCCGGTCCGGCATTAAGTTGATGCGTACTTAGGACCCCACAATTCTCAAAAAAAATATATAATTTAATTGCTGTTACTTTTTCGCACTGCTCTAATTCCTATTGCAGAAGCCCCTAAATCTCGTCTTCCCACTCCAGTCACCTGTTCTCCCGGATGATGTTCTTTTAAGAAGGTTTGTACTTCTTCAGAACTCGAGCTTATGAAAATCTCATCCGATTTGCTGAGAGAGTTCAACTGGGTCGACTTATCCCTTCTAGAGATTGCACAACCTCATAATATGTTCTAACTGCGAACTTTCACAATTCTTAAAAGTCACTCATGTTCGTGCTAGGATTTCCTGAATTTTAATCAGTTTTCATTCAGATTGCTTTTACAAGCACAATTCAGAAGTGAGCTGGTTGATTTCCTAGGTTTTTGCAATTCTCTTTTCTGCCAAAGGACCGCTTCCATCGGGTAATAGGACAACGGACAGAAGGGCAGAATTCGAATTGAACTGAAATAGTCAGAAGAATCGTTAGTCTCCTAAGGAATTGCACTTTACTACCAAGAAATTTAATAGAATTTATACAATCTGTTTTCCTAGAATTACGATTCAACGATGGCGGGTAATATAGCATTTGCAACCTGAAAAACGTGTTTGATGAAACCTAAGAAGGAGCCTATGTTAGCATCTTACTCGTACAGTATAATGTGTTCCCAGTTCGAAAACAAAATCTTGCGGAATTCGGCCTCTGAATATTCTATACCAACAGCATCTCATATAGCAGTAGTGCAATTGCCAAAACTAACTTTTAAATGACCAGTCCGTTTCTTGTTTCAAAAATGTGGGAATATCCGCGATTCATAAGGGTTTGCACCAATCATGGGGAAATTACAAGAGAGGTATCTTCGATGGTGTTGTCATCTGAGATAACGAGAATTTACCTGTCAAGATTGGTCTGAACATCGAAGTCGATAGGAAACGACCAAAAGGCCGCCCAAAACAAAGGTGAGTTGCTACGCTAGATGGTGATTTGAAAGCCTCGCGACTCCATTCAGATCAGGCTTTTGACAGAGCACAATAGCGTACACCAAAAATATTGTTTTAGGAAAAAGGCGTTCAAAGTCCCGATAACGAAAACTCGATAATCATTTATAAGGACTTACAGCTGTTCAGCGATTCCAGCAACACACTGGGAATAAAACCGATCGCTTTATCGTCCGCGGCTATTACTGTGCCAGCATTTGGAATAAAATCCCGCATGGCGCAGACGTCGACTACAAGATGCAATTATAACACCTTTTCCGGAAGTAAGTCATGTTCCGGAACAAAACTCTGTCAATCAATACTGAGTGAAAAATAATCGAGTTGTCCATCCAACTAGGCAACAAATTTTCCTGGAAGCTTCACTTTAGTTCGGCGTAGAATCATCAACAAACCGAACTAACCAAAGGAGAAACCGAAATACACCACCCATAAGGTACTCCATGAACCCAGTAGTGGGAAGACGACGGCACATCCTGAAAATAAATCTATCACCGAGATTAAGTGTGGCAACCCTGTCGGCCAAACAAAACCAAGTGGCCGAGGAGAACCTCCATAGTGGTGGCACCGGGAGACGCTGTACTCACTTTGGTTTTCCGGCCGTGATGCAATAGGCGAATGGTCCAAAGGTCTAATCAGGGCGATCAGATCCGAGTCTGCACGGTAACTCATCTGAAGTGGCAAATTGGTCACCAAACCTCACCAGGGGTATACTGGTACCATGGAAACCGAGATGGCCCCTGGACTCTCATACTTCGGGTGAACTCCCGTTGTATGTGAGTACAGCTTGGTTATTTTCGGTTGGCTCCCTAGTGGGAGCTCCATGGGGGTTGTTGGTTATGCTCAAGCCAGAAGAGACCTTCGGGCTTCCGCGTGGTGTTGCGTTTCAACACGAGTGCCGTACTCGTTAGTTCGGTAGAGATTTAGGTAGGTCTTGCATCCACCAGTATGAATGCTAAGCCATGCATTTGGTATAGACTGGTACCGTTGTTGCTTGTCTCAGCGGGGCTCTGATTGTGGTCACGAAATCAATCCGTGTCTTAAGAAGACCATGGGATTAAGTTAAACCCTCAAGGACTTAATCAGCTCAGCAATGATATACCAATCAAGGTGTTGAAGCAGAAACTTGCAGTATCTTTCAATCGCATCCCGAGATATTAGAAAAGTTTTCAACGAAGCACAGACAACACCTTGTTCTTCCAAAACTAAAGAGGATTTTATAAAAGCATCACCAACTCTCCGGATAGCTGCGTGGTTAGAGCACAAGGCTGTTATACGGAAGGTCGCGGTTCGAATCTTACTGGTATCAGTGTGATTTATATCGTGCTTAGGTGTCGGATACCAGTCGACTCAGTTGTGAATGAGTACCTGAGTCAAATCAGAGTAATAATCTCGGGCGAGCGCAATGTTGTCCATATAGCCTTCTACAGTGTACTGTAGTGGACCCTTACGGTCTTGAATGAAGTGCTCTAACACACTTCAAGGCCCTGATCCAATATGGATTGTTGCGCCAATGATTATTATTATTATCACCAACTCAGATCAGATAAGTAACACCAGACTTCTAGAGAAGTATTTGGAGCTAACCCAACCGTGGTAACTTAGAAACAGCGTGGCTCCTACACTTTATGTATTCGCGAAGTTGACTTTGCAATAGCCCGTAAGAAATAGGTAGTTGGAAGAAGTAAGATTCATAACATCTGGCTAAAGCTGTTCAAGAGCACTCACATGGAATTGGCAAATGATCTTAATCAGATAATTGTCGATCCGAAAGTAGTTCCACCACTTTTCGCGGACAAGATAACTTATTATCGCATCCCCAAGAAACAATATGCCTCTTGTCCTTCAAAAATGCCGTCAAATTACTTGTCTTTCAACAATTTACAAGGATGTATTTATAAAGTTTCCATTGCGTTCTCTGCGCGAACATCTCAAAACATCTTGATAGGATGCGCAAAAGACTCAAGAGGCTGTAATTAACAATTTTTAATCAATGCAGCATTTGTCCACCAAAAACGAAAGATTTCTGCAGTCTAGATTAATTTGTAATCCATTACATCCCCCATTTGTAATCCATTACATTAATCCATTGACGTTGAGGGGCGTCCAGAACGAAGTTGGTCTTCAATAGACATTTCTCCATTTTTAAAACGTGAAAACCAATCGTAAACTCTGGTTTTACTTAAGGCAGCATCCCCATAAGCAGTCTTAAGCATTACAATAGTTTCCACGGCCGATTTCCCCAACAGGAAAATTTTGAATTAGACTTACAAAACCTATATTGACAAAATGAAACTGTATGAGAAAGACGAAAATCAACACCGTGCCTTGCCGAAAATCATCTGTAGGGATATCAGCAAGGTGCTGGTTTTGGAGAAATGCCGCATGAAAACAATTCAATTCACCACACCGCCAATGAAGGATACAGCCACATTGACATCCAAATTGAAAGTATTGATTCGAACGACGTAAGCAAATACCTAGGCATATTGCAAGCAACAGCATTTGCTATGGCAGTTAAATCTAAGACGCTAGGAGAATTTGAGATCATTGCAATTAATACCTTCGTCACCCTGGTCCTTCTATGTATATGTATTTTCGGTATGTTGACATGAAGAGGGGTATAAGGGTACTTCTTGCAAACAATGGACCTGCCAAAAAATTGAGGATAATTTTCCCACGTCATTAGGGAGGAAGGAGGGTTCGTGATTTAGAAATTTTGCACTGCATTCTTTTTGTGCATTTTTTTTTTTAATTAATTATTAGAGCTACAAAGTTTCAACATAAATAAGGGTAGCTTAAGGTAGATTAATTAATTAGGTACTAGCACTGAAGAAGGAGACACGTGGTCCTCAAAACGATCGTATGCGGGGAAAAAATAAAAATATTTACAGGATAAGGAAAAAAACCTAGTTCTCATTTTTCAACTTATAAAAATTCAATGATATCAGGCTGCCATCATGATAGAAAAAAAATTATCTCCTTTGAATTTTAAAAGGAGAGAATGGGATCCCATGTCGAATGTAACTTTAGTCTAACAGAAGATAGACATATGGAAAGAGAAACCTATTCTCGGAAGTTATATTAGAAATTTGTTGTTACCGGCCATTGGCATCGAAGTCTCCAACAAATGGTTAACTAATGGTGTACTATTTTATGAGACAGAAGCATTCCACACTTCAATTCATGATGCCTCGCTCCCAATTAAAAAATTAATGACTCCCCAATCACCAACTGCAGTTATGCAACTATAAAGAAGAGAGAACGCATATCATCTGCGCGCAGGATGTTGACAATTATCGAGTATACCAGATAGATTATCCTTCAAAACCGTATGTTAAAGTATAACTTGGTGGCAAACTACCATCCTTATTATAGGTATACTCGGAAAAGAATCCTGTAAAATGACCAGGCGAAGCTACTGTGGAATGACAACATAGCCACTGATCACAGTATTGATCACAATAAGCCCGATTTAGTTCTGCTTCTTAAGGAACAACAAGCGTGCTTCGTAATCAAAGTAGTCACACCGTTGGACCGGACCACTGTTGAAAGACAGGAGGAAATCCGGAACTGAAGGACGATATGAAGCAGACATGGAGAGTATAAAAAATTCAGAATCCCAGCCGCGACAAGAAAAAATTTACATAAAGTGGTGAAGACGCTCAACCCACGAGCCGAATTATACATGGAGATGTCATCCTTGCAACTTGTGGTATAGTTTCACCTAGTGGTCCCTACTCCAGGTTCGCGCTATCTTCTGTTTAACATCTAAATGTCCCTGAGCTAAGAGCATCCGCGTCACCAATTGAATTGTTTGCGGCTACCATAATGTAGCAATACATTTTCACGTGGTCGCACAAACTCTATGCTGAAACGGATCATCGCTGTGATGCGGGCTTTTGGATGTTGCCTTCAGCCCATCCTTAAGTTAATCGTCCCTCGATCTGGTTGGGCGGGAGGAAAGTTCGTGACTTTTTTTGACTATATACATATATCTATTTTCAGAGTTTACAGCATGGGTGATTTCCAACATTTTTAGATAACAAAAGTTTTTTTTTAACAGGTTATACTTAAAGTACCATCTAGTTCACGATATCTGTAGGGCTTAATAGTGCCATCATGAACACACTTCCACTAGGTCAAACTTGTCTTTTTCGTGTGAGTTTACTGCACCCTCACACATTATAACTCATTAAAATAAACAGGTTGTCTCCTCCTGTATTATAAAACAGGCGTGTACCAAAAACGGTCTACCTTAAGTGACATTTTCCTGTCTGCGACTTGTTTGTTCTACAAGGGACAACTGGCGCTGGGTCATAGGAAGTTACATGAAATTCACCTAACAGTAGCTGATTTAATATCTATAACATCTATAGATTTAGTATCTAGCTTTTAGAAAATATTGGTTTGGGGAAAATAAATGCCGTATTTTGTCAATAGATGGCGACACTTAAACATATCTTGTGTTGTACTCATTGCATCGGGTCATTCTATACGGCAATTTGAAGACGACAATTTGTGCTGCAAGTGTATCTTTGACAAGGTTGTGATCGTACGTTTCAGTCTCAAGTTATAGTGCGTCAAAGATAGAGTCCATCAAACAAGAAATTCGTCATATTTTACGTTTTTACTACCTGAGAGGTAAAAATCCAACGAAGGCGGCCGAAAAAATTTGTGAAGTTTATGGGCCCGATATTGTAACTGTTCGCACAGCGTTGGTTCGGCGTTAGTTCGATTGATTTCGTTCTGGTGCTCGATTAGCCAGAAACTGAGTATAGACCACAAAACCGTTTGGAACCATTTGCAGAAGATTGGATTCCAAAAAAAGCTGTTTGGGAGCCACACGAGTTGACGCAAAAAAATCTCTTGGACCGGATCAACGCCTACGATGCACTGCTGAAACGGAACGAATTCGACCCATTTTTGAAGCGGATGGTGACTGGTGATGAAAAGTGGATCACGTACGACAACCTCATTGAAAAAGATCGTGGTCGAAGCACGGCGAGCCGACCCGAACCATCGCTAAGCCCGGATTGACGGCCAGGAAGGTTTTGCTGAATGTTTGGTGGGATTGGAAGGGAATCATCCACTATGAGCTGCTCAACTATGGACAGACCCTCCTCTACTGTGAGCAACTTGACCGTTTGAAACAGGCGATTGACCAGAAGCGGCCAGAATTGGTCAATAGGAATGGTGTTGTGTTCCACCAGGACAATGCTCGGCCTCACACATTTTTGATGACCCGTCAGGAGCTACGGGAGCTCGGATGGGGTATCCTATTGCACCCACCGTATAGTTCGGACCTGGCACCAAGTGATTACCATCTCTTCCGCTCCATGCAAAACACTCTTGGTGCTGCTAAGTTTGCCTCAAAAGAGGCGTGCGAAAACTGGCTGCCTGAGTTTTTTGCAAATGAGAAGGGGGGGTTTTATAATGGGGGATAATTAAATTGCCTTCTAACAAAACGGGGCAGCCTCAAATTTCGATCACAAATACGACATTTCTTTTCCCCAACCCGATAAGTCCCTTTGAATATACTTCTCTGGCGTGATCTTGAACGGTTAGCATCTATGGGAATACTCGTCAGTATAACTGTGTTTGAAACATAATTGCTGAACGTATGATTGTACATATATCTACATAAATCAGGTCTATAATTAGAGTTGTAGTTAGCAGTACGTTAATGGTAGAAACTATGTTCTTTGTGAAAAATCAATTTCAACCAGTCAATGCATGGATATACGCCTATGTAGTATACGCATTCTAGGCTTAATCGAGAGTCATAGACCACTGAGGCAGATTCTAGAACAGATGACTCGGAATTGCACAAACTTATAGCTTTATTATCTCATTCCTCAGAAGCACAACACAAAACACTTTCATGTAAATCTAACATTAGATAACGACTCTCTTATCGGATTTATTACACCGGGGCAAACTCACTTTCACTATTTATTTAGCCAGTTTTGGAGCTCTTTCAGCGGCACGACCGACCATACTTTGACAAACAGATGAGACGTTCTAGAGAGATGAATCGCTAAAATTTGTATCTAATTGTTTCTCGATGTAAGCTTTAAAGATACACGTGTACTGTCAAATTCCAAGTTAGCACAGTGGGTCAATTGCCCACAGCTGAGAGAACCCCATGAAGTATCTTTCCTCTCCGTTTCTGTAGCTACAATGTTTGTCTCTGCGCAGAGAAGCAAGCGTTTGTGGTATCATATGGGAAGCTGACATAGTGAAAAGGCTGCTAGCGGCAAACTTACTTTCACGTAACCATTAGGAAAGAAAATTTCTTGAAGAACGAATTTCTTAGCCTATTTGTAGTGCGCCTGATCAACGGGTATTTTCTTTTCAGCGCATTTATATAGATTGAAGTGCATAATATGGTATACATACATGCTTTGTGTCTAGAGTTTGACGGCAATTTGCATTAAGCGACTAGACAGATGCTAGCCTCAAAGCTTGGTAGCTACATATGCATATATGTACATATACCGCGAAATGTCTTCTTGGAGTCGCAGTCACGCATTGGGGAGATGTTCAGATGGAGGGATTAATCACCTGAAATGATAATAAATAACAAGTGGGAAACCGGAAGCTGTGTGGAAAGGGCAAGGGTTTTGTTGATATTTTATGTAAGAATATTTAGGTAGACGATGGGTCCATTTATACATAACTCGCAGTATATATTCGTTTAACACACCCGATACTCGATGTGGTCCTAGCATTTTATCTCTAGGGAGGCAGTAATTTTATGGGATAGTGACAACTTTGATTTACTATAACTTTGTTAATAAAAGTAGGATTTCCACAAAAATTTTCAGTATGATATCTCATACTAAAACTTATATTACTGCAATTTTGCAAACCTATTATAAACTTAAGGAGGGTTCGCAGTAAATTTTCAAAATATAAAAATATACTATTATTTAACGGAGCGGAGCAAGTAGTTTTGAGGGATAGAATGGGCACTGACCACCATATTTTTTTTCAGATATTCCTGTTAAATAGATTCAGAGAACGGGTCCTCGAAGTAATTGACTAACATTGCCTTCAAAAAGTACTATTCGATACCTTTTATTGGACACGCAGCTATATTTGGTGCAAAAAACTTCCCACCAAATAGTCGTTTTTGAGAAAGATGCGTGTAATATAAAGACAGACAAACAAACAGAGGACATATTGCCAAAGAATGCACTGGGAATCCCAAATGACTGCTATGCAGAGAAACACAGGAGAAGAACTTCGGCCAAATCACAAACAATTACAGACATCCGGCATTCAAGAAGGCGATTTCAGCACTTCGTAAATGAAGTTCCTACAACTGAATTTAAACCATTGCCAGGTAGATTGAGACCTGTTCTCTCAAAGCCTTCTTGAAAGTAAAATTGGCGTTGCCATCGTATGCGAATATTACAAAGATCTCCACAGTGGTGTTTTTATATTAAACAGAAGCGACAAAGCGACAATCTGGACGTGCAGAAACCGAGCAATCGAAAACACGAGCAATAGCCCAGAGGGCGGATTTACACGAGGTAAGGTAGGCGACATCCACATATTCAGTTACTGCGCGAACCCCCGCTCCGTTTGGATGGTGGCAAAAAGAGCTTCCGGAGCAAATTGTCACAACCCAGTAATAATAAGGGACGATTTCACTATCCGTGCCGAAAATATAGGTAGTAGTAAAACAAATGCTTGAAGCACTTCCACTTCTAAATGTCATCATCATCAACGGCGCAACAACCGGTATCTGGTCTAGGCCTGCCATAATAAGGAACTCCAGACATCCCGGTTTTGTCCCGAAGTCCACCAATTCGATATCCCTAAAAGCTATCTGGCGTCCTGACGTACGCCATCGCTCCATCTCAGGCAGAGTCTGCCTTGTCTTCTTTTTCAGCCATAGATATTGCCCTTATAGACTTTCCGAGCTGGATCATCCTCATCCATACGGATTAAGTGACTCGCCCACCGCAACCTGTTAAGCCCGAATTTATTCACTATCAGACGGTCATGGTATCGCTCATAGATTTCGTCATTATGTAAGCTACGGAATCGTCCATCCTCATGCAGGGGCCAAAAATTCTTCGGAGGATTCTTCTCACGAACGCGGCTAAGAGTTCGCAGTTTGTTTTGCTAAGAACCCAAGTCTCCGAGGAATATATAAGGACTGGCGTGCGCGGATTTCAGCTGTTATCAGTTGTGATTTTCGACCCTAAATAAGAGAAATTTTCAACGGTCTCAAAATTGTAGTCCTCTTGCCTTCATTAATGTGCAGCTCAAGATCTTGCGCCGCCTGCTCGATTTGGATGAAGGCAGTTTGTATGTATCGCGTCGTTCTTCCCATGATGTCGATATCGTCAGCATGGGCCAGTAGTTGGGTGGACTTGAAGAGGATGGTGCCTCTTGCATTTACATCAGCATCGCGAATCACTTTCTCCAGGGACAGGTTGAAAAGGACACATAATAGGGCACCCCCTTGTCGTAGACCGTTGTTGACTGGTCTTAAGAGTGATCCTACTCCTCTGGGCGTATGGGGCTATCCGGCCTAGCAATATAACGGAAAATATCTTATAGATGGTACTCAGCAAGGTGGTACCTCTATAATTGCTGCACTGTGTGATATCTACCTTTTTATGTATGAGACAGATAATGCCTCGTTGCCAGTCGTCAGGCATTGATTCCCTGTCCCATACCTTGAGCATTAGTTGATGAACCACTTGGTGTAATTGATCGCTTCCATATTTAACCAATTCGGCTGTAATTCCATCGGCTCCTGGCGACTTATAATTTTTTAACCGATGAATTGCACGGGCTGTTTCTTCTATAGTTGGTAATGGCAGTGTTTGTCCGTCGTCTTCAGTTGGCGGGACCTCCAACTCGCCTATGTTCTGGTTGTTCAGTAGCTCATCAAAGTACTCAACCCATCGCTCCAATATGCCCATTCTGTCGAAAATCAGATTTCTCTCTTTGTCTCGGCAGGATGAGCATCTAGGTGTATAAGGCTTCATCCTGCTGACTTGTTGGTAAAACTTGCGCCCCTGGTGCGGTTGCTCCCTGTACTTTTCGAGTTCATAGACCGGTTTGTTCTCCCAGACTTCTGTGAAGTCGCTTCTCCGCTCGCCGGAGTTCGTGATAAGTCTCTGCGTGTGCCCGCGTTCTTGGAGAATGCAGCATTCTTCCGTTCCGTTGCTAGCTTACATTCATCGTCAAATCAGCTGACCCAACTCCTTTTGCGGCTGGGGCCAAGTATCTTTGTGGATGTACCATTTGTTGATGAGCTTCATCTCCAGGATCTCTGTTAAATACGGTTCTTGCGGCATCCATTTCCCTCTTATAGGTGTTGCGGAGGGCTGTGTTGTGAATAACTTCGGTATTCACTACCACCTGATTGTCAGAGGAGATTGTAGGTGGTGTCGTAATTCGAGCTCGCAGCACTATGCCAACGAGATAGTGGTCCGTGTCTATATTGGCCCCCTTATATGTTCTGACATTATATTATATATAATAATTATATTTTTAAAGCCGATAACAGCAGGTTTCATTTTTTGGCTGACTAAGAAACCTATTCCGAGTACATAGTTTACTAGGTGGCCATTATAATATATGGTGTAGCGGCTCTTCTCCAGGAAATCGGTCCGTGTCCATCGCATCTCTTGCAATGCTGTCACATCAGCCTTTTATTGGGACAGGATATCGGCTAGCTGCCCAGCATCATTCGGTTTGTACAGGGAGCGAACGTTTCATGAGAAAATGCGCAAATCGTTAATCTTTGTCGTTGCCGGGTTTGTCGTTGTAAAATCCATCCTGTCCGAGGCTCTTGTTGTGGCTTCGTAACATCGGTTTTCTGTGTACGGTTGCCAGCCCTACCGAACCCCCAACCTAGAGGACCAGTTGGTACATTTTGTCCCGCTTTTAGGCGCGGGAGACCCGCCTTCATCCTTCTCCGTTTGCAGTTTTTCATGAAGAAGAACTCCCAGCGAACACCACGTGGAGGTGGAGATAGGGTTTGGTAGTAGAGCTATTGGTGTTGTTTCAGCAGGCGTTTCCCAGATTTTATGCTCAATCGTGATCCAATCCACGTTTCGCCCTAGGACCTATACTACCCTTTGACCGTCTAAATGTGGTTCTGGCAAATAGAAGCAATGTCAATACTTTTCGGAGACGGGAAACGACAGCGACATCTGGGCAGCATCTTTCGAGAAAACTTCAGACTTCAGACATTCAAACAACTTGATAAGCAAATGTTCGAAGAAACACTATTTTAGAAAACGATGCCAATAGGAAACGCAAAAGGAAAGGTGCTGTAGGGTGTTGAACTCAGGAAACAGGTGCCCAACTTGTGGCGGAATGCGAAACATAAGAATTTCAATTTGCCTAAATAAAAATAAAACTAGGTAGCTTTCTCCTACTACAATATATTTTAATAGTTAGTAAATACGTATTTCGAGAGCTACTTACTCTCTTCCTCAGTACTTAAGTACTATTAAAATATATTGTAGTAGGAGAAAGCTACCTAGTTTTATTTTTATTTAGAAGAACTACATGCATCGGAACGATAACTATTTCAATTTGCCTGTTTGCCTTAAAGCTAAGAGCCAATATCAACGAACAGTGAGGAAAACATGCTCAAAGTTCTTAAAGATTTTTTTTTGTTCAAGAACGAATGCAGATTATATTTTTATATGTGATTTTATACCATATTTTATATGGAATAAAATCTGTAATTTGAATTTTTTATAAAAGGTTGTCGTATGGTAAAGGTAACTACTTTCATTTTTGCCGTTTTCGTTAATTTTTTTGGCGAAAAGAAATAACTCGAAAAAATTTTTAAAGTTTTCTGTCAAACAAAATTAAAATCGATTTACTGTCTGTCACACACATTTTTCTCGGAAAGGGTTACAACAATTGACACCAAATTTGGTGAAAAGGTGGGAACTCTGTGCGTTTACGTATACAGTGTGTTATGTAGTTCTACGTTGAACTCAAAGGGGGTCCCCATACATGCAAATGGAGGTGTACATTTCTTTACTTAAATATACTCATGTGGGGTATCAAATGAAAGGTCTCGGTTAGTAATTTCCGAAGCCGATCTTATTTTTAGTGGGCGGCGGTCAAAAGTGTTCATTTCTTTAATGGACCCATCCTAAGAAACGACCAAACCGAAAAATCTGAAAAAAAAAATCGATAAACTATATGGTACCTAGGCTTCGAAATACCCTCCATTCCGATATCTGTTCAAATAAAGTTAGTAATAGTATATTACTATAATTTTTTGTAATTGACTGCAAAACCCTCCTTAAGTTCATCCTAAAATCATGAAATTTTGCAACAATGTAGGCAATAACATAGAACAAGACCCTACCGTGGAAATCGCACTGTTACTAACAAAGTTATCAAATTTGCGGCTTCTGTGCAAATTCAAAATTTTGAATGTCAGCATAACGCGAAAGTGAATATTCTCACATAATATATGTATATATTACGTGGTAGGTACTGATGGTAAAAATGTCCACTCAAATGTTTTTATAAAAGAAATACACAAAATTTTTCATACCTGAAGCGTCCACTTTCTGGTTTTCCGACTTGTTCCAATTTACAGTTGATTTATCGGAGGAAAGACGTGTTCAAAGCAATTTTCTTAGTTTATTGTTGATTTATTTTGCTGTGAGAAAACAACTACCCGAGAAGCTGAGGCCCTCTATCGCTAAAATCGTATACAAAGGGTCTAATCAGAGAGTAGTGCTATAGAATTCAGCATCTCGCAGTCTGATTCCGTAACACGAACCAAGCTGCAAGAAAGTAGGATACCGGAGGTCCCAACAGACGAACTGAGGCCTAGGGTCGTCTGCTTGTCCGTATTGTGTGAAAAGATCCGTTTAAAATGGCCTCGCAGATTAGGCTGACAACTCGTGGAAGCTGGGAGTCATGACAGGTGCGGCTAGAAATATCTTGCGGTGGACAATGAAATTTCTTCTTTTTATGTCTTATTTATATTATGTTATGTTGTTGTATGTCTAAACATGCGAAACACATTGTTTTCCGGCTCACTCGAAAGCCATTAATGTCGGATTGTGATTCGCGAAAGAGCACGCTAAATGGAGTGTCAAAGACTGGACCGCCATATCTTATGGTTTAACTAATCAAAACTATGCTCTTCTCAACCGAAGGAATTCCTCATGTTCGACTTTTGAAAAACGTTAGGACGTCAAATTCCAATCGCTGGCGGTCAAACAGGGATCTATCGTGATATGGTCTTGTTTTTCCCGTGATACAGTTGGTCCAGTGTTTAAGGTGGTGAATGTAATAACTCCAGCCAAATACTTTAATTTATTACCAGAAGCTATGCTACCTCATTCCAGCGACAAATTGAACAACGATTGAATTTTTATATACAAACATAATCAGAGGCTTTCGGATCAAATAACGAAGAGTTGGTTGACCGACAACCATGTAAACGTCGTTCAATGACCTACACAAATCCCAGGCTTGAATCACATCAAACATCTCTGGGAAACCGTTGACAAAAAGATTAGGAAACATAATTTCACAAAAAGAACTTACTAATACACCGCTAATGAGAAAGAATGGGCGGAATTTGTAGTGAGTCTCCTTTTTGGCTTATTAACTCCCTTGCTGCATAATTACTTATTTTTCTATTTTTGTTAAAGTTTTTGGTAAAAAATCGTATTTTAAAGGAGTAAAGACGTTTTTTTTTTTTCGCCCAAAAAATTGACGAAAATAGCAAGAATTAAAGTAGCTACTTTAGGATAACTTTTTTTTAAATATCAAAATTACACTTCATATTCTATATAAAATTTTACAAAATCATTTCTAAACATATAATATAAAGATTCAAAATACATACGTTCTTGAACGAAAAACTTCTTTAACAACTTTGAGCACGCTTTTTTTCGCCACTGTAGCAGGAACTAGCCAGAATCTCAAGAGTTGGAAAAACAATATAAAAAGGCGAGGAAAGAATAGCAAGCCATCTCTAGAAGTAAAACTGGATACTTCAAGAGATTATGCAAGAAAGTGAACTTAGACCTATGGCGAGGTGCATGCAAGGCAGTCATGGCTTCATCATCATCATCATCAACGGCGCAACAACCGGTATCCGGTCTAGGCCTGCCTTAGTAAGGAACTCCAGAAATACCGGTTTTGCGCCGAGGTCCACCAATTCGATATCCCTAAAAGCTGCCTGGCGTCCTGACCTACGCCATTACCCTATTTTAGGCAGGATCTGCCTCGTCTTCTTTTTTTACCATAGATATTGCCCTTATAGACTTTCCGGGTTGGATAATCCTCATCCACACGGATTAAGTGACCTGCCCACCGTAACCTATTGAGCCGGATTTTATCCACAACCGGACGGTCATGGTATCGCTCATAGATTTCGTCGTTATGTAGGCTACGGAATCGCCCGTCCTCACGTAGGCAAAAGAGTTCGCAATTTTCTTGCTAAGAACCCAAGTCTCCGAGGAATACATGAGGACTGGTACACTAAGAGCTTTGACCCTATGGAGAGACGTTTCGAGTGGAACAGTTTTTGTAAGCTGATATAGGCTCCGTTGGCTGACAGCAACCGTGCGCGGATTCCATCATCGTAGCTGTTATCGGTTGATTGGTTGGTAGATAGGAGAAATTATCAACGGTCTCAAAGTTGTATTCTCCTATCTTTATTCTTCCCGATTGACCAGTGCGGTTTGATGTTGTTGGTTGGTTGGTTTTTGATGCAGACGTTGCCACCATATACTTTGTCTTGCCTTCATTGATGTGCAGCCCAAAGTCTCGCGCCGCCTGCTCGATCCGGATGAAGGTTGGATAAATATTGCTCAATGATAATACTATATGTGAAGAATGGGTTCAATTCCACTAGATGGACCAGGTGCAGTATTTGGTCCTCTGAGCAGATGAAGAAGCAGAAGCAGCATTCCCCGCAGTCTCTGTAGGGGTGTTAATTGGAATGTAGCCAAATACTGGCAATCTGAGATCTGAGGGGACATCCGTTATGATTCTTAAGAAGAGTATTCGCCTTGAGCTTTGAGATGTAGCCAAGATATCAGTTAAAATCATTATGGAACACATCAAGAAACACCACAAAAGTCTGATCGACAAAAAGCACAGACCGCATTAACATCCTTCGAATCATATTTTCTCATATTTTTTTTATATTTTAGGGTGCGTCCTTCTTCCTCAAATAACTCGGCTACGTTGATGACATCTAACAAGTAGAGTTGGACCGAAAACAAACACTAACAAAATATAGGTTCTCAGTCTGACTGATCATCGCACTCTTCCTATTTGCATTAATGGACAAAACATCGAAAGCGTTGACCAATTCGTATGTCTAGGAAGCGTTGTGTCTACCTGAACTTGATGTCTCTTGACGCATTAACAGTACTAAATTTGCCTTCGCTGGTTTGACCAAAATTTGAAACTGCAACTATTTTAACGAGAACACCAAGTTGACACTGTTCTCCTTATGCTAGTAACATATATCGGAGCGGTAGATGCAAAGTGGCCACCATTGTTACTTAAAAGCTCCAGGCTTCCATTAATTCATGTCTATGTCATACGTAGTCGTACTCACTGATTTCAATAACAGAAAGCATTCTAAGTAGGGAGAACCAGGCTAAAATAGAAAATTGTGCATGAAGCAGGAGAAGTAGTTATCCTGTAGCGAAAGTAACAACGACATCGTTGGGACTGATTAATTAGGACCCTAAATAAAATCGGTATATACGAACCCGGAGATGCCTTCCAGTGAGGCAATAATAATCTGAAGGGTTTTGCGAACGCTGATGGGTAAGAAGAGTTGAGTAAGGAGTAATTTTTCGGAAACCAATATCGCGGTGGCTCCAAATAGGATGGAGAGAAGATTGAGTCAGTAATAGCGAGAGTGGCTAACAGGGTGGTTCTCCAGTTAGCACATTCCGAGCTTTCATCCAGCGTCTATAATAACACGCCTAGCCCTTCCATCCCATCACATTTGTCGGAGTGATATGGTAGTTCTTCCACTAAAAAGTTAGACCTTAGTTTAGTTTAGTTTAGTATAGTAAGGAAATCCCCAGCTCCAAGCACTCAGACCTTTATTAGGCCTATCGTACTATCCCCGGAAAGCGACTGTTCAACGACCTCTCGCTACAGCGTTGACAGGCTTTCGTGAATTTCAAAACATTCTCCAAAGACAGAGAATGCCTAGATTCTACGTTGAAGAAAACCTTACCAGGGTATCCTCATCTGACGTCAGGGCAGTCAACGGCATATGAACCGCAGGGCAGTCTCTTCCTCCTCCACATATTGCCTGTATATAACCGGAGCCACTACCCCATTTTTTCCATGTGGTAGTTCGAAGAGCAGTGTCCCGTTAAAAGCCCTACTAGGGTTTTCATACCCCACTTCTTAAGGGACAATAAAAATGCAAAAAAGTTGACTGACGGTTTCGTCCAGGGCGGAGGTAACTCATCAGACGCTGTCTCACCTCTACCCTGGGAGCAGCGTGATCGAAAGTAATGACATCTATTGCCTCTGCCCTGGATGAAACCGTTAGTCAACTTTTTTACTTTTTTGAAAACTTGGGTTTAACTTAAAAAAGAGCAGTCCGTGTAACTACAAAAGAGGAAGTAAGTTGCTTTCCAAGTGGTTCGGTCCGTCACTCAGGACTTCCAGCATCCTCAACAAAAAAAAAACAAAAAGTGCCCCCTAGCAGTACTGGGTTCCTTCACAAAGATTTTCGCCTGCCGGCAGATTTTCAAATTTCTCCATTTGGCTGAGAGAATCCTTACAATTTCCTGGTTCTGGCTCATTGTGAATCCAGAACCCCGGCGAGCCAGTGTGTCAGCATCCTCATTACCAGCGATGTCTGAGTGCCCTGATACCCACATCAGGAACGTTTCTTTTAATCGGCAAAGTTTTAGCACCAGATGACAACTCCACACCAACTGATTTAATATGTTGTTGCTGTCTAATGCCGACACTGCTACCCGACTGTCATAACAGATTCGAATGATGCCACCCCTCCATTTTTATCGCAAACATTCTTCTGCTGCCATTAAATTGGCATATATCTTCGCTTGGAATATGGTCACTATTTTTCCGAGAGGTCGGGCCAGTTCCATAACCGGATTTTGCTAGAACCCCTGCATCTGCTCCGTCTTCCACAATTGACCCGTCGGTAAAGATTATTATCGTTCAATCTTCTTCTTTGGTGATTATGGCGGAGTATGTCTTTTCAAAGGCGAATCTGGAAACCATATGATCGGCGGGCATCAGAGCCACCTGATGTTTGCGAAGGAATTTTCAGACGGACACGGCACGCGTTGTTTCATTATCAAACGAATGGAGATGCAGGATACCTTGGAGTGCGACAGTAGGCGTAGTACTCATTGCTTCAGTAATACGTAGACAATCAAGCCTTTGAATCTGCGCCAGCAGCCTCCTGCTGTTAGCAAAGTTCAATCTCGGCCACCAGACAATGCATGCATACATCAAAATGGGTTTTATTATGGATATATACATCCGGTGAATCCGTTTTAGCGAAAATCCCCGGGTCTTACCTATCCTTCAGCATCAGAGCAATCTGCAGGATTTCCGGTATTGTTCCTCGATATCCAGGATCTTCCACGTTAACTTGGAGTCGGGATGTACTCCTAAATACTTGACTGATTGTATCAGCTGGATTTCGTTGCTGATAGGGGAAGCATGTAGCCGCCCCACCTGACGTTCCTAGTGAACATAACTAGTCCAGTCTTCCTAGCGTTCACCGTGAGTCCAATCTTCCATCCTTACGGTAAGCAATAGCATGCAAACCAAAATTCTAGATCTAGAAACGATATAATCTCATTGACTCATACAAGATAATTATAAACATTATATCTATGGACATCTACTGCGTTTAGGAATAACTCACAATCATGAGGTCCTCGATTAGACAAGCATCAAAGTTCAGATAGAGTGGAGAGAACAGAAGACGAAATTTTGTTTCCACCTACGGTGATAACTAATCACCCTCGAGCACCAGAAACATTTTAAAACAAATTCGTTTATTTATTAAAATATTTATTCATTTGTGAAGATGCGAAATCGTCGAAGAGCATTGTATAAAAAATAAATCACATTCAACATTTGATATAACTAAAAGTAAACTTATGGAGAAATTCGCAATGGAACTGATTGTCCCCACAGATCATTGAATGAATATTGTACTTAACGGTTTTCGTTCAAAATAATAATTACCTAGTTAAGACAACGTACATAAGTACTAAATAAATACATTTTGTATAAGTAAAACTTGAGGTCAAAAACCGTAACTGATGAACATTTTCCTACTTAATCATATAATACTCGTGAGATATTCACTTACATAATAAAAGGAGGGTGTTAAAACTTACTAATCAACTTTTACGTGCGAACTCTCTTCAGTTTCCCTGCTATTTGTTTTATAACTTGATTTCGCCGCTTCCATTAATATCGCTGCTGTTGCAGAGCCTGTCTTATTGACAAGGTTCCGTAAGTGACCGTCAGCGTTCTGAAGTAACTCAAACGGATGCCCAAACTCCACTGCTCGTCCGGCATCCATCACTAACACCCGATCACTATCCATTACTGTGTGAAGGCGATGCGCTATTGTAAGTACTGTGCAGTTAACGAATTTGGAGCGAATAGTTCGTTGGATAAGTTTGTCGGTTCTATAAAAAAAAAAACAAAATGGAAAACTTAGAAGTAACATCCGACGTTCAAAGAAACTATATAACTTCAAACTTACTCTGGATCTACATTGGCCGTTGCTTCGTCAAGAATCAATATCTTGTTATTTCTCAATATCGCACGAGCCAAACACACTAACTGCCGCTGCCCCATGCTGAAGTTGGAACCGCCATCGGACATTTTACAATTTAAGCCACCCATCAAGGAGCTGACATGCGTTTTCAGCTCAACATCCTCCAGTGCTCTCCATAATTCAGCGTCTGATTTGGTTTCGAATGGATCCAAGTTATAACGTAACGTGCCCGAGAACAAAATCGGATCCTGTGGAATAATTGATATCTTGCTCCGCAGATCATGTAGACCTAGATTAGCAGTATCGCTACCATCAATAACGATCGAGCCATCATTTAATGCCAATCGGAACAATGCCTGAATTATGGACGTTTTTCCAGCGCCCGTTCGACCCACGATACCGATTTTCTCCATTGGTTTAATTTCGAATAAAAGATCCTTGAGAATTGGTTCACTATTTTCAGAATATCGCAAAGACAATTGATCAAACTTCACTGCACCATTTTCCGGCCAGTTTACAGATGGCTTATATTTGGGATCCGTTTCAAGAGCACCTTCTGATGGCTGATTCGCATATTCTACAACTCTTTCAACGCAAGTCATTTGATTTTCCAATTCGGCTGTTTGTCGCATTCCCCACTGGCACATCCCAATCATTGATATGCACTGCATTATAGCTAAGCCGACATCACCACTTTGGAATTGGTCTTCGAATATCATGAAGCTGAATGTTACCACCCCAATGAAGACCACACAGGCTATGTCCAACCAAAAAGCAAAAGCTCGCGTTACAGCTAAAAATAGATACCAAGCTGCCGAGTTTGTATTTTGAAATCCATGAAACTCTTCAAAAAGAATGCTTTCAGCTCGGAAGGCTCTGATTGTGGTTATTCCTTGGAAGGTTTGATTGGTGTGTGAATAAACTGGACTGCGGGCTGCAAATATAGAAGGTTGATGAATAAGCGAGTGAAAGTTGAAAAAGGATTTGGATTTACCCATCGATTCGATTCGTTTAACGCTCCTGGCAGTGTTCACGTATATTGTACGCAACATGTAAAATATGATCGCCACAACGACAACAGGAACTAGGAGCCAATAATTCACAACCACTACCATGACGAGAACTGCAGTAATGTCGGTAAAGAACTGCAAAAAATGGTCATGATTAAAGCCAAATATAACCTACTTTTGTTCTTAACTCTTAACAGTACACTAAAAAAAATCGAAAATCAGAAAGCCGGCGCTCCACGTATGAAAGATTTTGAGTATTTCTAAGAATATTTGTCCAATTTCTACCTAACTCGTAGTGTATACGCATATATTCTGTCCAACTATTCACTTTGGTGAGCTGCTGACAAGTGAAACTTCACCTACTATAATTTTGTTAGTAGTAGTGTGATTTCCACCCACATTGCGAAGTATGTTAACAAACATCAAGCCGGGTAAACTCTTATCACTCAAGAAATGCTACTCCGAATGAGAATGAGGTTGAAGCCATGAGGGTAGGATCAAGACGAATAATCCAAACGTTTTTTCTAAAACAGTTACTGCATATTGTCATCAGATATGTCCCTTTGTGCGGATAAGGTCATACTTGAGGGATGCATATCCGTGCGCATATAGGTATCTCCGTAAATAGACATAGGAAAAGAAATCAATATGAAATCGAAGATGAGTGCGAATCTTATGATACAAGTTTTAGCAAAGTCTGTACCCACGGTTCTTAGAATTAAGCAAGCGGATACCCAGCTGACAATATCAAATAATCATAGTGCTGGGAATCTTGGCTACTCTGCTAAACTTAAATTCACAACAGATCTTTGCAACAGTAATTTATGCCCGTCAGATCACCAGCGTTACGGATGACGCATTTAGCAAGCCAAAACTCGCAATAATCGAAGATAATAGAACATTAGAAAGTCACAGGACCAAACCGGACGCATCAGTGAAAGGCAACATGGAAGGAGGAACAAAATAGAAATTTTTCTTTCGTAGACAAATTATTGAATAAATAAGTTGCGGCGCTAAATATAAGCAGAAGCCTGAGTACTAAATCAAAGTCTGCAAGAAAAACTTCGCCGAGTTACGTGAATAGTATGTTGGCCCCAATCTCAAGTAAAAGAGGGGGATTTGAGGCAACGTACTTAGTGCTATCCTTCAAAAGTAAGTGATAGCTCTAAGACTCCAGAGCCTAGACGAGCTCGCGAAAATGGATCCTCACTGCGTTCGAAGTCCAACTCGACCTTAACGGTCTTACACCAAATTCCATAAAGGGCATAAAGAAGATCTATAGATGGAGATACACCGTTATTATCAACTTACGAACGGTATCAGCTCTTGAACTGATTAAATCGAATGGGTCGTGTCCAAACTAGAGGGCATATCTCTTTAAAGGGGTGCTTTACATGTTCCGAATTTCACTACTTTGCAACATCATCCTCCAGGAACAAATCACGGAAAAATCCACAACGGAAGGATTTGCTGTTACAAAGCAGGATGGTTGGATGCCTAGCTGATAGGCATGCCGCCGTTTACTCTTCAGCAGGAAATCGAATTATTGGTAGAAGAAAGAAAGAAAGAAGTACTTTGTCAAAGGGCAAGAGCGAGTCTTTATCACTAGAAACTGGAAGAATAATATCGCGATCTCAGAAGTGGTCTTAAGTGAGAGTTGTTATGAACAAGGTGCCTGAGCAATAGTCACAGTAAATGACCTGTCTACGGTTCTTTCTGAAGAGGCAAGACCCTCAAGCACTAAGTCGACAGGATGTCTACTTGAAGCGTTCCGTTACGGAGGTGGACTGGAGTTGGTGATCTGCGCAAGCATAGTAGACAAAAAGGCCCCGGGATTGAATGGAATTCCGAGCAAAGCTTTAAATTCAACTATGAGAGACTGACTTAATGGTTAGAGCGCTAAGCTGTCGCAATGGAAGATCAAGAATTAAATCTTACTAGAGGCGCAGAGATTTCTATGGTCACTTTTAGTCTCTTGGTATGCCGTTACGGTCTTAAATGAATGCCCTAAAAGGCTTCAAGGCATAGATCCTAGAGATAAATGATTGTTATTCGTACATGATGAACGGTATGCCCTCCTCTAGTGGAAAAAGATACATGTTTGGTTTAAGTACTGAAACTTTCAACAAAACACCGCTTTTGGATACCATGGGAAAGATGTTAAAGAAAACGATATTTATTAGACTGCTTCCATTCATCGAGGAAGCAAATCGCATATCGACGAGCCAAGTAGGATCGAGAATCTAGCTCGGGATGCATTTTCGACAAGTACTGCGCTATGGTAACGCTGTACATCAAAAATGTTTTTAATTCGGCTATCTAAGCTTCAATTAAGAACTTAATGTCCCTAGCTACGTAGCTCAATGCTGCCTACATAGGCTCCAATGGTAAGAGATAGATAAAAGGCTTAAAGAGTACATTATTACAGCAGCTACTCCTCAAAGTTCTTCATGGGGAACTCTTCTATGAAACATATTGTGTGATGGAGGTCTAAAACTTCACGTTTGGTCATGAAAAACTATGTTGAAAGCAATCAAAGACAACGACCCCTGATAATAACCACAATATGTATGGTTCACGACAAACCCGTTGCTCAGCAAAGCCTGCGCTATACAACCAAAAAGAAAGCGAACTTCGGGTTGGCAGTGATCTAAGCGCTCGTCAGAATTGTATAGAAAAAAGATGAAAATTTGAAATCCATTGATTCTACGAAAATCTTCCTTTTCGAGCCACTTGTAGGTTTACATATTTAAAACATACATACATATTGATTATTTGAAACACATCAAAAGCTTCATAGCAGGAAAATCGTCTTGCAAAAATACATACTGTCAATGCAGCTCATAAAGAAAATGGAAGTTAATCTGAAGGCGGAGCTATTTTCTACTTACTTTCCAAACTGCGGAAACCAATTCCAGCATGCAACACGGCTAATAACTTAATAATACCAAGGGTTGCCATCATCTTGAAGTGCTTTCTTCGATTGACTTATGTACCTCACGCAACGTTTGATGCTCGCTCACATAGTGCTCATACCCAGTATAGAAAAAGCGGACCCCATAATATAAAGGACTTCATGGGATATGCGTTAATTCTTTCTGACTAAAATTATGGACAAAATTCTCAACAATGTTTAACAAGCTATCGACCCTACGCAGCTTTGGAGGATTCACCACGCACACTTGAAAAAAAAACAGCGAAAACTACCCTTCAGGATGTGGTTTCTGCCAGTCCTTTCAATATACAGAAGACCCTCTCGATGCACTCCTGAACATTATAAATACTTTCCACAATTTTTTTCTGCTTTACGACTTGTCCCGTTAAGTAGCAGATTCGGCTTTTCTCGATAATATACTTGGTCCGAGAGGAGTCGAGAGGCTCTCAAATCACCGTCTAGCGAATCAAGTCCTCGTTGTTTCGGTCGATTTTTTGGTCGTTCCCCATTGCGCCGATGTTTAGGCTCATCTTAATGTGTAAATGGCTCACTGGTTCAGATGACAGTCGTTGATGTGTCGATCGTACAGGTTCCCGGCTGTAGAACGAAACTTTATACAATTTGCGCTGACACATGAAGCATTTTCATGGCGCAGCTCACCATTGGCTACAAGCACCAATCCGAGATAATTAAATAGCTCAGTTCTCTACAGATCACTGTCAATGACAACGATAGAGTCGGTCGTTAAAAATTCTATTTTGTTGAGATTAGTCAAGACAATGCTACATGAGGCGACGATTGGAACGGTTATTTTTTGCCGATCAGAAAGTGTTTTATTCTCAATAATCTGGTTGAAACAATCACGAAACCAAAGTGTTTGGTCTCAGCTCTTCGCTTTCCAGAGCTGAGCTACAGTATTATCAAGTCCTGTTGCTTTACCCCGATTCATTCCCATGCTTTCCTCTTCAACTTCGATAGCCCTAATGGGTGAAATTGCTCCAAAGGCGACAATACTCCCGAAAGTGATGAATTAGTTAAAATCTGCTCGAAATATTCTCGTTATCGATCCGTTCTGGTTTGCCGGTGGGTAAGTAACGTACTATTCTTATCATTAACACAATAAAGATGTTCAATATCTTGTTTGCGCTGGTGTCCACTTTTGGCAAAATTGAAACGTTTTGTGGATTATATTTTTAGTTTGAGTCCACATTTCTTCAACACTCGTAATGATGGACGGCGGAATGAGTGAGGTCATTCCTTTTTTTTCTTTCGTAATTGCCACCATTTAGTTCACGTAGAGCCAGTGTGCACTTCGCGTTGATCTCAAAGTGGTTTGATACACAAGGCAGCAATGAAAGTCGGATATGAGACAACCGTTTAATAAACCATGTATTAGCAGGAAGAAGGTCACAAAATCGACGATAGCGTCGTCATCGTTATTGCGTGTTTCAAGCCCTTTATCCCGCATACCGTTTGCCGTCCACTTTTCTACCGCCATGATCATTAAGATCGTCCGCGTTGAAGATATAATAATCGGCAGGTACATTACAGCTTTTTTTTTTTGGGGTATTTGCCAAAAGTCGCTTTCCTCGGCTTCGGATCGGCCTGTCTATGACACGTAGTATATCTCCCGTTCACGTCTTTAAAAGTAAAGGGCGTCCACACAATCCTTTCTGTATTGTTTTTTCTTTTTCCTCTTTGATTTTGAATAAGATTTAGCATCAGCTTCATTAGAGATTAGATTTTTGTCTGCTCCTTGTAATCTAGCCTAAAATTGATAGACCAGGGGTCGCTCCAGATATGTCTTTATAGATAAAGATAAGTATGACTAGGCTCTTTTTCGGAAACTGGAGAGTAGAAATTTCTTCTAATTGCGGAGCAACTCGCTTCCGGAATCTATCAAAAGGATCGATCGAGCATTGAAGGATGCTAGTGTGGTATTCCCGAATATTGAGCGATTCAGAATGCCTAATCCTGCGCTTCCAACAGATCAGATGTCAACCGAAAATCCACAAGGAGGAGGACGAGATGCGAGAAATCATTATGGACTCGAACTCCCTGACGTACAACATCGCCAAGTGGTTGATCAATGAGTGCCAGGCCATTGGGATGACGAATAGTAAGTATTCAGTGGCTCCCATCCCCCCCCCCCCCCCCCTTCCATGAACTAATACAGAGGCTGCAACGCATTGAGAGGATGAGTGAGGGCGAGGTGATGGTGTCGTTCGACGTGAAGACATTGTTTCCCAACACACCAGTGAATGAGTCAATTTTCCAACTGGAGAGATGATTGAGCCAAGCTGGAATGGAGAAAAAATTCCGAATCTATGCAAACCTTGCCAGGCTCTGCATGAACGAAAACTATTTTACGTTTCGGGGTAGACTCTACAAAACTACTTCGGGAGTAGCGATAGGGAACTCCCTCTCTCTGTTAATCAATGAAAGGTTCTTGTCATCAATCCAAGAAAAAATTGATTCGAGCGGAATAATGCCTAAAGTATGGTTTAGGTGTGTAGACAACGTATTTTCTATTGTTAGAAGAGACGATATCGACATGGTCATCTCCTCTATAAACAAGATTCATCATAAAATCGAGTTTACACTAGAGGTAGAAAAGAATACGGCTCTACCCTTCCTAGATTTGAATATCGTCAACTCTAGCGGGAAGCTTAAGTTCAAGATATGCCGTAAGCCTACAGCACCTCCACATCATACATTTTCTCAAAAAATAGCAACCTATAATTGCATGATTCACCGACTGATCACATGCCCTCTTTCAGAATACGCCTTCAATAAGAAAGGAAAGCATATTATTGACACCGCTATTAAGAATGGGTATAATCCTCAGACTATTGAGAAGCTGATCGTAACGAAAATCAAGCAACACAATAAGCATGCCTATACAGCACTATTCTCGCAGCATAAGGAGGCAACCACGAGACGGATAAGTATCCCGTATTCCTACCTATTTAACAACATCAGGAATTGAATAAAAAAGTTGGAAGTCGCAGATCCGAGCCGATCTTCCACCTTGCGGAATTTACTGGGAAACGTCAAGGATCCTTTGGCAGCGGAGGAAAAAAGCGGGATATACCAAATAACGTGCAGCGATTGTAATAAGATATACATAGGACAGACTAAATACCTGATAACGGCTAGATTTAGTGAACACATCAAGGAATCAAAAGTCGTGCATAAGATCATCAGTAGCAGCGCATGTAGTCGAAGAAGGCCATATCATTCAACGGGAAAATCTTGAGCTCTTGCGCCATGCAAACCGAACAACCTTGGACCCTTGGGGAAGTTTAGAAATTTTAAGGGAAGACGCG
Organism: Hermetia illucens; assembly: GCF_905115235.1. Taxonomy (NCBI): domain Eukaryota; kingdom Metazoa; phylum Arthropoda; class Insecta; order Diptera; family Stratiomyidae; genus Hermetia; species Hermetia illucens. The sequence goes on from NC_051851.1 coordinate 78,360,919, forward strand.
ACGCGGTTATTAAACACAGGTTGATAGTTTGAAAAAAAATGTTAAAAGCAGCAATGTCAAGCACCATCTCATGCCAATCAGTATTCGAGATCGAGAGACTCGCGTGTAGGCGGTAAGGAAATTAATTGTGCGGTCAACTAAAATGGCATTAATCGGCCATCAAATCACTCGCTTTTTAATGCTGCCACGGAAGCTCCAGAGATGGCAATGTAGAAACCATATTGAGAATGCGTGGGCACCAAAATAGAGGAGTTTATAGCAATTTGAACCTTGCTCTCGTTCTATTTCGCAGCTTTTAGCACCCCATGATCGAGTTTCCTGCAAAACGATCAATGCGCCTATTCCGGAGGCTTTTTCAAGGTTCTCTATCTTACCAATGAAGGAACCAATATTTAGCGGGCAAATACGAAATTGCGTGGTGTTGACTAGTTTGCTTGCATCTTGACACCGTCCATACATCGAAAAACTATTCTCATTTTTAGATAGGATCGGGGCCTACCCAACGGCGACGATTGAGATGGACGCCCCACTATTTTACAGAGGCTTCGTTATTGACATTACCTATTTTTTCAACAATGTCAAGTAAGTGCAAAATCATTCATATCCAGAGTTGTTAAATTACTGTACAAGTATATGCTGCGAAAAAGGTGGACATGGACACCAAACATTGCCTACTAAACTCACTTTGTATTCGCATCACTTCCATTTTCTTTCATCTCTTAATTTCCGTAAATATTCATGACACATTCTGTTTTTATAATGTTTATAATTCGCATCTGAAATACGATTCTCACAGCTTATAGATGTTTCTTCATCATATCACTCAAATTCACTTCTTGCAATATGATCGGTTCTATTCCCATAGTGCATGAAATAATACACTAACTCGTTACTGTAAAACTGAAACATAACTCCTGGCCTCACGCGACATAGATGACCATACGAGTGTAATGCAACGAGTGAGTGCATAGACACTTTTTACAAGCACATTTTTTCTGTTTAATTTTCTTAACAAACACAGCCCTAAGCAATATTTTTGTATAAATGTAAGATTGATATTGGAAAATGATCATTGATAAAGAAGGATGTACCTAGAAAAGTTGCTGCCCAAACAAAAAAGCAGATTTCAACATTGCTTTATTCTTTTAGGAAGGCTCACCATTGATACCAGTGAATGCGAGGTCTATCTAACACCTCTGCCGCAGTTAAGGAGTAAAACCCCAAATTGTAGGCTCAACTCCAAGCATTGAGCTCTGCCCGCGACATGGACGCAACCACAACCACCATGCAACTGGCTTTAACCATGAATACTGCCTTTAACCACAGTGAAACTTACAATGTCACTAAACTTAAGATGAATGAGGTGATGAATTTAGTGCGATAAAATGACGGACTGGACAGAAATAGAAGCAAAATCCTTCTAGAACCTCTTAGGACGCAATGTCCAATCGTAGCACGCGTAGAAATTCACTCATAGATTAAAACTTTGAACAGCAAACTAACCACAACTTTCTTTCCGGCTACTACTACTACTACTGCTTACTAGGAAAATTGATAAATCTGGGAACCTTCCTTTATAACTTAACGGGAGTTGAAGGTTGAATTATGTAGTATGGTAAATATATAGCGTCGTTATTGATCGTAAGTGGTCTATGCTGAAGCTTAAGGCCATCACTTAACCCAACCTGATCTGGTATCTTCTGCACGATTTCCTGGACGCCATGCAAAGGACTTCAAAGACAATAAGTAAAAACCGCACATTTTTTATCTTTCCGTTCATTAGATGTAATGCACCAACTGCAGCATGAAAAAACCTTTACTTTAAATAGGAACGGAATCACTAGATGGGAATATAATCCACTCCCACACAGCTCGACCGAAACATTCGAAGAGTCAAGAAAAATCCTTTCTATAGAAATGTGAAAATAGTTCTATTATATATCAATTAACTTCGCAAACCGATATTCCTGGTTTCAGTCCTAATGTTTCCTATAGATATACGTAAATCTGACGACTCCAAATATTTAGCAATTTATCTCTCCGTAATTATTCAATAGGATCTAAAATAAGAATAAGAAGTACATACCGATAAGCAATCGATCATTGAATCTGGCATGCCCGTATCTATCGTATGCATGTCCCGTGAAAATCGATTCAAAAGGCGTCCTGATGGATTTGTATTGAAAAACCACATTTTCGCGCGCGTTACTCCTCGGAAAAGCGTGTCGTGTAGATTAAGTGAGATCCTAAGGCACATCATGAAAAATCCGTAAGTTCGTGTTAAGTACAATAAAAGCGCCGAACCCAATAATATTGAGTAGATCATAATCAAATTTTCTCGCTCCCTTTGTATTTCAGGTGATAATTCTTGGGAGACGGTATCGTTCAAAGTTGTTGCATTACTAAATTGACTAGAAAAACTATCCAGGGTTGTGATGTTTACGGGATCGATAATATATGCATTGGAGCTCGTCAAATTTCCTCCAACAGTTTCTTCCCAAATCGCCCTGAAACAATAAACAAAGTGAATTGTATACATCTAATCAAATTATACGAGGATAATGTTCTCACCATCTTGAAATAAAGTAATCAACAGCAGCTAGAGTTGCTCGGGCGAGAATAAACAGGAAGAATACGATAAACATATAAGAATATCCATTCAGCGACTGGAAATATGACTTATAAACTTGCAGACTAACTGCTCCAATGGCTTGACTCTCCTTCCGTTCATCAATATCATCCTGGACAGTTTTTTTCGATATTGGTTTGGTGATCTTCTGGAATTCCTTATCACATTTCTCGAGATCTCCTGCCTCGCCGGATTCGTCATGCGTGGGAGCAAGGAACTTCAATTCAGGCATCTTATGTAGTTTTTCATAACTGCCCTGAGCAACGATTTTTCCATTATCGATAAATATCACATGCTCCACGTCTTTTAGATATTGAAGCTGATGCGTTACAAGAAGGCAAATTTTGTCTTTTAAAAATCCTTTAATGCACCTTTCAAAAATATGTCGTCCAACTTGAGCATCTACCGCGGATAGTGGGTCGTCCAAAAGGTAAATATCGGCTTTCTTGTATATGGCTCGGGCTAAGTTGACCCTTGCTTTTTGTCCACCACTTAAGCTAATTCCTCTTTCACCAACCATTGTTTGGTCTCCATGCGGGAAAAGTTCCAAGTCACGCTCAAGAGCACAAACGCGAACTACTTCTTTGTAACGATTTTCGTCGTAATCATCGATGAATATGATATTATCCTTTATGGTCCCTTCGAATACCCATGGCTCCTGACAAGCATAGCTGAGGCTTCCGTTCACAGTTACGTATCCACTATCTAATTCCAGCTCCCCAATAATGACATTCAGGAGTGATGACTTCCCCGATCCAACAGGACCAACAGCAACCGCTAGAGAAGAATCTTTAATTTCGATATTGAAATCTTTTATTACATCGTTAGATTTTTCGCCAGTATTACTATCCCAGGCGGTTGTTGCACTGCTTATGTTAACGCCCTTCTTTTCTGAATTCAAATCTACTGTTCGTCGTTTGCTGAGAAATTTGGTACCTGTTCAAAGTAAAAAAGGAAATTGTTAACTGACTTACTTCCATGTTCTCAATGGAGAGAATTGGCTGAATTGAAGGGTACTCACTTCCATTAACTTGTTCCATACGTTTTACATCCCCATTACTGTTATGTTTCAAATTTCCATTCACCTCCTCCCTGCTAGTTTGTCGTACTGATTCTACAGGATGATCTTTGCCCTCCTTTTCTAATAAAAATTCTTTTACACGACGTGCCGACACATAAGCCTCAGCGCAGAATGTTATTGCCAAAGGCCAAAAATGCACCATCGAATCATTCAACACATTGAAAAATGATGAAACAATAAACACTTTTTTCGCTGTGATAACATCACCAATGAAGACATACGAAACCAAGCTTAGAAATATCGAAAAACGTGAAATCATAGTTGTGGTATACAGTCCAGCGTGAATATAGACTGATCCTCGAATAGCGTTGATTTCTTTTCTACGTGCATGCGCTATAACTTTAGCAAACGAGCCTTCCCACGCGTACATCTTTATAACCTGTATTCCCTGTATAATTTCATTCATCAGCTTAACACGAATATCTGTTCGTTCCGCTGAACGTTGTCTATAGTAGGCAGCTTTCTTTGCAGCCCATGCTTGCAATGGGATGAAGCTAAGCATGAATGCCACACCTATCACAGCCGATACTCCAATCTCCAAGTACATGAAGTAACCCAACAAAATAGCCTCAACTGGGCCCTTCCACAAATCATGCACAAAGCATAACGCTATATCGAATTTCCCTAAGTCGTTTGATAAAATATTAATTGCACGTCCACTAAGGCCATCGTTACTTGATGCTTTCGAGATTCTCAGGATCTTCTTATATATTAAGCCCGCACAGCCAACTCTAAGTTTTGTTCCAATTTGGAATATGTAAAGAATATAAGGGTGAAACGTGATAACTGGCAGTAAGGAGCATATCACTATGCCTGTTGCATATATATAAGCTGTGTCTTTACTGATATCCGATTGCCCGGCAGCAAAATAGGACACTAAACCGCCAAGGCACAATGGTTGCACTACTCTGTAAGAAAATAGTTGGATTAATGGCAGGAATGTAGAAGAACTTATTCAACTTACCTAACACCTGACTCCATTAAAGAGAAAAGCAAGCCTAGGCTTATAACTTGCAAACCATAGGCACGGAATATTACTCTTATCATGCTAGGATTTTTCGACTCTAATTCTTCATTCCAGAAGTGTTCGAGTTTCTTTGTATTCTTTTCACTATCGAGCCATGGTTTGTTCTCGTAAATTTCTTCTTCGGTCAATGGACGGTTGAAACCCTTGCGGAATATATGACGAAGCCACCTGAAAAAGTTACATTAAGAGAATTTATACTAATTTATAAAATGATTTTTAGATGAGCCTACTTCATTGGAATATTTGAACCAATTAACGTTGCTATTCCGTCATCACTAAAGTTACAATAAAAAATATTCTCACAAACCGTGTCACGCTGTTGGAAGTGAAAACTTTTATCTCGAACGCAACGGCCTGGACGAAGTGCTCTAAATAAAGTGTATTTCCACTTAAAGGAACTAAAACAGAATGGAGGGAATAATATGTGACCACGGGAACGAAACATGGCAATTGGCAGGAGTTAGGGTGCTTACTATACACTAAATTGCATCGGCAGTAAATTCAGGAATTGATCCATTGTTTAGCGTGGTTTTCCTTTGACTTTGAAAATAAGAGCTACTTGCATTATAAAGTATCGATAGAGGTAAAAGAGGGTCGAAGACGGCTACGATTTCGTACCAGGGCAGAGGCAACACATCAGATGCTGCTTTACCTCTGCCCTGGGAGCAGCGTGACCGAAGCGGCTCGCAGATGTATACGTTCCCTTTTACAATTCTTAAAAAAAGTGTCTAGCTTCGGCCAAATTTTGATCTGAACTGTGGGCAGATTTACGTTGAATATTATTCGCACCCTTGTCGTCTTGCGCTTCGGTCACGCTGCTCCCAGGGCAGAAGTGAGGCAGGTCTAATGAGTTGCCTCTGCCCTGGTACGAAACCGTAGCCATCTTCATCCCTCTTTTACTTTTTGAACCTTGGGTGTTAAACTCAAAAAGAGAAGTCCGCAGACCATAAAGAGGGGGAGGAAGTTGGTCTCCATTTAGTCCGGTCCGGCATCAAGTGGATGCAGACTTAGAATTCCCCAATTCCTAAAAATAAAGCATCGATAGAGGATTGAAATAATAAGAACTGCTCAGGCAAACTTGTTAGCACTGATGAAGGGAACAAGTGGTTCCCGAAATATCGGTATTTGCAAGAATAAATATCCACACCAACGAAAAAGAAACAACAAGTTTTTATTATTTCAATTAATTAATCGTTGGAAACACCGCATAATTTCACTCAGATCGATAGAGGATCTATAGAAATTGATCAGGGGAATTTGCAAATAGTACCACAATCGCGTAAATAATATTCGGTTGAATGATAAACAAAGCAAAAGATTAAGCTCAGCTGTGGTCATGCTAAGAGAAAACAATAGAACTGTAAATGTCCTGTCTACAAGAAAAAACTAACGAGCCATAAATAAGGCTCCTTTCCTAAAGCACGATATAAAAGGCATTATAGCAATTGTCATGATCAGGTGCGTTCAGGAGAGTATCAAATGACCCGTTCAAATTGTCAAACAAAAAGGGAAAGTTTTACTCCACATTGGAAAAACTGCAACTTAAGTGTTATCGCTTTAGTGCGCCCACACATAGGTACAGATTCACCCATCGATATATACTTAGGTCTCTTAGGTAGTTAAGCCATGGTGAACGGATAAGATCAATCGGTTCCAGCTTCCATGAAGGTCATGTGGTTCCATTTCGGTAGCGCCAACTAAAAACCATATTGTAGTTTGAGGAAACATATAACAGAATCATCTCCTCTACCTCATGCAATCTTCGAATCGATACATCAGTTCACCACTATTCCAACAGCCTAAATTGCTAACCACTTTCACGTTGGCATCAATCTCTTAATCCTCTGCTATTCCTATGTCTGCAAAGCGAGTCAGCTTCCTCCCAACGTTGTCATGACGATCATGACTGGAAAATGGAAGATAATTCTTTACATAGTATGTATTATCACGTAATCCACGCTGATAAGAACTCACTGGCTACGATGGGCTTGACCATCAAAGTCGATGGGAAAAACTTCAAAGGTCGACCGAAATAGCGATGGATTGATACGATAGATCGAAATTTAAGAATCTCTCGACTCCACACGGACCAAGCCGGAAAAGCCGTGAATTCGGACTGGACGAACGATCCCACTATCAAACAGGACAAACATTGAAAAAAAAAATGAAGATAGGTAGAAATAAACACGACTGCAGTATTTCAATATATATCCCAGTCGCTTCACGATATATTGGATTCAACAGTATCACTCAACGATCTTGTGAATTGGATTGATCCTTCCATGCAGGATGCACGGGCGATGGGCGCCTATATTGCTTCAGGCGTTCAAGAAGCACGCACCCAATGCACAGCTGCCTGTTACAACTCGTGCAGTACATTTAAATGACAGACGTGACGGTGGACGGAATATGAATAATTTGGACAGACTTGACAATAGGTCCGGATCCGATAACTTATACGGACTTAACGACAGATTCGGACCTAACTGCACTCGTCTTTGAGATGCCAGGCAGGACCGTTTATTTCCATCTCAACGGATCATGTCTACACTATTATCGCATCTTGGGAACTGGTATCTAATGGCATACTAACATATCTGTCTATCAATCAGTTCCTTTTCCACGTGGAAATATTAACTCATTCAAAGTTTCAGGGGGATTTCGGTCACCCTTTTTAGAGGTAGAGCAGCAGATTGGTGTAATAATTTTGTGATAATGGTGTGATAATTTCCGTAACGTTCTTCGGCAGCAGTTTAGATGACTGGACTATATTTGAACCGACGCAAGGTCTATGCAAGGATTTTGATGCGCGTTTGTTACGAAGACAAATTCGTAGAGTTGCTACATCGTGAGCTGATCAAGGTCAACTTCTCTACTTTCCGGTTAGTATGGTTCGCAGGTTAGCGCAGCAGAGTGAAGATTAGAGAAACGTCTCTCAAGCAAGCTTTCTGACCAATTACACAACAATGTTGCTGAATCTGGAGAGAAAGATCAAAACTTTAATTCTAACTTGATCTCTTGGAACTGTCAGCAGATTGGATATATGTATAAAGACTTTTAGGAAGATCCCAAACTTTTCTGCTATGGTTGCGTGTTTCTAAACAGGCCTAAGCACCCATGACCAAAATGTCGAGTTTCAGAGCCCAGTATAAGTTATCAAGGCGTTCCTGTTTCTGAAGGACTTGTATAGTAACTGTGAAGGTTCCCGTGTTGAAGGAGTCTGGAACTTCATCTTTGGCTAAAACGGATTTCACTCTACAACCTATAGTTTCTAAGAAACCGTCGCCTTCGGTTCTAAGAGTGTTGCACGTGAGACTGAAACAATATCAAGCGCCCAGAGAAAGAATTTTCGAAGTAGTAAACTTCGCTAAGTCTATACTAGCAGCGAATAATGCACAACAGTCGTAGATACTAACCTGCCGTTCTCACCAAGTGGCCCAGTTTTGATATCCGTCGCTAGTAGTGTTTTTTTTATTATGCAAATATCGATAATTCGGGAACAACTTGTTCCCTTTTTCAGTGCACTATCCGCGTGTATGATTTGATATCCGTCCCCACGCGGATGTTACAATCTTGGGTCAACGCGTCTGAGGATTGATTGATACCGGAGTTGTTTGGCTTCGAATTCTGCTTGGCAAATCATTAACGAGGTCGGTACAAATGGACGAGATTATGCATTGATCTCAGGACAGCCGAAAAGGGTAGCCACTCAACAGTAGGCAGAGTATCGGCTGATGTCACGTTTCGTGATGAGACGGAACTGGTGTCGTTTCCCCTTATCCCGTCGTTAATGCAAAACTTATTCCTTGGTGCTAATTTTGAACGCAAGTTCGATCTTTAGATTATTTAGACCTTCCATATGTTCAATTAAAAATGTCAAGAACCTCAACCAACACCAGTTGACGACACACCAGCGAGCAAGGCTCGATACTACAATTGGCAGTTTTCCGCCTTTTGTGTCGGAGGGCTTAGGAGGTGCCAAACTTACAATACACTTCATCGATTTCGGCTGTAGTCAACCGATTAAGCAGAGAAAGTTTTCAGTCTCTTCCGCCATCGGGAAGCTCCTCTATGCGGAGTTTGATCGGGTCCTGGCTTTGGGAGTCTTTAAGGAATCGCAAAACACCTGACCTTCGTGGCCGCCCTTATGGTGATACCTGGCAAAGTACGTCTTATCCTTGATGGGCGTGAGGTGAATAGTGTCACCGTCCAGAATGCTTATCACTTCTCATTGAGGGGATTCTTAGCCGACCCCCAAAGGCTAGATTTATTACAAGACTAGATCTAAAGGATGCGTTCTTGCAAATTACACTGATACACGGATAAGACTGCCTTCACAGTTGCAGGCTGACCGCTCTATCAGATTATGCTGTTTAGACTCTGCAATGCACCTCAAACCAAGTAGGAGTGATTGGGCGTTCACTTGTGCCATCAAGTTTTTGGATATTTGAATGACTTGATACTCATCTCATAGACCTTTGATCAACACCTGCTTCTCTTAACGGGGTTTTCCTATTGAAGCAAAATATTACCGCCTTTTTTAGAATGTTTTTCGGCTATCCAAATAAATGTAATCTGTTCAATCTTTTCATATGTTATTATTGGGTTTTGAAGTATGATACAAAATTTTCAATTGACGAATTTGATAATCGTTTGTATTTGTTTTTTGCGGTCAAATTGGACTCCTCCAAAAAATGGTCAGTCACTGGAGGGAAACACATCTCCATTTGTAGTAATCTGAAACCAAAAATTCAAACGATTTCTCACTCTCTATACTTGCCTTTATGTCCGAACCTTGATTATAATTTTTCTTCACTAAATATTGAAATGGTGGAGTGGTAAAAAAAAATCTTCAAAAGGCGGAGTATTGTATAAAAATTTCAGCCCGATCGGTTGAAAAGAATTTCAGTTGTGTTTCCTACCAGTTGAAAAAGACAGTTTTGAGTAAGATGCGGTTTAAGTTTTCGATTTGTAGGCACATCAAGATGGCGCGTGCTCTCTTATTTGCTGTAACTTGACATATTTTGAATTGCGGTCTCAAATTTGTGCTGCATAATCCCAGCATATTCTGCTTTCAAAATATATACTGGTATAACAAAAAAATCGATTTTTGGAAACTATATGAGATGCGCTGGTTTGACATTGAACATCCAGGAGAACAAATTTGTTATTATACTTCAAACACATCATCGGTAATGCTCTAATTATGGTACGTGAAACTATACTGTCACTGAGTAAGAATCTTTGGCAACGATGGCAATCCATCACGCCACCATTGAAGCTTGAGGGATTCTCGTCTATGATCACCCGCAACAGCTCCTTTGTTTGTTTCTCAGGTTCCAATGTGAACCGATGCATTTTCATTGCTCGGTTTAAGGACACGTCAAGTTTTGGACAATGACGCGCGAAGGGCTGAACTGTAGAAAAGGATCCCCCACCGCTCACATTCCCGAACCGAGCAAACCTTTGCAGGCAATCACGCCAACTTTTACCCATACCGAGGGACGGGTATTACCTTCCACCTACACCAGATCATCGACATCACATCAGAATAGCATTTCAGCAACGTACTAATAAATATTTTTGATTTCTTCATTCTTTCGTAAGAGATTTCGTCCTTTTTAAATGCAAACAGAAAAATACCGTTTAATTGTTTCAAGAAGTTTCAGATATCAACTTCTACCCGACGCGTCAGTGAAGTTCAGTTGAAACTAATCCTTTAAGCTCTTGCAGCTACTCTGTATCAATGAAAGAAAAAAATTGCAGGCTGTAATGCGAGCTTTAATTATTATCAGCCATCAAATCTACCCAACAAAAATCGAAAATAAGTCTCCTCTGCTCTATCTATTGACGTAATCCAGTAAAATCCACTCACCCTTGGCAAATAACTTAGTATGAACTATTTATAGAATTTTCGCGAGGGTAAACCACGCAACAAATCAAATGGGCAATGGAAAAATGGTCATTCACCCAATAAACGTAAATGGTTCCAACTAATTATACAAATTCAAATCATATCAATCAGACTACATCAATCTTCACGTTATTATAATTACTGCCCCTGGACTGGTGGTTACATATTCTGCTCTAATGTGCTCAGTATATTCACTATATCTGAGTAGAAAAATCCAAACTTTATTGTTACCATGAACTATAAATTGATCCAATCAATTGTTTATGTCTCAATACAGTTAATTCAGGAAACATGAAACTAGATTGTGTAAAATATCTTAATGAATCTTTATTGGGTTCTGCGTATGAGAAATATTCTGCTGCGCTCATGTTTCCATAACAGTTTTTAAAATTGATTGATTAAAATTTGAAATATGAGTACGACGCTAATCCTAAACACCAGGATCTCTATTTAAGAAAGAAAAGGATTATTTTCTACGATATTTGTGTACATTACAAACTCAGGAAATAACCTTTCCCGCAAATATCATTGCAGGTTTCAATGGATTGATAATAATGGGAAGCCCTCTGTATGCAAGGCAAGAGGACTGTATACAGTATTCAGTGCGAAGAGCACGGAATATCACTGTGTATATTTGGGATAAGGATGAAGTGGCTAACTGGCCCGTGATGAGAATATAGTCATTAAAGAAACACATGGACACTGAAAGGAAGGATGGGTACAACAGGTAGAGTATACCAGCTAAAATCTCAGCTTTCCAAGAAAAGGACCGGAAAACTGTATATGTATAAAATCGCTTATGCAGAATATATCGAGTAGACAAAAAGCTGGTAACCACTAGATTTAGGGAGCATATGGAAGAGGAAGTGGCTATTAAGTACTCTTGAAAACCCACAAAATTGATGGTGGCTACGTGTATGGTGGAATGAAGCCATAAAATAACCACCAACGATCTACAAGTACTTAAAGAGACAAGGAAAATTAACTAACTTGACACCCACGAAAGCCAAGATTAGAAAATAGCCCAGGGACACTAGATTGAATTCAGACCTAGGTGATTGCTACTTTGACCAATTAGAACTTTGTTAACAATAGCAGAATTTCCACTTCGAAAATTATGCTCCATACAAAAACTTATATTGTAATTTTACGGATCTAGCATAAACTTAAGGGGGTTCACAGTAAATTTACAAAATATGATAAGGTTATTTTGGGGCATAAGGGCCACGTACATGGACACTTATAATTTTCCTCACATTTTTCGGTTTGGTAGTTTCTCAGAATGAATCCTTGAAATAATTGACCCTTCTCGAATTTCCGAACTCCTCCCCTTTACAACCAATGTCGAAATTAAGACCTATTTCGAAAAGTAATTTGCGTGTATGAGACCTCCCCCCCCCCCTAAATTCAACGTGAAACAATGTAATTCACTGCATGCGTGAATTCAAACTTCCAACCTTTCCACAAAATGTTGTGTCAATAGATGTAACCACTTCTGAGGAAAGTACGTGTTACAGAAAGACAGACAGGCATACATAATGCATGGACTGAAGAATGGGGTAGCCAAAGAACAAATGTGCCGAATACTACTCGAAAGTTTCTCGTCGGAATATTGTATTTACAAACACAGGAAGGTCAACACTTACCGAAGGATGGAGATTTGGTCGGTGATAGACGTTACATTTATAGAGACACTTTAACTAGGGATCTCCAGTGGCACGTTAGTGAAAACTACACACACAGTCATCAGACCATCATTTTTTAAATCAACCAACGTTCGAAAATAAATTGGTCCCGGAAGACAACTGTAAGATGAGCAGCCAACAGATTTGACGAGGAGATCTTCAAACGGGTCTTGTTGTACAACTCAACACTAGAAGGAAACGCTAACGATAAAGCCTCCCAGATCAGCGAAAGGTTACGATGAGCATATGACGCATTCATGTCAAGACGTATTGGTCCACTGAAAAAAATATCAAACTTTTCGTGGAATTCTAAAACGGAGGAATGTCGCAAGGCCTGCCTCAAAGCCAGAAGACCAATCTGGATACGAGCGGCTACATGAACAATGCAAAGAACCATGAACAAAAATTGTGCATGGCTATAATAAAAGTGATCACTTTAGGTAACTGGGACTGCGGCTGGGACTCAGATCCCTGCGGAGGCGCCTACAATCAAAGGCTCTCCACTAATTCATCATAATCATCATCAACGGCGCAACAACCGGTATCCGGTCTAGGCCTGTCTTAATAAGGAACTCCAGACATCCCAATTTTGCGCTGAGGTCCACCAATTCGATATCCCTAAAAGCTGTCTGGCGTCCTGACCTACGCCATCGCTCCATCTTAGGCAGGGTCTGCCTCGTCTTCTTTTTCTACCATAGATATTGCCCTTATAGACTTTCGGGACTGGATCATCCTCATCCATACGGATTAAGTGACCCGCCCACCGTAACCTCTTGAGCCACAACCTGATGGTTATTGTATCGCTGTCCAATGATTACCTGCCCTAATCTGCAACAAAGCTCTCAAGGAAGCAGTCAACATAGCGCCAAGGATATTTGTTGCATGTCTTAAGAAAGCAGCATTTCCCACATAGTGGAAGAAGCAGAGACTAATACTCATCCCCTAGCTAAACAGACCCTTCGGTGGATCTTCGTTCTTCGTTAAATAATAACATACTGGCATACGGATCTACAACAGATTACCTTCGATTGCCATAAATTAAGTTGGCCTCTCTGGAGAACAATTCAGATTTCGAAAAACGAGACCTACCACTGATGCGAGGGTTTCGCTCGCAAAACATAAGACGGAAGTAGTAGTTATTACCAAACGGAGTGAATGCGCTTCTATGAAAATCAAAGTTGGAACACAAACAATATATCCCCATCCTGCACTCAAGTATTTTGGCGTAAGGTTCGACTAGAAGCTAAATTCCAAAATACATGTGAAGCGTGCAGCAAGACATATAACACCGAAGCACTGATCGCAAGAATGCCACCAAATATAGGTGGTCCCAGCATGGGCAGACGTACTGAAATTAAAGCAAATGAAAGAAAAATTGTAGCTGCGTATCGCAAAAGTGCACTCCAAGCATGTTCTTACCAAACAATATCTGGCGAAGCCGCCCACGTAATAGCAGAGATGACCTCGGTTGATATTCTGGCGAGAGAGCGACAACGTCCTTACGATCGAACATATCTTACCGAAGAATCTTCTACGCGTCGGCGGCAGTTCGCACGAAATGAGACTATCGCTGATTGACAGCTTTTGAAGTTTTTCACCCTCCAGCAAAATAAAGAACAGAACAGGGTGAGGCGCAAAAGTCCTGACAAAATTCAATTTACTAAATCTTTCTAACCTCGAAATAATCGCAATGCTGCAACAAAGTTTAAAGTAAAGCCAGAATAATCGAAAGTGTTCACGAGGCATGCTCGGCGAATGAGATATTTCAGTTCTCCGGTTACCCGAAATTGACGGTGTTGGATGTCGTTGCAAAGTACTATGTGTCGGAAAAGTCCAACGAAAGTTTTCAATGAGACATAAAGTACACATTCGAAGGAGCGCATTATCAGCATCTCCGACATAATCGAAAGGACTCAGGAGCTGATTTTTGAGGGCGCATGGTTGCCAATTCGAATATTGTCGTCGGTTGTTGATTGGTTGATTGAGCGAAAAAATTATGCGTCGTAGCATCGAAGAGGATCTCCGCTACAAATCTTACACAATTAAAGTGAGATAAATAGTTTCCGAAGTCGCCAGGAGATGCTTGATCACCCAAGACCCTGAAGATACTTTTATTGTTGCAAAAACGTCAGGCGGAGCACGGGGATATGTTAGATGTCGTGTCCAAGGATACTACCATATTTTTTTTTAGCAAAGGGCAACGAGTCACAAAAGAAGTGTATTGATATGTTCTGAAGAATAAGATGTAGCCGTTGATAGATACTATGCCGCCTGGATATCCGTATATTTTAGAGCAGGTTAGTGAACCTGCCCACAAAAGTGGTTTGGCTAAAAATTAGATTGCAGACAACGTCGACATGCTTTCGTCGAAAGAATCCTGGTCTCAACATTGAAGTGGCGTTCGTCAACAGGGATCGCTAAATAATTAAGCGCACCTGCGCACGCTTCAGACTGAGACTGGAAGCAATTAGAGACGCTGACGAGGGATTTATTGAAAAAAAGTGTTTTGTGGGGCTATTCAAACCATTTAAAAACCTTCGTTTTATTTTTATGGTACAAAATTCGTTTGGGGACAAAATATAATTTGTCCAGACTTTGACGCCGCCTCCTGTAGTTGTTGAATAACCGTACAGGAAAAGAACTACCAGGATTTGAATAATAAGGCTTTTCTGCCACCTGAAAACCAAGCCAGACACAGAGCTTTGCAACCTACTCCATCTACAGGAAAACAGGTTACAGGCTATCCAAAACGGGAAGTAGTTCACAGTATATCTGCGAAATATGACTGAAGAAGTTTTCGGAAATCAAACACTTATCACTAAAAAACCGACTAAAGCAAACATTTATCATTACAATACGAATTTTCTCGCTAGCGACGCAATACTTGAGATGGTTGGAAGTCAACTTCCCCGTATTATTAACCCGGGTACAAACTCCGGTCGTCATGGATTTTTATGTTCATTTTCCTGCTCATCTTACAATCATGGACTTATTACTTGCGCGGCATTAGGCGCGATGATAATGAAAGAGAAATGCAGTTAGTCTGGCGAATAACAATAATAATGAGCCGATTGGGTGGACTCCCTTTGCTCTGAACACATATATTTCACCCGAAACTAAAACTAAAGTTTCACGATCCAGAGGACATGATATGAAAGGACATGGTGCTTCCCATACCCATTCTGATAAAAGGTCGTCTTGAGCATAATTTTGTTTATTATTTCCCTAACAATTACATGCAAGCCACATCAATATGTGTAACACATGGCTGCGGAGTTGAGGGATCAAAATAAAAAGAATTGTTAATATTAATAGCAAAACATTATCAGTAAAGCATCACCGCCACTCATTACCCAGTATACCAGCCGTCAGACCGCCAAAGAATACCAGATCTGATTGACTTTGTAACGAAATATTAGCTAATCAACTATCTGCAAGACCTTGCTTCAACCATTCACAAATATTGCTGTCGTTGTTGATTTTTCTCCTTTAAATTCCTGAGTCTACTAAACAGACTTCAACGAAAAATATCCTATCGCCACCATGACCCAAGAATGTTGAAAAGCGATTGATGAACTATTTGTTAAAAAACGGGGCTAGCGATTTCAATAGCTATTTAGTATTGATGCGATACGCCGGCCCGCGTAACTTGCATAAGTGTACCAATACGTTGAAAGTGCCTGGTCTGCTCGCAAAGAGATCCACACAAAAATCTAGGCCTATCCAGACGAGACCCCTTCCAAACAAAATAGATCACATGTTGATCGAGGGATGCCACCTCTCAGCCTTAATAAATGTCAGAATATACAGGGGCATCAATATAGACTCGAGTCGCTTCTGCTCTGGGCTCAAATAACCACATCGCCACACATCTCATTTGATGATAAGAGTAAGCATTGGAGCTATCCATAACAAAGTCCGCAGCTATCAGATGCCCTAGAATGAAACATAGGCAAATGACCTTCACAACCACTTCAAGAACATTATCATTTTTACGGTCACGAATATATTTGGCCTCAATCGAAAAACTGGTTCTTCGGCAATTTTCAACTAGCAACAAGACAGAAGAATGATATATACCGAACAATCCAGCAATCTCAAAAAGCGTGGGCACGAGCAGAGACCTACCGCGAACTCCGTCAAACGGAAGAGCCTTGTGTGTGTGAACTCTAGAAGTTCAGGAAGGAACCGCGACAAGTCAGCAGGATGAAGCCATATACACCTCAATGCTAACCCTATCGTGGAAAAGAAGGAAATATGATATCCGATCATATGGGCATATTGGAGCGATGGATTGACTATTTTGATGAACTGCTCAACAACCAGAATTGAAAGACGAACAAAAGCTGCCACCACCAACCATGCAAGAAACCGTGGAAAAAACAGAAACGCAAATTCCCAAAAGCCGATCTAACTACAGCTGAACAGGTTAAATATGGAATCGACCAATTATACCAAGCGGTTCAACAACTTATCTTCAAGGTGTGGGATAGCGAATCATTGCCTGATTATCAAGAGAGAGGTATTATCATCTAGGAATCTAGGAAGGTCGCGATTCAAATCTCACAGGTGGCACTGGTGGACCTCTCTACTACTTGCTGAGACACGGAGTCGGGCTCGATATCACAGCTCATAGTTATCAAATAACTACCATACCGTTTGCTCTCCTATTTTATATTAATTTATTTTTTTCACCTTTTCCTGGAATTACTTTTGCTTTTTTCTCCCAATTAACCGCTAAAGTCGAACGTCAGAGCAGAGAGAACAAAATCTACAAATTGAGACTAATGGAAACCATTTATCTGAGACTGAGTTCGAAATGAAGAGCAAACTAGCAAAAGATATCATCTAGCTTTCCGAAATCGTTAGTAAAGTAGTATGGAAATTAGTGCTGCTGTTAGATTTTCATGTACTTATTACGATCAATTTCCACAACTTTACCGACACCTTTCCTATTTTCCTTTGAATTATCACTGCTTTTTTTTAGCATCAATATATAAGGGCATCCAAGCAGCCTCAGATTTCAATGAGACTGTGCTTCAGGTCTCATTATCATGACACTTAATGCTGGGCAAGTGATAAGCCTGCGGGGAAACCAGGCCGGGAGGCTAGCATTGAAGCATCGTAACCACTGCATGCGTCAAACCAGTTTTATAATTTTCCCGAATTTCATCATCTGACAAATGACTTCTGTCACATTTTAAACATGATGGGTCACTTAGTACAATACATATGTATACATTTAGAGTCTAATGAAAGCAAACCATCCCGTGAATTTCGTTGGAAGCCATTCCAACCTGTCATCCGCTATCAACCCAGAATACGCAATCCATGATTATGATAGTGGCTGATCAGAGACTAAAAGCGTGCGAAATAGCGGAAACCATTATATGACTGAGCTGTTCCTATAAGAATATGTAGATGTACATATATATAAAATATATGAAGCAAGCTGTACGTCAAATGGGGGGGATGTGCATTTGCTTTCAACAAAACAAAAAAAAAGTAACATACAACGACTATCAAAGATTTTTTATTATTGAAATGCAAAGGAGACTTTGCGCTATTTCATATCCATTGAAGAAACAAGGATTCACCACAATATACGGGCGACTAAGCAGGCGAGGCAATGGCTTTCTTAGGACCAATCGCAACCGAAGAAGGCCAAAGTATATCTCTGAGTCAACAAAGTCAAGGGAACAATCAATAGCAGATGCCACACTCGAATACGTTGACGGTCAAAAAACCAAATTATTTGAGACGCGGACCTTCCCATTATCTATCCCGCTACCTGGAACTAATTCCTATGCTTCAGCATAGATAAATTTGGATCCAACAAAGAAACTACTCAAACGAATGCCTATTGTAAGAACCTCGACAAGTTTTACGATCTGGAAGGAGTCAAGGAATTGACGAAACGTTGGATAGAATATATAGATCGCAGAGGATGGAAGGTCGGAAAACTTGTTGCCTTTTTTTGTATAAAAATCTGTCACTTGAAAAATCACAAGCTTATTTACATACCCCTCCAAAATATTTAGAACGGATTGGTCATATTAATCCCTCTTTGTTTGGAATCACAGATCACAACAGAAGCTGTTATTTGGCCTTATTATATTCGTAATAATATGGCAAATTATGTTTATTCTAACTAAAAAATGATATTATCTTTATAGAATTACAAATATAATTAGTACGTAGCCTTGAGGGATAGAGGAATAATCATTATAAATGTATCACAGAATATTAAAGCATGAGAAAGTGAATTTAGAAATAGATAGCGGGAAAGGCGAAAATAATTATTTTATCAGAGGAGGGTTTGTTTGGAATTTATGACAGTTGTCTTCAATGATATATTGTGCATATATCTATAGAGATCAATGACGTTAGACTTGAGTTTAAGGTTGACAGAGGGAGCACCCACTACTACCCGACACGCCTAATAATCGGTAGATTCACCGCGTGCCCAACATAGTCACCGGAGGCTTGGAAACAAAGCTACACTACTAGCTTTCGCAATGGTTGACCACAAAACAGATTTGTAATGAACTTGTAGCGATAAACACAGGGAAGCACGGCTGAGAGTTTTCATTAACAGGAAGGTAGCACTTCCTCATTCTTACAAGACGACCACCGTGTGCCGAGGGGGGAGCTATAACTACGCCACGGAGGAAGTCACGGAACTGTTCACTGGAAATATTAGATAGCCCCTACTCCAGCGCCATTCTCCTTCGGTCAAAAAGGAAAACAGCTAGCGCTTGTGTGGATACTACAAGCAGCTAAACTAAATATCCAATTCTTTTCACACACTCTCCATAGATGCACCACCCATTTGCCTCGACAGGCGCGCAGACAGGGGAGGGGAAGACCCAGAATTATTTCAAGGGCTCTGGAATACTTCTTAGTTGTGAAATTTCAAGTGGAAAGGCCCCAAAATTTTAACCGGGGCTCGGATTTTCCCCGTCCTTTCTTCTCCTGGCTCTGGGGGACTAGGATCGTAAAACGAACATCATCACAAAGTTCAGTTGATCAGTGGACCTTCGACCTGATTCATAACACAATACCCACTAGTGGCCGAGTCACTATGATAGGGTACTTAAAAAGTTCCTCGGACCCTCAATGACATGTCTGTCAACGATCACAGATTAAAAGACACATCACAGGCTAATCAATAAGTTCTTTCTCCAAGAAACTGCAACAAAATAACAACCTTTCTTGCAGCTGAGGGACTCATCAGAAAGATTAATCTACAGCAAACGGCATACGACGAGCAAAAACCAACATTTTCAAACGCAAAATATTACATCTTCCTCAAGGTTGACACCTATTCATTCCCAACTATAAAATACATGAAAATTTTCATTCTCATCAACGCATTAATAATTGGCAACTTGAAGTTCAAATTTGTGTTTTAAGTTGAACTAGCAATAATCGGTTTCTGTGACGATGCGTTACAGTTCACATTCAGTGTAATCCATTATTGGGAGACTACGATCCAACAAAGTACATCTTTTTGCTAGAAGTTCTGAGAGTAATAACACTTTAATTGCTCTTATCAACGAATGGATTTATTTACGTGCTTTGTTGGCAAGCAATCTTTTGTCTAGATTATATCGTATGTGTACGTCCATACCCCTGGGGGTGTTTATTTGAGTGATCCAATTTGCAGGAGTAATTACATGGAAACTGTGAGTAGTTTTGTTAAAAATTTGATAAGAATTTTTTGCAAATTGTGAAATTGCTAAAGATAACAACAGAAATATAGATTAAGTAGCGAAGTTGACAAGGCTGTTGCAATTTTGATCATGTTTATATCATTTATTTTGAGATTATTTAAAATGAAATAAATCACCGAAATTCGCAGCTAAAAAATAACCGGACTATACTATACTATGTCCTACCGAAATGAAGATACAATTTGGTGATTAGGAATTATTTCATCAAAGGCAACATTCTCGTAATTTTATTATACAAAGAAAATTAAAAACCCCTTGGAGTCTAGAGAGTTAAAATTTGTACTTATCATCGATTAAACCCTCAAGGCACATACAATACATTTTCAAGATTTCAACTAAGGCAACGGAGGATTTAAAGTCTCACATTGAAAGAGGATTTAAAGACTAAAATGATTTGTAGCGACCTTGAAACACTGTATTTATGTCGAAATAGAGCAGCCCACCATCCATCGCACGTGCGCAGCGGCCATATAAGGGGCGCTCCAATGCTTAGTTTAACTTCCTTGTTACTAAAAGGAGTAGAAAGACTTGTAGGACGGTGCATGAGGGATACATGCATTCATACACGAAAGAAAAATCTACGGAGACAGCATTCAAAAAGCTCACAACTAAAAAAGGGAAGACGAAAGACGATATTCGAAAAAAATATGCCATCTTGGAGTGGTGGAAGAGCCCCATATTGGTTGAACGGAAGTCTATTGAAGCAGGATATCTTATAGCTCCTTTCATGGACACTTTGCTATGGCTATTGGAAAACATAAAGGCCTTTATGCAAGCATTTGCGGACGATCTAGCCAATATTTTTTTTCAATGTAGCTGCAAATTTGCGGACATAGTATGCGACCGATTAAATGCAACTCTGTGGATAATCTAGAGTTGGTGCCTCCGCAACGGGCTCAGTATGGACGCTAAAAAGTACACGCTACCCACCCGAAATCTAGGAACAATGTCAGAAATCCTGCAGACTGCTCTGATTCTATAGAACTACTATAGGTAAGACATGGGAACTTTCACCTTTCGCATTGTCCTGTGAAAAGCTATTGAAAGATTCACTTCTTGTATACAGCGTACCTGTTAGCTTCTCTCGGAACCTCCATTTTCTTCCCTTCACATTTCACCTTCCCATCCCGATATTATATTGCACCCAAAACATTCAAAAAGTTGGTAATAATGGGATATATTGTGAAGTTTAAATTTCATATAAGCGCTTTACCCTGAATTTTTGAGATATTTAGGTTGAGTAGTTCCCGAAGATGAGTCCTGTCTCACTTTAAGTTTGCGCATTTTAACTCCTTGCTCCCCTATTTTGCAATTTACGTCGAAACTAAAATCTAATTATGAACGTCCTTTCATTTAATACGCCACACGGGTACCCTTTTGTATTATGGAGAGCTTTCCTTGAAACTACATATAAATTTCCGTCTCTCACTGTATGCGTGGCATTTCATAGTTCCCATATGTCCACCCACCCTGCGAGTTGGAGCTTAAGAATACACTCAAAGTCTTCCCTACTTGTCTTACGAGGCGACTAAAAAAGATAGAAATTCGTGAGCTAGCAACCTACAAATTTTCAAACTTTATTGCTACCTAAGCGTCAACAACGCTTCGAATAGGGACTGATCTAATGCCGATGATTTTTGGCCATCGAAAATGAACGTGTGCGTACGCTCCTCGAAAATGGCAGCGAGGGTCCTCAGAATGCTCGCTTTCTCCAACTTGAGGAGAAATTCCAACGATATTAGCTAGACATTCTGGGCCTGAGCGAAATAAGATGGTGGGGCTCTGGAGAGTATTTCTCTCCCTCTTGCACTAATGCGTTTCTGTACTCTGGAAGGATAAGTGGTACCGGACGCAAATCCGATGTCGGGGTGCTTCTGATCGCTACCGCAAGGTGCACACTCCTGAGCTGGGAGCCGGTTTCTGACAGAGTTCTTACTGCAAGTTTCTGGTCCAGATTAAGGAGCATCACAATTGTACAATACTACGCACCAACGTACACTTGCCATATAGTGAAGAAGAATGGTTTCTACGAACCTCTCTCGACCACTTGGACGATCAAGCTATCGCTCAGCAGTGCGAGAGCTATCATGCTGATCGGACGGCAGATATGCTGATTAACCCGCCTGAGAATATCGATAAGCACTGGGCCGCCATCAAAAATGCTCTTTTCTCGGGTGCTATACAGGTAACCAACCGTTCCGTTCCGTTCCGTTCCGAGCGTTGCTCAGGGAAGCGGAAGTTGCCGCAAATCGCATTGAATTCAGAAATGTATACCACATCACGGAAAAGCTTGAATGTGATCGCAAACCTTTCGATGGTTCTGTGAAGGACGTCAATGGTCGACTTCTCATCCAGGAAGGATGAGCAACTGATGATTCTTAACCGTATCACATCCGGTCAGGTTCCTCCTCTTGTGGGTGAAATGACTAGTCATCCTAACATGCGGATACGAAGAGAAATCGGAAGAGAAATCATTTCGACCATCATTGCACTCAAACAGAGTAAAGCTACTGGACTTGAAGGCTTCCCCGTAGTATTATTTATCACTGCATCTGCAGTTACTGCAGATCCGCTGTTTCCACTCGTACGGAAATTTTGGGAATCCGGACTTTTCCCAGGATTCTCTTACACTGGCCACATCAACACCAACGGATAATTTTGGAACAATGCACTTGCTTTTCATCGATTTCGACAAAGCTTCCGATAGCGTGAACAGTGTGTTTTACATTTTTAGTTATGTACGAATAGGAGGCCGTACATAGACTTCCCCTCATAAGAGGAACACATAATCTTTATACTCGAGCTTCCGATATCCCGACTTGTTTTTATATTATTTGTAGTCTTTTTATATTTTTTTAATTTGCCATTTGATAATTGGCTTTTTATATTTGAAAATTTTATTAGATTATTAGAAGATAGCGGTGTGAAATCTGGTCAAACTTTTTCATGTAAGAACCCCCTCTTCACCTAATCCTCCCTAACTACCACGGAACTCACAATAACAAAAGGGCACCCTATATTTCTATAGTCTTATAATGGGTTGCCGAAACAGTGGGTGAAGGAGAAACATCGACTCAGAATGTGATCCGTCATGGATCCTCACCATTGATTTTATTTATTTATTTAATTAATTAATATATAGAAAAGTGAATTTCTAGTTAAATATTGCTCCCAGAGAGAGGAACAAGTAAATAGCGTTGTAAGACCAGCATAGCCTTAGAATCGGGGAGTGGAAGTAAATGTTGAACTCCTTAAAAATACTTCAAAATTATCCGCGCTACGTGCACTCCGAGAGGCGATGCGAAAAATAATACCGGAGTTGGCAGAGCAGTCCATCAGCCAGTTACAGTTTGAAAAGGGTACACATATCAAGGAAAATACGGCGCCGCTGCAGGAAAGCGAGATTGAAGGTGCGAAGCCGCGACCGATAGTCCACCCGGGGAAGGCTTTTTTGAAAGAGGGTCCGAGTGACAAGCGCGATAATTACGGCTGCAGTTTATTCTTAATACGGCATCATAGGTGTAATTGAACTCGATACAATGATAGTCCAACTGCCATATTCCAAAATTTGATTTGTTAATGTTGATGAATTGCCCGAAGTGAAGCCCCAATGTTATACCTCTATAACTTCTGCACTGCATAATGTCCCTTTGTAAGATTCGGTTCAATGTCTGCCTGCCTGTCACACTCGATTTACTCGGAAACGCTGAACCGATTCTCACTAAATTTGGTGAGAATATATTATATGCACACGCAGCGACTGACGCCATTTTGTGGTGTAAATTTTCTTTTCACAGAACATGGTCATGTGAAATATCAAATGAAAGGGCTCAGTTAGTACTTTTCGAAACTGATCTTATTTCTGATTTAAGTGAAACATAAGGGAGTTAGAGCAGAAAATCTGGGCCCCAAAAAGTGAAACAGGTCTCGTTCTCAGAACCTATCCAAAGGAAAAATCTAAAAAAATCCCAGTGATGAAACTATATAAAATTGAGGCTTTAAAATACATCCCATTCCAAGCCAAGTTAATAATAGTATATACATTACCATGTTTTAGAAATTTATCGGAGAGCCCTCCTTAAGTTCATCCCAGGACTACAAAATTTGGCATCATCATAGATGATAATATTATATGACATAATTCTGGAAAGTTTACAGGCAATCTAACTATTATTAACAAAGTTATAGAAGGTCAAAGTTTCGCATTTCGGATCAATTTACGGCACCCAAGACATGCATGGCGTTATCATATAAAGTGAACTTATATGCACGGCGGGGTCGAAGGGGATGTTTTAGTTTGTTTTTTCTCTTTTTTTAGTTATTTGCATTTCAGTGTCAATTACTCGAGGTAGACATGTATGTGTATATGTACTCGTATATACCAATAAAGCTTGCGGCTAGTAACCAATATAATAGACGTGTGTACCTGGCTTCAGCGGTTTTTAATTTACGTACGTAACATATATATAGATGTTTTTGTGCACGAAGTAAAGTGGAACTGCGTGCAAATGCATTAAATCTATTTTGATACGCTCATATAGTATATATCTATGCATCATCATGCGGTTTGTTTATTTCGGGTGAAAACAGTATTTATGTCGCTGATTTGTATGTGGATCCTGGCGCTTGGCAAAATATTACGGAATATTTTGCATTCTTAGCAATGTACGAATGAAAAATCGCGCATAGAGAGTTTCTCACATAAGATGAACACAAAACCCTTATACCCGAAGCACCAGCTTCTGGAATTCCGACTTGTTTATGTATGGGACAGACAATGCCCCGTTGCCAGTCATCACGCATTGATTCGCGGTTACCAACCTTGAGCATAAGTTGAAGAGCAATTGACGCGACGATTATCGAAGAAGTTTTCCGTGGGAATTAGGAAGATAGATGAAAAATTCGTAAAGATAAATTTGGGTCCAGGTGAGGTGAGCCCGGCCTTCATTATGAAAATATCGCCAGCCAAGATGTCAGGATATCAGGATATCGACAACACGTTTGAAGTAAGCATCGTTACATATATGTATTAAAACCGACCTAAATTTATCAGTTTTGCGAAGAAGAACAGCAAAGAAAAGGGAATTTGTATAAACATTTAGAAACTATTCCAAACTGTTGGAGGTGTCGTCGACACAATTGTCCACTCGTCTTTCCGCGAACTTTCAAACATCTCCAAGCCTACTTTAGTGATATCTACTGAAGAAATGCAGAGAATGAAACCGGTTATAAAGCATAGTTCACCACGTTGAAGGTAACCATTGCAGGTTCGTGCCATTCACATATTCAATACCGTTCGCCAAACTAAATACCATTTGTCTCTTCCACGAAATTGAGTGGCTGACAGCTCTGCCGGCCTCCGTCAGAGTACTTAATTCCGGATCCGATAACAACACTACACAGCCAGCAATTGATATGGAAAATGAAGGCCAAATAATTACAGCCCACGAGCGTTGGCCACAGATTAGGTACGCAAGCACGTTAGCCATTGAAAGATTAGAAGCATATTCCGATTGATGAGGGAACGTTCATTTATGAGAAAGCAATTCTTCGCACTTGCTAGGGAGGAATCCAGCCACAGGGATGGGGTGCAGACTTCACGTCCGAGTATATAGCGAGAGTGGTTCCTACCAATTTGAACTGGTCCAGTGCTAAAAATCGACCTCAAGTTCATTAATTCCGACAGAAACAATCCCAAGCCAAAGCAACAAACTGAAAATTTCACTCACCAGAAAGTGAATTTCGAGAAGGGATTCGCATTGATGACGGGGTTGGGGGCACTTTTGCGGTCACCTTTAGTCCGGTTCATGTTTGCCCGACTCTACCGAATTTATGCTTCTATAAATGCACCACCGATCGATTCACCCGAAATTCACGTGCGACTGCAGAAACGTGCGGCGCTTTCAACTTATCTACTTGAGTTTTTCACTATCTCACACTTTTCACTCGTCCACTTGACATTAAAAGTTAAGCACCAGCCAGGCGACCAGGGACACTGCCGTCCAACAACAACTGCAACTTTTTTTAAATAGAAACAATACAGCGAATTTCTGAGAATCGAAAGTTTCCACTCGGGCTCGACGCTTGTCCGCAACAAAAATCACCGACTGGGCCGCTTAGACAGCGAGCAATAAAACCAAAGGTGAATCCCAGGTACAAAAACACACACACAAAATACAAAGCGCAAAAAATCACGACAAAATCGCGGCGAGCGACCGATCAACCAGCGACTAGCGAGCCAGCGAGTGAATAGGGCCCAACGCCGACCAGAACGCAATTTAATACTAACATTTCGCAAGAGAAGAAATCCGCCCGATATTGATAAATTGATTACACAACTCTCTGCAAGCCTCCGAGACCGCTTTCAGTCATAAATTACAGCTGTAAACAGGCAAAAAATCGCGTCCCCGGCATGGCGCCCTCGCAACCAGGCCGCTGGCGTCCAACAAAGAACTCTGATTAGCCGAGACCGGTCTGTCACTTTACAGCTGATGCGATGACGTCAAATTGAGCGTCTGGGTGAGCGCGTCGGAATCTCCCATCGGCGAGGGGGTGCTTGGCCCCTTGTCCGGACAATGCCAGCTGTTTATGGTGGGAGTGAAAGAGAGAGGTGGTGCGTGGCAGAAAACTGTTATTTTATAGCAAGCACAGATGATATCTAGCATTGCCAACAGTTCATAATTTTTCACTCTAATTAGAAATATTTTCTGAAGTAACGTACAAATACTCTTAGGTGAATGAAGCTGCATTTCTGTGTACGATGTCATTTATTGGCACTGAATAATTTACATGCTTACTAGCTGCAATTATTATTTGAAGAACTATGTCCCCTTTGGTGGTTATGTTGTTATGTTAACTACAGCCAATAGGAATTTTAAAAAGTTTCCAGGTGTCTTGATCTTGCGTCTGCCATTAAATATTCACCCAGGTGCATTAAACTGCCTTGCACAAGTGTCTAACATTGCCTCAGTATAATTATATATGAGAAGGTTTCAACACTCATTGTCATTGTCTTTTATAGTTGGCCAACACTCAGAACCATAGAGAGCGACAGGACGGACAACATTCCGGTAAATTTTCGATTTGAGACGTTCGTTGATACGTCGATAGCAAAGAACATCAATTGTGGAAAGCCACTTCATGCAGGTTGCGTTAATGCGTGAAGCAATTTCTTAACGCAGTTCTCCGTTGGCTGATAGCGTTGACCCGAGGTATTTAAATCGCTCAGTTCTGGGCAGATCACTGCCGCTGACAGTGATTGTCAGTTTTGTTTAGATTCAATCTGAGATCGTATTTTATGAGACGATCATTCCATTTTTGGACAAGTTGCTCGAGATCATTTTTGCTATCAGATGCTAGGAAAACATCATCTGCATAAAGCAGTGTGTAGGGCGCTGGACGTTGGATATACCGGGGGACGGTGTCCATAACAAGAATAAAGAGGAGTGATGAGAGCGTGCTTCCTTGATGAACACCAACAGAGACACGAAGCGGTTTTGATACACCCGCCATACTTCGAACTTTACTTTTCGGATCGTGGTAGAGCAATTGAACCCAGCGCACGAGTTCTTCTGGTACTAAGTGTTGTCGTAAAGCATACCAAATGAGTTCGTGTGGCACACGGTCAAACGCTTTAGATCCAGAAAAGCAATGTACAGAGCACAGTTAGATACTAGACAGCTACCTCACTCCCCCTTGCCCCTCAAGGGGGGAAATCAGTGCGAGTACACCCGATTTCAAATTGTTTTGCCCTTGAGCATGAGCGAGATGTACCAAAAACCCGATCAGGTGTGTTTGACATACCGCCCGGACTTGCCAATGTATTGGTGAGATTGGCAAGTTTTTGCTTATGTATAAGTGAATACGTGAAACAACTTTTTGCTATATGGGTGAGCACGCCGTAGTACCAGAATAGCAAAAGCTCACCGATCTCTCTCTTACCAATACGATTTGACGAAGATTATGCTTTTTCCTTGTTTACCGTCTCTGATGTGTACAGATAAGCTTCTGCAAGCACATTTGCAAGTGGGGTCAGTTTTGTAAGGGTACTGCATATAGTAGATCTACTGTGGTACAGAGGGCGATGCTTCTCACGGTGTTTCTCCATGAGTAACCGCGTGTATTGCGTCAGTAGCTCCGCAGTTTTTGACAAATCCAGCTTGATTCACGGTTATTTCAACGATTTCGCGAATAGAGTTGTCAAGAATGCATTCAAAAATCTTCATGGTATGGGAAAGTAACCGGATCGGACGGTAATTTGAACATTCTGCTGGGCTACCTTTCTTTTTCCATATTGGAACTGTGGTACTTTCCTACCAGTCAGATGGTGTTCTTCCTTCCTGAATAACCTGATTAAAGATTTCACTGAGCCGCAGTGTTGGGTCCCAGCTATTCGCTTTCCAGAGCTCAGATGCGATATCGTCAGGTCCTGTTGCTTTCCCCGACTTCATTTGTTTTATTGCCTCCTCGACTTCAGTTGCGCTGACAGTGAAGCCCATAGTGTTTTACGTAGGCACCTGTCGTGAGACTTAATCCTGCGGTCCTGTTCAGACACGGATTGATTTTGTGACCACAATCAGAGCCCCGCTGAGACAAGCAACAACGGTATCAGTCTATACCAAGTGCATGGCTTAGCATTCATACTGGTGAATGCAAGAATTACCTAAATCTCTACCGAACTATGGAGTACCGCACCCATGTTGATACGCAATACCACGTCGAGGCCCGAAGGTCTCTTCTCACTTGAGCATAACCACAACCACCATGAAACTCCCACTAGGGGGCCAACCGCAAATAACCGAGCTATCCTCACATACAACAGGAGTTCACCCAAAGTATGTGAGTCCAGGGGCTTTCCCGGTTCCCATGGTACCAGTATACCCCTGGTAAGGTTTCGTGCTCGACTCGAAGATGAGCTTCTTCGAGCAAATCGAAGCAGCCGCGGACAGGGCTGCAGCAGGAGTCGCGGCCTTGAGTCGGCTAATGGCGAATGTCGGGGGCCCTCTATCAATTAGGAGACGTCTCCTCATGGGAGCAACGCAGTCCGTCCTTCTCTATGGTGCGGAGGTATGGGCTGATGCCCTTGAAAAGGAGGTGCATCGTAAACGCCTCGCTCAAGTGCAGAGGCGGGGAGCTTTGCGAGTGGCGTCTGCTTATGGCACTGTCTCCGAATCGGCTGTGATGGTGATTGCGGGAGTGATCCCCGTTGCCCTCCTTGCCAAGGAGCGCAAAGCTATCTATCGCCGTAAGAGCGAAAACTTAAGAGAAGTGGTTGCCCGTGAAGAACGTCAACGCACCCTTAACGAGTGGCAACTTTCTTGGCAAAATGAGCCAAGGGGCAAGTGGACTGCGCGGCTCATCGACAAATTAGACCCGTGGTTGAACAGAAAGCACGGTGAGATTGATTACTTCTTTACCCAACTTCTAAGTGGGCATGGAGGTTTTCAGTCTTACCTGCACAGGATTGGGACGGCGTGATCTCCTGATTGTATGTTCTGTAATAGAGTGGCGGATAACGCTGAACACACCTTTTTCTCTTGCGAGAGGTGGAACGGCCTCCGCCAGCAGCTTTATGCAGACACAGGGGAACTCTCTCCAGACAACATTGTCAGAGAGATGCTGAAGAGCACTCGCAGCTGGAATCGTACTGCGCATTATGTTCGGGCTCTTCTTACTACGAAGAAGATTGAACTCGACCGGCAGAGGGATCGGACGGTAAGGGGTTCCCTGAACTAACAACTCCCTTCCTCCCCTCCCCTCCCGTTGGTAAAAGGAATTCCCTGACTTGAAGGCTCCCAAAGCCGGGAGAGCGGGAGGGCTAGCCCGAAGTAATGTGTCAAACGGTTCCAGACTAGTTCTATGATGACAGGGAGGTGTTTAGTTGGTAGTCCGCCAGCGTGCTGTTGCGGGAGTCCAACACTCTGCGCGTAAACGCATTCACCTACCCTACTCCCAAAAAAAAAAAAAAAAGGTTTTGTGACCAATTTGCCACTTCAGATGAGTCCCCGTGCAGACTCGGGTCTGGTCGCCCTGATTAGGTCTTTGGAGCATTCGCCTACTGAATCACGGCCGGCAAACCAAAGTGATTACAGCGTCTCCCGGTGCCACCACTATGGAGGTTCTCCTCGACCACTTGGTTTTGGTTTGGCCGATAGGGTTACCGCCCCATCTTCCTCGCCGCCATCTCTGAGCACCAGTTGCGCTGACAGGTGGATAATGTCGGCCAAATGTCGGTCAAATGTCGGCAATGATTGTGGAAGTGAAGAATGAGCAAATTCTTCAGTTGAAATCTGCTCGAAGTATTCTCGCCACCTATCCGTTGCGGCTCGACGGTTGGTAAGCAAAGTACCGTTCTTGTCATTAACGCAGCACAAGTGTTCGATATCCTGTGTACGTTCGTTACGGCTTTTAGCAAGTCGATACAGATCTATCTCGCCATCCCGAGTATCCAGTTTATCGTAAAGATTTTTGTAATGGTTCGCTCGGGTGACAGCGACCGCTTTCTTTGTTTCCCGGTTGGCATTCTTATAAATTGACCAATTGCTAATTAGCAGGCGTTTTATAGTCGAGAAATTTATGGTGGAGGCGTTTCTTTTCACAAACCTTCATTTCAACATCATCATTCCAAAGCCAAGTATCTCGATTGATGTACCGCTTACCCTGCTTGGTGACCCGAGTGTTGCAGAGGCCGCCTTGTGGATCGTGTCTTTCATTTGGTTCCACGATTCTTCCACATTCGTAATGGTCGGCAATCGTATGAGTGAGATCGTTTTTTTTTTTCTTCTCACCAAATCGCGAGCCAGTGCGTTCCTCACGCTGTTTTAACGGTGGCTTAATTCGCGGGACGGCAATCAACGGCCGATGTTGAGGTGCGATGGTCTCATAGGGAACGAGTTTGCAATCAGTGACAGTGGTAAAATGTCGGCGTCTTATGAGAAAATAATCGATTTGCGTTTTACTGTTCCCACTATAAAATGTAAGAAGATGAGACGATCGTTTGGTGAACCATTCATAAGTACAAGGTGTCCGCAAAATCGATTATACGCTCGCCACCCTCATTGCGCGCTCCGAACCCCTTTCCCTCATGGCACCTGTTACTGTCTGCCTTTTCACCCACATGACCATTAAGGTCGCCGGCAATAATAATATAATCGTCAGCAGGCAGGAGACAAGTCTTTTCATCGAGAAGTTGCCAGAAGGCATCTTTCTCGGCATCAGGTCGACCTGTCTGTAGTACGTACGCGGTCAAGAAGTGAATAATGCGATCAGCTGATATAATGGGGAGCTTCATCAGCCGATCATCAAATCGTTCGACTTCTTTAATGGCATCACGGAAACCCTCTGAGATGGCAATGTCAACACCATATTGAGTGTGTGCGTTACTAAAATAGGGAAGTTTATAGCCATTTTTACCGCGTTCGCGTTCAATGTCGCAGCTTTTGGCACCAGACCATCGGGTTTTTTTCAGAGCGCAGATATCAATGCGCCTTTTCCGTAGGGCTCTTGCGAGTGCCTCCGTCTTTCCAGTTAGGGTACCAACATTTAGCGTGCAGACACGTATTTGTTTTGTTTGTTTTGTTCGGACTAACTTGCTTACGTCCTGACGCCGTCCATCCGTCAAGAACCCTTGCCCATTTCTCGACAGGACCGGCGTCCGTCCTGCCGCGTCGACTGAGGTGGACGCCCTAGCATTTCTCCAAGGCTTGTGACTCAATCCGATCATCATGTTTGTAACGACATTGTATGCATTTTTTTGGTCGGTCTGTCGCGGGACCTGTCACCAAGAGAGATCAGGTAGGATTTAGCATAGTGGAATAACTCCAACTATACTCTATTTATCTCTTTCCCTGATCCCAGCATTTAATTTTTGTTTTACTAAGGTTAGTACAAAGTACGTTACCTCAAACCCTCCTCCTTTACCTGGGCTTGGGACCAGCATACTATGTTAATAGCATGGCGGAGTTAAAGTAGATAGACCTATCGATGGCGTATATTTCCGCGGAATATGCCAATACCCTTACTCATTGAATCGAAGTACATTTTCCTTAGACCAATGACCCCTGCGACGATTCCCTCTACTAAAAGGATGCCATCAGTGTATTGGGTAATTAAGTGCTGCTTTAAACAGTAGGTCACTGCTACGCTTGCCCCCTTGCTCTATCAAACTTCAAATTTCTTATCATAATAAAAGTTAATTCGGGATATCGCCTAGAGAGAATGTCAATTTTGTTCGATTTATTCAGTTTTCCTCCTCGCTGATACCCCCACGTACTCAAAAGACTGCATTCCTTATCTGCAGCTATATGCGAAGATAAAGAGAAGTCAATCCCAGAAGGACTTCCAGTGATGCCTCCCTAGCTGTTGCGCTGAGTATAATTCAGTCCACCCGCCTCTTGATATACTGCAATATATCCAACATAGTACTTCCTGGATTCGCCTTCATTTTTTCACTGCTACGAACCTGAATATCATCAAAGCTCGCAAACTCTTCATCATCATCAACCGGTATCCGGTCTAGGCCTGCCTTAATAAGGAACTCCAGATATCCCGGTTTTGCGCCGAGGTCCACCAATTCGATATCCCTAAAAGCTGTCTGGCGTCCTGACCTACGCCATCACTCCATCTTAGGCAGGGTCTGCCTCGTCTTCTTTTTCTACCATAGATATTGCCCTTATAGACTTTCCGAGCTGGATCATCCTCATCCATACGGGTTAAATGACACGCCCACCGTAACCTATTGAGCCGGATTTTATCCACAACCTGGCGGTCATGGTATCGCTCATAGATTTCGTCGTTATGTAGGCTACGGAATCGTCCATCTTCATGTAGGGGGCCAAAAATTCTTCGGAATATTCTTCTCTCGAACGCGGCCAAGAGTTCGCAATTCTTCTTGCTAAGGACCCAAGTCTCCGAGAAATACATGAGGACTGGCAAGATCATTGTCTTAAAGTGTAAGAGCTTTGACCCTTTGGTGAGACGTTTCGAGCGACAACCTTGCGAGAATTTCATCATCGTAGCTGTTATCGGTTGTGATTTTCGACCCTAAATAGGAGAAATTGTCAACGGTCTCAAAGTTGTATTCTCCTATCCTTATTCTTCCTTATCAACGGTCTCACAGTGGTAGTCTCCTATCTTTATTCTTTCCGTTTGACGAGTGCGATTTGATGTTGTTGGTTGTTTGGTTTTCGGTGCTGACGTTGCCACCATATATTTTGTTTTGCCTTCATTGATGTGTAGCCGCCTGCTCAATCTAGATGAAGGCAGTTCATACGTCTCGGGTGGTTCGTCCCATGATGTCGATATCGTCACCATAGGCCATTAGTTGGGTGGACTTAAAGAGGATCGTACCTCTTGCATTTACATCAGCATTACGGATCACTTTCTCGGGGGCCAGGTTAAAGAGGACGCTTGATAGGGCATCCCCTTGTCGTAGACCGTTGTTGATGTCGAATGGTCTTGAAAATGATCCTGCTGCTTTTATCTGGCCTCGCACATTGGTCAGGGTCATCCTAGTCAGTCTTATTAGTTTCGTCGGGATACCGAGTTCTCTCATGGCAGTGTATAGTTTTACCCTGGCTATGCTATCATAGGTGGCTTTAAAGTCGATGAATAGATGGTGCAGCTGTTGTCCATATTCCAACAGTTTTTCCATCGCTTGCCGCAGAGAGAAAATCTGATCTGTTGCTGATTTGCCTGGAGTGAAGGCTCTTTGGTATGGGCCAATGATGTTCTGGGCGTATGGGGCTATCCGGCCTAGCAAGATAGAGGAGATTATCTTATAGATGGTACTCAGCAACGTGATACCTCTATAATTGCTGTACTGTGTGATATCTCCCTTTTTATGTATGAGACAGATAATGCCTCGTTGCCAATCGTCAGGCATTGATTCGCTGTCCTATATTTTTGATTTGATTCGGTCGCCCCCATACTTAACCAATTCGGCTGTAATTCCATCGGCTCCTGGCGACTTATGATTTTTTAGCCGATGAATTGGACGGACTGTTTCTCCTAACTTGGTGGTGGCAGTATTTGTCCGTCGTCTTCAGTTGGCGGGACCTCCAACTCGCCGATGTTCTGGTTGTTCAGTAGCTCATCAAAGTACTCAACCCATCGCTTTAATATGCCCATTCTGTCGGAAATCAGATTTCCCTCTTTGTCTCGGCAGGATGAGCACCGAGCTGTATAAGACTTCATTCTGCTGACTTGTTGGTAAAAGTTGCGCCCCTGGTGCGGTTGCTCCCTGTACTTTTCTAGTTGGTTCTCGCAGACTTGTTGGTTCTCCCAGGCTTCCTTTTTCCGTCTGTGAAGTCGCTTCTCCGCTCGACGGAGTTCGTGATAAGTCTCTGCGCGTGCCCGCGTTTTTTGAGAATGCAGCATTACTCGGTATGGAGAATTCTTCCGTTCCGTTGCTAGCTTACATTCATCGTCAAACCAGCCGTTTCGACTCCTTTTGCAGCTGGGGCCAAGTATGTTTGTGTCTTCAGGTGGTTGTAAAGATCATTTATTGATGCTCCATCTCCAGGTCCTCTGTTGACTGCGGTCATTGCGGCATCCATTTCCCTCTTATAGGTGCCGCGGAGGGCTGTGTTGTGGATGGCTTCAGTGTTAACTCTCACCTGATTGTCAGAGGGGATTCTAGGTGGTATTGTTATTCGAGCTCGGAACACCATGCCAACGAGATAGTGATCCGAGTCTATATTGGCCCCCCTATATGTTCTGACATTCATCAAGGCTGAAAGGTGGCGGCGTTCGATCAACACGTGGTCAATTTGGTTGAAAGTGGTCCCGTTTGTGGACCGCTTTCCGCGCAAACCAGATACTTTCAATAACCATTTCGTGTGACCCTGCTAATTGAATAATCCGCAGTCCGTTATGATTTTTATTTTTGTGTAAGCTATGGGAGCCAACGTATCGCCTGAATACGGGCTCCTTCCCTACTTGGCTGTTAAAATCCCCAAGTACGATTTTGATATCATATCTGGGACAAGCTTCGAGGGTTCGTTCTACTGCCTCATAGAAGGTATGCTTCTCCGACTCCGCAGTCTCCTCTGTAGGGGCGTAAACGTTAATGAGGCTTATATTTCTAAACTTGCCTAGCAAGCGCAGAGTGCATAGCCGTTCGCTTATATTTCAAAGCCCATAACAGCAGGTTCCATTTTTTGGCTGACTAAGAAACCTACTCCGAGCACATGGTTTACTGGATGGCCACTATAATATATGGTGTAGCGGCTCTTCTCCAAGAAAGCGGTCCCTGTCCAACGCATCTCCTGTAACGCTGTTACATCAGTCCTATATTGGAACAGGGTATCGGCTAGCTGCTTATCACCTTCATCTCTGTGCAGGGAGCGCACGTTCCATGAGAAAATGCGCAAATCGTTATTCCGTTGTCGTTACCGGGTTCGTCGTTGTATAATCCGTCCAGTCCGAGGCTCCTGTTGTGGCTTCGTAACAAGTTGTTTTCCGTGTTGTCAGCCCTATCCAACCCCCAACCTGGAGGAACAGTTAAGAAAGAGCTCCCAGCGGTCACCACGTGGAGGTGGACATAGGGTTTGGCAGTAGAGCTGTTGGTGTTGGTTCAGCAGGCATTTGCCAGGTTTTATGCTCCATCGTGGTTACCAATCCACGTTTCGTCCTAGGACCTATACTACCCTTTGACCACTTCTATATTTCTATCTTTCTGCTTGCTGATGTTATCATAAACACGCTGTATATCAAACAATGAACATGGACCTATGTCTTTTGTATCTATTATATCGCGTTTTATTAGCCTAAATCCTCACAATCTTCTCCACTATTCAGAAAGGATATCAGGTAAATTAGTTTGAAATAATTAGAGCGAAAAGAATAATTTTTCTTGGTATGTATCCTAACGCTATATTTTACCATCCTCAAGATCGGGCATGGAGAATAATTTCTAGCCCCTTTTGATTGGTACTGTGAAAGTACAATCCACTCCGGCTAATTTTAGTGAATTAAAGATCCTTACTGTCCAGCTTACTCTAGCTTTCGATCATACCTCTGTCGCCATTCTACCATTTTCCTTCTTCTTCCTCTGCCTGTTATTAAAGTGCCAGCAGCGTGGCCATCCTCCTTTGAGAAATGGGTGCGCCCTGTCCTCATATGTTCCTTAATAGGCAGCAGGTCTACTTCCTTACTCGCTTCTGCCCATTCAACCCCCATAATCTCCTCGATTTCTTCGAGAAACTTGGTAGCATGGTGTGTGCTCAGAAGCATCTTTTTCGATTCCTCGCTGCGCATGTGCATTGGCATATTATCTTAACTGATGCTGGGATCAATGGTCCCCGCAACTATGAGAAGTTTACCTTTGCCCGCCGTCTTGCTTCTGATTGCTCTCCACGATTGTATGTAAAGACTTTCATTTTGGACTATTTCGAGATTCAGAAGCTTTTATGTTCTCCATATCCTTCATTGCGGATTTGGAAAGGTATACTGTTACCATGTGGGCCCCAGGTATATCAACCTAAAACACGTGTCAGTAGTTCTGCTCCCTTCTAGTCTGGCAATTTAAGGACTATGGTCCTCAGCCTTCCACCGTATAATCTACAAGTATCAGACCTGGTCGAAACCGTAAGCCCCTAAACACAAGCTTGACACTTCATCCCGACAATAAGGTTCTCGATGGTTTCCTGCTCCTTAGAAGTGCATATTTGCCCCGGAAATAATCTGGGTAGAATGGCAATTGGAAAGCGTTCACAGCTTGGCTGATGCTAAACTTCGTGACTCCTATCTTCGGCCCTGACCTACCCGAGAATTCTGCTTCTTGAATTTTGATTTGTGTTTCTTTCGAGCATTCCCCTCTTGTTGTTTCTTGTGCCTCAAATGTATGGTGAGGCATGGCGTTAGAGGTTCTCACCCTGCCTTGGTATCTTTAATCCATTCTATTGGAGGATGGCCCTCGTAGTGGCAACTTTCAGAATCCGGTGCGGATCCACGCATCGATTAAAAAGATAAGTAAATTTTTGTACCATGGCATGTGAGAGATCAACGTGCTCAAAGGAACTCCAACCAGATCCAGATCACGAGAGATCTGATCTGAGCGGAGGAACCCAAAAAAGGGATCTCATATTCGAACTAAAAAGATCCAACGTGGGTAAATCCAGCGGCTTTCGCACTCAAGTTGGGGTCACTTGGGAGAATGTCGCAGTGCACACCCAAAGACATGAAATCAGAAAAAGGATGTGGGTGAAGTAACATCGAAAGGAGAAATCCGCACTGCCTTAAAGGAACTAATCAAGCTAGAAGAACTTACTGAGGAATCTGTTGTCAGTTTGCAAAAAGCCTATAGTTTTACTCAAGCGGCAGTGGGAAAGTTCCTAATGTTTGGACACTTCTTCAAACTGCGCCATTGATCGATCTAATCGATGCAGGAGCTTATAAAAATCGTCACGGTTGCGTATAAATCACAGATTCGACTATTGGAGCGGCGATATACAATGGACTATGAATCAGGCAGCCAGTACCTTTGTGTGCCACCAAGTCTGACACTGGCTGAATTCGAAGGAATGCTTGACAGTTTTGCTCTGGACACAAGAGGGCAAAGTCCAAAGGTAATTGCAGGAGGCTTTGGATATAGTTCTGACCAACAAATGTGTTGCAAACACCTTTCGGAAGGAACAGTCTGCCTCTGCCTCAATCGTAGACCTAACTTTTGTCAGCGCTGCACTGGTACATTATATATCCTGGTGCGTCAGCGAGAACTATACCCACAGTGATCAACAGGCAATCCTCTTTGGACTATGATCGGAACCACAGGGTACCTTACCCTGTCAGGCTGTCAGGCTGTCTGCAAAAGCTTTGCATGAGCAGATCTTCATAGAGGTTTGGTTATGACAACCTAATAAAGTGGGTGCCTCTACAGAAATAGCTCTCTATCTAACACAATACACCCCCCCCCGCGCTTCCATCAGACTGCAACCGCGCCAGACGAAAAGCTTAGAGAGTGGTAGGTACGATCGAACAGGTGCAAAAACGGCACGCATATAACGAATACCGCAAATCCCTCAAACTGACCACTCAGCGTAGCAAGAGGGATGGTTTAAGGAGCTCTGATTGGAGGCCTATGCAAACTCGTGGGGTAGCGCCTATAGAATCCTGGTGGCACGATTCAGAGGCCGTTTATCTTCACAGATTATGTGCCGTACCCTCTAGTTGAAAATTTTCTTGGGACAAGAAGCAAAAGAGGGGCACCATCAGCTCCCAAGTGGAGATCTATGATAGAATAGGCGACAGTCAAGCCCCGGGCCTGGACAGAGTACCGAATAAGGCCCTTAAGCTTGCCGTGAAATTCAGACCGGACATGTTCGCCAAGTTGTTAGAAAGATCTACGTCCTAGGGGATATTTCCTGCAGTATGCCTATAGCTGGTGAACCTTCAGGTGAACCATCCTCCTACGAACGCATATGTTTTCTGGATACTGTGAGGAAAATGCCAGAGCGGGTAATCTATAATAGATAACTGCTGTTGAGGATGCTGGGAGTCCTGAGTCTGCATCCACTTGATGACGGACCGGACCACTTGGGAAGCAACTTAGTTCCTCTCTTGTGTTCCACGGACTCCTCTTTTTTGATTTATACACTCGAGTTTTCCAAAAAAGTTGACTGACGGTTTCCAGTGCAAAGGCAACTCATCAGACGCTGCCTCATCTCTGCCCTGGGAGCAACGTGACCGAAAGTAACGACGCTGATTTACACTCATGCGAAGTGATCAGTATTGTTAAAGGTTGAATAGAGAGGTTGGTAATTTGTTCACAACAAAGTATCCAATGCAAGTATGGCCTTGGCAGGGATGATGCCAAACTAAGATTGCTACGGCACATTTCTATGTTAAATGGTCCATAGCCAGGGTGATGAGCTCGATTTTGTTCTACACGCTCATAAAGTAACTGCAGTCTACCGAAGGATAGAGCTGAGGGTGTGAGGGGACAGTCTCAGGTGATGCAGCTTCCGGCATCTCGGAAATTATGCCTATTATCATTTTGGTAAGTGATATGGCGAACATATACAGTGCGAAGCCAATCTCCCCTGAATCGCAAACAAAGGCTGTCGGAGCGGAGGGGAGGCAAGCGTCTTGGGAAAGTTCGTTGGATACACGGCGAGGAGGATATCCCTACCACTTGTACAGGTTTAAACTGGACTTCCAGAGGACCCAGAGCACGTATTCTTCCATTGTCCAAGGTTTGTGGATGAACCCAGAGAAACGCTGGTATCAGAAAATGTAGCGTGAAAAATGCTACCACATGAGAAGTATTGGCATACAATCAACTCCCTGATCGCATCTATCCAGAACAAATTGCGAAAGCTAGAGGAGACAAGAAAAGCGTGAGTGAGCTGACTCCACTCCGTGATGTAACACGGGGCATGGGAGGGGTCGGTGTGGTTTTAGTGGATAAAAATTATGACATTGAGTTGATTTTAATAAAGTTTTGTTTCACATAAAGCGTTAAAAAATAAAGGCGGAACATAAGCTTCTCGAAAAACCCTGGAGTAAACGGAAATACATTGCTAGAAGATGATGACAGCCACACATTGTTAGAGGTAGCACATTATGCCGAAAGTATTCTACCCGTGTAATAGAAGAGCTGGGCAAATTGTTTTCTACCCCCAGAGTCGTCGATGTTTATTTGATTGACCGGACATATTGCATGACTTCCGGTGAGATGCCCTGCCATCTACTGCCCAGTCTCTAACCAAACGACCTGCCACAGTAAACAATCAAAACAACTTTGACACATTACTGTGCTGCCTGACGCGGAGTGCCAAAATCGCGCGCAAACAGTTAGAATTTTGGTTGGGCCAATTGCCACCTTACTGGTTTTCTGATCCGCGTATTTTAAATCTATTTTCTAGCGCCTAATTTCGCTTTTAATAGACCATTAGAAACACGCGTTAATTGCACCGTGAGGACTTTCTTAGATTTTATTCCAAGTGGACACGAATTGGAAAGGTCGCGTGAAGGTACCAACTCGTGAGTGTTTTGTGGGGTCTAATGTGTCGTCTTGTTGGGACGATTAGGTCTTGTTTTGTGTGATTAGTTTCCCGGTTTCGCTGACGCATTTTCCGGGCTGAAAGCAGATTCTAACATCCTTTTAGCTGGAGTTACGTAAGTTCAGAGACAAAAATTTACAATTGGAATCGCCATTTTAATTCGAGCCGCCTGGGGAAAGGGGAGTTCTTAATTTATTTATTTATTTTATTGTTGAGGCTTTTCTTATAACCACTCGAGATTTATCAATTCGCGGCTATTCATATTCTTAATCTATCATGGCTTCAAACGATGTGGAGTTGTCGTAATTCTCCCTCAAAGTTGAAACTGTTGACCTCGCGTCTGGCATTGGTTCCCCGTTCTGATGATAGGAGAAATTAACGTGAACATCTTCCCAAAACTAAGTCTATAGTCTCATTTTATTAAAAAAAAAAAAAGAAAAATGATATTCTTGGACAAAATACTTCTCAAGCCCCACATCGCCTGCCATTGCTAGGAACCAGACATTCAATCGTTCCTTTCCAGATGTCCATTGAAGACACCAAAATGTCCGTGGATGACATTGCGTATGAATATCACACAACTTCGAATGCATTTATTTGGAAGGATATGGACGATAAGGAGGATGATTTCGAAAGTGTAAGTATAGTCTGCAGCCTTTCTCAGTCACGGCAAATCATAAGTTCCATTTCAGATAAAGCGAGAAATTGATATCACAGTCAAAAAAGAAGTCGAAGATCCAGAAACAACGCAGTCCAGTGCTCGGGGGTCCATACAATTACCAACGCGAACAATTAAAACCGAAATCAAAACAGAAGTAAAGCGGGAGCCAACTGATGACCGAGATTTAGAAATAGATTTTATAGGTTTGAAATGAAATGAATGAATGAACAACTGCAGATTTTATAAAGTTATTCCCTCAGACAGCGCCAACGAGGCAAAGTTCGAGCGACTCGTCAAAGAAGAGAAAATCAAAACACCATACAAACGACGCTACTCTGCCAATTCATCCAATTCCAATAGCCGATCGAGCAGCCCAAATTCATCTCCAGAGAAACGCGAAAGCCTTTTACACAAGAAATCTCGTCTGGACAGCATTGGAAATATCAGCGAAAAATCAAATTCATCGGGATCCAGTCATCACACAAAGGAACGCGAAACTGATCCTGGCACCCTTGCGCGAAGACAAAAACAAATTGACTACGGAAAAAACACCTTAGCCTATGATCGTTACCTCCAAGAAGTACCAAAGTAAGTCATTTACTCCACATAACACCGAGCACGGCAACTTTATTAGTCCTGTTTCCTTATTTTTAGGGATAAACGCACAAAAGACCATCCCCGCACACCAAACAAATATAAAAAATACAGTCGGCGAGCATGGGACGGTCTGATAAAAGTGTGGAAGAAGCAGTTGCACTTTTGGGAATCTTCCGCCGATGCTGCAGCGGATGGTGGTGCCGGAGGTAGTAGCGATGAGCGATCGACAGGAGGGGCGACTGGGAGTAGCAATGAGAGGTTAAACTGACCATTTTGTTTTTATACCCAAAAGTTTGATATTTCATATAAAAATAATGGGACCGATACCAAGGAAGTGCAGGGTATTGGAATATATGTATCAAGAATATTTTGGATACGAACTTGAAAGTGAACGGCGTTGCTCTTTTATTACGCATGTTTCCATGAGACTGTTTTAGTTACGTTACGAATAAGCCTATGTGAATGAATATGTTGCGTTTTTCTATTTTCTCATGTAAATATATATGATAACAATGGAAGATAAGAATATGCTCTTGTTTTTTTAATTACCTTGCTTGGGGAGAAGAGTCCTCCGAAGAATTTTTGGTCCCCTACATGAGGATGGACGATTCCGTAGCCTGCATAACGACGAAATCTATGAGCGAGACCAGGACCGTTAGGTTGTGGATAAAATCCGTCTCAATAGGTTACGGTGGGCGGGTCATTTAATCCGTATTGATGAGGATGATCCCACCCGGAAAGTCTATCAGGGCAATATCTTTGGTAGAAAAAGAAGACGAGGCAGACCCTGCCTAAGATGGAGCGATGGCATTGGTCAGGACGCCAGACAGCTTTTAGGGATATTGAATTGGTGAACCTCGGCGCAAAACCGGGATGTCTCGAGTTCCTTATTAAGGCAGGCCTAGATCGGATACCGGTTGTTGAGCCGTTGATTATGCTTGGGGCGAGGAGTAGTTATCAAATGCTCAAGAAGACAAACTTTTGCACCGAAAAAGTATTGCAATGAGAAGAAAATATTTTCTCGACAATAAGGTGTCAAGCAAGCACCTTGTTTAGCAGGCACTGAGGAGAGAGCATCTGCTCTCCGAAATATCGATATATGCAGAATGAAACAGAAAATATTCTTTAGTTTACAAACTGATTTTTTACTTTCAAGAACTGGCTAAACAAAAAAATCACTAAGAATGGCAGACTTTCGGGAAAGGGGCGACAAATTTGGACAACCATAGTAAAGTGAATCAAAATCTAACATTTTGAAAATTGTAAGTATGAACACAAGTAGTGTTGAGATTTTAATCGCGAACGCAATGCAAAATCAGAACGAAAATGGGAGCTTGATGGCGTTGCAAATCGAAAGAAACACAAAGCCTACTACGCAAAGTAAATCATTATTGGGATCACTTTTAAAGGTGTGGGAAACATTGCTGTTAAAAAGGGATACAATTATGAGAACTCCACCAGGCTAGTAACTCCCCTGTAATGTGGGGAATTTAGAAACTATTCCCTGCTTGTCAAAGGCGACTTAGTGAAAGGAAATAGAGATCGGACTGAATATGTGAGGGCTCATCTACGACTGAATCCGTTGAGCGAGATTTCGGCAATATAGCCTGGACATTCTGACGTTAAGGGGCTAGGCCGCCTTAACGTCGAGAAATTGGGATTTTTTTTTCAGCGAGACAATGAAATAAATTCAAATTCTAAACAAGGTATACATATGGTCGCTAAGTATGTTTGCCCTTGATAGGGTATAGCGGGCCAACCGCACTTATGTAACCTTCGTACACGATCTACTGAAACGGCGATGAAACTGCCACGCCTCTTTCGTCGATTAGCGGTCCATGGGGCTTGGCCGACGACCTACCGGAAAAAAAAGCGTTTTTAGTCAGAGTAGCTACCGTCCGAACAGAAAAATAGCCTCTTTCTGTCGAGCGATAACTGGATAAAGCAGTCGATGTGGAACTTTCGTGGTTAGAGGCTTCTCTCCACAGCAATGGTAATCCAAATTTGAGATAACATTAACTCCCGAAGAGATATGTATAAGAGCAAGCCTAAAACTTTCACAAAAAAAAATGTCAGATCCACTTTTTGTATTAATTACTCACTGAGAATCTAAACTAATGCGAATATGCCGTTTTTCACCATCACCAACGGTGTAAGAACCGGTATCCGGTCTATGCCTGCCTTAATAAGGAACTCCAGACATCCCGGTTTTGTGCCGGGGTCCACCAATTCGATATCTCTAACAGCAGTCTGGCGTCCTGACCTACGCCATCGCTCCATCTTAGGCAGGGTCTACAGAATTTCCGGGCTGGATCATCATCATCCATACGGGTTAAGTGACCCGCCCACCGTAACCTATTGAGCCGGATTTTATCCACAACCGGACGGTCATGGTATCGCTCATAGATTTCGTCGTTATGTAAGCTATGGAATCATCCATCCTCATGTAGGGGGCCAAAAATTCTTCAGACGATTCTTCTCTCGGACGCGGCCAAGAGTTCGCAATTCTTCTTGCTAAGAACCCGAGTCTCCGAGGAATACATTAGGACTGGTAAGATCATTCTCTTGTACAGTAGAGCTTTGACCCTATGGTGAGACGTTTCGAGCGGAACAGTTTTTGTAAGCTGAAATAGGCTCTGTTGGCTGCCAACAAGCGTGCTCGAATTTCATCATCGTAGCTGTTATCGGTTGTGTTTTCGACCCTAGATAGGAGAAATGATCAACGGTCTCAAAGTTGTATAATTCTATCATTATTCTTCCCTCTTGACCAGTGCGGTTTGATGTTAAAGAGGACTGTACCTCTTGCAATTACCTCAGCATCACGGATCACTTTCTCGAGGGCCAGGTTAAAGAGGACGCATGATAGGGCATCCCCTTGTTGTAGACCGTTGTTGATGTCGAATGGTCTTGAAAGTGATCCTGCTGCTTTTCTCTGGCCTTGCACATTGGTCAGGGCCAGTCTAATCAGTCTCATCAATTTCGTCGGGATACCGAATTCTCTCATGGCCGTGTACAGTTTTACTCTGGCTATGCTATCATAGCCAGCTTTAAAGTCAATGAATAGATAGTGCAACTGGTGTCCATATTCCAACAGTTTTTCGATCGCTTGTCACACAGAGCAAATCTGATCTGTTGCTGATTTGCCTGGAGTCAAGCCTCTTTGGTATGGGCCAATGTTCTGGGCGTATGGGACTATCCGGCGTAGAAAGATAGCGGTGAATATCTTATAGATGGTACTCAGCAACGTGATACCTCTATAATTGCTAACATTTTTAGGCATCCTAAAATCGAGCTTCCGTTATTTGTGAATACAAACGTAACAAAATAATCAAAATTTAATTTA
Organism: Hermetia illucens; assembly: GCF_905115235.1. Lineage (NCBI taxonomy): Eukaryota > Metazoa > Arthropoda > Insecta > Diptera > Stratiomyidae > Hermetia > Hermetia illucens. Next base: position 78,405,595 of record NC_051851.1, read on the forward strand.
CAAACTCTATGAAACATTTAGTCAAAAATAAATCCGCTTTAGTCCACAAAAACTCAAGAAAACGGAAATTCTATATTCCAAGTTGCCAATGCGGATAAGTAAACAAGTTATTCGCATATTAATGATGTGATTTTTCCAATCACCGCCTTTCTTTAGTGGGAGTCAGTATAATAAGAAAATGGAAGTATATAAAAAGAAGGTAAAATTTGTAAGCCAGTCTTTATAAGAAAAAAAACTATTTAATGGATCGGTATCCTATGTACTTTCATGGAGAATGTAATTGTAACTATACAATTAAAAAATTTGCCTTGGCCGGTTTCGATCGCAGGGTAGAGGCGATCTCATCAGATACTGCCTCAGCCCTTCTACCCTGCGGAGCAGCGTGACCGAAAGCGGCTGCAGATGGCATTTAGCTCTTTTCTATTTAATACAAAACCCGACACGGATATGAATTAAGTCGATCGAAACCGTCTTATTGCAACTAGACTGGTTTCAGCTAATATTAACTGTTAATAATAGTTGGATTTCCTTCAAACTTGCGAGAGTTGTGCCTTATGTTATGGTACTTCCCCCGCCTTTAAACTCAACACAAAATGGCGCCACTTGCTATATGTACGGGACTTCACTGACGTTCTCACCAAATTTTGTGACAAACGGTTCACCCGTTTCCGAATAAATCGGGTGTGGCAGACAGAGAGACAGACATCAAATCGATTCGGTTTTATTTCACACAAAACCTCAAAAAGGGCTCACCTAATAGCAGCCCGGTTTAGCCGTTTTTGGGAAAAGTGCGTGTAACAGACAAACAGACAGACACTGAATCGATTTTAGTAATTGCTATTGGATCTGGTTGACTAGCTGTGGTTGAAACAAGGGAACTGAAGATGATGCACTTAAGCTCCGGTCCCGTGGCTAATCTAGGGAAGTGCAGCGTGGTGTGAGGTGTGGCAGAGGGCATTTTGTTATTACGCCAATCAGGAAGATGGAGGCTGACGCAAATAATGACTATTTCGCAAACGTATCCCCATCATGAAAAAACTTACAGGTGGTCGCAAGTTTCTTAATTGCCCTGTGTGGAATGCCAACGGTCGACACCTTATCCGTAAATCCTGCGAATCTGAGATCCTTCCCAGTGAGAAGAAAATGGTACGGTATGGAAGGGTTTTCGGAGCCTCGGCACCGTATAAGTGGTACATTCGTATTTTTTTTATAGTTTTCGGATGAAGAATGGGTCCTTAAAATAATGACCACTTGTGCATTCAACATCAGAACCGGGCCCAGCTTTAAAAAGTAATAATCGAGACCTTGGATTTGATATCCCACATGGCTATATTCGGTAAAAAAACGTTAAACACCCCTTTTGCGTGTATGGCGACACAAAATCTTAAAAACCAAAGGCTCTTAGTCTAACGGGTCATTGCACACTGCATTATACATCGATGGTAGCATTATTAATAAAAATAATCGTTGGCAAAACAGTCCATATTGGATCAGGGCTTTGAAGTGTGTTAGAGCACTTCATTCAAGACCGTAACGGCGCACTACAGCACACTGTAGGAGGCAATGTGGTCCGCATTACGCTCGTCCGAGATTTTTACCCTGATTTGACTCAAGTACTCATTCACAGCTGAGTCGACTGATATCCGACGATACAAATTCCACTACCACCAGTGAGATTTGAACCGCGACCTTCCGTACGACAGCCTTGTGCTCAAACCACTCAACTATCCGGACACGGTAGCATTAACGTCTTAAAACGTTATGGCGAGTGCTAAGCCAAAAACATTAACAAAAATTGAAAGCACATAAATTGACGGTACTGCCGAAGTCGTCGATTCTGTCTTCAAAGTATTTGAAATAAAATGTCCCATCGAATGCATGGTATCGTACATTCAATTTCGCTGGAATGCATATTAAATTCTTCGAATTGTACACTCGTCACCAAGGAGGTTTAAGGAATAGTCGTCTCGTGCGGTGTTAGTTAGTCCTCGCTCATTTTAACTCTGTGTGCACATACCCAATTGCATCTCTATGTATTCCAACTATTTGTGGACTTCATCAAATCCTATGATAGCATCGATCGATCCTTAATTTGGCATTGGAATAAGCCGTCAAAACATGTGCAATCACAGAAATATTGGAAACGCATCGATTGACGCTTCTAAACGACAGGTTCTTCGAAAAATATTAGGTCCAACCAGGCAAACGCAGGTAAGCAGAAAGTACCTAAAATGGCTTAAGATAACTGGCTGGCAAGCCATAAAAACGCCAGGAGCGCACACTTACACAGTTAGTGGAAACTTCTTGAGAATACCAAATTGAAGCGTCCCGTCGACTGATCCAATTAGAAGTGATGTATGAAGGAAGAAATGAGTACGAATTGGAATGACACGCCATCATAAGTAAGAGGATACCCTAAGCGTCCTATTGGTCATGGAAAAATATTACCCTCCTCGACCTAAAGCATCGTGTCTGATAAGAACTTACTTACGTAAGTGGAACTCATCATCTGAATTAAACTTTTCTACCGCCTCCCGAAAATCATACATCAAAACCGCTCCACGTCTCCGTTGGTGGTCACTAAGAAAGCGTCCTCTCGTTCATTCTTGTCACGCCAGGCATCCGGCACTCACTGCAATGCACACCGTGCTTTGTTATTTCACAAAACAGCTGGTGGATCGAATATAATGAAGTGGTACTCCATAGTGAATGTTATTTGCAATCGACGTATTAGCGAAAGCCTTAAATCCAAAATACACTAAGGCGTCATTTGTGCAAAGCTCAAACTTCCGAATACCGAATAGTTATGAAAGCAACCAACCGCACCTTGCCGTTTTAAATACAAAGATACCCCACTAATTGAGTCCTGTAACTCGCTATGACCACGTCCGTAATGAGGATATTCGCCACCGACATGGCTGCGCATCTGTCCTTGAGGAGCTACCGATAAATCACATTCAATTGTATGGTCATGTCATTCACGCTAATGATAACACGTTAGAAAAAAATCTTTCTGAACATTTAAGTCGGTGGAAAACGGCACAGGCTTTCCGAAAAAAGCGATCCCCTCCACACTAGGCCATAATTTGAAAGCCTCTCGATTTCGTTCGGAATAAGCTTGCCAGCAAGAGAAATTAGACGATCCAGACAAGTCAGCCTTTCTAACGAATGGGACAAAGACTGAAGAACTTTAATAGATGTTTGCATTTCTTTGTTAACTTTCGATGCCCAAAGGCTTTTTCCCGATAAAGATGAATTCAAGCTAATACAAATCTTTCATAATAAGCTGACACCATTTCTGGAAAATCGCATAGTAGCCAAGTTTAAAGGAATCGGTTCGCGATGCATATGGTCGATACTTTTAAATAGCTGGCAAGCAGTGCAATTATGCATCCGTTAAGCTGTATTTGAACTTCATCGCCTGAAAGTCCTGTTATATAGGTTATCAAAACTTGCGAATGCGGCAAAAAATGGAGGTCCTAGAAAAATGCACTGAAAATGTCCTAATGTCCAACAGCATTTGATATCAACATGTTTTCTAGAAGGACACATGATAGAAACACGATTACTTCACAGGAAAAATCGAATTTAATATTTAGAAATAACTAGACAGCGTCGTTAAATTATGCCAATTAACGATTTTCATTGCGCACTTGAAATCTCGTTCGTATGCCTGATTCTATCAATCAATCACCATCCGAGATAGAAACTCTCAACTCACATCCTTGAATACGATTAAAAAAATAAGAATTACAATAACCCCCTACTTTCTAATCTTCGATATATTCAAAAGGTTCAGGCGCTTCGGGTTCTTTCACATCTTCATTTTTCGGTCCGTAGGCAGCAACTGGCTCCACCAGTTCCTGTTCCGACTGTCCGACGTGATGCATCACGATAATACCTCCGATTGCGACATCCTTCAACGGCACATAGTGCTGCCCATCGGCTACACTCAGCACCTTCAATTGTTGACGCATCACACGGGCGGGGTTCTGAAGAATTTCGAAATTTGGTTCGGGTTCTTTTCGTGCGGGCGGCTGGTCTTTCGAAGTGGATGATGAGGCAGTGCTTTCCTTTGAATCTTCATCTTTTTTCTTTTCTTTGTCCTTGGGTTCGTCTTTCTTTTTGTCATCTTTCGCTGGTTTAGATTCTTTAGATTCTTTCGAGTCTTTATCCTCTTTCTTTTCTTCTTCCTTCTTTGTGGGCGACTTTTCGTCTTTTGTGTCACTCAGGGCTTCCTTTACATCCTCGTCTACGTCCATTTTCTCCTCCTCCTTCTTATCGGCTGTCTCTCGACGTTTTTGACGGGCTGCGATCGAAAGGACAGCAGTGGCGACTTTTTCACGTTCTTCTGACTTTTTCTCTTCAAGAGGAGCAGGATAGGCATACAATGATGGTTTTGCTGCTGATTTCAATTCCATCTTTGGCATTTTCAGGTCTGAGTTCAAGCCAATTATGCAAGTCGGGGTGAATGCCAAAGAAAGACAATGAGCCAGTGGGAACCAGTACCAATATTGGGTGAACACTAACATCCCCACGACGGCTTGAAGGTTTGTGTGACCAGTTCGGGACTGTAGACTTAACGTAACGTTGCGGCCGCCTGCATCAATGATTCCTTGTGCCAGGATTGCACCGTATTTGGCCATAACATCTTCGTGTTTGTTTGTGATGACTTCGGAGTACAGTTGTCGGAAGAATGTGGTCTTCGGGCAAGTCTGATCGGTGTGTTGGATCAAAATCATCGCAGACGCAATAAGGGCTCCTTGACGTACGAAATTCACTGGATCGAACTTAACCATTGGCTCCAGAAGAGATATAGCTTCACGGAGACCTGTCCCAGCACATGCAATACCCAGCGCCATTGCAGCACCGTAACGGACGTGTGGATTGTATGACTCAGCTAACAAAGACACCACAGATGGACATTGTTCAGGTGTACGGAAGAGGATAAATCCTATTGCTGTCACTGCAGCTCGTCGAACATCATCGTTCACATCAGAGACAGCAACATGGAGTAGTTTTCGAATAGCTTTGTTACTTCCAGTTCCACCGTATGCCATTGCCAATGTATACATTCCGGAGCGGCGCAGAACTGGATCCTTGTCTGTTGATAGGCTTGTGACTAAGGGATCTGCTTCCTCCAGTCGTGAATACATAGTCAACGAAATACCGACCGCTAAACCTCGCAAAATTTTCTCGTGCTGAGTTTCCTGAGCATACGAAACCATATCCTCGATAGCTTGCGCGTTCTTAGATCCTAGCATGACCATTCCCATTGCGATACCAGCCGCTTCGCCAGTCACGGCGTCATCCTGATATAAATTAAATTTCAGTTGTTCATAGAGATCTTGTCGGTGAGTTCCCATTGCCGCCAATCCCAAACCCAAGCAACCTCCATGCCGAACATTCTCGTTCTGAGCGTCTTTCAATTGCTGCAACAAATAGTCAATGATATTGGCTCCATGATTCGCATGAATAAGACCCAAAGCGTACAGGCCGCCGCCTTCCGAGTAACCCGAACTGGGACCAGCTTCCTTCGGTAAATAACTTTGCATTAAAGCTAAGGAATCGGACTCGTGTCCCCGATGAATCACTCCGAGGGACGCTGTTGCTGTCAGCTTCGCCCAATTCGTTGCCCGCGCCAGCCAATCTAAGTTATCACGTAGAAATTGATCGCTCGTTGTTCCGCTGTGCATGAACGCATTGGCTATGACTGTTGCTGTGTGGCAAATGGAAACACGAACAGCTTCTTTCGTAGCGCGCAGGATTTGAAGGTCGGCATGATTGCTTCTGATCAAGAACTGGAGTTGCAGGTCTATAGAAACTTCTCCTGATAGAATCGAAATGAGTTTCTCGATGTTCTTCTGATGGACTTTCTCCGAATCGTTCAATGAGTCGATTGATCGTTCAATTTTGGCATCGCCTTCTGCGTCCTCTGTTTCGGCGGCTTTCGCCTTTTCGTCATCACTCTTTGACTCGTTGGTTCCTTGTGGTTTGAATGTGCTGGGCAGGGCTGCAGGAATTGGCGCCGTTGCTTTCAACGCCTGCAATACTTGTGCGAGGAATTGCTGCGTCGCTGACTCGTACAAATCAAAGGCAATTTGGTAAGCCATGAGGTTGTTGCGCTCCACAGACGACCTTGTCAATTTGTCGAGAACTTCAGCCACGGCTAGAGGATCTTCAAGAAAGATTAAACACTGGCACATATTCACGTAGTCAGGGACACTGAGTCCGCGGTAGAGTCCCACCAAGCTCCTCAAAACTTCATTACGAAAAGCACGATTTTGGATGAGCGACATTGTGACATTGAAAGCATATGCAAGCATAGCATTCACATCGTCCGATTTGAGGATCGAAGCCTCAAAGATGTCCATTCGCCGGGTCTCCAGCGCAATGCCCAAAGCTTGGCGGAACTGGCCGTCATCCAAGCACCTCTGGAGCATTCTGTTTACAATCGCCTCAAGCCGCGCGTCCACGGGTTTCGCATCTTTTGGATTCTCAATCAAAGCAATTCTCTGCTGGATGTAGAAGTCAATACACTTTGCAATTATCGTTTCCGTGTATTCGTCCCGTGAGTTCACATTGAATAAGTCGCCGGCCCCCAACGCGTACGTGAGAGCATCCTCAAACGATCCCAAATGGTAAAACACCTTCGATGCAACAATTCCTGCTAGTTTGCTCTCAGGAAACTGTCGATCTTCATGAAGCATTTCGATTTTTTCAATGGATTCCGAAATTTCCGGCCAAAATTCATCGACAATACAATCGAGTTTTTGTAGAGCGAAAACTTTCAATTCAGGCATTGGCTCGTCAAGGAGCGATATAATGCCAGCCGCTGACGTTAACGTTGCCATGTTTATGTCTAAAATATGAGAACTTTTGTTAGAATTTTAACCAAAGGCTACCCAACTGGAGAAAGAGGTTACCTACTGTCTTTATAAACACAATCGGTAACAAGGCAAAAACCGACGGAAATTGAAAAGCTCCGACACGTTTAGGTATTTGAACGGGTCACAAGTAGATTTCACTTTCACTGTAATTATTTTCTTTGGATTTTCTTTTTGAAATTTACACAGGAATATAGTTCTTTTGTCGCTTAAAAAGTTACTTAAATCTGCAACATCACCCAATATTGTTTCTTCTTCTTTATGATATGTAACTTTGAAGTTTTGTCAATGGCAGATGGTGGGGAATTTGAACGTGACGCATGGGAAATTTTAATGGAGATTGAAGGAGATATATGGCGCAAAGTGATTTGAAAACGAATAATCAATTTCGCAAAATTTGTTTAGATAGTTGAAAGACTCAGTGAACAGTGATATATCCAAATAAATATTCGCTTATAGCTTATAGACTAACTTTCTAACTAACTAACACAATAAAAATGCCAAAACTGATATAATAACCAAAAGATTTGTTAGCCAATTTTCTAAATTTGAGTGAGGAAACATCTCTAGATGAAGGTTTTGATTCAGTTCGGCATATAAGCGGTCAAGGTTTTCTTGAAGATAATTTTATTCTAGCAATAAAATGGTAATAAGGCAACCTCCATGATGCACTAATAATCATTACCATTACCAATGGCGCTACGATCGGTTTCTGGTTGAGGAATGTCTCAATAAGAAACTCTAAAACTTCCCGACTTTGTGCCGGTATCCAACAATTCAATATCCCTTTGGCATGCAGTGTTACTTCTAATTTTCCACAGACATTAAACTTATCAATAGGTGCCACCGTTTCTGCGGAAAGCCATTGTGACAGACAGACGCACGGACATATAGACGAACAAGAAAAGAATTTTAATAAGGTTTTGTTTTCCACATAATCTTCAAAATTGAAGCCATACGAAAACTGCAGGAAGAACGCAATCTGCATAGATAGAAAGTATATCTTACGCAGCTACCTGGCGGCCGGACCTACGCCATTACTCTATCCAATAAGGAGTCTGCCACGTCTTCTCTTTCCATCATAGGACTTTCCAGGCTAACATATTTTCACCCACACGGATTAGATGACCCGTCCATTGCAGACTATTAAATCTGATTTGATCCATAATCAGACGATCGGGATATCACTCATCGATCTTCGTTGTATAGGCTACATAATCGTCTGCCTTCCTGTAGGATGCAGGAAATTGAATGTGGTTGAGAACTCGCCGCTTTGTTTAGTAGGAACCCGAATCGTCGATAAATATACTTGGATAAGGACTGTTAATGTGTCATGTACAGTAGGTACTTTGAGCCTATGATGAGACGTTTCAAACGAATAAGTTTTTGGAAGCTGAAGCAGGCCCTTTTGGTCTCCAACAACTGTGCACTAATTTCGACATGTTTATCTGGATGAATATTAATCTTCATCTAGATGAAGGCGATTTGTACATGTCGTACTTCTCCTTCTATTATGTCAATATCGATATTCTCATTCTTTTCCATAATCAGGATAAGGTATTCACCGTCTTTAGTAGCCGCTTAATACACAGAGCCGAAAAGCGTGATAAAGCAAACGTCGATATACCGATTATGATGGGGGAGGGGCATAGCGCGTCAACCACTCCTAGGTGTCATCATACTCGGTCCGTTAAAATGTGCTTTCATTTCTTCCAGGTTTTCCTAAAGCAGAGACGCCCATACTGCCGCCTCTCCTTAATGTCTATCTATCTATTGCTAGTTCCGTCTTTTGCTTACATCGCCCACAGGAAACTGACCCTACAACACAGAAGGGACTTTAGGACAGAGCAGTGTTAGCTTAAGCTTGGAGTTATGTTGATCGCCTTTCCAGATTTTAGACGAGGCAGCGGAAGCAGATCTAGCATTGTTAGTGCGTCGAGTGACATTCAGTTCGGTACTACCGTCTGTAGAAACCATGTGTTCTAGATATGCAAATTGATCGAATTCTTCGATCCTCTGCCATCAGACTGAGAACTTTGGTTTTGTTGGTGTACATCTTAAGTTCGATCTCTTTCCAAATCCAGAACCGGGTAAAGCAGCACGAAGAACGTAACCGATAGCAAAAACAAATGATAATGGTGACAAAATGCAACCCGAGACAGACAATGGAGAGCAGGTAAAGCAAAGATGCGAACAATGCGTACTGTTCTAAAATAATCTCAAGGATGTTATTGTGTTGAAGACCGGAGAATCCAGAGCGGAAACCAATCTACTCTCTGTCGATGAAACTTTCCAGATTTTCCTATATGCGTTCCAGGTCTATTTTAGCTGTCATCTTTGCGAAGGCAGGGGGCACACAGATACGTCTCTAATTCTCACACTTAAGACGTCTTAACGATCATCCCTTTCCACACTCTCAGGAAAAGATCTCGGATTCCCAGTATTTTCGTATAAGTGGAAGTAGCAGGGGTGCAGAAACTGCAGGTGCAGCGATGAATAGCTCTGCGGGAGGACCGTCAAGCCTAAAAGTTTTGAAGTTTGCAGTTTGCTAACCCACAAATATCTACCCCTTTAGTCCTTTTTTAATAAGCAGGGAAAGTTTTGGGTGTATTCTTAAGCCTCAATACACAGGGAATCATATATGTTTGGATACAGTAAATTACATTAGTTGTAATGTAGATCAAAAACGTTAATGATTCACCAATCAACCGCCCGCGTGTCGAATTTCTTCTAAAAAGTTACCGACTAAAAACGTTTAATTCTCCAAGTGGGGTTTCCACCCGCGAACAACTTCTATATTACATTAAGGTGGCCCAATTTTTTAAACTTTGTTGAAGTACAAAATGAATTAATCAATTTTTCCATTCCGACTGAGGTCTCGTTTGGGTTTCGAGTTTTCTTGAGTTCAGATCTGTGGCTCTGAATAGTAATAGTATAACAATACACAATGTGCTACCAGAAAGCAGTGGAGTCAATTCCATCCTCTTTAAATTTTCCAAAGAGAACCACTTAAAAAACGAGGCGTGGCGCTGTGTGAAACATCGTAACTTCCGTCTCCTTCCAACAAATCTAAAACAAATCTTCCAAGTTTCACTTTTGGTACAAGCGGAGAGGATATCTTCAAGCTTTGTCTCAATCACCACTAGGGGAGCATGTTGAAAATTCCCTAAGCAAAGCCAAAGTGGTAGACAGAATCATGAACAAAATGCCGGACCCCAGTTGGGGGGTACACCCCCAACATGCGCTCCAAGAGAGGGCTAATAAGACCGGTCACTATACACTATATCTGGACTCACCCAAGTACCATACAAACTAGGTACAGTAAGCGCCCCCTAACTCAGGGAGTACATTGGCTTATCCTACCCCCACTCATGTCTGGCCAATGAGTTTTCCACTGACCCGAGGAAATCACTATCAACAGAGCTAACTATTAACAAAATTGAACTCGCTCTTTTTAAAGTGAATTTTGACACAAGATGCATTCTAAACTTCACAATTACCATTTGTTTACCCCGACCTCACTTTCCGAAATCAGGAAGCTCAGTTTTAATTTAGTTCCAAGAGTATGCCAGTCATGATGACCCAACTGACTTTAGTCCACAGAACAATAAGCATAGCCCAACAACGAAAGGTTAATAAATTAGTCATACATAATTTACACTTTGTCGATGTTGAATGTATTGTTTGGCACCCATTATGCCAAACAATACATTCAAATTTTAAAAGCTAGTTTGAGTTGAGTGTAGGCTATAGTATGGAGCATGATCCTCCCAAATTTGGTGAAAATCGCACTATTATTAACAAAGTTATACTAGGTCAAAACTGTCGCTCCTCTGCAAATTCAAGACTATGAATGTCAATATCACTTGAAAGTGGATATTTTCACATAATATATGCATATTTTACGTGCTACATGCTAATAGGACAAATGCACACTCAAATCTCTTTATAAACGAAATACGCAAAACCTTTCATACCTGAAGCGTCTAGCTTCCGGTTTCCCGACTTGTTTTATGTTTGGATATTACTATTTTCAATAAACCGCTTTTGTCTCGTCGTGATCGGTTTCGCCATTTGGCTCTATCGAATGCCTGATCTGGGTAGGTTGCTGCTAATCATTCCTATAGTATTCATTATTTGTTCGAAAACATCAATCGACACATGCCACCCCAGGGGGCTAATAATCTCTTCATGGCGATTGAGAGTAACTAAAACAGTTAGTAAGGATAGTTAGAATCACTAATTGGCCTGTCCAAACGTTTTTAGAGAAATCACATCATTGACACATCATCAATCACCAGAATCAGAACTCAATGCTTTTTTCCTTGCATATTTTAAATTAGCAGAGTCAAGGGGTAGTCATGCTACCAGACCTAGATTGTGTATTGGTACTCGCGATGAAGCATAAAACCGAAAAAAAACGTATGCTGAAGCAACCCGAACCAAATCTACGACGAAATAGTACCCCTAATCCACGTGAGGGGGGGCGCTGGGAGTAACCTTTTATTGGAACCCCAGGCCCAAGCTCCGTGCTGCTAAACAAAAACTAGAACTAAATTTCGATCGTGACGATCCAACCCTGAGTGAAAGAGCAACCCTGAGATTATCTATGGAGAACCTACGTCTACACTCAGATTCTCTACTTATTCACGTGGGAATCAATGCAATTAGGAAGTTTTTAAAAAACGAACCGAAGCAAACCCCTTCTATCAGTACTCCTGAACATGGGCTCCAATGGGCGTCACCTGCTGAAAGTAAAATCTTGCCCACGGAGAGCAATCAGCCTTCGAGCAAACTTCTCCTTGGAAGGCATTAAGCTTTACTTTGGGTGGACAGGTGCAGATTATAAAATGTTAACTTTACCGACGAAAACACGAACAAGTTCCTCCCTTAACGGTGGGTGGAAGGATGTGCGACTAACTCTGAAAACGGTCTTTGAGCTACTATCGTTCAAAAAGTGTTTTCTGGCTCCAAAAGAGGAGCATAACGAGACTGGAGCTTAGGAAAAGCTTGGTGTCCAGCATAACAGCAGTTTCAGCAGATATGCCGAAATTCAAAGGCAGGGTCTTTAACCACAAATTTCATTGATGTATACCATAATAAAACCCATTTTGATTGATGCACCCGACATCTGGTGGCCGAGATTGAAGTTTGCTAACAGCAGGAAGCTACTGAGGCAGATTCAAAGGCTCGATTGCCTAAGTATTAGTGGAGCAATGAGTACTACGCTTACCGTGTTCTCCAAGCTATCCTAAATCCCTATTTATTTGAAGGTGGAATGGCATGTGCACAGGCAGCCAATCATACCGTCATGTGTCGACCTAGAAATTCCTTGACAAACATCAATTGGTTCTGATATCGGCCGATAATATGGTTTCCAGATTCGTCTTTGGAAAGACATATTCTGTCGTAATCACCAAAAGAGAAGAATAGCCGATAAATGACCACGAGTCTCTTGGGATTACAGACCTAATAATCTTCACCGACGGGTTAGAAACCCCTAATAGGACTCTTAACGGGAAACTGTTTATCAAACTACCATATGGAAAAAAAATTGGGTGGTGGTGTCAATTATATGCAGCCAATGTGAGGAGACAGTCCTGCACTTCATATGCATGTCCGACCTCCTCAGATCTCAGACGACACCTCGGTAAGGTTTTCTTCAAAGAAGAATCTGGGCACTCCCTGCCTCTGGAGAATGTTCTCAGATGCGGAAAAGCCTACGAAAGCCGCAGCCGGGAGGACATTGAATAGGCGATTTCCGGGGGTGGTACAATGGACCTAACAAAAGGCCTCAGTGCTCGCAGCTGCGGCTCCTCCTAAACTAAACTAACTTCTTAATGAAAAATTGCAGACCAAAAAAGATGGTCTCACTTTAGTCTCCCGCACTTAAAAACAAGAAAAAGTGTCCTAACTGATCCTTTAGGTGGAGGGTCGATTCAGGGCTGACAACCCTGCCCGGAGAAACTGCCTTAGACTGGATCAACTATACAACCACGGACCGGGCATTGAAAAAGGACAAATAGCATGCGCTCAAGGTACAGAACTGCTTGGTACCTAGCACACATGTTGACTATGACACTTATAGAGAAGAGTTTAATAGACAAGGCTTTAAACGCCGACTTATTTAGGTAATTTCGAAAAGCGAATTCCCCGTTACCGTCTAGCCGTTTTGCATGCATCAGGCTCTGAAGTTAAAGTCATGGTGGGTCGAAAAATGAACAATATATGCAACACAATACTGGCAATGAGCAATACTGATTCCAACGGGCTCCTTGCTAAAAGGATCTTCGAAAAATTCGCGTGTTGAATTGCATTTCATTATTAACAAATGTAATCGAATGTCCTGTATTCAAATACTCGTCACAAGCAGTTGTCGTGTGGCAGATGGGCATATCCTGTGATCGGTCAACAGCACTTGGAAGGTTTTCTTGTCCGAAAAGATTAAAAATAACGGATTCAACAACTTTCTAAAATCGAAAATGTACAAGTTTAAAATGATAAAAAAATTTATTCTATTCATGAAATTGGGTAATTTATCAGAACAATAGATACAATATATTAAATATGAAACTGAAGGCATTTTCATCTCTTCAAATCTATAACGGCACATTTCAACAGCCTTCAAAACACAAGAGTACATCATTGATATCTGACCAGGAGAAGTCGTTCTGCTCTCAAACAAATCTAATTTTGTATCGTTACTAATTTCGAATGCGTACCTTGTCGCAGATGATACTCAGGTAGGCGAATAAAATAATACAAGTTAAAATGGATTAATAAAATAATTTCGATATTTCACTTCTATCGCAAGAGTTTTACTTTCAAAATAAAATACAAACGAGTAAATAGAACTTAAAACTATTATTTTGATGACATTTTCTTTTCGTGGATACTGAAAATTCACATAGTTAATGAATTATTTGTCGACGTATTTAAGAATTTATTCTTCTTCGCCTTTGCTAATTTACACGAGTTCACCGACGCGGCGAACCTTAACGACTTCACAGACTCCACGAAACAGTCTTGGAATGGAGAAACATTGATGAACATAAGCGTCTTCGAGTTTCCACCCAAGCTAGGCATGAGGAGATGCGTGAGTTTGGAATTCCGATACGGAATGTGGTCCTGCTTTTGTAGCAGCGCCAGAATAACATTTGTCAGTTCGCTTAGCGATCTGTTGATGTTTTTGGTCTCGTTCATTCGTATGCTGGTTTTGGGACTCTCCGAACCCGCCAAATCTACAAGATTTATTGTACCAATGGAAATTTCATTTTTCTGTTCATGTCGTCCGATCAGTTCGATCCTTGTGACTGCATGTGATCGCGATGAACGATCGTTTCCCACTGTGGCTGCGGTAGCTCTGTTCATTTTAGCTATTTGCATTAGCTGCCTTAGACGGTTTGCTGTTGACACTGTTTCTTCTGTGATATTTGACACATAAATATCCGTTTTATTTTTTGCCATACGAATTTCCATGTTTTTCTGTTCGTTGCTCAGCAAATCGTAGAGAACTTCATTATAGATTTCCAGGAACGTGGCTCTGATCTCATATTCCCAACCAAGGCGTTTGTAGTTCCTCACGGATTCGAACAGTAGGTCAACTGTTCTCGGAATCACTCCAACATTATCAGGAACGCCGTCCATAGTGTATGTTTTCCCACTGCCTGTTTGACCATAGGCGAATATGCAAACGTTGTAACCATCCATTGCAGACTGTATCAACGGCGAAACCATTTCGAAAACATCTTCTTGGGTTGATTTTGGATGGAAGACGTGATCAAAACTAAATTCATGACTAGCACCCTTATTTTTCGCTCCTGATGCCAGCATTTCTAAGTTGTGGATTTCTAACGTAGCCTCGTCAAGATAATTCCAACCGCAGAGTAGTCTGTCTGCTTCATCCTCCAGTGGAGGACGCACTCTGCAGAATACTCGAATGTTCCCACGAAGATCCATAACCACATTGTGCAGTTCTTTGCGTTCCATGTTGGCACGGAATAGTTGCTCTCGGCAAGTAGTCAGTTCCTCGGATTGCTCTGTGCTTAATTCGGTAAGATAAGCGCACCGTTCTCTTAGCTCCGTGAGTTCGGTAATCATGCTTTCTTGTTCTTTACATTGGAGCTGAAAGGAAAATATATCCATTTATAAAAATCCAGGTAGAAGACATTACAAAGGAAGCTCACCTCATATTTCTCCTTCAACCTATCTAACTCTTCCTGTGTATCGTGTAAACACTTTGTCAATGAATCAATTTTAATATTTTGCGAATTGTTCTGCCTTTGCAGACAGTCTATTTCCGTTTTTGAATTCTTTAATGCCTCCTGTACACTGAACAACGTGTTTTGGCATTCTTCATATTGCTCCGGTAGAGTGTCCAATGTCGATAACTGCTCTTTAGCTTCATCAAATTTCTCCTTAAGAACTTTATGTTTCTCAAGCAAATCATTAAAACGTGCCTTATAATCATAGGGCGGTATACGTTTTACCATTGATTTGGTCGGCGCTGCATTTGTTGCAGGTTTTCCTGTAGCCACTTTTCGTTTAACACCACCCACTGACGAGGATGAGGACGTTGATGATGTTGACGACTGAGACCCAGTAGTGCTTTCGAAGCTCGGTTTGGTTGTTCGCGATAGAAGTCCATTTCGAGCTGTTGTCGCGGTGTAAATATTTGCAGTACTTCCACTTGTGAATTTTGTAGCTTTGGCTGGAATTGGAGCCAGTGTTGGTTCAGTTCGTTTGAGAGGTCGTGTGACTTTCTCTATGTCTCGAATATCACACGCCGAACGACTACGTCGCAATCTGGCACGGTTAGTGAATGTAGAGGTCTTTGGTAAATCTGGTGAACCAGTAGCTCCTCGTCCAAATCCTGAGAATTATGTGAAATTAAATTTAGTAGTGAATATCAAAGTATAATTGAACATTGAGAGGTCTGCTGATGGCTGCGAGCGGGGGTTAGTGCGAGATGCTTAAGCTCCGCTATCGTGAAAAAGTTAAAAAGTGCAGCATACTGTGCAACCGTGACAAAAGGAATTCCATCATTGCGTTGGTGAGGAAAGCAGAAGCTGCCGAAAAATGCAACGATTTCGCTCCCGAATATTGCAACCCCAAAGAGCTTACAGGTGGTCAAAAGCCTTTCGATGACCATGTGAGAAATGTTAACGATAGACAGGTTTTTCATCCACGAATGTAAAGAGCTGAAGAGATGGAAAAGTGGATCACCGCGGTATCCAAACGTATAACATCCGGTGCCATTTCACCTATCGTGGACAAAATGGCTAGTGCCCGCAATACGCGGATAAGCATTCAAACTTGTGCAAAATTTCCGCGCATCTCCTGCAGTCTCTGCAGAGCGACTATTGCCGCTTATTCATAATCCTGGCAATCTGAAATTTCTCCCAATGAGTGGAGAAAGAGAAGAAGAATCATCGAGATTCCGAAGCAGGGCGCCTCTCTTGAGTGCAATAACTGGAGAGGTATATGCTGTCGCGAAAATCACATCACAGAACACCTTAAAACCTTGATCGTTAGAGAGCAGGCCGGTGCTCAATCTGGATTCCCGCATATTAACCATGTTAACACCACTATATCGCACAATATCGCCCCACTTTCTCTTCATCGGTATCAACATTTCAATAGCGTGAACAGTGGAAACCACCATGCACCATCATGCAATACATCAATGGTACTTTTTCTTCTCGTTATCGATGCCATTCTTCATACTGCCTTGACCATCTTTGCCCCACATAGGGGTTTATGATAACCTAATATAAATGTGAATAGGAGTTTCTTTTCAAAGCAATCTGCGATTTCTCCCAATTAAAAAAAACTGGATCACTTATTCTAAGTAAGCTTCAAGCTGAATCATTTAGACTGAAAACTAGAGGCTTAAAAGTTCCTCAATTTACTAATTTACTTGTCCTTCGGAATAATGTTGCCTAAATCTTCACACAATCAGTCAATCTCAGGAATATTTCAGTTACGAAATAGAAATAGAACTACAAGATAATTTTATAATTGTACCCAACTAGTTAAAACAAGCCCGGAAACCAGAAGTTTTAGATATGAAAGGCTTTGTGTATTTGTTATATAAGAATATTTTAGTTGTCATTGCTCCTGTTTATACCTAGCTGTCAGACTATTTAACGTGGTATTGACATTCCAAGTCCTAGATTGCAGTAAATTTGCACAACCTTGACTTTATAATTTTGTCAATAACAGTGCGATATCTACCAAACTTCGCAGTATGAAGCTGTATATTACTTGGTCCTAGGATGAACTTAAGGGGAATCTGCGGTCAATTTCTGCTGCCCCCAGTGAAATTTGAAGCGTGACCTTCCGTACGACAGCTTTATGCTCCAACCAGTCAGCTATACAGGCAGAAAGCAGAAAAATGCCTTAAAACCAGCTGAGGAGGAGGAATTCCACGAATAGGGAAATAAATTGACTGAATTTACGATATAATAAAAGTAGCGATTTATTAATGGCAGACTTATCACCGTGAAATGGTAACAAAAGAAGGAGGCTTTGATGGATGTCAGAGAAATACAATTCAATAGTTTACATCATCAATGAAAAGCAATATTTGTTTAGCATCATTTGATTGCGGTTGCTTCGGATGCAAATTTGAGCAACGAGCTATTTGCTTGGAGTATATTGCTGACGTCAAATGTTAGAAAAACATCTGGGGCAGCTAACCACCTTAGGTCACCTTTCAAAACACGTACTAGCAGTCACGCAAATCGCCTCCAACGAATAGCAACACCGTTAGTCATCAGCTTTAATAGCCAAACACTGCTTGATATTTGTAATAAGCTAGGAGACAACAAAGCTTCAGGCCCCGACGGCATACCAAATAAGAACCTTAAATACGCGATGAAATCTAGTCCAGATATATTCGCTGAGTTTTTCAAAGGATGTGTGCCCGAGTAGATACTTTTCACATCGCGCAAGAGATACTTTATAATCGGCTGCTCTCAGTTCTTTAAAGGCAAGGAGAATTTTCAGATCGGTGGTATGGATTCTTAGTCCGAAGCCTTAGAAGTCCATTACAAATTCTCAATCGATCGTCCTACCTGTTCAGACACTAAGTCAACGCCAAAATAATTTAACAATATATCAGAAGATATATAGAATATCAAGATAGAGAGGTTGCCAAAGAATTGTTTACATAGTGTACGAGGTCAGGTTCTAGCAAGAGCAAAGTGAAGATCTCTACCCCTCTCCACCTTCGAAAATACGAATTGTAGGGTATGCCGAGTTTGATGCCATGACTCCCATGGGCAATCCAATGCATTTGAGTGTATCTGGTATAAGAGCCTTCGTAATTTGATTTTTTATAGCAGAGTAGTTCGAGAAAATTTCACCTCCCGTCAAAAGTGGAGCCTCGCCTGGATATTCCGTCGGGCCCCTCCTATGCTCCTATGACCGAGCACTCAAAAGTGGGTGACTTTGAGCAGCTCGTTTCTCTCACCAGGATGCTCCACCCACATCCTCATAAATATTACACCAACAGACATAATTGTACTGTTTAGGAGTGTGAACACGTCCATTTTAATTAGTTACAAGTAGTGCTTGGTGGTTATCCCGTCCCAATTGCTTTGTCCAACTAATGTAATGTACTCTTCGCAAGACGCTGTAAATATTGTTAATTACTGATTAATTCAGGTGGTAGGTTGCTTATAACGAGAATGGTCATCTCTAAATTTCTTTGTGTAACGTAAGTTTAGGAAACTGAACTGCATAGTGCCTGGAATTACCCAAAAATTAGTGGAGTTTATATAAGGACCGCCATAAGAGCGTGCTCAGTGTTCTGTACCGCCTTAAAAAGTAAAGCATATCCTACGGTAAGATAAAGAAAAAAGTCGTTACCCGGACTAAATTCCAACATCAAGATCGGCGCGGAGATCTCACCCGAATACTCATTGGATTTGGCAGGAGAGGTATTATTGTCGGTTCAGCAGGCGTCTCCTAGGTTGTGTTCAATTGTAAATACTACCCCGCGCTTTTATTGTGGAACCTGTGCTATCCGAACTGGATCGCCAGGCTCGGGAATGTTGGGGAGATCCTTCTGGATATTTCAGTTCTTCTCGTGTCAATAACTAAAATTTCACGTGTTCTTTAATCAATGCGTGTGACGGAACCTGCAATACGAAATAGGGATACTGCGCGAAGTTGCGATGCGAAGCTAAAATTCCCGAAAAAAAATATCATCATCATCATCATCAGGGCAAATGAAAGGCGCCTTTTTATTTTGTGTGAGTCCTGCGGATATATATGGTGCCATCACTTTTAAGAAGGGAGAACCTCCGGCTCCGAGAGAAGGTGCTTCAGATACTGCGTTCAAAACATTTGATATAAAGAAAATCAATAATTGTTAATTAAGTGAAAATGCTACTATCGTCGTCAGTTTCTTGAAAATAAAATTTCTCGAATTCGAACTCAACAAAATTTGGACAATTTCTTCTGTGAAAGTTATAATGACTTTCTCTACAACCTGAGTTAGGTGTTGAGCTGTATTTCTATATCTTCTATGTAAATTATGGGGCCAGATTTATTGAATATTTTTTGTGCAGCATAAATACCTTGTTTCTTTTATCTTTATTTTCTTTCATAATGATTTTTTAAGGTTTTGTGTGAAACAAAACCTTATTAGAATCGATTCGGTCTCTGTCACACCCGATTTATTTGGAAACGGCTGGATCGATTATCACGAAAATTTATGAGAGCGTGTGGTCTGATGTTCCCTTTACATATTGTGCACTATTTTGTGTCAAGTTTAAGGGGAATAGGGAATACATGTGAACAGAGGGTGCAATTTTTTTTCACAGAATATAGTCAAGTGGGGTATCAAATGAAAGGGTTCGATTAGTACTACGTACTACGAAACTGGCCCCACATTTGATATCGGTTGAAACGTACATGCATAAAGTTAATAATAGTAAATTAGCATATTTTAGAAATTTAGCCGGAAACTCCGCTTAAGTTCCTGCTAGAACTAAAATTGTATAAAGGACGCTAAAAGGCACATTCTACAACGTGTATCACGTCATCATCCCATATTAATTGGTCAATACCACAACAAAGTGAACTCGCATGAATCGGGGACCACAAAGAAACCTTTTTTTTTGAATTTTTTTGGGTCATTTGTCGATCAATATTAATTACATATGTGTGTATTATATATAGGTATGTATACGTGCTAATGAAGTTTGCGGGTAGTTAATCTAGATAGATATATTAGTACATTAAACCAGCGGTATTCAATATATGGACTATATATATACATATGTATACTTTTGTGCATGAAGTAAACCAGAAATATAAGTACGATCGAATTTATATATGCATGGACATGTACAGTATTCGGTATATTTGTTTAGGGTGAGAATAATATCTATGTCTGTAATATGTACGCATAGCTTCTATCTATAGCTATATGCGGATGGAAAAATATGCGTAAAAATTTCTAACAAAACCTTTATAGCCGAAGCGCGAGCTTCCGATATTTCGACTTGTTTTTTTTTTTTGTTTGGGTCATTGCCTTTCATCATATTGCTTTAGGTTTTCATACATATATTTATCACATACATACAGAGACTGCAAAGCCGGAGAAGGATACCTTCTACGAGGCAGTAGAACGAACCCTCAAAACTTGTCCCAGGTATGATACCAAAATCATGCTTTGAGATTTTAACAGCCAAGTAGGGGCAGACTCCGTATTCAGGCAATTCGCTGGCTCTCATAACTTACCAATGATATTTTATATTATTTAATCAGCAGTATCGCACGGAATTGTCAGGTATACGCGGAAAGCGATCCACACACAAACGTAAGCATTTCCACACGGGACCTCCTTCAACCAAATTGACTTCGTGGCGTTCAATTAACGCCACAAAAAAAGTCGGAACGGCTATTTCGTCGATGAAATCCAAACGAAACAGAACATTGCTGCATACCGATTAATGTTGAACTTTCAAAGAACGCGGAGAGATCTATCACGAACTTCGTCGAGCGGAGAAGAACGGAAGGCCGAAAGAACCAACAAGCATGTGAACTCGAAAAGTACTGGGAGCAACCCCACCCGGCGCGGAAGTTTTGCCAAGTCAGCAGGATGAAGTCTTATACACCCCAATGCTCACCCTGGCGAGGCAAAGAGGGAAATCTGATTTCCGATCGAATGGCCATATTGGAGCGATGGGTTAAGTATTTTGATGAACTACCGTGCAATCAACCGGCTGAAGAATCAGTCTCCAGGGGCCGATGGAATTACAGCCGAATTGGAGCCAAGTATGGAGGCGTTTCATTAACTCAAAGTGTGGGACAACGAATCAATAACTGATGACTGGCAAGAAAGCATTATCTGCCCCATACATAAAATGGGAGATAACATAGTGCAGTGAGCAGCGGAGTACTATCTATAAGATATTCTCCGCCACCTTGCTAGATCGGATAACCCCATACGCTAACATCATCGGCAACAGATCGAATTTTTTCTGTGCGGCAAACGATGGAAAACGGTTGAAGTATGGCCACCAGGTGTACCATCTTTTCATCGACTTCAAAGCCGCCTATGATAGAATAGTCACGGTAAAACTCTACACGGCAATGAGAGAATTCGTAATTCAACCAAACTGATAAGACTGACTAGACTCGCCCTGGCCAATGTGCGAGGCCAAATAAAAGAAACAGAATCAGTCTCGAGACCGTTCAACATCAACAACCATCCAAGGCAAGGTGATGCCCTATCATGTATGCTTTTTAACCTGGCCCAGGAAAAAGTGATCCGCGATGCTGATGTAAATGCGAGACGCACCATCCCCTTCTAGTCCACCCAACTACTGGCCTATGCTGATGATATCGACATCATGGGAAGAACAACCCGAGATGTACAAACATCTGCACCAAAGAGGAAGCAAATGGCACTCCTCCAATGAGAACAATAAAGAAAGATGACTACAACTTGGAAACCATTGATATTTTTTCCTATGTGAGGTCGAAAATCACAACGGTCGCGGAAATCTGCACACGATTGTTGGCAGCTAACAGAGTTTATTTCAGCTTATAAACAAGTCGGAATACCAGAAGCTGAATGCTTCGGGTAGAAAAGTTTTATGTTCATCTGTTCAAAATCATGCATTATGTTATTATTTAAAACCGTATCAAATCTTGTACTTCTAGGATGAACTTAAGGGGGGCTTTCGGGTAAATTTCTAAAATATGGTAATATACTATTATTAATTTTCTTCAAACAAATATCGGAATGGTATGTATTCTTAGGCCTAGATTTCATATGAATTCATCATTAAGATATTTTCAGATTTTTTGGTTGGATAGATTCTGAGAACGAGACCTGTTACAGTTTTTGGTAACACATTTCGAGCCCCCACTCCCATATTTTTCACCCAGTATCAAAAAAAGTACTAAGCCCTTTCGGTGAAAAAAAACAAAATTTCACCCTTCTTTCATATATATGTCCCGCCACTTACTATATATAAAGGAATTCACAGACCATACATTTTCAACAAATTTCCTGACAAATGGTTTAGCCGTTTCCGAGTAAATCGGGTATGACCGACACACAAATATTATAAATATGGAATCGATTCTAATAAGGTTTTATTTTCAACAAAATCCTAAAAATGGTCGTCCTCGTCAAAGTCCTCATGTACTCTTCGAATAATCGGAAGAAGAAAAATCCTTCGGAAAATGTTCATTCACTTTACATGAATATGGAAAATTTCGTAGCCTATATAACGATACCTCGTCGCGTTTATGAGCGATATGACCATCTGGTTGAGGAAAAAATTCCGTTCAATAGGTTGCGGTGGGCTGGTCACTTAATTCATATGAATGAGGTTGATCCATCCCGGAAAGCGATGGCGTGGGTCAGGACACCATTCAGTTGTTAGGGATATCGAATTGGTGAACCTCGGCCCCAAAAAGCGGTTTGTCTGGAGTTCCTTACTAAGGCAAGCCTAGACCGGGTATCGGTTTTTGCCCCATTGATGATAATGATGATGATCCTCGCCCTAAGCGAAAGGAGAATGCGACTCTCTCGTGAACAACTACAACATTCAATAGAGACTTCTCAAAGGTGGCATTGTGAAAATAATAATCGTTGGCGCAACAATCCATATTGGACCAGGGCCTTGAAGTGGGTTAGAGCACTTGATTTAAGACCGTAACGGTACACTACAGTAGTACACTGTAGGAGGCAATGTGGTCAGCATTTGAACCGCGACCTTCCGCACGACAGCCTTGTGCTCTAACCACTCAGCTATCCGGACACAGCATTGTGATAGTGATTTTAAATCAAAAATGGCCACTAACAAACTCTTGGTGAATGCAACAACGGGGAGGAATTTGTAGGTTTGTGTAACTACACTCAGCCACAATGAAAAGTACGAGAAATTCAACTAGTGTACGCCGTGACAAAGGATATTCCATCATTGCGCTAATCAGGAAGCAAAAGCTCCCAGAAATAGTAACATTTGCGCCAGCGTATACAGAAAGATAGCTATTATCAGAGCCACATATGACGGTACAAAATGTCACGCGCTGCATTCGAAGCGGGACGACAGAATGGCATCTTACCACCGATACTTTTCTTTCCGTGTTCAAAGATTTCTCAATTTATTATGTATTTGCATCGCAAGGTGGAACATCAGAATTTACGCAAATGCCGTTCATATGCCCTCCAAAGTTATTCAGGGTTCCCTTCTCCTAAAAAAAAAATATAAAAAAAGCGCACACTGCGCACATAATATTTAACCCAATACTAACGGTCGCTAGCCTAAGGGGAGCGAATAGGCTAACAAATCCCACAAAACGAAATGCGCGAATAATTGAACTCCAAATGGAACCAATTCATTTACTACACTGACGTCACTCTTCTTAAGCGTAGTAGATAATCTTGTTAGTAATCATTTACATTTGTTTTGATGCAGTACGGCTTTAAAAGGTTTAAACGTGTTTTTGTTACTGCACTCAAGATTCTTCCCAAATTTGATGCATCTCGAAGTTGGACTAGCAAATGCCCATGGTTTATGGCTAATGATCTGTTCACTATCTTCTCACAAGCTTAAGCAATCATTGTTTTTAAGAAGAATTATTTCCCACTAACGTTTCTTGAATTTTTCGATTATGATGGACGCAGTTGTTAATTTCAAAAGAAAAAACAACAATACCCCATGCGATAGCCGTTGATATGATCAATTAGCTTCTCACGTTATGCATGGGTCCACAGCAGATGTGGGTGGTTATAAGACTCTGCACTATATTACGAGAACTATAGATTTTATATAGAACGGCACCAGCGACCTTTCTGAAAGAAATCTCACTTAAAATTTCAAATTGTCAATTCGTCGGTTTGAAAAGGAAAAACAGGAACATCTTCATCAGCTTGGAAACATGCTTAAACCGAAATCTAAAACTTACCCGTCGTTGCGGTCAAATTCGTAAGATCCCTGACTAAGGGCAAGCGTTGATTATTAACGCCATTCTTCAAATTGGCCAAGGCAGCGGCTTTAATTCTCTCCGTGGGCAAAATCGTTCTCACGGGTGTGGGTTTTTTCAAACCCGACGGTTTAGGAAGACGCGACTCCATATCAACAATAGATGTAAACTATCAAATAGCCGCAAACTTATGCACTTAACAGTCTATTTTTAAAAAACAAGAAATAAACTATAAATGCAGAAAGAAAGTAGTAAATATGCTAAGAAAATAAACACAAGACATTTACACACACTTCCCAACCGTTACTACTTTTTGATTTTGACTTTTCACTTCCAGTCGAGGATGAGGTATGGGTGTGTGTACACTAGAGCATGATGCACTGGAAGAAATGTTTGTGGTGGGCTGCGTTCGGTTATTTTTTTTTCGAAACGGCTTGAAATCTTTAAATGACGGAATATTTTGAAAAGTTAAGTAGATCTATTTATAGTTTATACATTATCAATTCAAATACCTCAGAGCAAATTTCAGGTAAATTACGTATTTGAAATAATACGAAGTATATGAGCTTGTATACGAAATAGTAATTCTACCTAAAATCACTATTATCTTCTACCACTGATAGAAACCGATTATGAGTGGACTGCAAACTATAGATTAAAATCCATTGATGGAAGGGAGATAATAGTCATGTCGGAACATGTCCATGCATGCTTCTTTAATACCAGCTGGGCGATTTACCTTTACATTGCATTGAATGCCGGCCTGAAATGACTTTCTTTGTATGTAGGAAGGGGCTATTTTCGATGTCGTTCTATTATTTTCAAAGTATCCAATGTTTAAGATATCACGAAATGCAATATATTATATATGATATATTTATCTAGATATACACTAGGCAGAAAAAGTGTGCGTACACTCAGTAGTATGATACTTTTCCTTAGTAAAACAAAAAAATTAAGCTAATTTTTGTGGCGAATTTATTATCCAAGCATTACAAATAGTTCCGTAGTTTTAGTGTATTTAATTCACTAAGTTATAAGTCTTACAAAAACCAGGTTATAAAGCCAAAAATTAAAAGAATCGCAATAATTCAGTAGAAAAAGTCTGCGTACAGTAAACAAATATTTAAAAAAAATTATATTTGAGTAAATATGAAAAGCAAATCAGTAGCTTGTAGGATACCCTTTTCTTTTTATGACCTCTTTTAATCTTTTCGGCATAGACGATACAAGTTTAGATGTTTCTTCAACACTTATTTTATTCCATTCTTCTTGTAATACATTTTTCAGCATATCCTTTGAAGTTATATCGTATTGGCGAATTCTGCGTTCTAATAAATCCCACAGATGTTCTATGGGATTTAAATCTGGCGATTGTGGGGGTGTATGTAACTGTTTGGGAACATTATATAATAGCCACAGCTTATTAACCTCAGCCGTATGCTTAGGGTCGTTGTCATGCATAAAATAAAATTCGTCACCCAGGCGTAAATTTTCAACACTTTGTTTTAAATTACGTTTTAAAATATTTAGGTAGTCATATTTGTCCATGGTAGACTCTATAAATTGCAGATTTCCTACGCCACCACTTGCCATACACCCCCAAATCATTATTCCGCCACCACCATGCTTTACCGTTGGCATCAAATTTTCTTTATTCAATGCTGTACATGTTTTTCTCCATACTATTTTTCTTCCTTTTATTCCAAAAATGCAGTATTTACTTTCATCTGAGAAAAGCACATTTTCCCAGAATTCATTTGATTGGTTTACGTACTTATTCGCAAATTTTATTCGTTTTCGCCTATTAGTTAATGAAATAAATGGTTTCTTACGTGCAACTCGCCCATGGTAACCAGCTCTCTTGAGTATTTTCCGTGCAGTATCAGCACAAATTTTTTTGTTGAACTTAAGTTCAATATCTTTCGCGATTTGTGGTGCAGTTATTCGTGGATTCTTTTTCACCGAACCTATAATACTTCGCCTTTCCCTAATCGACAACTTCGATGGGCGACCAGATCGTGGCTTCGATGTTATTATTCCCGTCGATTTAAAGTTGTTAACTACCCTTTGAACAGATGAATGTCGCCTTCC
The DNA here is from genome assembly GCF_905115235.1 of Hermetia illucens. Lineage (NCBI taxonomy): Eukaryota > Metazoa > Arthropoda > Insecta > Diptera > Stratiomyidae > Hermetia > Hermetia illucens. The sequence goes on from NC_051851.1 coordinate 78,432,036, forward strand.
TACTATCCTGGTTATTTCGCGGAAACTTTTTCCTCCTTCCCATAATTTTATTATAACTTTTCTTTCACTTACACAAATCTCTTTTCGCTTCAATTCCATAATAACAATTATACACACAAAATAACGAAAAAACGTCCTTATTTTTCACACTTCAAACACAGCCATAAACCAATAACTCACAATCAATTTACTCCAAATGGCAAGGATTTATATTTCGGGGAATCACCTACATAATTATGTGGCTGTACGCAGACTTTTTCTACTGAACATTTGTGACTTTTCTTATTTCCCTTTTTTTATTTCAGTTTCCTTGAATTCTAATTTCGTAAAAGTGGCCTTATCAAAGCAACAAGACCACAAGCAATATGCAAACAATAAAATGTTTTTAAAAAACTAATTTATTCGTGTGTTTTACTAACGAATAACCAGGAACTGCTTAGTGTACGCACATTTTTTCTAGCGAGTGTATATTGCATTTCTTGATATCTTAAACATTGGATACTTGGAAAATAATAGAACGACATCGAAAATAGCCCCTTCCTACATGCGAAGAAAGTCATTTCAGGCCGGCATTCAATGCAATGTAAAGGTAAATCGCCCAGCTGGTACTAAAGAAACATACATGGACATGTTCTGACAGGACTATTATCCTATCCCCCTTCCATCAATGGTTTTTAATCTATAGTTTGCAGTCCACTCATAATCGGTTTCAATCAGTGGTAGAAGGTAATAGTAATTATCTACATATATGTGTTACGACACCTTCGAGGCGTGCCTAAAAGAAGGAATATTCCCTGCCCAGTGGAAAAAGCAAAAGTTGGTGTTGCTTCCGAAGCCTGGCAAGCCACCTGGAAACCCAGCGTCGTATCGTGCTATCTGCCTGTTGGATACAATGGGGAAGATGATGGAGATGAGGGCCCCAAAGAGTACATTGTCACAGCCGGGGTACCACAGGGGTCGGTACTTGGTCCCCTGTTGTAGAATATCATGTATAATGGGGTGCTTGCTCTTCCCGTCCCAGAGGGGACTACGATTATCGGCTTTGCTGATGACCTAGCTGTGGTTGTTGCAGCAAAACACCCAGAAGATGTGGAGGTTTACGCAACGGAAACAGTGAGAGCGGTAAAGTCCTGGCTAGAAAAGCCTGGGCTGACCTTGGCGGACGCGAAAACGGAAGCGGTCTTAATAACGAAACGCAGGAAAAATAATACTGTAAAAGTGGAGGTCGGTGGACATACGGTCGTATCAAAACCGGCTATCAAATACCTAGGGGTAATAATTGATACCAAATTGAGTTTTAGGGAACACCTAAAGTATGCATGCCAAAAGGCAGCCAGTGCCACCACGGCGCTTGCAAAAGTGTTGCCAAATATTGTTGGACCGAAATACTGCCGGAGGTTGGTGCTAGCCAAAGTGGTGCGCTCCATCCTGCTCTACTCGTCGCCTGTGTGGGCAGAGGCGCTTGCAAACTCTCAGAGACGGAAGCAGGTGAACTCGGTTTACCGGCGGATGGCTTTGAGGGTTTGCAGTGCTTTTAGAACCACATCAGATGAGGCAGTATTGGTGGTGGCAGGCATGATCCCAGTTGACATTCTGGCCAAAGAAATGAGTGTCCTGTACAATGCAAGACATTGGAGGGGCATGCACAGCGTAGAAATGCGGCAAGGTCAGAGTCGCTTGATCTCTGGCAACGCAGATGGGACGAGTCTACGAAAGGTCGGTGGACGCACAGGCTCATTCCCAACATTAGGGTGTGGCTTGAGCGAAAACATGGGAAGACCAACTACCACATTACTCAGTTTCTCACGGGGCACGGTGGTTGCTACAGGCAGTATCTGCACCGCTTTGGGTTGGATGATTCTCCGAACTGTCCCAGATGCGATGGCATACCGGAGGATCCAGAGCATGTGATGTTTCACTGCCCACGATTTGCGATGGAGAGAAGGAGGTTAAACCAGGTGCTGGGCAGGAGCGGGACCCCGGAGAGCTTGGTTACTGAGATGCTGGAGTCCGAGGAGAAGTGGCTTGCGATTGGCTCTGCAATCATCCAAATGCAGGAGGAGTTGCTGAAGGAACAAAGAAGGAGGAAAGCCGGAAATAGGAGAAGGATGAGTGCCTAAGAGCAAACCTACCCCGCGAAGTAATACCTCAATGGTGATCCCGCGGGGCTGGGGCTGGAGAGACCGGGGGTGGCTTTTAGTGGGTGTGAATCCCACACGCGCCCGCTGTTGTTCCGCCGTTCGGGCGGCGGAGCTGCGGCGGACGTGTCTTTCTAAGATTTTCCACCTCCGTGTACGCACAAACAAAAAAAAAAAAAATGTGTTACGAAAGGTTGAGTGGTTGGGCCAATACATACACTCTAAGGGATATGTACATATGTTGATTATTCTCAATTGTCGAATGGTTTTCCGTAGAGATTGTTCCAAAACTACAAAAGCAAAAACAGCCAAAATGCCAAAATTGATGCCAATGGATTGCAACGAATGTTTTTTCTAAAAGTCCTTCGACGATGGATTGATTAAATGTTTTCCTTTGCTTTACTTAACTTCTTTTATTACTTTAAAGTTAAGATGAACAACTTAATAATAGAGACAATATATTTTTCGTAAATTTTTTAGCGCAAGGTGCTCACTCATTCAAAAAACGATTAAAAAGATAGAAATAGGCTAACAAGTATGGGAATTGGAAGCTGTATATTATGTTGCATATCGTTTCGAAGTAATAACTGCACGACAACGCTGAAGCATGGAGTCAAGAAGCCAAATACTCAGATCCATTGGAAGTTTTGCCCATTCTCACTTAATGGCGATGTATAGGTCATTTGCTTTTGTGGAATTATTTTCCCTGATTGTTTGTCAAAAATTTCCTAGAGATGTTTGATGGGATTCAAGTCAAGGGTTGTGCAGGCCATTGAATCACGTTCACGTGGTTGTCAGCCAACCAATGCTTCGGTCAAGCCGAGAGCCTTGGATTATTGTCGTGTATAAAAATCCCCATTTTGTTGCGAGGACAAGGTGGCATAACCCCCAACAAATTACTATATTTGGCTGCAGTCATTACACCCTCGACCTTAAACATTGGGCAAACTGTATCACGAAAAGATAAGACAACCTACAGTTTGCCCAATGTTTAAGGTCGAGGGTGCAATTACTGCAGATTACAACCTCGACCTTAAACATTGGGCAAACTGTGTCACGAAAAGACCCTTGTTTTGTCTTTTCGTGATACAGTTTGCCCAATGTTTAAGGTCGAGGGTGTAATGACTGCAGCCAACTATTGCTGCCTCCAAAAGTAATCATTGGCACTTGCTATTTCACGGCGTAACTTTTTCCACCAGGTAACGGATCCCTTCGGTTGAAAAAGCATAAATTTTATTAGCTGGACCATGACTCTGTGTTGATCGACTATAAAAGACGATGAACGGCGACTTGTGGTATTGGAGACAAAGTTGTTGGGTTGCGCCAGTGGCGTAACACGCAATGGTCATACAGAAGTGAGGGCCTCCAGAATTCATATGGAGTTACACTGATCTTATAAAATTTGTAAAAAGGGCGTTTTCCATGGTATCAGCATTTAATTTGCACTGATGAAACTTACTTGTCAAGATTGATGTGAACATCGAAGTTGATAGAAAGCGACCAAAGGCCTCGCCAAGTAGGAACGGAGCCCGTATTCAGGCGATACGTTGGCTCCGATAACTTATATTAAAATACAAATGATAATGGACTGCGGATTATTCAATTAGAAGTGTCATATGAAATGATTCCTGGTTCCTGGTTTGCGCGGAAAACGGTTCACAAACATACGTGGGCATCTCGAGACAGGACCACTTTCAACCAAATTGACCACGTGTTGATCGAACGCCGCCACCTCGCAGCCTTGATGAATGTCAAAATATATTGGTGGGGGGGGGGCAATATAGACTCGGATCACTATCTCGTTAGCATGGTGCTCTGAGTTCAAATAACAACACCACTCAGAACCCCCTCTGACAATCAGGTGAGAGTTAACACTGAAGCCATCCACAACACAGCCCTCCGCAACACCTATAAGAGGGAAATGGATGCCGCAATAACCGTAGCTAACAGATGTCCTGAAGATGAAGCATCAACAAATGATCTTCACAATCACCTGAAGAACGTTATCATAAATACGGCCACAAACAGACTTGGCCCCAGCCGCAAAAATAGTCAGAACGGCTGGTTTGACGATGAATGTAAGCTAGCAATGGAATGGAGGAATGCTGCACACCGAGTAATGTTGCATTCTCAAAGGACGCGGGCACGCGCGGAGACTTATCACCAACTCAGTCGAGCGCAGAAGCGACTTCACCGATGGAAAAAGGAAACCTGGGAGAACCAACAAGTCTGTGAACTAGAAAAGTACAGGAAGCAACCGCACCAGGCGCGCAAGTTTTACCAACAAGTCAGCAGGATGAAGCCGTACATACCTCGATGCTCATCCTGTCGAGACAAAGAGGAAAACTTAATTTCCGACAGGACGGGCATATTGGAGCGATGGGTTGAGTACTTTGATGAACTATTGAATAACCAGAACATCGGCAAGTTGGAGGTCCCGTCAACTGAAGACGACGGACAAATACTGCCACCATCAAATATAGAAGAAACAGTCCTTGCAATTCATCGGCTTAAAAATCATAAATTGTCAGGAGCCGATGGAATTACAGCTGAATTGGTTAAATATGGAGGTGACCAATTACGCTAAGTGGTTCATTAACTTGTGCTCAAAGTGTGGGACAGCGAATTAATGCCTGACAACTGGCAAAGAGGCATTATCTGTCTCATACATAAAAAGGAAAATATCACACAGTGCAGCAATTATGGAGGTATCAAGTTGCTGAGTACCATCTATAAGATATTCTCCGCTATCTTGCTAGACCGGATAGCTGCATACGTCCAGAATATTATTGGCCCATAGCAAAGAGGCTTCACTCCAGACAAATCTCTCTCAAATTTCTCTCTGCGGCAAGCGATGGGAAAACTGTTGGAATATGGCCATCAGTTGCGCCATCCTTTCATCGACTTTAAAGCCGCCTATGATAGCAAAGCCAAGGTAAAACTGTACACGGCTATGAGAAATTTCGGTATCCCAACGAAATTGATAAAACTAACTAGTCTGACCCTGACCAAAGTGCGAGGCCAGATAAAAGCAGCAGGAAGAAGACCATTCGATATAAACAACGGTCTACGACAAAGGGATGCCCTATCATGCGTCCTCTTTAACCTGGCCCTGGAAATAGTGATCCGTGATGTTGAGGCAAATGCGATTGATACAATCCTCTTTAAGTCCACCCAACTACTGGCCTATGCTGATGATATCGACATCATGGGAAAAACGACCCGAGACGTACAAACTGGCAAGCGTAGACCAGATATCGGTTGTTGCGCCGTTGATGATGATGATGATGCACTGTATGGTGATTTAGGAGCCTCTCAACTCCATCCAAATCAGGTACATGGCCGAGCAAAATGGCGCAACCAATCAAGCAGAGCTGACCCCGCTTCTGAACGAGACAACGGTTGAAGAAGAAAGTGAAGCGCTCAACTATAAGATAAGGTGCTTCGGCTCTGACGCTGCATTCCACATGCTCTTTCGCGAATTATGATCTTGCACTACAGTTTTTTCACGATATAAATACCGTTCGAGTGGGTTGACAACCAATCAGTTTCGCGCTCCTAGATATAAAACAACGTAATGTAACACAAATAAGGCACAAAAACCAAATTTCAGTGTTTATCACAACATATTTCTAGTCGTATCTGTCGTGATTTCCAACTTCCCCAAGTTGTCGACATAATCTACGACATGGAAACGCCATTTTAGACGGATCTTTTCCACAATACGAACAAGCTGACGACCTTGGACCTCGGTTGATTTTTTCGTAAGGTCGCTACCCTTCTTTCTTGCAAAGAAGTTCGTGTTACAGAATCGGACTCCTTAGTAGCTAGCTCTGATTAGAACTTTTTGTACCCCTTAGCGACAAGGGGCTCCAGCTTGACAGGCTTATGATTTATAATAAAATGATAAACTGAGGAAAATAGCAAAATGGTAAAACTGAAAGTGGTTACTTTATGACAACTTTATTGAACAATTAAACTTACACGTCCTACTCTATATAAAATGCTTTAAAATCACATAACATATAAGATAAAGATTAAAAATACGTCCGTTTTCTAATGAAAAACATCTTTAAAAACATTGAGCCCGTTTTTTCGGTACTATATGTATGGATAGCAATAGATACACGTAGCTGGTTCTTTTCATAATTTCATCACCGAGATGGACTTATCTTAATTTAATTCGCCAACATTGGATAAGGTCGATAAATCACTTGTCTTTCTCCTTATTAAAGATTTGACCTAAAAATAACATTACTAACTTTGATTCACTGTTTGTTGTTGCCTATATTCATCCCTATTTCTATCTCTTTTCAGGCGCAAATTATTCGCCAACTGCAAGATCAGTCGGAATGAAATTTAATAGGAGGGTGAGATCATATAACTCTATACAAGCAGTTAATGACTCTTCATACGTATGAAAGAATGCGCCTATGAACTATTTTGAGTACATGGTTTGAAGAGAGGTGGAGAAATGGAGAAGTACAGACTCAAAATTTGGCAATCCCAATCCCGAATACTATTCGTAAGAACATGTCAGTTCCCTTCTATAAAAGTCATGCTCTCAAAATATAAGCCATTTCAATATCACCTCAAATGAATTTAATAATGTTAAGCTTTGCTTTAGAAATTAATTAAAAGGTTTTGAAACTATTGCTTGCATAACTGGTAATAGAGGCACTGAAACTAAAAAGTCACGTATAAATCCAAGTATTATTAATGAAGTTATATTAGGTCAAAGCCGGAGTCGATTGAGTTTCAGCTTTTCGCGCTCGCGCTCCACATTTGGACTTTCGCAGTGTCCTAGATGGCATGTCTGATCGTTTTCCTGTAGGCTTACGATTTGCACAGCATTTGGTTTGATGGTAATAAAACTGAAACATAGTTTCATTAAAGACGGGGTAGGCCTAAAAATAACAATAAAGTAAAGGAAATGGTTGATGCTTCATAAACACGGATCATCGAATAAAATTGGCACTACCATGCTCTGTAGGATGTAGTATGGAGGCGACCAGTTACACCAAGTGGTTCATCAACTTGTGCTCAAGGTATGGGACAGCGAATCAATGCCTGACGATTGGCAACGAGGCATTATCTGTCCCATACATAAAAAGGGAGATATCACACAGTGCAGCAATTATAGAGGTATCACGTTGCTGAGTACCATCTATAAGATATTCTCCACTATCTTGCTAGGCCGGATAGCCCCATACGCCCAGAACATCATTGGCCCATACCAAAGAGGCTTCACTCCAGGCAAATCAGCAACAGATCAGATTTTCTCTCTGTTCTATCGACTTTAAAGCCGCCTATGATAGCATAGCCAGGGTAAAACTGTACACGGCCATGAGGCTGACCCTGACCAATGTGCAAGAGGTACGATCCTCTTCAAGTCCACCCAACTACTGGCCTATGCTGACGATATGGACATCATGGGAAGAACCACCCGAGACATACAAACTGCCTTCATCCAGATCGAGCAGGCGGGGCGAGATCTTGGGCTGCACATCAATGAAGGCAAGACAAAATATATGGTGGCAACGTCAGCACCGAAGACGAATCAACCAACAACATCAAACCGCACTGGTCAAACACGAAGAAGAATAACGATAGGAGAATACAACTTTGATACCGTTGATCATTTCTCCTATTTAGGGTCGAAAATCACAACCGATAACAACTACGATGATGAAATCCGCGCACAGTTGTTGTCAACCAACAGAGCCTATTTCAGCTTACAAAGACTGTTCGGCTCGAAACGTCTCACCAAAGGGTCAAAACTCTTACTGTACAAAACTATGATCTTGCCAGTCCTCATGTATTCCTCGGAAACTTGGGTTCTTAGTAAGAAAAATTGTGAACTCTTGGCCGCGTTCGAGAGAAGAATCCTCCGAAGAATTTTTGGCCCCCTACATGAGGATGGACGATTCCGTAGCCTACACAATGACGAAATCTATGAGCGATACCATGACCGTCCGGTTGTGGATAAAATCCGGCTCAATAGGTTACGGTGGGCGGGTCACTTAATCCGTATGGATGAGGATGATCTCATCCGGAAAGTCTATAAGGGCAATATCTATGGTAGAAAAAGAAGACGAGGCAGACCCTGCCTAAGATGGAGCCATGGTGGACCTCGGCGCAAAACCGGGATGTCTGGAGTTCCTTATTAAGGCAGGCCTAGACCTGATACCGGTTGTTGCGCCGTTGATCATAATCATGCTCTGTAGTATAGCCTATATTACCGCAAAATTTTATGATTCTAGAGTGAAACTAAGAAGGGTTTCCAGTCAATTTCTAAGAAATACAGTAATAAACTTATTAACCTTATTTGAGATATCTTGAGGGTATTTTAGAGCCTAGGCCCCATATTAGAGCAACTTCGTGTTTTTTTAATTTTTTCGATAGAGCAGCGTGAGCTTTGGAAAGTACTAATCGACACCTTTCATTTGATACCTGAAATGACTATATTCGATAAGAAAAAAAGTACATTTAAATGTACTTTCTTAAACTCAACATATGTCGAAGTTTAAACTGAACTTTCCCAGAAATATTGAAAATCATTTATCAATGGACAATCCCTTGTTAGAGTTCATTTCAACGCTGCCTGTTATGGCTAAGTAAACAACTCTCCGGCAAACAGCCTTTCAATAAATTGCCTTTGGGCAAACGGCAACTTTTAGAAGTCCTTTGAAACGTCCGCGATCAATGATAAACCTAAACAATAATGATCCTCTGACAATGCCAACCCATCAAATAAAACATCGACAAAATGTAAAGATTGCATTGTTGCAATTCATTAAGTGTACATATAACAAATTACAATCGAAATTTGCTGATGAGAACATGACATTATACCCCTTCCTTGAACAATGTGTAGGACGCTGTGCAATTCAAATAACCTTGGAACAAGTTTTAACGTTCCTAAAACTAAAGTAAAGGATATTCGAAAGCTGTCAATCATTCTACATGCTTGAGACCCAATGCAAAAAGGGGGGATACGTGCTGCACCTTCTTCTGAAGTTAAAATGAAGTAAAGATCTTAAAATCCAGTTTGCGACATTATAAAGCAAGATTCATTGGTTCATCTTTGTTTGGAGTTTGTTAAATTATTTTATTATTATTTTTTAAAATAACATAAATACTGTATCACCGAAATCAACTGTTCCTTTCATCTGAGACAGAAGGGTGCACAATTACCGGCGTGCAAATTTGCTGGAGGCCAAGAGAAATAGAGTCCTATTTTTGAATAATAGTTTCGAAATACGATTAGATTACTTTGATTATCGTTGTATGCGGCGGTAACATCACAATAGTCAAACTAATCTTATATGCAGAGTCATGGAAATAACTAAACTCTATTGAATTTTGCTTATTTATGGTGCGTACAAAAAAGTTTAGCAGAATTCATTAGAACGTTAAAAAATTTTAAAGCAAATATAATAGGAAGATTAATTTCGCGGCGTAAAAAGATACGTTAAGTTTGTGATTCAAAATCCCTGGGTGGTGCGTCAAATATATCAGTGGAATTGAGCAAGCATCTTTGATGATTACTCAAAGCATAAGAGTGATTTTCGAAGAAAGAAAAGAAGCAAAATACACTTCTATAGAATTTGGAATTCGCTACGCAGAGGAAAACGGCGAAGGTAATCCTTAACCCAACTGTGTAGATTGGAGTCAGTATAAAAACTCTCAAAAACCTCTGAAGAAAAGCATAAGACTAGCTTAGCTATCACGCTGGAAAAGCTTTTATGAATAGAAGGACCCATTCAACACAACTTCTACAGTGATGTGGATTCTGACCAAAGAGCGTGGACGGTAATTCAGTAACCTGGTTGCAGTGCATAAGATATACTACAAATGATGAGGACACTGTATGTGAAGTACCGGAGTTCGAACGTAGACCTCAACCCAAAGACTGGTCTGGATTGCAAAAATGTGCAGCGGATTAATTGGCAAATGACAAAGTTTCTTCGCTATTAATAGAACGCATGAATGCTTAGTGTGTATATATACTTATACTTCACGAACTTGACAACATGTGCAAATTCATATTTACTACAAACCCTTCATTGACGCAACAGATTTTCGACGGATCAGTATAAGTTTCTTCTTCCTGTTTTTTTTTTCGCTTATTTGGGGAATACGTAAATGCTTCATTGTCTTTGCTGCAGAGAGCTGTAGTTAAGTGGTAGAAATGTTTCCTCCGTAGGCTGATTCCAGTCAAACCGTTAGGGAGTGTCGTCCTCACGTAGTCGAAAAACAACCACGAACCTATAATAGGACTCATGTGAAGTACCTCTTGCCACTATAGGTTATCTGGTACTATGGGAACCGGGATGGCATTCTGAGAGCAGATGCTCCAGAAGTACCCGGGGGAATGTACTTTCGGCCCGGTTATTTACGGTTAGTCCCCTTATGGGTATTTTATGGTGGTTGTTGTACTTACGTCCATTTCATGGGCAGAGCTCCGTCTGAACTCAAGCGGCCGCTATACTCTTTAGTTGCGGAAAGGTTGTTAGATAGGCCCCGCAACCACTGGAATGAATGCTGAGTCGGCATTCAGTATGAACCAGTGCCGCGGTGCTAGTTACGGCGGGGCTCTGATCATGGTATAAAAATCAATTCGGGTGGGATTATACCTACCCGGCAAGTATTCACATTAAACCCCCAGGACCTTTATGTCTATTGCGGATGAAGTGTCAACTAGAAAAGAACACCTACAGTGATCTCCAGTAGAATTGATTTTAGGAAATAGTTATTCAGTATACGAGCTGCTTGTGGAAAACGAATGTGTCGATTATGTTCAGAAAAAATGAGAGTTTTTTTGCGGAGGAGAGAAAGAAAACTGCAGCAGTAAGGATTAGAAAACAAAGCTTGCAGGTCGTTGAAAATTCAACTCCATACAATCATACGCATCTCACCAATATCAAGTTAAATCTAAACAGGGATAAATCAGAAAATATCTCCTCTAGTCGCCAAAATTGTCCGTAATTCCAGCAAGCGGTTCATCAACTTTTGCTCAAGGTGTGGGACAGCGAATCAACGCCTGACGACTGGCAACAAGGCACTATCTGTCCCATACATAACAAGTCGGGAAACCGGAAGCTGGACGCTTCAGGTACGAAAGGTTTTGTGTATTTCTTAGTACGTAGCACGTAATATATCCATATATTATGTGAGAGTATCCACTTTCGGGTAATATTGTCATTCATAGTCTTCAATTTTCAAAAAAGCAACAAATTTGAGGTATTATAACTTTGTAAGTAATAGTCCGATTTCCATCAAACTTGGTAAGATCATGCTCTATATTATAGCCTATATCACTGCAAAATTTCATGGTGCTAGGATGAACTTAAGGGGGGTTTCTAACCAATTACAAAAAATTATAGTAACATACTATTATTAACTTTATCTAAACAGATATCGGCATGGAAGGTATTTCGGAGCCCAGGCACCATATAGTGGCAGCCTCCTGATTTTTTTCAGATTTTTCGGTTTAGTAGTTTCTGAGAATGGCCCCCTTAAAGAAGTGATCACTTTCAACCCCCCGCGCTCCCCACCCTTCCAACGAATGTCAAAACTAAGATCGGCTTTCAAAAGTACTAATCGAGACCTTTAATTTGATACCCCACATGACTATATTTGATGAAAAAAAAATTTACACCCCCCTTTTGCATGTATGGGGACCCCCCCTTAAATTCCACGTAAAAGGATGTAATTCACTGTATGCGTGAGCGTTCACAGTTCCCACCTTTCTACCAAATTTGGTGTCAATCGCTATAACCGTCTCCGAGAAAAATGCGTGTGACGGACAGACAGACAGACAGACAGTAAACCGATTTTAATAAGGTTTTGTGTTTACACAAAACCTTAAAAAGGGAGATATCACGGCGCGCAGCAATCAAAGAGGTACCACGTTGCTGAGTACCACCTATAAGATATTCTCCGCTATCTTGCTACGTCGGATAGCCCCATACGTCCAGAACCACAGTAGATCTACTATAGGCAGTACCCTTACAAAAATGACCCCACTTGCAAATGTGCTTACAGAAGCTTATCTGTACACATCAGAGACGCTAAACAAGGAAAAGGCATAATCTTCGTCAAATCGTATTGGTAAGAGAGAGATCGGTGAGCTTCTGCTATTCTGATACTACGGCGTGGTTACCCATATAGCAAAAAGTTGTTTCACGTATTCACCTATACATAAGCAACAACTTGCCAATCTCACCAATACATTGGCAAGTCCGGGCGGTATGTCAAACACAGCTGATCGGGTTTTTGGTACATCTCGCTCATGCTCAAGGGCAAAACAGTTTGAAATCGCGTGTACTCGCACTGATTTCCCCCCTTGAGGGGCAAGGGGGAGTGAGGTAGCTGTCTAGTATCTAACTGTGTCCAGAACATCATTGACTCATACCAAACTCCAAGCAAATGAGCAACAGATCAGATTTTCTCTCTGCGGCACGCGATGGAAAAACTGTTGGACTGTGGACATCAGTTGCAGCATCTTTTCATGGACTTGAAGGCCGGCTAGGATAGCAAATATATGTATACATATATAATAAATATATGGTTGCAACGTGACAACATCAAACCGCACTGGTCAAAAGGGAAGAATAAAGATAGGAGAATACAATTATGAGATAGTTGATCATTTCTTCTATCTAAGTCATAACCGATAACAGCTACGACCATGAAATCCGCGCACGGTTATTGGCAGCCAAAAGAACCTATTTCAGCTTACAAAACCTTTTCCACTCGAAATGTCTCACCATAGGGTCAAAGCTCTTACTGTACAACACAATGCTCTTGTCAGTCCTCATGTATTCCTCGGAAACTTGGATTCTTAGCAAGAAAAAGTGCGAACTCTTGGCCGCGTTCGAGATAAGAATCCTCCGAAGAATTTTTGGGGCCCCCAACGTAAGGATGGACGATTTCGTAGCCTACACAATGACGAAATCTATGAGCGATACCATGACCGTCAGGTTGTGGATAAAATCCGGCTCAATATGTCACGATGGGCGGGCCACTTAATTCGTATGGATGAGGATGATCCCACCCGGAAAGTCTATAAGACCCTGCCCAAGATTGAGCGATGGCGTAATTCAGGATGCCAGACAGCTTTTAGGGATATCGAATTGGTGGACCTTGGCGCAAAACCGGGATGTCTGGAGTTCCTTATTAAGGCAGGCCTAGACCGGATACCATTTGTTGCGCCGTTGATGATGATGATAATCTTCAAAACACTTTGCATTCATTACTCCTTTCCAATCCATATTAATAAACCATTGTTTGCTAAATGTCTCTCAAATGTACCCAAGTCACTCCCATCCCAAAAAAGATAAAAAGAAATCCTTTCTTGATATCTACAAGTCTACCGCGAGTCTCTCTGGACGGACCATCATAATAAAAAATGATGAACTTTACAATAACGATAATACAAATAGTTTTATTTTAAGTTCAAGTTCCACAAATGGCAACCTCGGCAAAGAAATAGCGACATTTTCATCGTAAGTTCTATAGTTTCTTTATTATAACACTTTTCAAAATAATATCCTGTTTTAGGCGTTTAACACTATAATAACTAACCCCTTAACTGACAACTAGATAATTTTATGCAAATGAAGCAATTTAAATTTTTCCTACCGGCGAGCGAAGATAAACCCTTTCCGAGAGTTCGCTCTCAATCCAAACCCACTTGTAAAGTATCTATACCAACAAAGTAGCATAACTCCGTTGGCCACATTCTTATTGCCCTGCCAAATTGTGGGTACCAACATAAAGCCCTCCATTCTCTCCCTTTTGATACTCCCTGTTTGGTATGGTAACGTGCTGTTGTAAATAGTAGTATTAAGTTAGGTTAAGTTGTAACTTAGTTTTAGGTAGTTTTAAGTAAGTAATATAAAGCCTTCTATTTGTAGTGCGAGTGCAATTTTCCAAAATTTTAGTTGTCTTAATAAGAAAATAAAATTGTTATGATCAATGTATAATGTAAATATAAAAAGTAAATAATTGAAGCGGTCGGGTAGGTCAAATAGTTGTAACAGCCACTCATTGCAATAAATATATATTCCCTTATATTATATTATAAGATACTATTAAATTTTTCCCGCCCCGAAATAGATATAGCCAATAGATGCCGCCGGTTCCAATATTTCCAAAAAATCCCAAAATATTCATCAATTTCCCAATGCATCCAATCTCCCTATCTCTTTCTCGCTAGTAGTTTTCCTCCTCAGTTGTCAACTCTATGCATGTGTGCATTGTGGAAAATTACAAAAAATAGGGAAATTATCGTGTAAATACGACGCAAATTATCACTGGTGTGTTCATGTGTAAATTCCATACGATTTTCACGACTTCTTTTCTCGGTGGAAGAAAGTTTTAATCGCTGCCGTCGTTGTCGCTGTCGTCCCCATTGGTGTCTCTCGCTTGTCGCATTGATTGTATGTTTTGAATCGTTCATTCGGATTTCCGCATGCTGAAAATTCACGTGAATTTTTACATGATTTCATCTTGTGAGTGCTTTATCGAGGAAAGAAATCCGCCGGAAAAGTTGGGAAGGTTTCAATGCGAACTTTTTTGTTAGTGACGTGATTTGCATGTTGGCCTCATTTTCACGTTGGTGCAGATGTCAAATCTTTCAGTGTTTGCTCTGAAGGAAATTCATGGAGAATTTTAGTTGAATAGAGAGTGCGATTGTAATGTGATCCTACAGGGAGCTGAGTACGACGCATAATTGGATTACTATCGATTTTCAATGCACGGTAGCGGAGCACGAGCTGTAGTTTGGGGAAATCTATTTGGAAGTCCTTCGAAGCTAACACCACTGCCCAAATCATGTCCGAGAAGGGAGGTAAGCTGGACAGTCACGAAAATATGGCCAGTGCTCTGCCGTACAGTAAAATTATCATTTCTTGAAGGCGCGATTATTTCACAACAAGACTTGGATTATTGCAGCAGGGTGGGTGTCGCTGCGGAGTTTCCCACAGATCGACTGCATCCCTTCCAGTTGCCGACCGCCATAGGTGTCCTCATCCCATTATTCCAATTTGATTACATATTTTTGCCCCGATCCAACCCCCTCGAACTTATTCATGACATCCGCATGTTAAAGATTTCCGAGTCTTACCCGCCCCGGGAGAGTAGATAAGGCGGCCAAGCGGGGCGGCATGGAAATGGAAATCGAAATTCCCGCTTAGGGTTATCAGCTAGGCGCACACAGAAACGATGACGAGCATTGATTTTACAGCAAGCAGCAGCCCGATTGCATGTGACGGCGATGACGTGAACCGTAAACACTTTGGGGTAGTCGCTGTTCGCCGCCCGCTTTGAATGAGGCGGGCAGCTTTGCTGACTCTGCGCAACGCCGCCGCTTGAGCATTTCGCAAATGTTGTGCATTTTCTCAAGGTCATTATTGTTTTGCTAGCGGGTCAATGATTCTGATTCGATTTGGTCTTATCTGGGTTGTTTACGCTACACGTCTTCCAACCTCGACGAGATGACGAGACGCGTATGGAGTACCGTTAGACAACTGTTGAGTCTATTGCATACGAGACGTGAATTTCCGCGGCCGAAGAATGGGGAATTGTTCGCGGCCTCGCACTCAACGAACCGTGTGGACAAGATCAAACATGTTACTGTCGTCATAGTTGATGAAATTTCGCGCCATGAATCAAAAATAAATACAAGAAAAGTATTTTTCTGTTGAGGATCGATTCGGAGCAGCTGAGTTGGAATTTTATCTAAGAGACGGAGACGTGATTATCTTCTGCTCACAGATGTCAGTCCTCCTTGTCGTCTCGCAAAATCAGACAACTCTCTCGTTTATATGTAGCAGCTGTGACTAATCTTCTCATTAACAGTAGGGAAAATGAAACTTGTATGGATTCCTCAATGGGGTGAACAAATCTTTGAGTAATATTTAATTACAGAATGTCATCAATTTGTTTTTGGTAAAACTTGACTCTGCATTAATTACAGACTAAAATTTCATTCACAGTATTTGTTGAATGAGGAGAACTGGTAGAGGGAAAATCAATTTTCAAAGGCTCAGAGTAGGACAAAAGGTAAAAGACCGTCTCGTGAAATATTTTCCTTCGAATGAAATAAGTTCTTTTGAAAATTTTTGGAATTTCACATCAAAGTGCAGCAAACATTCGTTCGTTTTAAAGAAAAAACTTTAGTTTTTTTTAAACAATAGTCCGCATAAAGTTCAAGTTTCAGTCTGGCATCCGAGCAAAGATAGTCTGTCTGAAAAAGAAATTATCTTATGCTAACGGTGTCTGCTACCTCCTTGGGAAAAATCTTAAACATGATTATGATTACGATTATGAGTATAATCAGGAAGTGTGATGATTTCGTGATTACAGGATTATAATAGTATTTAATGTAAACACAATCACGACCAGTGCCGTTTGTGTTTGCCCAGCAGCTTATTGGCTAGTTAATCTGTGAACGAAAAACAAGTGTTGTTGTTAGTTCTGATTTCATGCAAATTGACAGACACCAGACAAATAAATCTCCCTACCTGTTTCACACATTAGACAGACAAATGTTTCTCAGTTAAATTTCGGCTCTAGGCAGTCTGGGTCTACGTCAGACAAACGTTTGTCCATGACTCATGCAACAAATAGACATACGGGTGTGTTTAAAGCCTAAAATACAACACAGAAATGGATGCTGCGTGCGCGGTGAGGGAGCTATAAAATAAAATTCATTACACCGGCTTGTATGAAGCAATATGCAATGAGTCGGACGCATAATGCATCACCCAGAAAAGTTTGGAAAATTGAACTTTTGTGATGCGAGACGGATGACAGTTTTTTTGACACTTCGCGCAATTTGCAATTTGATGGCGCTTTTCGTTTTCGGCAGTTACTTCTCAATGAAATTAACTTGAATGAATTCGTTTTGAGAACTGCGGAAGGCACTATTTGAGTTGCAAGTGCTAATTACTAATGTCACTTGCTTTAGTTAGAAGGTATGTGCCTTATTAGTGGCGATCAGTCAGAACTTGCCGATCCCAATACATGCTGTAAGCAGAACTATCAAGTACTGCTTGCGGCTCATATCGGTAAACCCACCGTTAGATATTAGACAGCTACCACACTCCCTCTTGCTCCTCAAGGGGGGAAATCAGTGCGAGTACACACGATTTCAAATTATTTTGCCCTTGAGCATGAGCGAGATGTAACGAAATTCCGATCAGCTGTGTTTGACATACCGCCCGGACTTGCCAATGTATTGTTGAGATTGGCAAGTTTTTGCTTATGTATAAGTGAATACGTGAAACAACTTTTTGCTATATGGGTGAGCACGCCGTAGTACCAGAATAGCAAAAGCTCACCGATCTATCTCTTACCAATACGATTTGACGAAGATTATGCCTTTTCCTTGTTTAGCGTCTCTGATGTGTACAGATAAGCTCCTGCAAGCACATTCGCAAGTGGCGTCATTTTTATAAGGGTACTGCCTATAGTAGATCTACTGTGGGTAAACCGGTCATGTCCCCGCGATCAGCCCACGCTTGTATGTAAGGTTTTGATGGATAATTTTACATACAGAATTATGCCTGGTCATGTATTGCACCGGTGCCATAACCACACATTCTGCACTGGTCGTTTTCCACCCGTTCTTTCATGATCAGATTTTTATAAGCTCGGGTGGCGACCACGCCGTCCTGAATGGCAACCATGAACCTCTCTGTCTCAGGAAAGAGCTCCCCAGCACACAGCCATCTGTTCGACAAATGGCTGCCAAAGACAATTCACGTGTTTACCGTGCATTGCTTTCGACTTCCATTCATCGATCCGCTCTTGGTCCGACTTCACCCCACTCAGAGGATTGAAAGATCGATTCTTCAAGTTAAGTAGAGCCAGCCCATAGATAGCCGCATACAATGGACTCCCCTGCTCTGCGATGATGTGCCGCCAAGTCAACCACGCTCCTACCCCCATGTCACAAGGCAGGTTCATTCGCACCACGGCAGTCTTTGGATGATGCATTCGGAATTTGGACATAGTTGTCCGTATCCGCCGCCGGACGTTTTCCAGATCGGTCTTCGTCCACGGCAATATTCCGAATGTATAAGCCAGTGAAAGGATAGCGAATACATTCAACGCGATTACGTTATTTTTCCCCGAGAGATGCGATATCAGCACCAGCTTTACACGTCGCAGGAATTCGGACAGCAGAGAAGAACTTTGCGGATGACTTGGACTCGACACTTGTCTAATCTAAACTGCATCTGAATATCACGGCTGAACAGGTCTATTATTCGCAGCAGACTTTTAAGATGGTCGTCAGTACCAGCATGTCATCTAAGTACATCAAGTGTGTCAGTTCGTACTTAATATGTAGGCCATACTTTATTGCAAAACCATTCCCTCTAGCATCATTCAGTAGCCATGAAAGAGGGTTTAGTGCCCTACAAAACCAAAGGGGACTCAACGAATCCCCCTGGATGGGCTCTGAGGTATTAGCACCCTTAGATGTACGCACTGATAAGGTGATATGCCACCCTTCGATGACTGTCGCCAAAAACTTTATTAGTTTCGGATCAATGCGATACAGTTGTAGGATATCGATTAGACTGGTATGCGGAACGCTAGCAAAAGCTTTGGCATAATCGATATAGCAAATAAAGAGGTTTCTTTGGCCTCTAGTTGCTTGTCCTACAACTACCGAGTCGATAATGAGTTCCTCTTTGCAAGCCGTTGACCCAACTCGGCAGCGCTTCTGCTCCTCGGACAGAATGTTGTTGGTCTCAAGGTTCGCATGGACCCCTCCACTAACAATGGACGTTATGAATTTGTAGAGGGTTGGTAAGCAAGTAATTGGTCTTGTGTCCTGCATCGTGTCCTTCTTATGGATAAGGTAGGTAATCCCCGCAGTGAGGTAGGGTAGAAATTCCTTCGGCCGACTCATGACCTCATTTATACTGCGTGCAAACCGACTGTGTACGCTGGTAAATTTCTTATACGAGAAATTCTGCACCGGATCCAGACCTGGGCCCCTCTAGTTCTTCGAGGTGTTTAGGGCCCGTCGAACTTCCTCTTCGGTAACATCCGCAAAATTCATGCCAGGCGTATTGGCATGGCGGGTGCCTTCGGCGGTGATCCACTCAGCATGCTGGGCGGGTAACCCCCAAAGTCCACCCCAATACTCTTTCGCTTCCGTCACGGAAAACTGTACTGTCTGTTCGCTCTGTTGGGATTCGTTGAGAGATCTGAAAAAGCTCCGCTGGTTCCTCGCGTATGTTGCATTCTGGAGACGTCTGGAATGACTGTCGCCATACCGTCGTAACCGACTGCATATAAAACAAGGTTTCTGCTTTAGTGTGTCCAGAATTTCAACTACGGGTGTCTCACTAGGGATGGAATAGTTCCGGTAAACCCTCTGTACTTTATTTCTCACCCGTCTGCTGGCATTGGCAGTGCTGATCTGAATCAGTCTAGCAATGTCCTGTCTTAGTGAGTCCCGCCGAGGTTCCAGACGAATTTTCCATGGTGGATCTCTTTGGCCACTCAAACCAATAACACGAAAGCAAATGTTTTGACCGTGCAATCTGCACCACAATATACACGTGATTGTAGTTGCAGCAGCGACATATCAGAACACAGCTGAGATGCAATCTCATCATTGATTTGAGATAGAATTCCCGGAGTTGCTGGAGATGCATAGAGCCTGGAATATTTGGTCTATACAAAGGATCCATATCCGAGACTTCTACACACACTCTTTGTAATTCGTTTCGAACCTTAGCGGAAACCCCAGCTGGACGGTGGAGAAGAATGCTTCGGCTAGTACTGAAACTGTTGCTGTCATTGTGTAGGCTACGAAATTGTCCATCCTCACGTAGGGGGCCAAAAATTCTTCGGAGGGTTCTTCTCTCGAACGCGGCCAAGGGTTCACAATTTTTCTTGCTAAGAACCCAAGTTTCCGAGGAATACATGAGGACTGGCAAGATCATAGTCTTGTACAGTAAGAGCTTTGACCCTATGGTGAGACGTTCCGAGCGAAACAGTTTTTGTAAGCTGAAATAGGCTCTGTTGGCTGACAACAACCGTGCGTGCATACATTATATAATTTAGTTTACGATGCAGATTAGGTTACACTCCTGTATCTGGTGTAGCTTTGGTGGGGACAATCTGCTGATTGTTTACACAACCGCCAAATCAGCAGTTTGGTTAGTGTCGTGATATCTAACTCCTCCCTCTTAGTTTTTACAATTTACCCCTGAAATTGACGTTTTTCGGTTTCTTGAAATATAGGTTCTGAGCTTTCTGTATTAAAATTTGAAATTTCATTTAATTTGATCTCAAATTGTTCTCTTGTTTTTCATGTATTTTCTTCTCTCCTTTTCTAATTTTTTGTCGTTGATTTAATATTCTGTATGCTGTACGTGTTTGTATTCTTCTCGGTTTGCAGGAATTAGTTTCACACATTCAATTTCTGCAGATTTTTTGTCGGTGTTGCATTCCATCACTTCTACTACAATTTCCTGATGTGTAATCTCTCCAAAGCACAAAGCACACAACATTTGTATCGCGCAGAAGGTATCCTCTAAATTCATATTTCGAAGTTGGCGAATCAATGACATCTTCATCGAAAATGGCATCAAGTTCTGGAAGGCTTTCATTATTCATATTGATGAACCTTACGTTTTGAAACAGTGTTGTATTATGGTGGGAGCAACTAGCCACCAAAATCGTTTAGCAAGTTTTGCAGCTTCTGGGATGAAAGTTTTTACAAAATTTTGCAGCGAGATTTCACTTTCTAACGCGAAAAGCGGTTTTCGCACAAGTTGTGCACGGTAATATATTTTGAAACATTTTATTATTTCTTGATTAAGTGGCTGAATCGCGCTGATTGTATTTGGAGGCAAACCCCGTTCTAAAATTAACAAATGTTTTGTTGCAGCTTGGTTAGACTACTATTAGCAATTGAATTATAATATGGTACAGAAACTGTCTACCTCTAAAGGAGGAATTCTTTTGCACTCCCAACAAAAATATGCTTATCAGACCCATCGGAATCGCACATAAAAGACGGTGCTAGTCTCTGTTTACAAGCTTATCTTAGAGACATTGTTGTTCCGAAATGCTAATGTACCTCGAGAAAGTGCTTTATAGGACCGGACTGATTCATCCGCGTTGTAATTGCAGCCACTTCCGTATTCTCAGTGCAAAAAAGGAAAAACAGTCACCAACCAATTATTAACAGCTTGGCTTTCAGCCGTAGCTACTTCACCGTTTTATGAAAAGAAACATTTCCATGGATTTTCTATCTATGAATTCATCCTCGAAATCATCAACGTTAATCACAAGTATGCGATCGTTTACTAACAAATTAATATGTACGGAGATTCGAATAAGTGATTGGGTTTCAAAATGATCACCAAAACAGAGCAAAAATCAGAAAAGTAACAAAAAATCAGTAAAGGTTCTTTGAGTATAAAGGTTTTGTGTTCATCTTATGTCAACTTTCTGCGCACAATTTTCCATACCCAAAACCCAAAATATTCTTTCATGATTTTTTCAAACTACAAGATATAAGCGCATATTACAGACATAGATATTATGGTCACCCAAAATAAACAAACATTGCCTATTACCGAACACTGTACATATGCATATATGCACCTATATAAATTATTCGTACGCATACTTCCGAACATATAGAGTACGTTACGTACATTGAATATCGCTAGTTTAATGTACAAATATATCTATCTGAATTAGGCACTACCCCAAAGCTTCATTAATATATATATCTAAATATATACATATGTCTGTCTCGAGTAATTGATATTGATATATAAATGTTAGAAAACTAAAACGAAATTTTTCTCGGCGACCCCTCCATTCATATGAGTTCACTTTGTTGTGGTATTGACGTGATATGATGTAGTGATGATATCATACATGTTTTGTTTTGGAATGCACGAATTTCACATAAAATGTAAAGGTTTCACCTTCTATAATTTTGTTAATAATGGATGGATTTCCTTCAAACTTCCCAAAGTTATGCCCTATGATATCCTAAGCATAAATGTATTTCCACTATGATCTTAAGGGGGTTTCCGGCAAAATTTCTAAAATATGGAAATACACTTTTATTAACATAATTTGTGCAGATATCGGATCAGGATATATTTGGAGGCCTAGATTTTGTCTAGTTATATCACTGTGATTTTTTTTACAGTTTTTGGGGGTCATATTTTGAGCCCTAGCATGGCCATATTGAAAAAAAAATTGCACCCTGCTTTCGCAAGTGGAGCCCAATACAAATGGATGTTTCACTTTTGCTTCTCCGTCAGTTGATTGCAAATCAAAAATTATGTCGAATTCGGTTTCAATAAAGTTTTGGTTTTAGAGTTTCAATGAAATGTTTTGATTTCGTCTCCGGAATCACGAAACGAGAAAATATTATGCGTCCTTAAACATGGCCGGGACTGTAATATGGAAAATAGTTTGGAATCCGTTGATGACTGAAATTTTCTTCCATTAGATCCCTGGGTATCCTTTTGTGTTGTCTACAACTTGATATATATTTTCTGCGAAGAAAAAGCTAAAAAGGGTAAGGAGTATGCGAAACATTGCGTAGTTCATATTTTTATGTTTTTCTTTAAATATCACTGTTTGTTAAGATCTGGTCAAATATGTCACGATGTGCGATGTTCCGTTGTGGTTGTTTGGTATAGTAATGTAATATGTGATTTCCTGTTCACGAAAATTTTTGAATAAAGTGGTATCATAATCAGTTTTCGTGTTCTTGAGTTCATGTTCCGATAAAATTTCTTCCTGGTGAATTGCTTTTTTTGCTAATTTCCCCGCTATTGGTGGATCGATAACGACTCCTTGCTCTGCATGGAAATCAAGGTTAAGTTTGTACATGTTGTCTTGCCTTAGGATAGCTTCATGTGTTGATCCCATGTATTTGATCGTGTGAAAAGTTAATGGTTTATCTGAATCCTTAATTTTAATTGTTACTTCGGCGTCTAAGAAAAAGTTTCGATCAGTGGTAAGCTCTTAGGGTAAATTGTTTTCACTGGTTTGAATGCATACGTTTCAAGTGTTCCGAATTCCAAATGAAGTGCATTTAATTCCGCGGCTTGTTTGCGTTATAATTGACTTTGTTCAGTAATTTGTTTTCTGAGTTGTTGCATTGAACGTTGATCTAAATTGTTGATTTCCATGCCAAACACGTGGGATTTATGTTGTACATGTTTTGACACCATTGTCTTGTCCACTTGCACTTGTTCATTACGGTTGTTTTACCTCCAATGCCTGTTTCTATTGAAGCGGTCTCTTTACTTTCAAACTTGTGTGATATTGCTTAATGTTTCCGTTAGTTTTTGTCATACTTGATGTACAGAGTTCTGCCAAATTTCTGTGCAGCGAACATGATACATTATATGCTTTACCACACACTTTCGCCTGTATTTCGGGTGCAATAAGTGTTCTATCTGCCCCATCAAGATCAGTTATTGTGCCCTCGAGTCTGACCCATTGTGTGATACCTATACTTCTATCGTATCCACTGAATCGTGGTAATTTTTCCACTCTTTTCTGTGGTTTCCTCTATCAAATCTCTTTTTAAAGTTTTATTTAAAACAAAACCTTATTAACATCGGTTTACTATCTGTCGCAATTTTCTTAGACACGACTGTTCCGATTGGCACGAAATTTTAGTGTGGGAACTGTCTTTGAAATCTTTGAATTTTTTTCTCGTAATATGGTAAAATGAAAGGTCTCGAAAAGTACTTTTGCTGGCCTCAGTTCTGACATTTAATGCAACAGGGCGAGGGCGAGGGCGGGGTTGAAAATTGGTAATTTCTAATTTTCAGAACATACCCAACGAAAAATCTGAAAAAGAAAACACGAAACTACCACTATACCGTGCTTAGACTCCGAAATACCCTCCATACCCATATCTGCTCAAATAAAGTTAATAATAAGCAAAGCTGATGGTTTTGTCCAAGGCAGAAGCAACTCATCACGCTGCCTCACTTCTGCCCTGGGAGCAGCATGATCGAAAGTGGCAACAGCTGGAAACGCTCCTTTATATAATCGCAAAGACACGACAATCGATATCCATGTTTAAATCGATAATAGTTTGAGCCTAAGTTAGGCTAAAGCTAGATTTGCAGCCACAGCCTGTTTATCTGATATCTAACATAGGTACAGACATTTGTCCCCATTAACTTAACTTGGGGCAATTTCCCAGTAGTTGCATTTGGTATTTTTACTTTTTACTAGTATTAATCATAATTCTAAGTTGCAAGAATATTTTGCACAGCATTACTTCTCCAAAAAACTGACACGTAATTAGTACTTATTCGGGAATTTATAAATGGTTCTTATTTGAATAGAATTTCGTTTGCTTCACACTATTAAAGCAATTCGAGAAACCGGAAGCTAGACGCTTCAGGTATAAAACGTTTTGTGCTTCCCTATGCGAGGAATGATGAGTGCCTGGCAGTCCCCTGTGTCCAGAGTTAAAAATTCAATTGCCTTCTACTTTTTAAAATGGCATTTAGGCAAATAATTTGATCTATAAAGCACTATATTGACAGCAGTCAACCTCATACCCTTCACACAAGCAGCTCAGTATTATTAATAAATGTGAAGAAGACAACCCACAAAAGATACAAACAAGTCGGAATACCGGAAGCTCGCGCTTCGGGTATAAAGGTTTTGTGTTCATCTTATGTAAGAAATTTCAAGGCACATTTTTCTATCCGTATATAGCTACAAACCCAACATATTCCTTCATATTTTTCCAAACTACGAGACATACGTACATATTACAGCCCTAGATATTACGCTTACCCTAAACAAACAAACTGCCTATTTTTTTTTTCAGATTTTTCGGTTGGATAGGTTCTGAGAACGAGTTCTGTTACACTTTTTGGGGGTCATATTTTGAGCCCTCACTCCCCTATGTTTCACCCAACATCAAATATTAAACCAGTTTCGAAAAGTACTAATTGAGACCTTTCATTTGATACCCTACATGGCTACATTCTGTGAAAAAAAATTTTGCAGCCTCCTTTCACCTGGATGGGGAGCCTCCCCTTAAACTCAACACAAGATGGCGCCACTTACTGCATGTAAAGGGAACACCAGATTACATACTCTCACCGATTTTCGTGACAATCGGTTCAGCCGTTTCCGAATAAATCGGGTGTGACAGACAGACAGACACCGTCTCGATTCTAATAAGGCTTTGTTTCACACAAAACCTTAAAAAGGGCTTGGGAGAAGTGGATTATTTATGAATGGAATTTTAATATTTTACTCGAATGTCAATTATTCTCGTTAATTATGACGTCAGCATCTTATTTGCCTGGCTTTAGAAGCAGAAAGTTCGCTTGAAATTGCTAAGTTTGAACTTATAACTTTGTTAAAAATAAAGTGATTTTCACCACAACTTGGTAGGATCGTGCTCTATGCTATTTGCTGCAAATTTCGTGATTCTATACTATTATTAATTTCATTTAAACAGGGGTATTTCGGAGCCTAGCCATCGTAGAGTGACATTTTTGATTTTTTTCAAATTTTTCGGTTGGGTAGTTTCTAAGAATGGGTCCGTAAAAGAAACTAAGATCAGAACCGTAAAAATATCCTTCAATTCCATCTCATATGCAACCTACATTGTAGCCTTTTTATATGGATTGAGAGTGCATTACTCCAGACGAAGTATAACTATTTGCTCAGTCTTGTTATTAATCTGCCCGCTGCTATTGAAAAATAAAGGGGCCGCGGTCATATTTCAGCGTGATAATAACCTTAAGCATACCGCGAAAATCGTAAAAAAATAGAACAGCAACCAGAAATTTGAAGTCATAAAGTCTCTTAACAGAGTCCGGATTCAAATCCGGTTCAAAATTGTTGGTGTTACCTTAGGTACCAGTTCACCTATCGTTGTGGTTTTATATGCCAATAAATTTTCCTACGATTTTATTGATAAATCTAGGCCTTCAAGTACATGCCATCCCGTTTGCTGTTAAAAAGCTAATAAAAGTATGCTACTAGGTTTTTTGTATTTATTGAAAAGCTATCTTAAAATGTATCCTATTGTAAATAAAGTTGCATTTTCAATTCATATGGGACACAGTTTTGTAGCATTTTCATTAATTCTGTTCAACATTCTCACATTCATTTCTATATATATTCAATAATAGCCTTGCGACTATCAAAACTTTTAGATTTTCTTAATTTGACAATTGGCCATAATTATTTAGTGCTATGCAATTCAAACGTTCCACTATGCCTGAAAGTTTGACACATAATATTATATTTATAATCAGCCATTTGTTTATTATTATTTATTAATTCGTTGATATTTTCAAATTCTGAACGCCGATGTCATGTGTTCCCTCGAAATAAATGCCACAGCACCAGTAAAATCTTCTGTCTTTGGTGTTAAATACGTATATACGTACATTTCCTTAAATACATTATCAGTTTTGTCACTTTTTCGGCTCAGATTTAGATGTTTCTTTATTAATTTTAAATATGCAGTCCGCTTGTATTGTACTTGAAGGATTTGCTTTCAGTTTTAATGGTTTTGAAAAAAATGTATTCTAACTGATTATATATATTCACTTCATGTTCACGACTTTGTAAAGCTCACTTAATCTTCTTTTTCTCCATGATATTATTTTTCTGTTGCATTGTTATTATGAGAATATTATGCGTCAGTTTTATTATCATGACAATGCTAGGCAGCTGATAAGACTGTAGAGCCGCATTGATTGTTCATACTAATTTTGAATGGCTTTAAGTTTATTCTCCGTCTATCAATGATGGTATTATGCAATAAAACAGTTTGAATGAAATTACTCTGGGATAGGCGTCAGATGTGCTTCTCAATCGACTGTGAAAACAAGTATTCGTACAACCAGTTTATCTTATCAGTCACTTATCAAAAGTCAGTGGTTGGCACACAGCTTCAGAATCTTCAGAAGAACGCGATATTAACTAGAAAACTGCGATGATGTCAACGAAATCATGCTGGGAAAGTATTTAAGGGCACTTTTCACACTGAGAACGAAATTAGTAGAGTCTTCTTAAAGTTGTGATTTTTCAAAAATGAAATAATAAATTGGTTCGCGGCTGGATACGCCAGAGTGGTGAATATTTACCCACTAAAACCACCCCCAATTCTCCTCCTGCCCCCTCGCAGTTTGAACAATTGGGCGAATTGTCCAATTTGAACCTGTGTGCGATATCCTCCATGGCCCCCCAGAAACTGGGTGAAATTATAATTAATCGTCCCATGTTGTCTTCAATCTAATCAGCCTGTGTGTCTATCGGCCCTTTCCCGAGTAGACCCAACGTCCCAGCCATCCATTTACAGATTTCTCCCTTTCGGTGTTCGTCGTTTGCGATAAAGGAAAAACTGACTTCAGATTGTATATAATTGTCATCTCATCTGCCAAGATATCAATTGACATCATTCCGGAGATGACGAATGCACCCTCATCTGAGACGGTTTTGAAGGCAGAACACACCCTGACCCCCTATTGACCGCACTTAGTCTATGAGCATTACATGAAATGCCTTTCTTCAAATAGGGATGGCATAAAGCAAGATCGAGTTCACCACCAAGGCAATAAGTAGCCTCCAAGTATACCGTGGCCCTCCCACATTCTTCCACGTGTTATTTAAAACTTAACTTCGTATCTATCATCACTCCCAAGTATCTGATGGTCGGCGTGGAAGTGGCGATGTGATTACCGATTCTAATTCGGGGTTCTATTTGTTCCTCCGCAAGTGTCAGTCCAGCGCTACTCTACTTGCTTTGCGACTGCAACCAATGGTATAGCATCGGCACAATCCACCACCGTGGCCTCCTTCAAAACCGGTAGATTAAGAACGTCATTGTACATGATGTTCCATAATAGTGTGCCAAGTACGGAGCGCTGTGGGACACTCGCGAAGACAACGTACTTTTTGGGCCCATTATCGGTGTCATACCGTCCGTTCTCGCAGGTAGCTATCGACAATAGCTGCGAGATAGGTGGTTCCAATGGCCGAATTAAATGCATTCTTCAGGTCCAGGGTTGCCACCACGCAATATTTGCTGGTACTTCTCCTTTCGTGAATTGCATTTTCGGCCAAGTCAGTAACCATTTTGATGGCATCAATAGTTAATCTGGCTTTACGGAAGGCGTCTCTGGCTCTCGACGATCGGGAGTAATCTGTTGTAAATTAGCCGCTGTAACATTTTCCCCATATTGTCTAGAAGAAATATGGGCCTATTACAGATGGTTCACCTGGGGGTTTATTAGCCTTAGGCAGCATATCCCCTCGAACATGCACGCTTCGAACAATTCAGCGAATATGTCCGGTCTGGTTTTTACGGGGAGCTTAAGGACTCCTTCCTCTGGTTCGGTGGCAGGCTGATCGAAGGCCGATGCATTTTATGACATGCTCTCTCCGTAGCCATAGCACCTGCCTTAGTAGGTTGGCCTAGCCACACTTCCAAGAAGCTTCCTTCGTCCAATGCTTTTGTAGACCAGTCTGACGCCCTTCTCGGCTTTAGGTATCCTGTTTCTCTGGCCTGGTGACCGCTGCTGGTGCAGTCCTCGCTAACGGTGCAGGACTGGTAAAGGTCAGGTATACGATTGAGGAAGACCCCTTTGGTCAAAACTAAATACAGCTGGGTAAAAGCCTCTAATAGACTTCGGACCCTTGCGCTACTTTCCCTGCTTTCCCAACTCGAGGGCCCGAGTGCTGAAGTCACCGGTAATCACCTTTGGATTTGGTCCCCTTGCTTCGAGAACTGGGTTGTCTAACATGTCTTTAAAATGAGACAGTGTGAAACTGGATTGGGCGCAGCTGTACACGTACACACCGTCTTCTAATGAAAAAAAATGGTATTTATTCATTTCAATCTAATTTATCTTGTGTGAGACGCTTATCAATAACTACTTGTCGAAGTCAGTCTAACTTCCTACAGTACAAATTTGAAATTAAAATTTCTCGTTATTCCAGAAGCTTTCAGTAAATTGCCGCTCGTGAATCCTTTAAATGCGTGGTAAACTTTTTTGTCGGCCCAAGTGAATTCGCGCGATTATTGTTTCTTTCAATTTTCTGCCATGTTTTTGTTCTTATTGATACCTTATAATTCAGCTAAGAAGTATAGCATCTGTGGGTGAAGTCCGGCAATTTTCAACCTTACCAGGTATGCAGCTTTGAAATTCGGATTTTTCTGCAAAATAACATGTTCATTTGGTAAGAATGATGAAATAAAGTTTATTCAAAGTATGTGCTATTGCTAGTTACTCGTTTTCCCACCTTTCGGACAATTTATAGAGACCACACCAGTACCAGTCCTCCGTTGCCGCGAACCATTCATCGAGTTAATTTTTCACATCTTTCTACGAAATAAAGCGCTACTCAGCGAGTACGTGATCGATCGATTCAAACAAGTGTTAATCGGTAGGAGTCAAGTGTGATGAGTAAGCCGCATGGGATAGAACTTCCCTGCTGAGTGCTTTCAACGTATTACGAACCGGTTTTACCCTATGTGATGGAGCATTGAATGATCTTCTCAATATTTCCCATTCTTTGTAGGTGGTTCGAAACAGCTCAATTAATGTGCGACTTCATTTTGTGTCTGAATGCCTGAAAATTCATGTCTTCGTATTTTTGGCGGTTTTCTGGGATGCTTGTCCGCAACATTGAAATCATCAATTTTGAAACCCGAATTCATGCTTCATTCGTATCTTGTGACAAATCTTGCTTATCACAAGCCTTACAAGCTTATCGGAACGATTCAGTTTTCTTCAAATGAAAACGAAAAATTAATAATGTCCGCGAGCATGCAAAACTCAACAATACAATAAAATGCACACACTTTATCAGTTTATCAAAATGAGGAAATGAGGAACTTTTTAGGCACGTTTATCCATTTGTACATAGCTGAGAATACAAACTTTTCCTTCATATATTTCCAAACTTGAAGATATATGGACATAATGAAGATAAATATTGTGCTCGTCCTAAACAAACAAACATTGCCTAAAGCCTTAAAAATGGAGGGCATTTCTGTAAAATTAGTATTTCACGGATGATACCTTCGATATTGGTTTTGAGCTTGTGAATTATTTAGGGATTATTGATCAAACGTTGGTATGCGCAAGCAAGACACTATTTTTAGCTCTCTATTAAGGAGTAATGGTAACCGATCGATCTGGATTTTTGTCCAAATAAATATTTGGTTGAGCACTTCCATTTTGCTGAACGATAGCTGTTATGCGGTTACTGGCACATCTACCGCATTCGTATACCAACCTCTAAGCGTTAGAAGTATCGTTGGTTCAACTTCCATGTTTGTCTGTAGAATCTTCTTTTGAGTCACTATGCTATACATAAACTCAACAATACAAACAAAGTCGTTTCCCCTCTTGTTGGCTTTTTCAACATTTTTTGCTGTTTTTTCTCCTGTCACCAGTCGACGGTTCAACGAGATATTTTTGACTTTATCTTTGTGAATACTCTTTATTGTTATAAATATGTTCCACTGCATTAACAATTGGCACCCTTGACACGCCTGTATTGGTTTTTCTTTCATTTCTTATGCGTAGAAAATACGTGCTCTGAATGATCAATTTAGCTTTTGAGTGTGACACAACTCTGGGATGCTAAAAGCAAAACAATTTTTTCGGAAAACCATGCGGCTGGAAATGTTCCGAAAAATCCAGAGATGCGTGCGTTTTAGCGACCATGAGCAACAAGATCAACGCAGCAAACTACTAATCATTCGACTTGTCTTCGACAAGTGGATTGCTCACCTCAAAACCCTATATACTGTTGTCAAAACTGTCACACGATGAGCAACTAGCGTCATTTAGAAGTCGACATCCATTTGGTCGGTATATACCGTTGAAGCCGGCCATTAGTCATCAAAATTTTTCTTTCTGCGATTCAGAAACATTCTACGCTCATGATTATCTTGGCCGTGTTAGAAATCCTAGACTGAAAATAAACCATTGCGAATTGCACTACCAAAGGTTGATCGTTGTGGGAGCGATTCGAAAGTATTGAACAAAATTGCCTCCCATTCTTATTGATATGACTTTCACAGTATCAAACAGACTTTGTGTGTGAGCCAAAATTGAAAACCATTTTATTATCATATGTGCCACAAGAAAATGGATCTCTAACTTTGTTGAGCACATACAACCGAGGTATAGAAATTGACAAAACTGCTAAGAAAAAACCTAATTTGATCAACTTCTATAACAAGAGCAAAAGTGGCGTTGGCACCTTGGATCAACTAGTTGGCACATATCGATCTGAGAGGAAAGTCAATGGTGGTTCCAAGGCCCTCTTTTGCAATTTGATATACATAAGTGCATTGAACGCGTATGTTTATTTACGTTTACAATTTTTCCGGAGTGGAATCGCAATACGAATAACAACAATGTCCGGTGTAGACTGTTTCTTGTGAAGCTATGTGATGCTCTCACTGCTCCGTACGCTAATCGTCCACCTTGTATTTCGTCGGAGAAAGGAGTTGCTGATGAAGCGCGGCCTGCAAATCCAATCATTCGTCTTCTATCAAATAAGCACAGGCGTTGCTAAAGCTGCACCGACCACAACAATCGCAATGTCTTCACTACTCAACACGAAAAACTGTGCGGTATTCATTCGTGATCACCCCATATACACCATTTGTCATTCTTGCCCTTCTTGCATAGCTTAGAACTAACTTTATCAATTTTTTAAAGGTATGACTGCTATCTTTATGATATATCTCTAATAAGAGTCAATTTTTAAGGATCTGTGTGAAACAAAACCTTATTAGAATCGATTCGATGTCTGTCTGCCACATCCGATTTATTCGGAAACGGTTAGACCAATTGTCAAGGAAATAGGTGAGAGCATGTGGACTGTTGTTCCCTTTACATACAGTAAAGTGGCGTCATTTTGTGTTAAGTTTAAGGGGGGCTCCCCATACATGTAAATTTTTTTTTTACAGAATGTGGGGTATCAAATGAAAAGACTCAATTTGTACTTTTCGAAATTGGTCCTACATTTGATATCGGGTGAAGGGTAGGATAGTGATGGCTCAAAATATGACCCCCAAAAAGTGTATAAGTGTATATATAAGGCATAAGGCATTATTAACAAAGTGAAACTTCTACATTCATCATAACATATCAATTCGTCAAAACCACAACAAAATGAGCTCACGTGAGTGGGATGTCGCAGGGAAACGTTCATTTATATATCAATATCAATTAATCTAGACAAATATATGTATGTATTTATATGGTATGTACATGTAAATAAAGCTTTGGAGTAGTGCCTAATTCAGATAGATATATTTGTACATTAACCCAGCAGTATTCAATAAATAATACTAATAATCGTTGGCACAACAATCCATATTGGATCAGGGCCTTGAAGTGTGTTAGAGCACTTCATTCAAGACCGTAACGATACACAACAGTAGACTGTAGGAGACAATGTGGTCAGCATTGCGCTCGCCCGAGATTATTACCCTGATTTGACTCAGGTGCTCATTTACAGCTGAGTCGACTGGTATCCGACGTTAAATCATAATGCAAATCCCTCTGCCACCAGCGAGATTTGAACCGCGACCTTCCGTACGACAGCCTTGTGCTCTAACCACTCAGCTATCCGGACACACAGCAGTATTCAATATACGTACTATATATGTACATATGTATGCTTTTGTGCACGAAGTAAATCGAAAGGATGTGTACGATCAATTTTATATACGTGCATATATAAGCATAGTATTCGGTAATAGGTTTGTTTTTCTAGGATGAACATAATATCTACGTCTGTAATATGTACATATCTCTTGTAAGAAGACCCTTTCCTTTCAAATGAATGTCCAAGGAGCGGCAAAAGTAAAAATCTGAAATACTTCTCTTGATATCCGTGGCAGGGTTTCGTTCTTCTTGCGGACAGTTCTGCGGCGTTTAACTTTTTTGTAAAGAACACTTCTCATTCCGAGTAAATATGATAGAAAACCTTCTGATTCTTGTCTATTTAGGTGTGAAACGCAATTATTCAAATGGTCTTCCTAGGTCCTGAGGGATAACTCGTGGGGAGCCCAAAAATCGAATTTCAAAGTATAACCCAGGGATCGGGTTCTTTCTATGAAGGAATGGTGCACGTTTAATTTCGCTAGCAATTCATGACTTTCAAGTGCATTTGGCCTACCAGAAGGCGGCTGATCTTCGATTCATCTTTTTCCAACACGAAAACTTTGGAGCCCCAGCTGACACACATGTTCGATTATAGCGTTGTATGATAATCATACATCACATACATGAAGTTTATCAACTTTTGTTGGGGGATCAACTACCCTAGCTTGGCGGTCTTAAATGATTTTTTTTCCATCCTAGATCCGACGGGACTAGCAGATAGTAAATTATCGCCTTTAAAGGGGTGGACACACTAAATACGAGTATATGTATCACGTTGATGATATCCTTCAAGAAAAAGCAATTTTTATCCTTACAAAATTTTTCCTCGTAAATTCGCTCGAAATTTAATGTGAGAATTTTAATTATTCAAGGAGCTCTGGAGCTAAGCAAATATTTGCTAAAATCTTCACCAATTGTAGTTTTTCAAACATTGCTTTTTTTTTTCTATCAAATTAATTTTCATTTATGGATTACATTTCTTTACTTTTTTCAGAAATGGATGATCTGGAAGATTGCAATACGGAGCCCCACAATCGCACTATAATCCACATTGACATGGACTACTTCTACGCTCAGGTCGAAGAAATTCGAGATCCTAGCTTACGTACAAAACCAATGGGTATTCAACAAAGAAATTGTGTCGTCACAGCAAACTATCCAGCCCGCGAGTTCGGCGTAAAAAAGATGATGACGCTTGCAGAAGCGAAGAAACTCTGTCCTCACTTGGTCCTAGTTAACGGCGAAGACCTAACGAATTATCGTCAAATGTCTGCAAAAATTTTCGAAGTATTACAAAAGTTCACTCCACTCGTGGAAAAGTTATGTTTGGATGAAAATTATTTGGATGTAACGGAGATCGTTAATCAAAGGATGACCGGAAATTTTAACGATGAAATTTTCGATGTGAAAGGCTTTATTTATCCGAGTGGAGGTAAGTTAGATGCATGTGGCTGTGGTTGTGCACAACGATTGGCCGTGGGGACTCATCTGGCGCAAGAAATTAGAGATGAATTGTACAAGACTTTGGGAATAACATGCTGTGCTGGAATTTCCTACAATAAGTTTCTCGCTAAGCTAGTCGGGAGCATGAATAAACCAAATAAGCAAACGGTCCTGGTGTCAACAAAGTCAGTGCAGTTCATGCGAGAACTAGGCTCGTTGAGTAAGATAACAGGGATCGGGCAAAAGACCGAGCAGTTATTAAATGAAAGTGATATTCGGACAGTAGAAGAACTGCAAAATTGTGATTTTAATGTAATAAAAAAGAAATTTGGATTAGAATCGGCACAACGACTGAAGGATCTGTCTTTTGGACGAGACCCATCATCAGTTCGAACGACGGGGAAGCCCAAGTCAATTGGCCTAGAGGACTCTTGTAAACCAATCTCGGTCCGAAAAGATGTGGAGGAGCGTTTCAGATTACTTCTTATGCGACTTGTTAGCCAGGTATCTGAAGATGGACGAATTCCAGTTACTATCAAGATAATTGTACGTAAATATGATGCTAAGAAAAAGTCCAGCCACCGAGAGACAAAGCAAGCGAACGTATTGCCATCACTTTTTAAATTATTGCATGATGGGCAAATAATGTTGGCAGATGGTGCTCAAGAGAAATTGTTAAAGATAATTATGCGCCTTTTTGAACGAGCCGTTGACATGGCTAAGCCGTTCAACATCACCCTTTTAGGATTAGCATTTAGCAAGTTCCAGGAACGAAAGTTCGGTTCATCCTCAATAGCAAACTTCTTCATTAAGAAATCCGATTTAGAAGTTCAATCGGTCACGAGCTTGAAGAGCGATGGAACTGAATCTAATTCTGAGTCGAATGCCCCAGATGAAATCTTACCATCATCCTCTGCCTTTATGCAACGTGCAACAAATTCCTCTCCCGCATCATCTTCAATGTCTATGGACTTCGAATCATTCTCAGATGTTTCCGATTTTTCAGAACCAGAAGTAGAACCCTCACCAAAAAAATCTCGATTAGGTTTGTTGATTGCTAAGCGACGCTGTCTATCATCTAGCGATACAAGTGATATTGCATCTCCAAGCAAATTACGGGTGGCTGAGCTTCGTTTGAACTCTCGCGACAGTGAGAAGGATTTCGGGAATCTACCAACGACAACGGCTGTCCCGGCAGCAACTTCTTCGAAATCGCAATCGAATAAGACCACCACATCACAAATTGATTCTCCAATGAAGGTAACTGATTCGAGCGCCACTATAGTATCCAATGGTCGTCCTAATTCAAATGAAGATAACCGAATGGAGACAACAATAACGGGAAACCTGGCGAACATTCCATGCCCATCTGGTGTTGATCCGCAAGTTTTCAAGGAACTGCCACAGGAAGTTCGAAACGAACTAATTACATCGTGGCGTAATTCTTTAGCAACAAAATCCAATCACCATGGAGCTACAGCGACTCCAGCTGCTACG
This sequence comes from Hermetia illucens, assembly GCF_905115235.1. Lineage (NCBI taxonomy): Eukaryota > Metazoa > Arthropoda > Insecta > Diptera > Stratiomyidae > Hermetia > Hermetia illucens. The sequence continues at coordinate 78,467,824 of NC_051851.1, forward strand.
ACGGCTGGAAGGAATACGTTACATCGATATTTTATTAGGAATAAATGAGAATTGAGAGTTTCGGTTACAAATCTGAATAAAAATAAAATAAAAAATTCACAAGGGTCTATAGATTGGCAAGGCGTCATTGAAAATCAGGAGAATTTGATGGATATGTCCCATGGTTTGGACTGAAGACGCATGCGATTCGCTGCAATATTCGGCCTCCAAGAAAAAATGTCAAATTGGGCGAATTGAGGTGTTCAAGACGGAAAGGGTTAGTTATGAAAGCAGTATCTATTGGTGGCATATGCGAGAAAAAAACATATTTCATGTCGTAAAAAGTACAAAACCTCAAAATTTCAATTCATAAATTAAGGGCACAACATTCTTAAGATCGTTTTGAAGATCGAAAGTGAATTAACTTTTTGTTGAACCACAAGTGTTCCAATCGATCGATGCTATCTACTAAAATTGTAAACCATAAACGTCGTATTGTGATCCTAACTGTTTATTTAAGAGGCACATTCTTTTTATCTAGTAGTACTTAAACCGGAACATTGAAGTCCTTTAGTGAACTCGCGGATAATTCCGAATGTTAAGTTCCTTTTATTTTCTCGACGACATCAACTTCAACATCATTTGAGGGACAAACAGAACAATGAATCGTGTTTAAAGTTAAGTATACGAGAAAAACGAGATATTTTTTTAACAGTAAATTCCAACGAATGCATTTGATTGCCTTTAGATTCAGTTCAAAGGAAGGTAGCAAGCAAACAAAATAGAAGAACAATAAAATTTTATATGATCACTAATTACACTAGATTTTAACGTGAAACATTTATTTATTATTAATTTTTCCACTTCATAAAATCCATTTTTATGAATATTTTGAATTGAATTTATTTATGCAGTGCTTTGAAATGAAAATGTTACTTTGCAAATGAGAAAACCTAAGATTGCACGGTGGCACTGCATTTTATTTGCAACATTTCTCTGTGAACGGAACAATTATATTTTTCACTATCTACGTAAATTCAATGGAATATTGTGAGATTAAAACTAATTGTAATATGAAATAATTATAAAAATGGAAAACAAAAATATGTAATAAAACGAGGTAAAATATTTTTGTAAAAAACAAATATTTGCAGTTTTATTGTTCATGCATGATAGTTTTGTATGAAAATCAGTTAATTTTTATGAATTAGTACTCTTCGCTGAAAAAAGGAGAGTGTCAACGTCAAGGCTAATTTTGTATCTCAATCTGTTGCGAAGTTATGATTTTTTAAATATTTTCCGGGAAGGGCTTAAGTTTTTGCAAGTTTATTTGTACTTTTGCTACAATTCTTGGATACAATATAAAATTTTCCATAAGACTAGGTGGCATTTATAATTTATGTACAAGAATGAGCACTCCCGGGATTTTAATACTGATTTCATTCAATCACAATGCAGATCGCTTTGCAACTAATCAAATTTGAACCGAGAACTTCTGTTGGATCATTTATTCATCATCAGCATGAATGGCGAACCAACCGGTATTCTGTGTAGGCATGCCTTAATAAAGAACTCCAGACGTCCCGGTTTTGCGCCGAGGTCTACTAATTCGATATCCCTAAAAGCTGTCTGCTTGCTGGCCTACGCCATCGCTTCATCTCAGGCAGGGTCTACCTCGTCTTCTTTTTCTATGATAGATATTTTCCTTATAGACTCCGGGCTGGATCATCCTCATCCATACGGTTTAAATGACCCGCCCACTGCAATCTGTTGAGCCAAATTTTATCCACAACCAGACGGCCATGGTGCCGCTCATAGATTGTGTCGTTATGTTGGCTGTAGGAGGCCGAAAATTCCTCGACGGATTCTTCTTTTGCACGCGACCAATCTTCATAGATGTTATTGGTTGTGATTTTCGACCCTAGATAGGAGAAATTATCAACGGTTTCAAAGTTGTAGTGTCATATCTTTATTGCTCTCGTTTGACCAGTTCGATTTAATGTTGATGATTCTTTGGTGCTGACGTTGTCACCATATATTTCGTCTTGCCTTCATTGATGTGTAGCCCGAGATCTCGTGCCGCTTGCCCGATCTGGATGAAGGCAGTTTGTACGTCTCGAATCTTCCCATGATGTCGATATCGTCAGCATAGGCCAGTAGTAGGGTGGACTTAAAGAGGATGGTCAGGCTCAGGTTAAAAAGTGTGCACGATCTCCTTATCTTAGATGTTGATGTGAAATGGCCTCGCACATTGGCTAGGGTCAGCCAGTTTCGACTACAATTCTATCGGCTCCTGGCGACTTATGATTTTTAAGCCGATGAATTGCAGGGACTGTTTCTTCTATACTTGGTGGTGGAAGAATTTGTCCGCCGTCTTCAGTTGGCGGAACCTCCAACTCGCCAATGTTCTAGTTGTTGAACAGTTCATCAAAATACCCAACGCATTGCTCCAATATGCCTGATTCTGTCGGAAATCAGATTACCCTCTTTGTCTCAGCAGGGTGAGCATTGAAGTGTATAAGACCATCCTGCTGACTCGTTGGTAAGACTTGCGCGCCTGGTGCGGTTGCTCCCTGTATGCAGCATTCTTCCGTTCCGTTGCTAGCTTTGGTTCATTGTCGAACCAGCCGTTCCGACTGGGACCAAGTATGCTTGTGGCCGTATCAAAGATTGGGGCAGGGATTCGGCTAGCTGCTGGGCCGCATTCGATCTGTACAGAAAGCGAAGCGAATGTTCCATAAGAAAATGCGCAAATCATTAGTCCGTTTTCATTGCCGGCTTCGTCGTTGTAATATCTATCCAGTCTGAGGCTCCTTTTGCGGCTTCATAGCAAGTTTTTTTCCGTGTAGGGTTGTCAACCCTACCCAAATAAGTAACACCGACGTCTGCTTTTTCGGAACAAAATAGGTATATTTCGGGGTAGGATGTTGTTCTGTCTAGAAATGCTGCTTCGGTGTATTGACGAAAGGTATGGTTTATCTTACGATTCAATACTCCTTAGTTTTTCGAGGGTTGAACCTAGAAGAGTCAAGTTCCGAACGATTGATCAAGTTCCATTTCATGTAACACAAAGTTTTATTGAAATCTGTTTAACGTCCGTCTGTCACCCACTTTTGTGAAAACAGTTACACCTATCCATATGGCTCCCAAGACTTTTAGTAAATGCCATCGTTTCCTGGTTGTAGTTGAAAAGGAGTAGAAAGAGATTTAGTTAGAGGAACCATAATTCCAGCACTCTGGCCTTTAGCTAATCCTTGATTTGAATACTAGGAACGAGGTGCACATCCCGATTTTAAGAGTGAATATTTGTCTCAACAATCCCTTCTTCAAAACTACTCAATTGAAAAAAAAACGGGACAATCATCCCTTTATAGCATCTATTCCTAAACACATATCAGTCCCGATATCAAATCAGTTGTTAATACGTCAAAGCTACCTCGATCGTGTACATATATTTATTATTTCCAAAGACAACATGCTAGCAATGTGATAAAATTAATAAAGCTATATATAAATGCACCCATACATTTGAACATAATAATGATATAATCTTTTAACTTGTTTAAATTTAGTGCGGTTAACGACGGTATTAATGGTTTCGATGAATTGCCGAGGTTGCTTGTCAACCTGTTGGCATCAAGTTCAGTGCCAACCAATTCAATCTTCCTAGAATGCAAGTTGTCTGACACTCGGAATTCTGTCCATTATTGCAAATGGGAAATGTGTGACGACCAATTAAACTGACAGCCTTGGATTTGGTTGCATTTGTTTTGAGTCCAACTATTTGTCTAAGGTCCATGACAGTGAAAAAGCAAGTAGATATCAGCCTCCCTCGCAAATCCAATGGTAGAATTTTTGTTGTTCGCGTAGAAGGAAATGTTTCCCATTGCTGAAGGACAATGATGTGATCGATCTGATTAGATGTTCGTTGCCGGTTAGTCAAAATCCAGTTAATCTTACGAACCTTTTGTAAAGTGGCAAAAATTTATAAACTTTTCACTATTCTATTTACAATCCCCGTTACATGTCCAAGCAGAGCCAACTTTGGTATTTAGATGACCCATGAAGCTAAAAAAGTTTCTCCTGTCTTGCGATATTGCTAATGCCAGTCCGAAATCAAGAGACCGAATCGCTGGCACTTCTGCGCTGTTATATATTATTAATGGATTAAAACGCAACACCGTCTCCGTAGGTAGTAGTGGTTTTTATAAAATTTTGGCATATGTATATCGATATTTCGGGAATAACTTGTTTCCTTCCCGGGTGTTTAGTAAGTAAGAGCAGCGAATGAAACGGTGTTGCGTTTTAATCCATTAATCTTTTCACTAGAAACCCAGAGGACCCATACTGACTATATCATTATTGTTAATTCATTCAAAACGGAAACGGAGAAAGTGTGGTCAATTTATATCTGCTGGAATTGCCGACAGGCTGATTGTTTATACGAAAATTGTTTCAGTGAGCGCCAAATCCTGGAAGTGGACGAAATAAAATGCCCAATTCAACTGCATATCCAGGAATGCCATGCTCCGAGTATACAAATCGATAATGCTGCACTACGCTACGGATGTGAAGCATGGACCCTAATATAAACTTCTGGAAAACTGGTCAATACCTGCGAGAGGAGGGTCCTGGGGAAAATAATAGGAGCTAAAAAAGGGGACGACCAGCCGCAAATTAGACACAACTTTCAAATATTTGACGGTTGACGAAGCCAGCGCATCACTGCTCAGATTTCGAAGTTGGTCCGAATAGGCTGTGTGGTTGCGGACCTTTGAATACGCATAAAACGTTGTGTCGAAAATGTCATTCTCGCCCTAATCGTCACGGCTTGTTTCGGCCCCATGTAATTACGTGTGTATTGCGACTACAGCAGATGGCAAAATCATCCACTAAAGCTGTCCCATGAAATTAGACTCTGTCTAAACTATTAATAATAATAATAATCATTGGCGCAACAATCCATATTGGATCAAGGCCTTGAAGTGTGTTAGAGCACTTCATTCAAGACCGTAACGGTACACCACAGTACACTGTGGGAGGCAATATGGTCAGCATTGCGCTCGCCCGAGATTATTACCCTGATTTGACTCAGGTACTCATTCACAGCTGAGTCGACTGGTGTCCGCCATCCAATCACGATAACAAATTCCTCTGCCCCCAGCGAGATTTGAACCGCGACCTTCCGCTACGACAGCCCAGCGCTCTAACCACTTGAGCCATCCGGATACACTATTGCTGCACCAATATTGAAGTTTTTTTTATTGTAAAACTGTGAATATCTCGGAAGATCATGCAAAAACTGTCTAGCATTTCTAAGATAAACTTTTTTCATCGGATGAGATAGCCTACTACGGAAAAATCTGATATACTCTCAAAGCCTGGGGTTTGTTTAAAGGTCGTAGAGTTTCACTTGCGATTTGCTGTCCAATCTCGGCAATATGTTTTAATTATATCCTAAAGGGTGTCACCTCATATGAGTAGTTTCGAGTATGTTGAAGTCGTTCGAAAGAGTCCGTATCCGTACATTTGTCATTTTCCTCGAATATACCTTACATTTCAAAAATATGAATATGACATAAGTTACGAAACTAGTCGTTGCCTTGTTGCGCAACGAATTGATAGTTCATCATATGTAGAGCCTTTAGGCAATCATTTTTCGTCGGATTTTCAATACCCAATATGATAACGCTAATAACCTTTCCACAGTATTCCCCGCGTAGAATAATACTCAACCCTAAATTGCACGAAACCTCATTGATAGAATGAAAAACCACATTTTCATTTTCTTGGATGCAGATACATCTGTTTGGTAGAAGATGTGAAGTTATTCTCAAAGGCAGAGAAAACTGTTAGAAATCAGGAAAATGTGTGGCGCGATTTACTGAGCTCTTCTGCACCGATCAGTCAACAATAGCACATGTTTTTAGAGCAACGGAATGCGAATGAGGTGTAGGCTTTTATCTTGAGGCAATATACAACGTCTTTCAAGCTGATTTTGGGCATATGTTCAGAATAGGAATTCTACGAGATTTTACGTGCCTGTCCTGTAACTCATCATCAACAGTGCAACAACCGGTATCCGGTCTAGGCCTGCCTTAATAAGGAACTGCAGACATCCCGGTTTTGCGCCGAGATCCACCAATTCGATATCCCTAAAAGCTGTCTGGCATCCTGACCGACGCCATCGCTCCATTTCAGGCAGGGTCTGCCTCGTCTTTTTTTTCTACCATAGATATTCCCTTATAGGCTTTCCGGGTGGCATCATCCTCATCCATACGAATTAAGTTACCCGCCCACCGGACTTTATCCACAACCGGACAGTCATGGTATCCACGGAGCATTTCCCACCTGTGTGCTTCGTTTATGGACATATTGCAAGTCAGATTTTCGGCGCCGATGTACTCCAGAAAACAATTGGTAGGATGTTCGATTTCGTTCGTTTGTTTGGCTTTAGGTTGGCACTGGCTGATGTATTTGTGAGTCCTGGATGCGGAATTAGATGTTTGCGACTGCCATACTGTTAGCGGATGCTTCATCGCTGTCGTAGAAATGGTCGCCTGAAATGGGTTCCTGAAAAGTTTTGGGAGTCATATTTCCTCGCTCTAGATTGGTGACACCGTAACGCAGTACATCACGTACCCTTGTGCATACTCTTTTGTTTTCCTTGCGGTAAGTTTGCATGCATAGTAATGGAAGTCGAATCTTTAAAAAAACCAGTCATTCGTGGGAGTTTAAAAATGGAGATTCACGCTAATAAGGCAGTTAATCAGTTTCTATATAATTTTTCGTCGAAAATCTCAATCAATTAATTTTCAACTTTGCCAATTCTCAGCTGTAACTTTGACTTGTTTCCCGGTTGACTAGGAGTCAAAAAACTAAAATACTTTTATTTATAGTTTTCAACTATTTAATTACCAACTCGACCCTTATAAAATCAATTTAAGCTCTAACAACATTGCTTAAATGCAAATATTATCATTTTCAACCAGTAAGCCATTCGCCCTCTGTATTAAAAATAGATTCATTTACTCTGCATCGCTTCGCGTACATTATGAGGAATTCGCTCCACTAGTTTGGTATGTGACTCGGTGCGGGAAGTTGCCAAAACCCCCAACCGATTTGGGAATTCTACATCCTTATGATAAACGTAATGCTGCCCCAGCATGTCGGTCAAAGTGCCACCAGCTGCTTCTAACACTGCTTCAGGTGCACACGTGTCCCACTTCTTACAGCCAGCGCTCGCAAAAACGTATGCATGCGCTTTGCCTTCAAGCAATTGTAATACTTTATAACCAGCGCCTCCGACTCGTAGCACTTCTGTTGGTTGCATTGCATCCAATGCACATTGGACAGTTGCATTCGAATGGGATCTGGTTGTCGTGACAATAAACTTATCGCTAGGAGCGTCTTTTGGCGTGAACCCTCCAATACCTAAACCTCTAAGGCCCCAAATGGTTCGTCCTAATTCACCAGTGCTCGAGTTTTTATAGTAGGGTTGATGGATAACACCGCCGACTGCAGCATTTTTTACGGCGATACCTATCAGCACGGTGACGTGATCGACGAAGCCTTGAGTGTACTCTGAGGTGCCATCCAATGGATCTACCCAGATCACCAAGTCTTCCGCAGGCACATTTGACCATTCGTCTGGGCATTTGTTTTTAAGAAATTCAGTATCAAGTTCGGTTACAATCAATTCTTTCGCCACATTTAGTTCACAAGCTCCTTCTTCGCCAATGATTTTGACGCTGGGAAAGAGCTTTGTAAGCGATGCCACGATGCATTGTTGCGCAGTTCGATCGGCTTCCGTTTGTGGGTCGTCCTTCCCCTGCGAAAAAGATTTTATGGTTCTTTATAGTGCCAGGACGAGGTATTTGGTTGACTTACCTTGTCAACAATCCCCAACTCTCCCGTTTTCATGATATCCCTAATAATCACTCCTGCTCGCCTTGCACTACTGATTGATGATGCCATGATCCGCATCATGAGAGGAGCCGATGTAAAAGCCATGCTGTTGTATTAACTCTCGTTTCTCCTGTACTTCGCAGGATTCCAACTATATTTCACGAATTGTTTACTCAAAGTACGGAGGTATGAGGTGACAATTTGACAAGTTTGATGTCAAATAGGAATCGCGGAATTGCTTTGGAGACAATTATTGAACAGCTGTTTTCGTCGGTATAAGATAGGAGGGTACTTCTGGACAAAATTGCTATGCTTGATAATTTGGAAATTATGAGCTGGGAACTTGAAAGGACATAGCGTTGAGTGGCAATTTACATATGCAATCGTTTCGGTTTTAGTCCTTTGTGTATCTGGAAAATGACGTATATATGACATTACTTTTAGTAGCTGCTGCTCTATCTTTCTGTATACTAATCTCAGGAAATAATTTGGAGACGCAAACAAAGTTCCCGTGGATGCTACCTGCAGATACGCCTTAACGCTTTACACATCAAACAATTTTCCTTTAAGCATTTGATACACTGCTGCTTTGTCCATATAACCAACTAATTTAGCAACTAAAACATGTTGAAATATTGGAAAATGTTTGTGTTACTCCCGAAAAGCCAAAAAAGTTTAAATGGCTTGAATATACCTTCTTCATGACACTCCAATTCTACACAAAATATATTACATATGGCAGCACCGCAACCTTTGGACCGCACAAATTGATAAAGTGAACTCGTCTCCACAACCTCTCGGTCAGAATATTATTTAATTCTAGTTTGTGGTTCCTCGTTGTGGGTTGGTCGAGATTTAATAAGTTAAATAATGGCTCGAGTTTTGGTTGGAGTTAAGCGAGTTGTGGACTATGCCGTCAAAGTAAGTCTTATTCTAATCTCGCTGGAAGCATAATCTATTCAATGCTAGAACGTGATAGATGCAATTAATATTCAATTTTTCCAGATCCGCGTCAAACCTGATAAAACTGGCGTGGTGACGGAAGGAGTCAAACACTCGATGAATCCTTTCGATGAAATCGCTGTCGAGGAAGCCGTAAAAATGAAGGAGAAAAAGTTAGCCTCTGAGATCGTGGCAGTCTCAATTGGACCTACTCAATCTCAGGAGGTGATTCGAACGGCCTTGGCTATGGGAGTCGATCGTGGAATTCACGTTGAAGTTAGCGGAAAGGACTATGACCTCCTGCAACCAATTCACGTTTCAAAGATCTTAGCAAAATTAGCCCTCGACGAAAAAGCGGACTTGGTCATTGTTGGCAAACAGGCAATCGATGACGACAGCAACCAAACTGCACAAATGACCGCTGCCAACTTGGATTGGCCCCAAGGAACTTTCTGTTCAAAGGTTGAGAAAACGGGCGACGGTTACACCATCACCCGTGAGATCGATGGAGGCTTAGAAACGATAAAGTGCAAGAGTCCGGCTGTTCTAAGTGCCGATCTGCGGCTGAACACACCACGTTACGCAACGCTGCCAAACATCATGAAGGCCAAGAAGAAACCCATCAAAAAAGTTGCCCCTAAAGACTTGGGAGTGGATACAACGCCGCGCATTGATATCGTCTCCGTGGAAGAGCCACCAGTCCGTCAAGCAGGTGCCGTTGTCCCCGATGTTGACACTCTCGTTGCTAAATTGAAGGAAGGCGGACATATTAAATAGGGAACATACCGAAAGTAGCCGCGGTGCCAACTTTGTGATGCGGTCAATTGAATTGTGTGGCCTTGTGTATTCCTTGTACAATGTATGAACCTAATTACCGTAGCGTGCAATCATATAATCCCATGCATTTACTAATATAATCCTTTTCGAAAGAAAGTTTTTATAAAATCCTCTTCCGAATACACAAAACTTTTATAAGAATTTCAGTGTTTTCATATCACCTTCAACCCATCTGTGCCCACTTGACTGCTCTTATCATGCATGATAACAATGAAAAGTGGATTGCAAACATCATCCTTAATTGAACAGTTTCGCAACAACCGATTCGTTATCATGTGCTTTTTGGAACTCATCTTTGTAGTGCTCGGATGTCAAGTTCTTATCAATAGTTTCCATAGATACAATTCTGTTTGTTCTTGTGATGTAAGAACGTCAACAAATAAATGAAAATTCGGTTTTAAAGGTACGATCAAACATGTCCTTGCAAATATGTTTTATGAGATGAAGTAATTTTTAGATATTTCGAATGTTATTGTGAAAATGGGAACAATAGTAGTTTTACATTTTCTAATTGGAAGTAAGTGTAATTAGTCTTTCTGAATTGATGTAACAAAGCCAACTTTGGTAGTTCGCCCTTCACTTGCTTTTTGGGAAAGTCTATATCTGGACGATTGCGTTATCCTATCTTGTGACAACATTTTGTCTCCTATATCTCCTATATAATTCAAAGGAGAAAAAGTTACATTAAATTATTTATTTTAATTAATAGGTGAAAATAGTGACTTTTGTTTTAGTGCAACAATCCAATTGGATCAGGACCTTGAAGTGAGTTAGAGCACTTCAGTCAAGACTGGAACGGTACACTACAGGATTACAGTACATTGTAGGAGGCAATGTGGTCAGCACTGCGCTCGCCCGAAATTATTACCCTGATTCGACTCAGGTACTCATTCATAGCTGAGTCGAATGGTGTCCGACGTCAAATCATGATACAAATTCTACTGTCACCAGTGACATTTGAACCGCCACCTTTCGTACGACAGCTTGTGCTCTAATTACTCAGTTAACTAAAATTGTTAATTATTTAGAAACTGATTCTTCTCTCCCTTCCTCTGATTTAGATGAATTTCAGAGATATTATGCGGTTGTCACTCTAATCATTTATATATGTATGAAATTTTCCAAATTAACTTCAGATTTCCAAGACAATTTCACAATTTTCCATTTCAAATTCAAAAAAAAACAATGGAAGGGTTCCTCTTAAGGGGTTAAAACTGTTTGAAGCCCCCCAAAAAGGTTTTTTTTCAAGATATTTCCGTGGGTACATTTTTTATTATAATCCAAAACCAATATACCTGTCGATCAAGGAATTCCTAGGAGTATGTGTGGGTTTGTGTTTGAGGTGGGGGAGAAGCAAAGCTTGTGAGCACTCAGCACCTAATGGTCTGTTGCATTCCATTCCCTCATTTGACGAAATATCCCGGATTCGTTTATGTACCGCAGGATTGCCGTTAGTGGATATGATCTACTCGCTGCAGTTGTAGCAGATCACCACCAAAAATCTGATATGATGTTCCGTGGACTCCGCTTCTTCATTACATGATGCGCACGTATTATCTTAGAGAATTCCTATTCTGAGCATATGCCCATCTAGTGAATTGTCAGAATGCCAACAGTACTTCTGCAAGACTTCTTGCGTTTCGATAGTATAAACTTCACTGCATGTTTGTTAGGTTCTGAAAGGAAAAGTTTTGTGTGTTTAGTGTCATGAAAACTCAGCCACTTGTGATAATGGGGAGCTTGTTCCCATTTTTTGATAGCAGTATTAGCCAATGCTACTGACACCCCAGTTGCTGGTCCAGGTATGAGGGAAATTGAACCCTCTTTGGGTAAAGCATCCGCGATTTCATTTCCCCCTAATCCAAAATGACCGGGTACCTTGAATAGTTTCACCGTATACAGCTTGACTATCGTTGCAGATTGCAATGCGTCTGCCATTCAACCATTCGTCAGACATCCAGGTTTCCGCCCTTAGGATCATATACACTACATGAAAGACCGATGTATATTGTCCCAAGGGGAAAAGCCCGCTTTTCGTTTTAATTCGAGAGGTAAACTTCTACTCTAGAATTCTATTCTGTTTTTGAACCATCGGTGTAGAAGGCGTCAGTATAATCTGACAACCATTCTTATGGTTCGTCTGAGTTTCCTCATCGTTTCAAGATAACTTCATATCTTCTACCAAACAGTCTCTTGAGGCCTGAGTCCCCATGACGAGGCAAACGTCCGCCTACGCAACCCATAAGCTGTAAGAGTTCGTACTGTCCTTAGCTATACATGTTTGTTTCGGAGAGTTGTGTCGTACCCCTCATCTCTGGAAGGCAAAGACCATTCAGTTTCCTCCTTTTTATAAATAATATTGTGGTTTTATTTGGATTTACTGAAAGTGCATGCCTGAGGTACCTACTGGCAATCAAATCAACGGCGCGTTGTGTATTTCTGCACACCATTCTAGGATCTCGACGAACAACTAGCACAACCACGTCATCCGCATAAGCTTGAGCGTGTATTGGAAAATTTTGCAGTTCGTATACTAGTGAGCCGATCAACATACTCCACAGAAGTGCCGATAGCACACCTCCTTGAGGCAGCCTTCCGGCGCTACGATTGTTAGGTGGCGATCAACATCCATTCCAGCCCACAGTAATCTCTACGTTAGCATAGCATAGATCTACTTAATTGAAGTTTCAGACCAAGTTCTCTGGCTGCATCACAGAGTTTTTGGAAGGGCGCATATTCAAATGCCCCTTCAATGTTCACGAACACCCCCATCGCGTACTCGCCTTTCACTGTCGCAGCCTCTATCTTTAAAACCAAAGAGGTTCAAGGAAAGCCAAGGGGAAGGCACGTAGCCCAGAAGAAGACATTCTCGAAAAATATTCCTCAGAAGTTACTCTAAGTGCTCTATACCTTCGTTTAGCGTCGCTGGATAGATGCCATCCATACCAGGTGCTTTGAAGTGCTCCAGCTTTCGCCTTTTCATTGGTAACAACCGCTCCCGCACTGTCCCAATTCGTGTAAAAAGTGTACAGAAACCGCCTAAGAGCTTTTTTCCGGGTGGTGTACTTCTAAGAGAGTCTGAATAGACTTTAGAGTTCGTGAAAGTTACCATCCGGGCTTCTAAGGGAGTCCAACTTGGTCGAATCATCCGTGGTTCCGGAAGTTTAAGCAGTCTTCATTCTTATTGCTTTTGCAAACACGATTTGGAAGTCTCTGATTGATTTTCTGAGTCTTTACAGTTCTCGGTTATGGAACCGGTTTAACGCGGCGGCCTCGGGAAGTAGGGCAAGCCTCTTGAAAGCCTAAACCAGGCAGAAGTGAATTTTTTTGTTGAGGATGCTGGAAGAACGAAACCTTCAGTCAATTTTTTTATAAACTTGGAAGTTTAACCCAAAAAAGGGGAGTCCGTGGACCATAAGATAGGAAGTAAGTTGCTTCCCAAATGGTCCGGTCCGTCATCAAGATTTTGTTAAAACGAACACATGCCTTTTGGGCTAGAAATATAAAAAGATACTCACACAATACTTTGCGGTGACTACCCGATTCGCTGTCCGAATGCCTGGGTCTGCTAAATCGTGGAAGGCGTGAAATGTTTCCTTTCGGAAATCGTGAGCCGAAGATAGAAAACTCTCTAAATGTGCATTTGGAGTTGATCCTCAAACTCTGAAAAACTGCGTCGTCTATCTGTGCCTCGGCGATTGCCGGAAAATCGACGGTGGTGGGGATCTTGACCTCTGTAACACGTGATGAAGTGTCAGCAATCTTATCTTATCTTTTTCAAACATGTGTTGAATGTCGGAAGTGAATTGGCTGATTTGATCCGGGATCCGGGCAGCCCCTCTGGTGATTACAAATACTTGTGCTTGCAATAAATGTAGTGGCTGAGGCAGAGGCGTTCCGAGAACCACGTCGATGGCGGCAGTAACCTGCGGCACACAGAACCTCAATTGAAACAATCTTTCCGTCGCATTTGAAACTCCGCTTCATACATACCCTTTAATTTACACTTGGCTTCACCACTGAGGAAGTCATTATCTTTCTTTTTTTTGTATTTAATTGTTTTTCGATGTAATGGCCACGCCGATTCACACTTGCTTGCGTCCCACACGCAAGTTGCTCGCTCTGCCACAATAGGTAGAGGGTTTGGCATGCTGCAGGTTAATTTGATTAATCTTGTTTTTAGACATAAGTGTAGTCTAATGTGAAAACCGCCACTAACTGAAAAGTCTGTCTCGTTTAGCGTGGATCTCCCCAGGGTTACCAGCTTGTCCGAAAGTTCCGCTCTCTTACGTCCGATTTCTCTGAATATCGCCATAGTGGTGTAGCGACGCCCACATCCTCATTCTCAAGAATCTTCGCCTTCTTTCGTACTGCCTTCCGTTGTCTTCGGCTGGACGCCCTTCTGACAGGGAAGGTCCCTTCTCCTTTGTAGCTGAAGTTTCCTTCTGCCGAGCCTTTCTCTTCCGTTTTTTGGAAGAGTTAGGCAACAGTGTCATCGACGGGCTGGCAGTAGTCAGGTGTCCAGTTTCTCTCATTAAGGGAGTTGCTGTACTATCATTTCTGGAATTGGCTAAAGATGTGACATCCAAAGCACAGTTTTTGAAAAAAAACATCATCATCTAGTAAGAAATCATCATCCACACATACAGGAGGACAAGATATTAAAATCATATATCAGTCATTTGAAATAATTGCATGCAAGACCTATAAACTAGCGAATAGAAAAAAGCAAGTCTTAATTATTTCAAATAATTTAATCGTTGGAAACACCCCGAAATTACACTTAGATAAATAATTATTTTTTAAAGAAATATTACTTTCTATTTATAACAAAACCTTCATAATGACTTAAAATCTGGATAAATAAGCGGAAAGTCAATTTTGGTAGCATTGAATAACGAATTTGAATTCATGCTGCGTTTAACAGTTTTGCCAGGGGCTGTAATGCGCACAAGATTAGAGTTGAATGACAAGGCTATTCATACAGGAGTAGGGACGAAGCGCTTTCAAACAATCAGTTAGGACCTTTGTCGGCACTATAAGGATAATCACTGGGTTTTGAACAACGCGTATGTCCCTCGGGAGCAGCAACCACACCTTCGTTCGATCGCCGTCGGTTCTTGGCAAGGTGTTTCAACTCCTGCATGATTTTAAGAGACGGCAATCTATAATAGGGATAATAGGTTCTATTGTATGAAATAACCCGCAAAGGAGTTGTGTTCTTTCCCAATGTGTGACTTATTCACTACCATTTTCGCCCTTTGATGAATACGTCCAGGGTTTTCTATCCTGTACGTCCGCGTTGTTCTTCATTGTTTTATTGTCTCAACATGAGTTGATGAAAGCTTGGAGCTTCCGAGTAACAGTGGCAGCCACTGTTCCCATTTAGCAACACGGAGAGTACATGGGCGCAACTTGATGTTCGTGTTGAGATAGTTGCATTTCAAGGTTTTGACAAAACAGTGGAAGTAATCTTAGCGCTGGCAATAGGTTGAGCAATATTAAGTCCGTTGCCGGCGTCAGCTGAAATAATACTACCGGCATGTGCAAATTATTCAATGCCGGCTTTGTTAGTGTTTATATTTAGCCCGCCCTACGTAAAAGAAGATGTTATCAGCTTAGCCGAGGTGTTCCTTCACTTCCAAGAGCCAAGATAGTACGAATAGCGGCACCAATAAAAGAAGAAAAAGTATCGGTGACAAGATGCAATCCCGATAGACTCCGCTTGGGACTTCAAATTCAAATTTTGCACTGTTAAATACTGCTCTAATAATTGTTAGTTTCTGGGAATGCCGTGTATCCCGCAGACGGTTTTCAAATTTACAATTAAGGCCGGAAACTAGCCTGTTCTCTATTGATCAAATTTTGATATGTTCCAGGATAATGGGGGGAATTCAGCGTTGTTAGACTATATTAATTCCAACCTGTACTCTGTACAAAGTGGAGATAATCGTCATTCATGTGTTAAATGGATGATAATAACATCCCTTATGCGGTTGCAATGTATGAAGGCTACATCGGAAACAGTAACTTCGACGTCACAATATATTAAAGTGAAATTTTTCACTTTGGTTTTACTTGAAAAAAACAAAATGGTAATCATCTTTGAACTTATACCAAGGTCATCACAAACAGGGTAATCGATTTCCATCTGTTAGATAGTAGGTGACTTATAAAATGTTAAAAAATTCCAAGCCTTATGGAAAATTTTTAACTTTAAAAAAAGTGTGAATTTTATACTTTAACCCTCAACATCCCAAGTTCCTGTCGTGAACGTTGTTTAGCAAGTTGAGGTCTTATGAGGACCCAATGAATTTCCTTGGTATATTAAGGGATAAAACATTTTTTTTTATGCTTTTTTTAATAACATTTTGGAACTTAGAAGTTCAACTAATAGATACTACTATACAAAAGATGTGTGTAACAAGATATTAAAAAAGTATTTTCTGAATTATCTTGCACATCGAAAATGTCACTTTGCGAAAAAGTGCGTTTAAACTTTTGATAAATCATGATAATCATTCAGTTTCCTCAGCTCTGTGCATACAATAACTAATCGTCCAAAAGGAATCAGAATGGAAGGTATTATGAAAAGTTCGGTCTTCTATCATAACTTCGAATTTTGTTTTGATATTTTTAGAGTATATATACGCCAGATTTGCAACATTTTATCAAATTTGAGTTTTTTGAACCGATTATCGCTAATGATTTAGCCTTTAGAAAGAGCGTAATAAAAGCGGCAATGGTTTTGTTTTTGATAGAGTATCATCATTTTAGGGTTTGCTGCTTGCTAATGAAGCGTTATCTATGCCTCGGAAAAAGGAAGGTTTTCGTTTGCAACCTCTGGCTACCGTATATTGGCTAAAATTCGCTTTTGAAATGTGTGTACGTTACTTCAAAATAGCGATATAATATGAGAGGATTTTGTTGAGAACTCCCTCAAGTAGCAACGATTTTGCAATGCAGCGGCATTGAGTGCGAATCTGACCTCGGATTAATCAATGGATCTGGAAACTTGACCCTGTTCAGTCGTATGCAGGGGAAATGTAGCTTAAGGAATAGTAACTTTGAACTTACATCGCTAATTGCTGCTACAGAATTATTCATAAAAATCGATATTGGTCTCTTCGAAGTAATTCTTATCGAAAGCATTTTATTCAATTTTTGAAAACATTTTTTATACTCGGTGTTTGGTAGGTCTACTAGAGCCATCTTCGATTTTTTCATGATCTCTGCTCGGCTGCTGAAACACGTTTCCTGTAGTAAACGATTCCATTGAACAGCAAGAAACAAAGGTTAAGTATGTGACTATGTGAATAATTTGCATAAAAATCCTTCTGTTTTGACGAGATGCTACACAGAAAAGTTTCAGAACAAATGAATTTTCATTCATTATATTGTCATGTTCATTATCTAATCTTAATAGATGGACTAAAACCAACTACGAGTTTTTTCAGCCTCAGCTCATTCATAACTCTCCCTGCTGCTTTTACTCTCATATCTAGAGTCATTGAGGTCAGGATTCAAGGCTCGATATCATTTCTTTTTATAATCAAGAAAATAGGCCTTTATCAATTGAATAGCTCCATGTTTATAGCCGAAAGAAATATCTTGGAATTGTTCTGAAATGATAGTTCGATATTTTCAAGATCCCGTCCTTTATCTTTGTCTTCAAGTCAATCCTGTTTCCTGCTATTCCAAAAATATATCCATATATATCCACTTGGTCAAGGTTCACACCGACGCAAATGTCATTAATGGCGTAATTTTATTAAGAATTTTTTTTGAGCATCGTCAACCTTAAAAGAAATATCTACAGCTGTGCGAAGACCTGGCGGACTCGGCTTTGGATAAATTAGATTTATTGGATAGTTGAATTCCGAACACAACCCTATATGAATTCTTTTCATCTAATATCTATCTTTTTCATATTTAGATGTATTTAACAAAAATTATATTATTTTCCCTACATAGGGTCACCTGGCTAAAATACTATTGTCTACTATGGTTTTGATAACCAGACTTTATTTTACCGTGAAGAAAGCATTAGCTATTCTCCGTTTATGTAGGAAATTCTGTCAAAGAACATATTTTGAACTTTTTGGTTAGAAAATCTTGGTGCATTTATGGTTATTTATTATGCTAAAATCGCACGTGTCTGGATAGCTGAGTGATTAGAACGCAAGGCTACCGTACGGAAGGTCGCGGTTCCAATCTCACTGATGACAGTCAAATTTGTATCGTGATTTGACGTCGGATACCAGTTGACTCAGCTGTGAATGAGTACCTGAGTCAAATCAGGGTAATAATCTCGGGCGAGCGCAATGCTGACCACATTGCCTCCTATAGTGGATTGTAATCCTATAGTGTACCGTTACGGTCTTGAATGAAATGCTCTAACACACTTCAAGGCGCTGATCAAATGTGGATTGGTGCGCCAACGATTAATATATTATTAAAATTGCACGTAGGGGTAAATAAATCAACAATATTTTTCTGGGCACTTTCCTGCGAAAATGTTAACCTTTCGAATGAATTAAATTGCGTCCAACACTGCAAACTAACTACTTCAGAATCAATCAACATATACATACGCACATTGTATGTGGTATATACATATTTTCATTATATAACAGAATTTTATCGCACGGTTTGAATAAACAGTAAGTACCAAAAAATATATCAAGCTTATTAAAATGAGGTCATGCGATCATAATCAGGCCCAATACAATTTGGTGATTTTGAAACAAGATCACATCAAATTCCTGACAGTTCATAAACAACAGTGTCGGAGCTGCAAAGACACAGTTGTTTGGATTTCATCAACCACTTTCGTGTATATTTTTCAAGAACTTTGAAAACAAGAGGAGTAATGAAATGATAGAATAACAAGAAATGCTGGCAGTTGCACCACAAAACTTGAAATAAGGCAGCAAAGTCTTCAAATATATTATTTTATCTTATTCTTTATTCATAATATTTTCTATGTATTAGCGGAATAAATGCAAACAAACTCTCATCCATTACATTCTCATAATTACCAAATTATCATCATTAGACGTAACTTTTCTACTTAAATTAAATCTGCCACATTCATAGGCATTTCATCAATCTGCGTTGAGTAGTATTGTTCAATATCTCGCAGGATACGAATATCGTCTGATTTCACAAAGTTGATTGCAACGCCCTTGCGTCCAAACCGACCCGATCGACCAATACGATGAATGTACAACTCACGATTGTTGGGCAAATCGTAATTGATGACCAGGGAGACCTGCTGTACGTCAATGCCACGAGCCCAAACGTCTGTGGTGATCAGAACACGACTTTGTCCCGATCTGAATTCTTTCATGATTTCATCACGTTCCTTTTGAGGCATGTCACCGTGCATTGAGCTTACCGTGAAATTAGCTTCTCGCATTTTCTCCGTTAACCAATCAACCTTTCGTTTGGTGTTGCAGAATATTACAGCTTGTGTGATTGTGAGGGTATCGTAGAGGTCGCAAAGTGTGTCAAATTTCCATTCTTCCCGTTCAACAGCCACGAAGAATTGTTTGATGCCTTCAAGGGTCAATTCATCACTGTAATAAACAAAAGGATTAAGGTTGGTTCAGTTCTGTTGAATCGAAATGATTTACCGTTTTACAAGAATTCGAATGGGATCGGTCATGAACTTAGAAGTCATCTCTAGGATTTCGTGTGGTAGAGTAGCCGAAATCAACACAACTTGAGTAGCTGGTGGTAGGTAACGATACACATCGTAAATCTGCTCCTTGAAGCCCTTATTCAACATTTCATCGGCTTCATCGAGAACCAACATTTTGATTGATCGCGTTCTCAGCACTCTCCGTTTAATCATGTCGAAAACTCGTCCTGGCGTTCCACTGACAATGTGTTGTCCGTAATCCAACTTGCGGATATCTTCCCCGAGGTTTGTACCACCGATACAAACGTGACACTGAACATTCATGAAGTCCCCCAAAGCCAAGATTACTTTTTGAATCTGGACCGCCAATTCACGGGTTGGCGAGAGGCAGAGGACTTGAGTTTCGCGGAGTGTTGTGTCCAAGCTTTGGAGGATGGAAATTGAAAAGGTTGCGGTTTTACCGGTACCAGATTGGGCTTGAGCGATTACATCGCGACCTTTTACAATGGGAATGATACTTCTTTGTTGAATAGCGGACGGTTTTTCAAATCCTGGAAAATAAGAATGTTAATAAAATTAGTTATTGATAATCAAACCGAATCTAAATTAAGGAGAATAAGGCCAGAACTCTTTTATGAGTGCAAAATATTTACATAGACTTTTTCTGAGTTACTATTTCATTATGATCGAGAAGGAATACAATAATCCGAAATTTAAGTATGGATCGCAGAAACGGGCAGTCTAATGGTTGGATACTGCATTCAAATCAAGTGGGAAAAGGGCTGCTTATCGATAAATGATGCAAGGATGTATAGAGCATGAAAACTATGATAAGATTCAATAGAAAACAATGTGAACATGCTAATTACAGATATAAACTTCAAATTTCTACCAACATATCGCTAGCTAAGTAACAACACGTTAATCCAAGCCTCTGTCATTGAGCCCATTAATATTCTGAGAATTAAATGACACTACTGTTCAGGAGCACTTGCATAAGTCCATATTCTAGCTATGGATTTATTCCAAAAGGATAATGACGATTAGAGAATCCATTACTAGAAGACCTTTAAAAGTTCCAAATACTCACAGTACATAAAATCTTTGTTTAAGTCGAAGTTTCGATTTCTCGGCTACTTTTGAAGAAAGAACAATAAATGCCAAAACTAAGACCGGCTTCGTACTAGGCGAGATCTTTCATTTGATACCCTACATTACTATATTTGATGAAAAAAAATTACACGCCTACAATCATTGCCGACATTTGCAGCAGTTCCACCTGTCAGCGCAACTGAAGTCGAGGAGGCAATAAAACGAATGAAATCGGGGAAAGCACAAGACCTGACGACATCGCATCTGAGCTCTGGAGAGCGAAGAGCTGGGACCCAACATTGTGGCTCAGTGAATTCTTTAATCGGGTTATTCAGGAAGGAAGAATACCATCTGACTGGCAAGAAAGTACCAATGTTCCAATATGGAAAAAGAAAGGTAGTCCAGCAGAATGTTCAAATTACCGTCCGATCCGGTTACTTTCCCATACCATGAAGATTTTTGGACGCATTCTTGACAACCGGATTCGCGAAATCGTTGAAATAACCGTGAATCAAGCATGATTTGTCAAAAACTGCAGAACTTCTGACGCAATACACGCTGCGTGGTTACTCATGGAGAAACCCCGTGAGAAGCATCGCCCTCTTTACATTGCATTTCTGGATCTAGTTAAAGCGTTTCACCGTATGCCACACGAACTCATCTGGTATGCTTTACGACAACACTTAGTGCCAGAAGAACTCGTGCGCTGGGTTCAATTGCTCTACCACGATCCGAAAAGTAAAGTTCGAAGTATGGCGGGTGTCTTTGTTGGTGTTCATCAAGGAAGCGCCCTCTCACTACTCCTTTGTTCTGGTTATGGACACCGTTACACGAGATATCCAACGTCCTGCGGCCTACACACTGCTTTATGCAGATGATGTTTTCCTAGCATCTGATAGCAAAAATGATCTCGAGCTACTTGTCCAAAAATGGCATTATCGCCTCATGCAACACGGTCTCAGATTGAATCTAAACAAAACTGAATTTTTGACGACCGATCCCCATGAAACAG
This sequence comes from Hermetia illucens, assembly GCF_905115235.1. Taxonomy (NCBI): domain Eukaryota; kingdom Metazoa; phylum Arthropoda; class Insecta; order Diptera; family Stratiomyidae; genus Hermetia; species Hermetia illucens. The sequence continues at coordinate 78,489,240 of NC_051851.1, forward strand.
GCACAATCACTGTCAGCGGCAGAACTGAGCGATTTAAATACCTCGGGTCAACGTTATCAGCCAATGGAGAATTGCGTTATGAAATTGCTTCACGCATTAACGTAACCTGGATGAAGTGGCGTTCCACAACTGCTGTTCTTTGTGATCGACGTATCAACGAACGTCTCAAATCTAAAATTTACCGCAATGTCGTCCGCCCAGTCGCCCTCTATGGTTTTGGTTGGCCGACTATAAAAGACAATGAACGGCGTCTTGCGGTAATGGAGACGAAGATGTTACGGTGGACTAGTGGCGTCACATATTTTGGACATCCGCGATCGTTATGGAGTTGCACCGATCGTGGAAAAGTTGCGAGAGAGGCGTCTTCGATGGTATGGTCACGCAATTCGTGCTAACGAGAATTCACTTGCCAAGATTGATCTGAACATCGAAGTCGATGGTAAACGACCAAAGGCAAGTCGAAACAATGGTGCTTTGATACCCTGGATGGGGATTTAAAAGCCTCGAGATTGCGCTCAGATCAGGCATTCGATAGAGCCAAATGGAGAAATCGATCACGACGAGCCGACCCCGCTTGTGAACGGGACAAAGGCTGAAGAAAAAGAGTACCGTGGTTAGTGGTCTTTTAGCAAATGCAAATCTAAAGTCAACTGTTTGAGTGCGAGTCTTCTCTCTAATATCACATGATTCTCGGACAGCCTGACATTAAAAGCGGGATCTTCAATAGCTTATGGAGTCAACCCGCCATCTCGATAAATTTTGAAAAATGTAACAAAGTCATCTTTGCAAGAAGATAGAGGGGTGGACTTTCGTCATAACAGCACCACTCACAAATAAACAATATGGTGACGCTATTCTTGAAGAGCCACAAAAGCGCCTAGGGCACTCAAAGACATCTTGTAATATCATTGAAGATCAAAGAAATGAATAGAATAGAGTCGTATACAAATAAAAATACATTCAAAGGGTATAGAAACCGAATGGAATCTGTATTTTATTACCAAATGATAACCACTCTGATGTATCTTTAAATTTTACTTTCAAAAACAGATCGTTTTTGTTTTCAGGATTTTAATTTAATATGCCAAATCAGCAAAATACCCGTCACGCCATATCTAGTTAAATCTTTTAAAGCAAAGTGGAACCTATTCCTCTGCTGCAGGAGTGTATTCATTGATTTCATAACAGACACATATCCGAAATCAAATTTACCACAAATCACAAAGTAATATCCATCAAATTTCGTTTGAACCGACAGACATTAAACCGATTTTAATAGTTTTGTTTTACACAAAACTTTAAAAAGGAATGGGGAACAGTAAGTATTTCCTATGTGGGGCTTTAGTACTATATGTAAAATTTCACGTGATTAATGGTGTCAGCACCCTACTTTTGCGGCTTAAACTTTCCAGAATGGTACTCCTACAGGTTTTCTCAGGCCAATTTCCAAAATTGGGTAATATTTCGTTATTAAGTTTTTTTTGAATATATATCAGAGCGGGATATACTTTGAGGCCTAGATTTCATATAGGCGCACTTTCATGCTTTTTTCGGTTGGGTAGTTTTTGAAAATGTGTGGGCTATGCGTTCGAACATAGCACTTGGTATCTCACGAATAATGTGAGTAATGCTTATTTCCAAAGTGTCGATCGAAGCTGGCTTATCACTGAAGACCCTCCATCAAGCTCGAAATGTACCGATGATGTTCAACAAAAACACCTCTAAGTACACGAAAAACACTTTTAACTAAACGCTGATTTTCGCAGTACAACTGAACTATTTGGAGAATGCTAAATGAAAGTGGCAAGACAGTTTGGTGATCCCTCAGAAGAACCCTACTCTAAAAAAGGTCCGAATGAATCATCATTTATGTTCTTAATATTAATAATTACAAAGGAGAATGTAGGCTTGATGCTTCTGTTTCTTGTTTAAATGATAATTTTAAGTAGTAAATCAGTAACTCGTTGAATTTCGGAGCAAAATCATCAGAAAATATTTTAAATGCATAAAACTGATAATAATTCAATGAAGACGTTCGTATTCGTTTTCTTACTAAAAGCCACATTACGTAAAGTCTTCAGTTTGGCAGAGAAGCCGAAACCGTGTTAGGAGACCGAGAAATGGAAGAACATTTTATGGTCTTATGAGTGGAAGATTGTGTTGTATGCTGGCAGAGGATCCCGTAGTTACGTAAGACGCCCACCCAATTCTGGTTTTACCAGTGTGATGTGGAGCCGCTCTTATGGTATAGGTCAAATGTATTGGACAATCATCGTTCCAAACGTTTATGTGGATATACTGCGAAACGTCATGCTGCCTTGTAACAGGGAGGAAAGGCCAATACCAGCAAAAATGCAAAAAAGTGGTTTGAGGACAACTGGTTCCAGTTGTTAAAGTGGGCAGACCCCAATCCTATGAGGAACTTATAGGTAGATATCAACTCAATAAATAATTGATGTAAGTGCATAATTAAAAATAAAAGTATTTGACAACAAAAAACTGGTACAATTTTAATAAGAAAAAAATTCTGTCTAGAGGAAACAAATTCCGTTTTGTAATTTTGCTGTGTCGGTTGCTTACAGAGAACTAACCTTTTACATATGGATGGAATTTCCAGTAGGAAGAGGGGTTGTAGAGATGAATGCACTCCTTCACAACCTGAAGTGCCTGGATGATTCTTGATTCTTCATTAAAAAATATATTTTTGTTTTAAAAAAAGTACTCTCTCTACTCTACGGTTAAAATAAAAGTACTCTCATTGTACATACTCTTTCTTACTGGCAACTGGAATGAACTCCACACACATAAAATCGATTCAACTCATCAGCAACATACACTAAAATAGATTGACCTATTTTGGCAAAGAATTGAAAATAAGGTGGATTTGAAGTCCACCGATTAATATAAAATAATGACGAGCAAACCCGGAATAAGGAACAAGACGAGGAGTTGTTGAGTGCGATCGCCGTGACCAAGATGAAAACGCGATTCACATTGAATTCTCTGGAAATATTGTAATTTTTAACAAAAGTTTTTTATAGTTTCTTTCCTTTTGGCAAAACATGTAGCATATCTAGTGCTTTACACCAAAAAAGAACATACCCAAAATTAAAATGGCGATTTTGTCATTTTAAAGAGGGAAAACGTTTCTAAGTTTATGATAATAATTACTTAATCTACTAACAAAATCGAACCTGCGCGTGGTGATATCGGATAACATTACTGGGAATTAGAGACGGGAGACGCTATATTTGTGTCTACCAGCGAAGAGCCGGCAGCCCTTCCTAGTTTTACCCTATCGTCATCAAACCCGAGAATATGCTTTGCAATGGATCAGCAGAATTCACCACGCAAACGGATAAGGGATTACTCTGTTGAACACTGGAATGCGTCACCCTTTACATCCTCTTCGGACTAAATGCAGCAATTTAGAAAACGAAATTACTAGGCAGTAAAATTATGAATATGAAATCGCGCCCAATCTTTAAAGGCTGGAAACCTACGGGAAAGAGAGAGTTTGGAGTGGCATTCATTGATAAAATATTCAACCCATTTGTTATCGACAAAAGATTGTGTGATTTGAACAAGGCTGAAATTTTTTGAACCATGGCTAGCCAGCGCGCATGATTTTACTGGAGGAACGGATGAGGTAAAAAAAATAACTTCTACAATAGTCGTTCAACTTAGCATGATTTACCACCTCACTATGACGTAAAAATATTGCTTGGAGATATTTAGGCCCAAATTGGAAATGGGAGGGTATGTGCCGAGGAACAAAAGGAGGATTCAGTTTCCACGGCCAATAAAGATATAATGGAATAATATAATATAAGCTCCACATACTTTCCACATATGTGCGTACACAAAAGGTCCTGAGCCTTTTCAGATCGCCGAGAAGAGATGGGCCTCTAATTGCGTCGATGTTCTTACTTATCAAAAAGCGAAATGTGGCCCTGAGCACTGCCTAGTGAAAACCACCTATCGCCATCACATTCTATACTGTACCAAAACAAAGTCAGCCATTGAGAGACTATATCGATAGACGTCAGAGTCTACTGACCCAGGCGTATGTGTCTAATCTGGAAAAAAATTAACATCCCTATTCAATGATGGAAAATAGATAATAAACAAATTATAAATAAACTGTCACCGATTTATGAACCAGAGTAAGATCGCAATTAAAACCATCATGGGGGTAACATTGGCATTGGAATCACGAGAAAGAAGGAACAATTAGTTTGAGGAGGATTACCAACAAATAGCGGATAGGGAAAGCGATGATTGCAGGCTTGTGGAGAATAGCCAATAGGATACTGCAGAAAAAGAAGACACCATTTTGAGAATATACTATAGAATATTAATGATAATTTTGCAGCTAATAAAACAAAACAAGTTTACAAAGAAATGAAAAGGATAAAGATTAGATTCTAACCAAAAATAAATATGTATAGATCAAAAAATGTTGGCATCATCGGCGGATAAGAAAAGGTAAAAGAAAAGTGGGCGTCGTCTTTTGCCGGTCTCCACAACCCTGGCAACAATTGCGCGAAAAAAATCATCAATATCCTTGTCCAGTAAATACGGAAGGAGGAAATCACGACAGAAAGACGTAAAAGCGTCATCAGTGCAATCTACAAAAAAGGTGTCAAAATGGATAGCGGCAATTGCGCGGGCATCTACCTTCTTTTTTGGGTTTACAAAGTGTTCACCAATCTATGAAAATTAATTTTGATTTCTGATCTTCGAAGACAAGCCGAAGCCCTACGTAGAAATAGTCTTCAGGGAATACAAGGATGGTTTTACAGGTTGCCATGCTCCAGAAGTGCTTTGTGTTCAACGTCGACTTCTACCAAAGATACGGCGACTTCAAACGAACAAACAACAGTATCAACCGCCCCATCATATGGCCAACGTCGCACTTTAAGTCCATCTGATAGCAGGGGTACGGGCTGGTCCCAATGCTCTTTAGCTAAATTGAGCACGCAAATAGCAAATTGCCTATTGATATCCAAGGTTTTAAGTCCAATATAATTCGCAACCTTGTCGTGTTTTTGCGATGATAACAGGGAGCGTCTTTCCACCTGTTGGCACTTTCGGTCACGCTGCTCCCAGGGCAGAGGTGAGGCAGCGTCTGATGAGTTGCCTCTGCCCTGGACGAAACCGTCAGTCAAAATTTTTGATTCTTTCAATTCTTAATGCTTGGGGTGCTACGCTCCAATACTAGGGATCCATGGACTAAAAAACGAGGGAGTAAGTTGCTCCTCATTTAGTCCGGTCCACCATCAAGTGGATGGGGACTTAGGATCCCGCAGATCCTAAACAACAATCTAGGGATGTTTTACCATACATAAGCAATATTCTTGTATAAAATCTACTTAGAAATATTTTTCAAATTCGTTCGTCTGGAGCAATCCACATGGAAGCCGCGAAGAGGCGGGACGAAGCGTTACAACAATCAGAAAAGAGCTGAAATTGCTACATATGACTATGGAAGGGCTGAGTGCTGGGATCGCGAAGTGTTAAATTGAACACAGTTTATGAACCACATAAGAACGATTTCATTATAGTCTTTTTTAACTTTAAAGGCATTTCTCGAACCCATGTTTTCAAAATCGATGAGCAATAGAACTCTAAGGGTTTTCATCCGATGACATGAAAATTTAACTGTAACTTCTTTATTTAATTTTAACAATTAATGGAATTAAGAATTTTTTAATAAAATGTTTATTTCGTTTTTTTTTCGAAAAGGGGATTTTTTCTAAGCTTCGCCAATCTGATAAAATTATAATCGCGTGTTCTTCAATAGCTAAAATTGTATAGATCACGAAAAAAAAAATAATGCTTCCAGATACTGCTCGTCTCGCCGTTCATTTTTCATAATCTAGAAGAGTTGCTTAATGGATTGGTATATTGATTGTGAATTACAATTTAAAAATGCGCTGACAAAAAAAAAGTCTCGAGAAAATCCTCTTTTTGGGTCTCTAAACAGATGCAACCCTTTAAGTCAACGGAAGAGATGGCGTACGCCGATGATATCAATATTTCGTCGCGCTAAAGAAACCTTCTTCTAATTTGATGATGGGAACCAAGGAGGTAGGATTGCGAGCCAATGAACATAAAGGCAAGATAATGGCCCAAACTAACAAACAGATGCCAGCTAGCAAAATATCATAGTTGGTGAGTACAACCTGGAATCTGCCGATAATTTGGAAAGGGAATTATCGAAAGACGCAAAATGTACATGAAATAAAAAGGCAAATACAGCTTGCAAATAAATCATATTATTAGGTGTTTCCTATCAAAGTTTAAATATATGCACATGAAGATTAAGCTCAATGTTTCTAAGTTGTAAACTTATTTTATGTTAGGATGGCTCACTGAATGATGAACTCACTGACCCAGCAATGTATTCGGGAACCCTAGTTGTGAAACGGGCTGTAGCGTTACAAAGAAGAAGATTAACGAAATACTGTAAGGAATTAGAGATGGTAGCAATTATCATATTAGCCGCGCAGCAAAAGCTTTATTTCACAAAAAAAAAAACATTGAGTTTCTGTTCTGAACGTAAGCCTGCTTCGAAATCTGTAACTATTGTGTAGGAAAGTGTACGCCAATTGTAACCTGCTGTGTTTCTAGGTGGATCTTTTCCTGATAAGTGCGGAAAACTTTACGGTTGGGAGATTCTTTTTTTATATACTACACATTTCTAAACATAAATTGCTTTTTTGCCTACTCCAACCATATGTATATTGAGCATTGTTTTCAGACAATTATCTCATTTAGAGTAAACACCGAACAACAAGACAATATACACTATAAAATTGTAATTTTTAGAACTACAACAAAACACTCATGTAAAACAAGCACTCACCATACGCATAAATGCCGCGTAAAAGTTCTTCACGCAAATTCATAGAATTGAAAGTCGGTATGACTTCCACATCTTCACTGGTTTCGAACTCGACATTCGATAAATCTTCTGTCTGTTGTCCCCTGCGATTAGCCATTATGCAGTCTCCTCAGCGGCGGAAAACACAAACTATTTGCAAAACAAACTGCCCCCAGCCTTATAAACCAAACAAATCAGTGAGTGACAAACGTCATCCAAACCTCCCAGTTGAAATGTCTGCCTACCGACCGGTGTTAATGATGTTTCTTAAATCCTGGAGTTGTAGAATTTGACACACTTCCCCTGCGCCATCTTCGAGAAAATACGAACATAGGGAAAAGTCAAGTGGGTAGCAAGAACGATGGCACGTCGCAATCAACAAAATGAAGATTTGTCGAATGTGGAATTCGAGACAAGCGAAGATGTGGAAGTTATACCTACATTTAATTCTATGAACCTTCGGGAAGAGCTTCTCCGTGGAATATACGCGTACGGTAAGTTTTGAGTCGATTTATAGCACTTTCTAAAGTTTGACATACTAACCTACAAAATATTTTTTTGATGTTTCCGCTTCTAGGCTTCGAAAAACCATCAGCTATTCAACAGAGAAGTATCATTCCCATAGTAAAAGGTCGCGATGTCATCGCTCAAGCTCAGTCTGGTACCGGTAAAACCGCAACCTTTTCAATTTCCATCCTCCAAAGCTTGGACACAACACTCCGTGAAACTCAAGTTCTCTGCCTTTCACCAACCCGTGAATTGGCGGTCCAGATTCAGAAAGTCATCTTGGCTTTGGGTGACTTCATGAATGTTCAGTGTCACGTTTGTATCGGTGGTACAAACCTCGGGGAAGATATCCGCAAGTTGGATTACGGACAACACATTGTCAGTGGAACGCCAGGACGAGTTTTCGACATGATTAAACGGAGAGTGCTGAGAACGCGATCAATCAAAATGTTGGTTCTCGATGAAGCCGATGAAATGTTGAATAAGGGCTTCAAGGAGCAGATTTACGATGTGTATCGTTACCTACCACCAGCTACTCAAGTTGTGTTGATTTCGGCTACTCTACCACACGAAATCCTAGAGATGACTTCTAAGTTCATGACCGATCCTATCCGAATTCTTGTAAAACGGTAAATCATTTCGATTCAACAGAACTGAACCAACCTTAATCCTTTTGTTTATTACAGTGATGAATTGACCCTTGAAGGCATCAAACAATTCTTCGTGGCTGTTGAACGGGAAGAATGGAAATTTGACACCCTTTGCGACCTTTACGATACCCTCACAATCACACAAGCTGTAATCTTCTGCAACACCAAACGAAAGGTTGATTGGTTAACGGAGAAAATGCGAGAAGCTAATTTCACGGTAAGCTCAATGCACGGTGACATGCCTCAAAAGGAACGTGATGAAATCATGAAAGAATTCAGATCGGGACAAAGTCGTGTTCTGATCACCACAGACGTTTGGGCTCGTGGCATTGACGTACAGCAGGTCTCCCTGGTCATCAATTACGATTTGCCCAACAATCGTGAGTTGTACATTCATCGTATTGGTCGATCGGGTCGGTTTGGACGCAAGGGTGTTGCAATCAACTTTGTGAAATCTGATGATATACGTATCCTGCGAGATATTGAACAATACTATTCAACACAAATTGATGAAATGCCTATGAATGTGGCAGATTTGATATAGATACGTAGAATGTATCTAGCCAGGAGTATGTATCTAACTATTCAACCCAGCGTCGAGTGTGTGAATAAAATGCGAATAATTTATTTATCATTAATTCATTTTTTATATAGATTTATGAAACTTTTAAATATATTCAACTAAAGAAAGTTGTAAGATTGCTTTTCTCGGATTGATTAACGTGCGTTTATTGATTGGCAGCACTAACAGCCTTTTCGTGCCTTGGTTTCCTGCAATGGAGGCAATTCAATGACTGTATATGGTTTATTAATGATGCACTATTGGTTTTTGTCGGGTTCCGGGCGGGGTTAGTTGTGTTCGGCTTTTATTCCCTAGAGAGCTTGGCCGTATTCAGTTTCATAGATTTTCGATTCATTGACCTCACTGTCCCAAAGCTGAATTTCAAAGGCACCAATCGTGATTTCCATCTTGCAATCATCGCAGTGTTTATTTTCCTGAGTATGAACTAAGTTTTGCAATGGTATTCCCGCGTACCCCACCATTGTTTTTTTAGTACCATTCCGCAATAGATTTGTTTAATCGGTTCGTTTAGACAGCTACATACAACGCAGTGTTTGTTTTTATGCTTATGCTTTCAAAGGCCAATGGCAAAAATGATAGAAGCAAATTCTTCTGATATCAGCTTATCTTAGGTAGAAATAAATTTAATTTGAATTTTTAGAAAGGATATCGAGCCCATTGACTCGCATACAATTCATTGTTGAATTTGAAGCATGTTTGTTAGCCAATCTGTTAAACTAAAGCAGAAATTGTAGATTAAAATTTATTCGGGAGTCATTTTACAGCTTCTAGAGTAATAAGCTCTCATATCTATAGTATATTATTATATCTTTTTTGTGGAAAAGTTCCCTTTAAGTTCTTCTTAGGAATAGAGAATAGGCCATTTCACTGTGGAGCCAGACGTTCGTTAGTTTTCACGTAAACCTGTGGAAGATGTCTGAATGAGAGTGAACTATTGACGTAAATTCTTCTTAACGGTTTATTCTTATTCTGTTCTTTTATTCCAAATGGGGAAGATTGGTACCTTTTTGGTTGTTGATTTTTGTTATCTAATATACTGCGACGGGAAGCGTCTCGTCGCATTCTTCTTTGGTTTGAGACGCTGTACATAGCACACTTGTTGCATCGTTCTTTTTATTTTTTATTTTGGTTTTTGTTTGCAACTAGAATATAATAAGATAGAGAAGTTACTGGTAAGCGTAGCTTTGATTATCCTACACTTTTCATAGCAATGATTTAAACAGAATCGTCAGTGGTATTAGTTTACCTCCTTATTTTTCGTTTTCGGTTATATTATTAGTCAAACTAAGAACAAACCGAGCATTGAATCGGAAATTTATGAGTTTGAGAAGTTTAGTTGTATGTTCGGAATGGATTGAAGCTTGACGAGTGCATTCATTTTGTTGGTTCTTTTTTTAGAAGATTTCATTAAAGTCCTGAAAAAGTGTCAACCGCAAGGATGGAAATTAAGGACTGGAGCCGTTTCTGTCAATTTCAGAAGTTTCGCAGTAGATAGTGGATGTTTGTCTTAAGTGATGCATAAGTTGACGTCAAAGGAAAATCAGTTCATCTAAATGTATTGCGTTATGATACTAAGTATAATATAAAATTCCAAAATGTCTTGAGTGGAAAGTTGTGAATTTGAAGCTTACGCACTCATGTCCTGTTTACGATTATATATAAATGGAGCGATTACCATCTGTCGCCACTTGCGATCACGCTGCTCCGAGGGCAAAGGTGAGCGTCTGATGAGTTGCCTCCGCACTGCACGAAACCGTCTGTCAAGATGTTTTCTTCTTCCTCTCGAAAGTTAATTTACTTTTCAAGACTAGTCCCCTACAGTTGATAAAGTGTTGAGCTATGTGCCCATTATGAATTGCCGGTTCCGCATTGTCCATATAAGTGATTAAACAGCCCCGGGGATCGTGCGTATTCAATATCGGGTTGTTCTTACTGTAAACTTTCGATAGTAGCTTGTCACGTCCCACACACTTCAGCGTAGTTTTTGTGTTATAAATTGCCGAGACAGAAATTCTGTTACCATAGCGCTTATTCCGTTTACGTATAAATCGTTACACAATATATTCTTTTTACCTCACTTTTGCTGATTTTATTTTCCTCACCCTTATCAAGTTTTATTACAAAGTTAGTCGAGACTAATTAGTTGCAGTTTCTATCCCAAAATTTAGTAAGCAAAAATTCTTCCTGGGAGTTCTTAGCGGCGGTTTGGTTTTTCCTTTTCAATTTCTCAGAGTCATGTACTGTGTATTTTAATTTAACTTTTTTCCTTATCATCTTATCATTTTACCTAATTTCTATTCTTAAATTTTCCTATACATTTTTTTGTTTTTATATACACTTTTCATTTTTTTCCTGCTCTCTTTTTCCCCTATTTAGCTTAGTATTCTCTAAACCAAAATTCTTTAACCTGAGGATCCTTTTTGGCAACTCCCTCTAACTTCCCGTAAATCCTACTTCAATGGCCGATGACGAGAACGGAATGAAACCTTATAGGCCGGGACATATCGACTCTTGAGGCAGAAGAGACATTGGCTGAGGATGTGATCTGTGGTGTTTTTCTAACATCCTCGCGTTTTTCTAACTATCCATGGATTTCCTTTTGTTTTTATCATTTTAGAAAAGGCAGCGAAAGTGGATCTAGCCCTGGCAATGCGTCGGGCAACATCCAGTTTGGTGCCATGTTCTGTCAATTAATGTAGATAGAATAAGTGCGATGACCCGTCAGACTAAAAACCTTGGTTTTGTTGGTATTTATCTTCAGTCCAACTCTATTTGATTTTTTTTCCAAATCCAGAGCCATTAGGCCAAGGTCCAAGACCTGGTGAGAGAGCAAACAGATGTCATCAGAGTAGTCGAGGTGTTTGAGTCAAGATGCCACCGTCCATTCTATTGCTTCACGTCCTCCGGACAAAGCAGCACGAAGAATAACAATAAGAAGTAATATCGGTGATAGGGCAACCTTCGCGGACACCGTTTTAGAGCTCAAAATCTTCCCAGATTTTACCTTGGTGCAGCAAGTGATCACTTTAGATACACTCACTGTTCGCGCTATCGAAAGCTTTCTCTAAATCAATGAAGAACAGGTGCAACGGAGACCAAAACTCCGCCCCCTGTTCAAAATGATCCGCAGTTTGTTGATGTGGTCAATGCAAGAGAATCCGAAGCGGAAACCAGTTTCTTTCTGTCGATCAAGCCTTCGAGATATTCTTTGATGCGTTCTAGGATTATTTTAGCTATTATGTTTGCAACGGCAGGAAGCATGCAACGGGTACCCTTCTTCGGAATCTTAACCATCATCGCCTTCTTCCACTCTATGGGAAAGGTTTTGGATTCCCAAGATTTCCATACGATTGGAAGTAGCAGATCTACAGTAACTGCAGATACAGCGATCAATAAACCTGCATGGTGACCGTCAAGCCCAGCGGCTTTACTTTGAGTGCATTGATGGCTGAAATAATTTCTCTGTCCTTGGAGGAACAGTCCGTATCCGCATGCTACGGTGAGAAGCTATTTCATTCATAAGAGGAGGAACCTCAACGGATGTAATACAGTTAAGAACCGTGGTGAAGTTTTTCGTGAATGAGAAGTCGACCGTTGACGTCCTTCACATCACTTGCAAATTTTTTCTTGATGCGTCTGAAATAATTGTGTTCTGCGATATCTCTATGCATTAATTGGAGCTTAATATTTTTAAACCGTATATCTTTTTGAGTGCTGAGAAATCTGAATGTTTACATAAGCTCTTTTTCACTACTTGAATCATTACAGTGACCTTTCGTATTTCGTTGAGAAAGTAACCACGTCACGACCAAATGAAATTCACATTTGGTCCATGGAACAATGGAAGTAAATTTTCAAAAATAAAATTTTCATTTCTATGGATTGTATAATTAATAATTTTATTAGAAAGTTTAAAACGATATCAAAAACTTTAAGAAATAAGAAACCTTTAGTTTTAATATAGCTTTCATTTTAAATTGTTTTTTTAGAGCACCATTGTAATGTAGAACTGAAGCTAAATAATGTGAGTTAGCTATTCTCTTTTGTTTGGGTTCCGTTACTTTCTTTTCTACATTTCTTTTTTGGAAAAAGTGCATTTTACTTCCGGGAATTACCCAAGGTAGAGGAAATATGGTGACCAATATAAAATCTTTTTGTGCATTTAGGGCAACTAATGCGTTATCTATCCACTGCCACTTCCGCCTTCTGATGATCATGTTCACGGATAACTGGCCTCTGCGCCGACGAAGTTCTTCTTTCGAAATCATATCAGACAAGTGTTGGCCAATAACATTGAAGTTTACTTCAATTGCTATGTGTATTATATGTTATAAATGAAATATGTCCACGCTTGTTATTTCATGATCTTTATTATTTGTCTATAATTGCTTACACTACTGAGCGCACACGTATGTCTCATTCAAAGTTCGCGGAGAGATCACCATTTACAACAGCTATATGGGAGCAGAGAGCAGTCTCAACTTTATCTTGGTGTTGAGATAACTGTATTTCCAGGTTTTTGACGAAGCAGCGAAGGCGGATTAGTTCTACGGGCGACAACAAGGTCAGTGCCACCGTCGGCAGAAACAGCGAGGGCGGATTAGCGTTTCGAGCGACATCAAGTTCAGTGCGACCGTTGGCAGAAACGAGCTTCCAAGATATATAAATTGATCAATCCGAAAATCTCGTTCCTTGTGTCTATCTTCATTCTGATTCTACTTGCCCTCCTTTAAAAAAAATCTATAGCTATTTGGCCAAGCTCCATGACTCGATGAGATTTCATTACAATTAGATTTCATTAGCAAAATCAGAGGTTTTTGATGAAAGAAGTCATGGTCCATCGAAACTCTCTACGTCCTCCGGACAAGGGAGCATGAAAAACGTAACCAGTAACAAGAAGAAGCAATATCGCTTACCGGGTGCAACCCATTTGGATCTCAAATTTCTTTGATATTCTACCTCGGAGCAGCATGTGTCATTTTCCGTAATTATATATCGTCCTAATAATAGCTGTTGGCGCTGTCGAAAACTTTTTCGAAATCGATGAAGAACAGTTGAAGCGCAGATCTGAAATTCACGCACTGCTCCAAAATGATCCGCAGGGTGTTCATGTGTTCAGTGCAGGATGATCAAGACTAAAAACAGCCCGCTCTCTGTTCATCAATCTTTCGAGGTGTTCGTTGATACGTTTCAGGTTTATTTTAGCTATTATCTACTTGCTGGCTGTGTTGCCAATCAACTACAACTTGAGAAGGGAACAGCAAGTGAACAGATCTCCTGATAATTTGAATTTTTTCATTGGTCCAATCGATTTCGAATTAACCAGGTTCGACTGTATTTTAAATTTTGCGAAGGTACATATGCTAACCTTAGTTGTAAGATGCAAACTTATTGACAGTTTCTAGCTGAGATAGATACAATAAAATGAATACGTTGTTGATAAAAAAACTTACATATTATGTAAGATATTTCTCCGGCATCGGATTTACCTCTCTTCCAATAGGTTGCTTCTCGTAAAGTAGCTTGGGTAGTAATAAGCTTTTTAAGATATGACTTTTATCTATAATGCTTGTTTTTGATGTGTGGAATTGTTAACTATGGATGAACATTTGAAATTTTGATAGTTCTTAATATTATATTTATTGACAGTTAGAAATGAACGCTTTTCAAAATGCTTAGAAAGGATGAACAAAGGCTAATAATTTCGCTAACAGAGTCGCGAGGGCATATATTTGCCCTCGTCTGGGGTCATTATTAAATGGAATGATTTTCTACTTAAGGGGAGACTTTAAAAACAGGAGGGTCAATCCAAGACCCAATAACATTATCAACGGCGCAACAACCAGTATCAACCGGTCCAAGCATGCCTTAGGTTTTGCGCCAATGTCCATCAATTCGATATCCCTAAAAGCTGTCTGGCGTCCTGGCTTATACCATCACTCAATTTGAGTCAAAGTCTGCCACGACATCTATTTTTATCATAGATATTGCCCTTATTGACTTTCTGGTCTGGATCATCCTCATCCATAGAGATTAAGTGACTCGCCCATCGCAACCTATTGAGCCAGATTTGAACCACATGGTATCGCTCATAAATTCTGTCGTTATATAGGCTACGGAATCGTGCATCGTCATATAGGGGGCCAAAAATTCTTCGGAGGATTCTTCTCTTGAGTTCGGCTAAAAGTTAGCAATTTTTCGTGCCAAGAAACAAAATTTCCGAGGAATATATGAAGACTGGCAAGAGTTTTGTCTTGTACAGTAAGAGTTTTGACCCTATGATGAAACGTTCGGAGTGGAACAGTTTTTATAAGCTGAAATAGGCTCTGTTGGCTGACAACAACCCTGCACGGATTTCATCGTCGTAACTGTTATCGATTGTGATTTTCGGCCCTAGATAGGAGAAATTATCAACGGTCGCCAAGTTGTAGTCTCCTATCTTTATTCTTTCCGTTTGACCAGTGCGACTTGATGTTGTTGCTTTGAGACCCAAGTCAGGGAAGAACCGCTCGTGTCGGCGGTAGGCGTGTTATGGATGTAGATCTGTGCAGATATGTTGCCATACCTCTTTTGGCCCATAAAAATATTTTTCATCATTACGAAGTTGTACCTCTTATGTATAGTGTTTTCGGCTTCAATTCACAATCACAATCGGAACGTTCATTTTTAGGAAAAGAAGAAAGGAAAAAAGAAACTGCGGTAGTATTTTTTACATTACAAAAATTAGACCTTTGATGCCGTCATAATTTGATCCGGGAATTGATCCTTAGACCAAGTTAATTCAAATCATAATAAAAACATTCTAGACACAATGCAACTTGCATTTATTTCAATGTAAGCGTCCCGTTTATGGTAGAAAACCTTTGGTATAAATTAATTCGTATAGCTCTTACACATGTTTTAAACTTCCTTAAATTCTACTTATTAAAATTTGTTTAGAACTTTATCTGCTGGTGTAAGTTGAATCACATGTGATGGCTGCTGTGTACCCGTTAAAGTTGTATTAGTGTTTTTATCACCTTCCTTTTTCTTCAAAAGCGTTCCCAGCACTATACCCAAGAATAAAATCAAACCAACTTGATGATTTGAAATAAATTTTTTCGCGCAATCGGAGGGATTGTCAATATTTAATGAATATATCTGAAAAGAAAGATTTTTTGAAAATTAAATGCGATTGTGTTAAAGTTAATTGGAGTAGTAGTATGTAAGAATAAGTGATAAAGTTAGAGAGGGATTAGTTAATGCTTTTCACACAGTTTTTATTTGGTTGGATCGGAAGTTTTTTTTTCTAGAATCTACACTTAACTCATAAATATCGCAATACTACAATATATAAAAAATATTCAAGATTGTTAGTACCCCCATTAAAACATGTGGAAAAATGCCTCCACTATATTGAAATTATGTAAGCATTTCTGTTTAAATTCAAACGAGTGTCTGACGCAGGGTATCTATCATGATAATACTGTCTAGCAGTAATCTATTTATTTTCTTGAAAATTTTGATGCGACTTTACATACATATATCAGAAAGTATGAAATTGCTCTGGTGTGATATCGAGATGGTTCCATAGTGAGAGTTGAACATTATTTAGCAAGTATGCAGAAGTTCTTAAAACAAGTAGAAGCAAGCCGAGAAACCGGAAGCTGGACGATTCAGGTATTCAAGATTCTGTTTCTATGTGGGCAATTTCACATGACATTTGTAAGTAGCACATCGTATGTTTTCAAAGTCATATTGAACATAGAATTAATACATCCAAACATTTTATTGTTACATATGTATACATCGGTTTCTGCTTGAAGACTAAAGACTTAGACAAATGAGTCTTATATTTATATCTTCTCTGGACAAAGGATGCAAATTTCACATTTACACAACGGAGATCACTCTCACGATCAACATCACAGCCGGTTCTGAGAACCTAATGTTTGCCAATATCCGACTTAAGGTCATCTTGGAGTCGAACGCCGATTTTGACTTAAGGTCGCAAGGTCAGAATTCTCTTTTTAGTCAAGATGACTACTTTGGTTATCCTACCGCAAAATTGAAACGATTGACAGTTAATCCGCTAATCCGTTGAATTAATATGCCAAGGCTGCTTTACGTGTGTTCAATAGTGCATCTGGCGGCAGGTGCTGCAGTATCATCTAATTAACTGACCTGGTGCGACTCTTCTGAGATGCCGAATTTTAGCAGGTCATCGTAGGAACTGTTCCAGTAGTCCGGCTTAAAGATGGATCCCTGCGCATTACTGTAAAATCAGCAATTGTATGGCCTACCTCGATTAATCGCATTGATGATTTCCATAATAGCATCCATCGTGAATGTTAGGACATAACATCGAACTGCTTTGGGGCAAGCCCTCGAGCCTATAGAATGATCGGTATGCAGATGGCAGCTCAGGGGCTGCTTTCCCCTTGCTGATCAGCGCAAGTCTTGCGCCTTCCATCGATAAGGAAAGATACCGTCCTTCAGACAACCATTGATTGCACCTAGCAATAGGTGTAACACCAGTTTGCGTATCTCAACTGGGATACCATTGGGTTGTAGCAGCTTCTCATTTTTTAAAGAGACTTCTTCTAGTTGCATGATAAAAAGTGGGCAATCCTGGCCATCTTGCGGGTAGTTGTCATCAGCTCGTACGAGATGCGTAGGGAATAATGCTCGTACAATGCGGTCCAGGCAGGCAGAGCATCAAATTTGTAAGGCTAGTATCGTTTCATTCGGTGTTAGATAGACGCTGAAAGACGTCATCGCTAAACACTGAATCCAAAGAAAACTATGCCGTCGGCTTGGGGACGAACTCAGGCTCCGCCCCGGACTCAGATCGCAGCGGTACCTGATAAGTCGAGATGCGGTTGGATCTTTTTTCCGGTACTGTTCGCTAATTCCCACTTGTACCTCCGCAGCGAACTGCGCTAATTACTCGTGGCGATTTGGCAGTGGTGCATGTTGATTTGTAATATGCACATCGTGTTAACCGAATCCTGTCCCTTTCCAGTTCCTCCTTAAGACCAGACATCGGCCCAAGCCTGAAGTGCGTGAAGCGTGACGATCCATGCAGAGAACATATGTAACTCTCCTTTTCGTTGCAAGTCTTCGTTTCATGACTTACTTGACCGCATTTGTGACATGTTCTCCCTGTCAAATTCCCCCCAAGTTATGGAGATGTGCCCATAGTCTATGCAACTGTAACTTTGGGGAGGGGGCACTCGATTTCCTTTCTAAATTAGCCAGTAAGATGTTCTACAAACGGACAGGTAGACACATTTCTCGATTTTTCTCAAATAACTTTAAGGTGAATTTTATGGTTTTAGGTGCGTAAAAGAAGTAGCACACGCATAAACTAAACTTATATTGTCTTTATTCTTCCACTAATATTTAGTTGGACTTCTACTACATTTAACTACTCCACAACATTGCGAGCGTTTCTATGTAGTTCTTTAACACATTTTCTAATAATAATCGTTTTTTGCACAGGTAGCTCCAAAACAATTTCGATTATGGTTGATTCTCATGGCCAATCGAGAATTTCGTTTTTTTTTTCTTTCAGAAGAAAAATGCATAAATGTTTTGCCGTTTTCCACAACGGACTCTACATCATGCTGCCGTTCGCTTAGAGTAATTTGTTCTTGCCGAATGCCAAAGAAATAATATTGCCAGCCATCTGGACTACCTGAATTAATTTTTGTCTCTTCAGAAAAATTTACACGTCTTCATTTTTTCTATTGAATCCGCCGCATGCAAAACGCCAAACGATGTTTCTTGTGAAGATCCGTCACCGGTTGTTTCAGTGTTGAATTATATTCCGTAAGCTACGATCCTTTGTTTCATTGCCAGCTCATTTGCTGATTTGATAAGAGCAGAAGTCTCCTTCTTGAGTTGTCATGTTGTCCGTGGCCGCTCTGATGACTTTCCGTAAATCTTCGGATTCTTCAATCAAATTTATAATGACTTTTCGACTCCTCCCAACAGTTCGTGCAATCTCCACTAAACTTTTCCTTTGTGACCCTAATTTCAAGATCATATAAATTTTCAAAGAATTCCTGGAGTTTAATATCGAAATCTTTTGCATCCAAAAGTTCTTTTATACTCTCCCCTTGTGCTATTGACTGTTTGAAAGTCGTATCGAAAGTGACCTGTCGGAGGAGTCAAAACTAATTGAAGAGGAATGCATTGGGTGCTATTTTTTTACGCACCAAAAAATCATGAAATTCGCTCTGAAAGTTCAATCTTAGAAACAAATTCATCATCATTTCGCCGGAAAAATGTGTATTTTAGCCTACCTGCCCTATCTGTAGAACATCTTATAATAATAAAAATAGTTGGCGCAACAATCCAATTGGATGAGGACCTTGAAGTGGGTTAATGCACTTCATTCAAGACCGTAACGGTACTCTACAGTACACTGTAGTGTACCGTTGTGGTCAGTATTGCGTCTGATTTGACTCAGGTACTCATTCACAGCTGAGTTGACTGGTATCCAATGTCAAATCACGATACAAATCCCACCGCCACCGGAGAACCGCGGCTTTCCGTACGACAGCCTTGTGCTCTAATAGTTATCCGGACACTGTAGAACATCTTACTGACCTACATTCAGTAGTTTAGTAGACAAAGAGACATTTTCAAGGGTCCTATATCTTTTATGCGTTTATAAGAAGTTTTCTTGTGTACTGCTCACTAACTTATACCACAGCAAATTTTTATCCTCGACAATTCACAGACCCGTTACTTATCCGGCATCCATGCTTGATGGAACTTCCCACTTTCTTCTTTTCCATAAAACAGTCAAGAAGATAAAGAAGTTAGAACTCAAAATGTGAGCACTATAAAGTGTAATATGTCCAACCTACCCAGTTAAAAAAATTGAAAAAAAAAATTACAAAGGTGCACTTATATGAAATTTAGGCCTCTAAATTAAAATGAAGTTCGCACACTCCTCTCTTCCGCTAAATTTTTGCTCCCTGTTGCAGAATATTAAATAAGCAAAATCAAGCGAAAATGTATTGCGCGGAATTAATCTTCTTTGTTTGGAGTCCAAAAATAAAATGAGGATGAATCATAGAGAACGGAACTACAGAGCATCTAGCCGACTGCCTGCTTATTTCGTCAAAGATTTATCGCACACATCAGAGACTC
This sequence comes from Hermetia illucens, assembly GCF_905115235.1. Lineage (NCBI taxonomy): Eukaryota > Metazoa > Arthropoda > Insecta > Diptera > Stratiomyidae > Hermetia > Hermetia illucens. The sequence continues at coordinate 78,509,014 of NC_051851.1, forward strand.
TAAGTCCCCAAAAAACACGAGAAACTACCATGGACACCCTACTCTACAAGACTTAGGGACACTTGCTTCTAAGGAGAAGATGTGTAACCTAAAAGTTAAAAAACGGAGTCAAGTGAACTTGTAGCCTAGCCGGAGACAATTTGGAGAAACTATTGTGTCTTTACCCGACACATCAAAACGAAGTTTTGAGCCGAAATGGAGCCCCACGTTGGGCGCCATTTGTAATGACAAACCTGATGGGCGATGATCCGAAGACCATCCTGAATGCCGGAGCTATCTTTTGACCATCCTCCATCTCGTAATATCATTACGAAACACATGCCATCCTTATTTCTACATAAATAAAGGTAATAATAATATACTGCTAAATTGAGAAATTTTTCAGAAAAGTCCTCTTAAGTTTATCCTAGATGTGCACAATAGGCGTGTGTAGAAATGCTACTATACTACTACGATACACTGAAAGGTTTGAAGAAAATCCTACTTTTATTTTTCTTTTTCGTGAAAATTTACTGCACCCGAAGAGGTCATCCTTAGATATTTCTACGTGATCCTTATATGTATCAGTACCAGAATAAAGTCAACACGGCCGCACGGGAGCATTTGTTTTTTGTCTTTAGTCTTTGTTAGTTATTTACATATCAGCTAATCGTGACATATACATATATATGCGCACGTAGTTTATTTTCTGAATAGCAGTGATAATGGGGAGAGAAAAATATTATCAGCTACATACCTGCTGCATCAAATGGCCGCTCACCACCCCTACAGCTGCATAGTATGGCCAGGTTTGTTCACAAACTACTCCGCATGTGACTAAACCTGAAATCATCGCTGCTGAAAACCCAGATAGCCATAATTTTGTGTTATCGCCGAACCTCAGAGCAGTTGATTTGATGCCAATAGATAAATCGTCAGTTTTGTCCTGTAGTGAATAATGTGGAATTAGTCATATTTTCTTAATTTAACATAGAATAGCCTAACCTGATGTGCATAGATCGTATCATAAACGATTGTCCAACAAATTCCTGCGACATAAAGCGGCAAGCAAGCCGTCAAGGAGACCTCACCCTGCGTTGCACTCCATCCCAGTAATGCTCCCCAGTTGAAGGCCATTCCCAACATTAACTGGGGCCAATATGTTATCCGTTTCATCAAGGGATATGTGATAACTAAACCTAACGAGCTGGCACCCAGTAGTATTGAGTACCAATTCAGTTGCAGTAACACCAGGAGGCCTAAGCTCAGTTGCGCCGACAGAAATACAACCGCATCAAACTGCCTAACTTCGCCACTAACGAGCGGCCTTGATTTAGTTCGCTCCACTTTGGAGTCGATATCTTTGTCCCAGAGATCGTTAATGGTACATCCAGCGCCTCGCATTATCACTGCCCCGGCCCCAAAAAGAGCCAGCATCAGAGGGTCAGGCCAGCAGCCAGCTGGTGCACTGAGACTTATACTCCATGCGCAAGGCCAATACAGTAACCATGACCCTGAAATGGAGAAGGTTAGGAGTTCGCATGCTTCCAGAGGATCAAATATGTACCTACCAATTGGTCTGTCCAATCGCATTAGCCTGGCATATGGCCCGATGGAGGATTGGATTCCTGACAGGACACTCGCACGTGTTACTACTTGTGTTGACTGCAAGTCTCTTGTATAGGTTGTCCCTCGGTTCTGACTATCGCTGACTGCTCTACAGCTAGTTACAACTAACGAGTTTGCAACCACCTTTTGCTTGTTTACATAATGATAACGACAATTGGAACTCAAAATACGACTGCTGAATTGCCGACAACTCAATAATTTCACGTTGCGCAAAAGGACAGGCCGCAGGAAATTCATTATGTCATTTTAGTACTACTGGCAAGATTAGCTATTTGCTTGTGTTTGTTGGGTATTATTTAGGAAACCGGAATGGCACATGAGTATCCGCACCAAGAGCAAAAAAACTCGTTGACCTTGGTACCGAGCGCGATAAAGTCACTGACAGTGTTAGGGATGTAGGACGTCTTTGAACTAGGACCCTGCGGACATTTTAGAGGAGTCGAGAAATGAGCGAGTTTAAATTTAGTGAAGGAATTGATTCACACAGCGAACGAATACACTTCACTCCGAATGCTCCTCCACCTTCGCATCGTACTTTGAGGTTATTTCTTGATAGCAACCGAACTGTGACAGGCGAATTGTCATAACAAATATTCACGATAGTGGAAGGGAACGAACGGTCACGACAATACTCCAATTAGATTCGAGCGCTTGAGACTTGCTATCTATGGATGACGGTGAATTTTTTAGTCATTACTGGTAGAATTTACTCATGAAAACATAAAAAAAAACTATAATTTTGTTGTTATAGGCTCTATTTACATAACCGTATCTTCTGTCTTTAAATTATTACTTTGTGGTTTATATATGTTGGGTATGGAATGAATAAAATATTTAGCGGAATGACAGCACGATATTATTTTTTAAGGTTTTATCAGTCAATCTATCATGCTGAGGGTAACACAGATAAATCTGCACCATTTGATGTGCACCTCGAGTAATCTGCTTGTCTTCCTCCTAGAGAAAGACATCGACAACGACGCGTGGGTTGGAGACGATTGAACCATCGAAGGGCTCCAAAGTAAATATTTTAATTTATTCAACAGCACAGGAGACGCTGATCAGGACAGACCCAGAGCAAGTATTCTCGTGAGGAAGAGTCTGCACGCTTTTCTGTGCCCGAACCTGAGTTTCAGTGGCGGGGGCAGAGAACGTGTATATTTCCTCGGCTTACGTGGCTCACGACCGATCAGCTCCGCCTGAAGAACTACAACATCAAGCTGCGACGCCAATGCAAGGCATACGCTTTGGGGCAGCTCCGAAATCAACGAAAGAGGTGACTCATTCTTTTATTATTACTTCAAATCTATCGGTGTGTAACAGGGTAGTACAACAACCTTCCATTTCCTCAGCTCAGAGAACTGGAACGGTTGGGAGGAGGTCCTTGATATCATCCTAATAACCGACAATGGGATTCCTAGGGTGGAGGACTGGAGAGTGGCTGACCAGAGATCCTTCTCGGATCACAGTTGGATACTTTTCAGTCCAGATCTCGCCGCAGAGGTCTCCAAACCCTTCAAAGACCCCAAGATCGACTGGACAAGTAACAAGAACAAACTACCCGGTGCGCAAACCGGTAAGATTGGCACGATAGAGGGACTGGAGTCAAAGGTTGGGGCTCTGGAAAAGACATTCGATACCGCCTTTAAGGCCTCGTGCCCTACTAAGTACAGCCAAAAGACACTGCCATGTTGGTGGAATGAAGATCTATCCAGTCTCAGGAAGTTGACCAGAGAAATTTTCAACATCTGCCACAGGCATAAATATTGGCAGCCATACAAGGACTTCCTGAAGAAGTACAAGTCCACCATCAGGACCACCAAGAGGCGGTTTTGGTTGGACTATTGTCAGAACATCGAAAGCACCAGTGAATACGCGAGGCTCAGTAAGATTCTGTCCAAGGAACATAAGAGCCCATCCTTTCTTAAAAAGACGGAAGGCTTCTGTACGGAATCTTCTAGTGAAACCTTGGACTGCTTCAAATGCTCTTTCCCGCCAGCGAGGAGGAGTGTGAGCCAGCACCTTGCTTGAAAGGTTTGCGGCTACCCCAGCTGTGCGAGACTATCAAATCAGTAATTACCGAGGATAAGATCGGCTGGGTTATAAGCAGCTTCTTTGCATATAAATCTTCAGGCCCACATGACATAATGCCAGTTATGCTTGTTGAGATTTACCGGAGCTGCATCTCTTTAGGATACGTACCACAGTCCTGGAGACTCGCACGAGTGGTATTCATACCGAAAGCGGGAAGGCGCGGTCATGAGTCCCCGGAGGACTTTCGACCAATCATGTTTCGTGCTGAAGGTCTTAGAGCGCGTCCTGGACATCCACTTAAGAACGATTATGCAGAGAACGTTATTCTCTAAGCCCCAGCATGCCTACCTCAAAGGAAAATTCACAGAAACCGCCCCCTACGAGGAGGTAATTAGCATCGTTGAGCCGTCGCTGCAGTACAAGCAGTATATCCTAGCTGCCTTCTTGGATATAGAGGGAGCTTTCAATAACGTTAGTACCAACGCCATTAAGGAAGCCTTGACCAGTATTGGATTGGAGGGGTATCATACTAATCGGTTTATGTCTATGCTAAGTACCAGGATAATCCAGTTGGATCTGGGTGGCAACCATTTGACCAGAGCTGTGAACAGAGGCACGCCCAGGGTGGCGCCATCTCTCCGGTGCTCTAGTTAATAGTTTTGGGCGAAATTTTACGAACATTGGACAGCAGCGTGGTGAAGGTGGTGGCGTATGTCGTGATATTAGTGTGACGGATGTTTCCGTTCATTATGAGTGACATCCTGGAAGGAGCGTTGCGAAAGGTATGTTTCTGGGCTATAAGACGCGGACTCAGCATAAACCAACCAAAACGGAACTGATGCTATTCACCACCAAGCAATGATCTCTGAATTCCACCCATCTCGGCTGAATGAACAAAGATTGGTTCTTTTCTCTAATGTAAAGTATCTGAGTGCAATCCTGGATCCAAAGCTAAATTGGAGATTGAACATAGAATTGAGAGCTAAGAAGGCCTGTATAGCCTTCTATGCCTGCAAGAGAACCTTTGCAGTGAAATGGGGTCTCCGGCTAAGGATGGTTCTTTAGATGTACACCGCTGTAGTGCGTCTGATCCTGCTTTGAGCAAAAAATAGAATAGGATGAAGCTTAATAGGATTTAAAGAACCGCAGATGCAGGTGCCACTGGGGCTATTCAGTCCTGCCAGGCAGATGATGTACCCTTGCATCTCCTCCCCCTGGACCTCCATATTAAATATGTTGCAGCGAGAGTGCCGTCTGACTACGTGAGTTCGAATGCTGGGCAGCGAAGTCCTATGACCACAGTAACATCCTTGCCACATGCAAGCTGAAATTTACGAGAAACTTTGCCGTGGACTTTCCAACCAGGGCAAAGTGGAAAACCGGCGGCGTGTTGCAAGATTATGAGTCTTCTTTATCGATGGGGGTTTTCTCGAATACACACAGTGTATCTAAGTTGTATGGTCTCCCAAGTTTCACCAGTGTATTCCAAGCGGAAGTACTGCCGATATTGGAAGTCTGTCGATGGCTGGAGGGAGATTCGAGCTCCAAGCATAACATAGCCATTCTGACCGACAGCCAAGCGGCCCTCAAGGCCTTGGACCCAGTGACGACATCTTCAAGGCTGGTGGGGCAGTGCAGAGACGCGCTGAACCGTTTGAGCCGCATGATCAAGGTCACCCTCCTCTGGGTAGGAATATTGAGGGGAATGATCGGGCTGACGGATTGGCCTGGCGAGGCTCTGTTTGGCAGCCCTTCGGTGAATGCAGTCGGTGATTTGTTGGTGGCTGTCAGGGGCGGAGTCTACTCGCACTACCTAGCAGCCGCGGGCCTTAGATGGCGAAGGCTTACGAGTTGTGCGAAGTCAAGGAGAATTTGGCCCGCTGATAACATAGCCCGATCACGAGAGCGATTGTTCAGCTCTAGCTAGAGTCAGGCTACGGACACTGGGTAAACCATGAGAGAGTTCTCTAACTGCAGGATGGGAGAGCTGCTTTCCTTCGAGAATGCTACGGGCTGGCTCTGAAGATGCGAGTCGGCTAGACTCTCGCTCCCTGCTCTCATAACAGCAGTCACGGTCTTAAGAGTTTGTGGCATCAAAACGGCTCCTCGGAGTGGCCACTGATACCTACCTACCTACCATCTATCAAGTGCTTTTCTTAAAGGTGGTTATACCCATTGGCATAGAATTTGGTCGAGATGCCTAATTCATAAACCACCAAGTGTACAGCCACACAGTCATCAGTACAGCTTTAGGTGGCAAAAGACGAATTCAGACGTTTTTTAGTTTCTATAAAAATTAAGATTTTGCCATTACATTCAAATAAATGAATAATAAAATAATAATAGTATCACACTAAAGGACCTAGCAATAAAAGGTTCTCCAGAACGAACTTTAAAGTTGAATCAATAAGAAACTATTAATATATTTTATTAATATTAATATATTTTAAATTTACAAGAACCCCTTAATTTATGTTTGCTCAAAAACCCACACTAAGAGGACATCTTATAAATTAGTTCCCAGACCGAACTCATCGTGTTAAGGCTTACAAGTCTTATTTTCACGTATTTTTAGGGATTTTTTTAGTAGGAAGAACTAATTGGAATTCCATCCAATTATAATTGCATTACATATACATACATATTTTGAACAAAGTTTGTAAATATTTGAAATAATTTAAGCCAAAGTTACTGTCTATTAGTCCATTGAAGGTTGTAACGTGAGTTCTCCAACTGCGGGATTGGAGCGACTACAATTTTTATATGAAACCAAGAAGGTTTGAATTTTGCATTACTAACTTATTTTATAAAAGTATGAACCACAATGTAGGTGGAAATAATCAAAATTAAAAATGTTGGACCTGCTGAAACAAAAATTTCAATCTTCACAATTTTTGTTTACTAATCATGCTCTAATACACTTCAAGGCCCTGATCCAATATGGATTGTTGCGTCAACGATTATTTTTATTATTAATTATGCTAAAAAAACACAACACAACATCCCGGTTTTGTGCCGAGGTCCACCAATTCGATATCCCTAAAAGCTGTCTGGCGTCCTGATCTACGCCATCGCTCTATCTTAGGCAGGGTCTGCCTCGTCTTCTTTTTCTACCATAGATATTGCCCTTATAGACTTTCCGGGTGGGATCATCCTCATCCATACGGATTAAGTGACCCGCCCACCGTAACCTATTGAGCCGGATTTTGTCCACAACCAGACGGTCATGATGCCGCACATAGATTTCGTCATTGTATAGGCTACGGAATCGTCCATCCTCATGTAGGGGGCCAAAAATTCTTCGGAGGATTCTTCTCTCGAACGCGGCCAAGAGTTCGTAATTTTTCCGAGGAATACATGAGGACTGGCAAGATCATAGTCTTGTACAGTAAGAGCTTTGACCCTATGGTGAGACGTTTCGAGCTGAACAGTCTTTGTAAGCTGAAATAGGCCCTGTTGGCTGACAACAACCGTGCGCGGATTTCATCTTCGTAGCTGTTATCGGTTGTGATTTTCGACCGTAGATAGGAGAAATTGTCAACGGTCTCAAAGTTGTATTCTCCTATCCTTATTCTTCTTCGTGTTTGTGTTTGACCAGTGCGGTTTGATGTTGTTGGTTGATTCGTCTTGGGTGCTGACGTTGCCACCATATATTTTGTCTTGCCTTCATTGATGTGCAGCCCAAGATCTCGCGCCGCCTGCTCGATCTGGATGAAAGCAGTTTGTACGTCTCGGGTGGTTCTTCCCATGATGTCGATATCGTCAGTATAGGCCAGTAGTTGGGTGGACTTGAAGAGGATCGTACCTCTTGCATTCGCCTCAGCATCACGGATCACTTTCTCGAGGGCCAGGTTAAAGAGGATGCATGATAGCGCATCCCCTTGTCGTAGACCGTTGTTGATGTCGAATGGTCTTGAGAGTGATCCTGCTGCTTTTATCTGGCCTCGCACATTGGTCAGGGTCAGCCTAGTCAGTCTTATTAATTTCGTCGGGATACCGAATTCTCTCATGGCCGTGTACAGTTTTAGTCTGGCTATGCTATCATAGGCGGCTTTAAAGTCGATGAACAGATGGTGCAACTGTTGTCCATATTCCAACAGTTTTTCCATCGCTTGCCGCAGAGAGAAAATCTGATCTGTTGCTGATTTGCCTGGAGTGAAGCCTCTTTGGTATGGGCCAAAGATGTTCTGAGCGTATGGGGCTATCCGGCCTAGCAAGATAGTGGAGTATATCTTATAGATGGTACTCAGCAACGTGATACCTCCATAATTGCTGCACTGTGTGATATCTCCCTTTTTATGTATGAGACGTTGCCAATCGTCAGGCACTGGTTCGCTGTCCCATACCTTGAGCACAAGTCCATGAACCACTTGGCGTAACTGGTCGCCTCCATATTTAACTAATTCGGCTGTAATTCCATCGGCTCCTGGCGACTTATGATTTTTTTAGCCAATAAATTGCAAGGACTGTTTCTCCTAAACTTGGTGGTGGCAGTATTTGTCCGTCGTCTTCAGTTGGCGGGACCTCCAACTCGCCGATGTTCTGGTTGTTCAGTAGCTCATTAAAGTACTCAACCCATCGCTCTAATATGCCCATTCTGTCGGAAATCAGATTTCCCTCTTTGCCTCGGCAGGATGAGCATCGAGGTGTATAAGGCTTCATCCTGCTGACTTGTTGGTAAAACTTGCGCGCCTGGTGCGGTTGCTCCCTGTACTTTTCTAGTTCACAGACTTGTTGGTTCTCCCAGGCTTCCTTTTTCCGTCTGTGAAGTCGCTTCTCCGCTCGACGGACTTCGTGATAAGTCTCTGGGCGTGCCCGCGTTCTTTGAGAATGCAACATTACTCGATATGCGGCATTCTTCCGTTCCGTTGCTAGCTTACATTCATCGTCAAACCAGCCGTTCCGACTCCTTTTGCGGCTGGGGCCAAGTATGCTTGTGGCCGTATCCATGATAACGTTCTTCAGGTGATTGTGAAGATCATTTGTTGATGCTTCATCTCCAGGTCCTCCTTTGACTGCGGTTATTGCGGCATCCATTTCCCTCTTATAGCTGTCGCGGAGGACTGTGTTGTGAATGGCTTCAGTGTTCACTCTCACCTGATTGTCAGAGGGGATTCTTGGTGGTATTGTTATTCGAGCTCGGAGCACCATGCCAACGAGCTAGTGATCCGAGTCTACATTAGCCTTCCTATATGTTCTGACATTCATCAAGGCTGAGAGGTGGCGACGTTCGATCAACACGTGGTCAATTTGGTTGAAAGTGGCCCCGTCTGGAGAGGCCCACATATGTTTGTGGACTGCTTTCCGCGCAAACCAGGTATTTCCAACAACCATTTTGTGTGACCCTGCTAATTGAATAATCCGCAGTCCGTTATTATTTGTTTTTTCGTGTATGCTATGGGAGCCAGCGTATCGCCTGAATACGGGCTCCTTCCCTACTTGGCTGTTAAAATCCCCAAGTATGATTTTGATATCATATCTGGGACAGGCTTCGAGGATTCGTTCTACTGCCTCGTAGAAGGTATCCTTCTCCGACTCTGCAGTCCCCTCTGTAGGGGCGTGAACTCATATTTCCAAATTTTATAATGATCGTCTCATTACTCTTAGAGTTAAAATTTGCGCAAAATGTGGAAAAAGTCATTTCGAGAAAAACGCGTTCAAAAAAGCTTGTTCGAAAAGTCGCCATTTATCACTCTTAATTACAAACAAAATACAGTTACAATAAATACAATTGCACTCGTAGAAGGGACTGATGCCAAGTAATTATAAATAGGCTGTTTACATAACACTATGAGATTACGTAAGGATTACCGTCCGGGCGTTCAAGCCAGAGGCTGTATCCGATAATTGCTTGATTTTACGCTCATAAAATCGAAAGGAACATGAATTTTCCTTTAAAATTTTTGCAACGAAGCGGGAAGTTAAGTTATCGATCTATGCAATAAAAATAATTCGATCCTGAAAATCTCTTAATGTGTTTTTTATTAAAAAATTGCGCAATATTTCTGCGTTAATATAGGAGCTCTTCGGAGAAGGGTGCGGCTACTTTTAGAAAGGCTGGGCGGTTGCGTTTTGGAAATCGTTAAGCGCTCAGTATCAAATTTAGAGGTGTCCGCTTTGCAACAAGTTAAATATGCTTTTCTAAAATATGTTATATGGTTAAAAGGCTTTGCCCCTTTCGTTGGGGTTTAAGAAGTCAAAGTCTTCCTTGTTGATCGTAAAAGGCGACTGAAAGGGATGAAATTCCTGGGATTTAATGTGAGTCCCTGTCATGTAGGCAAAACCCCATATTTCTCTTCGGGCACACACATTGATTTAGAGACCAGAATCAAAGCTCCGACATGGCTGGCATTGCGGTATTGATTTATACTGAGTGCCGGTTCAGCATTCATACCAGGAGATGCGAGGCTTATGTAACACTTCTGCCGCATCTCAGGGGTATAGCGAAACTCCATGCTTGAGCCCACAAGAAATTTGCCCGCAATATTGGCATAACCACAACCACCTTGAAACTCCCACAGAGTGCCCCCACAACTGGGCTAAGAACATATTACCCTTGGAATTCTTCTGCAACATATGCTTTCAGAGGTTCTTATGGTACCAGATAACCTGCAGTCCGGTTTCGTGGCAAGAGTCACTTCAGGTGAGTTCCTTGCAGACTCAGGCCTGCTCGCTCTCCTCGAATACGTGGAGACGCACTCCCCGACGGGTTGACTGGAATCAGTTCGGCGCGGAGAACTGCAACGAAACCTTTTCACTAATTACCGCTCAGCGTACAACACAACACATAGAGCATCGCAAGACAATACTAACACAAAACACAAGAGACTTGGGACTGCTCACCACAGCCACTATGGCCGTTCGATTATTATACTGCAGACCAAGCAGCGTCTAGGAATTCCCTCCATTATGAATATATACATGAATTTATACATGGACTTAGTAAAACGCGCCTTGAGCTCAATCATGTTCAGGTACAAGGAAATACGGTCCGCAGTTGTGACTCCCAAGTATATAACTTTTTTTCGATATTTCAACCATACTACGTTCGATTTCAACGAAAGAGGACGACGAAACAGCCTTTAACATCATCGGTTGATATAGTGACTTGCGACTTTTTGAGACCATGCATTAACGATGTACATGTACTCAGCACCCCGATGCTGGGGTTCTAGTCAAGAAGAATGAGGAGATCATCCGCGTATGCTACGTATTCAACTACGAAAGTAAGCTCACCCAACGGTACATCCATCACCAGATTCCATATAAATGGGCCTGCGATAGATCCCTGTGGGGAGCCGCGCATATTCACCCACACACGCTCGTTGACACCTTGGGCGAATTCTTTTCTACCAAGGAAATAGCCCCTCCACAGAGCTAATTCCTGGCAGCCACACTCGTCAACTTTCAACATCACGGATGACCAATATAGATAATCAAATAACCCTCCCGTAGACAATACTCAAACAAACACTGGACATGGGATGGAATGACCCACTAGAAGGCTTTACGCATGACCTGAGTCTCGCCATGCTCTTTTTAAAGAAATTTCTCCCCCTCCTCCTTCAACGCGATCGTCAGGAGGCACCGAAGGCTCGGATTTTAGCAACCTACAAACACTATCACGTCATGTCAACACAGGTTCTTCGTTCATCTTGATGCTGGAAATGTCGTGCTTTCGTCTCCCTTTGCATATCCGGTAGACCCTTCCTCAAAAGGTTATCGAAATGCTCGCCAACGAATGCCTCTAGTCTTCGACGGAACACCTAGAAGTTGATCAACATCAGTATTGATAACATTTAAATGCTGCGCCCTTTGGAATCTCTTTTTCAGGCTACGAATTTCTCAACGCTTATTGCAAAGAGCATTCGCTCCTCACTTAACATGCTTTCGAGTTCTCCGTTCGGGTTTCGTCAGCATGTCATTGGCAATAGATATACATTCATTCAAGAATTCCACTTTTAGATCCGTATACAAAAGCACATACTCAGAGAGGGGAGAGTGGCTGGCTAACTCCTCCATCCAAGCTACATATTCTAACCAGTTACACCCACGGGTATTCCAACGAGTAGGCATAGTGGGGGATCAACAAACTCATTCACAACCCTATTGATCAGCTAAACTTCAATAGGAGTGTGGACACTTACATTGCATCCATTCAACAATCTCTATGTTTGGACAAACGTCTTTGATGCAGCATTCACCATGTAACGTCAGTATCACTGATGCTACTGGAGCTTTTAAATGTCTAAATATTTGACGGAGCATTCAGACAAAACAAATCGTGCTTAACAAACGTTTTAGACAATACCTCGCCCGTGCGTATGGCATGGTGGCAAGATATCACAGTGGAGAGAGCGCATTCGAGTTCATGCCTTAGCTGAATGGTGTTTCGTTAAACCGCGGAACCACATCATATAAGAACGCGATATACTGCTCCAGGTGGTCTGGGGGTGGACAGTCTATGTTTGCACATAACCACCGTTCTGAAGACCTGTGATTGAGACCCATACGCCCCACTTATTAGTGAGGCTCTCGACCCAGACGCAATCTAGACGCGTATCATTAATGACAGCCGCCTTTACTGATTCGCATACCTGCAGACAAGCCCCTGATGCAGTCACTAACTACCCACGGTTCCTGCAACATGGTAACATGCCCACGGATGTGTTGACGGAGATCGTGCATCATGGCAGTTGTTCTAGCGCAGCTCAACTGCAGCAGTGTGAGCGATATGGCGTTTAGTGGCGGCCATCAACCCTAGCCACCCTTGCGACGTAAATAGGTAAATAGGTAGCCATATGGTCCTTAGCACGACAGTCAATCAAACTGTGATCAAACAAACAGTGGTCAAACCCAAGACACTTGTAGTCAAACCATTTCCCTTTCCCTTTCGGTGGACGTCAACTTGTCGATCCCTGCGTGTGAATCCTCTATGACAGCGTTGTTGACTGCCTGAGTAACCAACCCTATTAGGCGACTAGCAATTTTCATCTCTTTCTTAAACTGCTCGAAGGACATATTGTCTTCCAATTGGTTATTGTGGACGTGAATCTGCTGCATCAGTTCATCAGCACTGATGCAACAGTGCACATCATGTATGACGGCATGAGCTCCCAACTTCTGTGCCACTACAACCTCCAATCCATGTTCGAAGAACTTTGGGTTGTCCACAACCTTCAACGTTGCTTTTAGGAAGGCACCCGTAAGGTCACACCTTCCCCCCACACTTCAACGGGTTCACGGTATGAACCTTAACTCCCAGCGTCGGAACTACTTCACGCTTCTGCTTTTTAACCACCACCGACCTTGTCTCGGCTGACCTATGAACCCCGGGTAATGCGCCAGCAGCGGAGTCAATTGGCTACCGCCACCTACCAACTCATTCAAAGGCGAAGGGACGAACTGGCCACCCCCCGCAGCCATTAGACCCTCCGCCCTCTCTTTATAATGGGGTACCTTCTCGTCAATCTTGCTAAGCAAACCGCTGTACTTCATAATGAGTTCGACATCAATTCCCCCATCGTCTCATTTGAAGCGCCACTTCTCAATAAGAGCGCCACTTCTCAATAAGATACTAATAAGCATATCGCCTATACTCTTCCCTGAAGCCATCTGTCCACATTCAATCTTTCTCAACAGGCGAACTAGAAAACTAGAGAGCTCGTTCTTCTTCCCCTTCGTAGAACCCCCCTTCCTCCTATCTCCAATCGTTTCTTTTCGACTGGAAGTCGAGTCGCTATCTGTGCTGAGTGTCCGCATCTTACAATTTTTACTTTCCACTTTCTTTTTAGCGGCGGCCATTACCGCCACAACCGCTTTTTCCAAGTTGGCATGGGAACTGGCCCACAGTCGTCGAGAGCCTCCATTTCGCCCTCGCTCGGCGTCCCGCACCCTTTATCTGCCGGTTCCTTGTCAGAAAGTTTTCGACAGTATGAACAGGGAGTGTATTTTGGGGGGAATTCCGCAAGAATTAATAGCTATTATCAGAACCACATATTACGGCGTAAAACGTCACGTGCTGCACCGATGTAGCCGAGGTCCAAAGCCGAGTCCGCCAGGGTTGCATTTTGTCACGGATACTATTTCTTCTTATTATTGGTAACGTTATTCGTGCTACCTTGTCCGGATAACGAAGTAAGTTTAATGGACGATGACATCTTTCCTCACAGACCTCGAATACGCTGACATATGTTTACTCTCTCGCCTCTGTCATCAGGTCATGGACCTTGGCCTAATGGCTCTGTATTTGGAAAGAGAGGCAACTAAAGTGGAGTGAAGATATACACCAACCAAACCAAGGTTCTCAGCTTGTGTTGGTAAATGGGAGTGGCCCCATTGTTACTTGAAAGCTCCAAGCCCTCGTCAACACTTATCTGTGTCGTATCTGCGGAGTACACCTTCCTGATACTATTCCAAATGAAGAAGTAGATTTGGGTGCAGGCCTATCACCCGTACGTGATGTGATTGAAAGGTGGAAGTGCAAGTGGATAGGTTACATATTAAGTAAGGCGAAGCGTCAATTGCATTGCAGTCGAATCTATTCTTCTAAGATAGTCGACGAGTATGTGTGGTGGGGGTGGGGATTTCAGACATGCAGAAGGGAGGTGTACATTTTTTTTCACCAAACATAATCATGTGGGGTATCAAATGAAAGGTTTTTATTTGTACTTTCCAAAGCTCTTATTTGTGTCATTTAATACAAAATGGGGACGAGTGGGGACTGGAATAAGCAATAATAAATGTAACATACTGAAACCCCCTTAAGTTTATCCTTTTGCGGTAATATAGATTGTAGCATAGAGCAGTGCGATTTTCACCAAATATGGTGGAAGTTTGGGGAGAATTGCACTATTACGAAGACAGTTATAATAGGTCAAGGTTGTCTTTTTTGTGTAAATTAACTGTACTCTAAGACTGAATGCCAGTATGAGATTAAATTGAAAAGTCCGACATAGTAAACACATTAGCACGAGTAAATGGGGTAAATGCACACCTAAATATTCTCACGTTAGAAATACATAAAGCTTTTGTTAAAATAAAACCTTATAAAAATCGGTTTACTGTCTGTCTGTCACATGCATTTTTTTCAGAGATGATTACAGCGATCGACACCAAGTATGCTGAAATGGTGGGAACTGTGAACGCAGTGAGTTACATCCTTCTACGTCGAATGTAACGGGGTCCCCATACATGCAAACGGGGGGTGTACATTTTTTTTGCCACCAAATACAGTCATGTGGGGTATCAATGAAAGGTCTTGGTTAGTGCTTTGCGAAGTTTTTGACATGTTGACATTTGATAGAAAGGTGGGGAGTGAGGAGGGCGACAGTGATCATTTCTTTAACGGACCCATTCTCAAAAACTACCCGATCGAAAAATCTGAAAAAAAATTCCAGAGGCTGTCACTATATGGTGCCTAGTTTCCGAAATAACCTCCATACTGATATCTGTTCAAATAAAGTCAATAATAGTATATTACTATAACTTTCAGTAATAGGGTGCAAAACCTCCCTTAAGTTTATCATGGAACCACGAAATTTAGCAGCAAAGTTATAATACGTTAAATTTGTCGCTTCTTTGCAAATTCAAAACTTATGTCAATATCACGCGAAACTGCATATTCTCACATATTATATGCATATATTACGTGCTAGGTATTAATGGGACAGAAATACACAAAACTTTTCATAGCTAAAGCGTCCAGTTTCCGGTTTCCGGACTTGTTGGATTTCCGCTACTTCCGTCTACAAATTTTTTAGCATCTCGTCTTATATGGTTAGTATGTATCTGCAGGAGGGATGGGAATTCCCACCGGCCGAACGAATGGGGATTCCCATCGGTCTAAAGTTTTCTTGAGTGCCCGGGGCTCCATCTTATAAAAGTCTTCCTGTATCTTTACTTATTAAAATGTTAGGTTAAAACCATAAGGCCCCAAGAAAGCAGAGAATTGGGACAAAGCGTCGCAATTGTGCGATTTGTAGTGAACATTTTTCACGTAGACTTCTTGCCGCCCTCCTTTTCTTACTATTTCGACAAAGGTTAGCATTAATTGATGCTTTCAGGTTCCCAAAATTGTAAAATGTTCCGTTTACGGGAAAAACTTCATTTCACATTTGAGGGAAGATTTTTATTTCACACATTGATTATTTGAATTGTACATTGAATTTGGACACATAAAATTCAGAGCTCAAAACGTACATTTTCTCGCGAAAGAAGGCCTGTATTTCGTCTTTTCATAAATGTTCTTGTTAACAGGCTTTTCCAAAAAAACTTTCAAAATTAAATTTGCTCACAAATCGCTGCGGTGTTGGACTCAAAAGTAACCTTACGAATGTATAGGCTAGCCAAAAGATTGAATACAGTGTTCCCATTACCGCCATAATTGGTCCAAAAACGATAATATTCAAATTGTTAGTTTTATCCTTTCTGACAATTGATGACAGTCCCCATTGTATCCAGCATTTGATTAAAAAACGATCCGAGACCCTTTTAAAGTTGTCCATGTATTTGAAAGAAACTGTTAATATCTTTCCCATTGTGAAAATCACAAGGGTGGAAAATAAAGCAAGGATGCGATATTCAACGTCAGACCAGTTGCGCGTGGGGGGTTCTTTCAGTGATGTCTTAGCAAACGATTCCACCTCTAGGCACGATTCAGGTTCAACGGTATTCTCAGACCCAGACCTGAGACGTAGTCCTGATGACTTCGTTTGAAGTGAGATGTCTGAAGGCAGAGCAAGGTATTGTGGTCCAGAATTGAAGGTGGACGAAGTCAACATAGGAGTTGAGAATTTATTCCCATATATGTGATAAAGGGGATCTTTGCCTTTGCATCCATATATATTTCCCACAATGGGGCATTCGTGCATTTCGTAGTGAGTAACCTTTTGACTATGAATCGAAATGGAACTTGGAGTTTTCCGAAACTTGCCCATGGAATCATACCTCATAGGATATTCAACCAAGGAACAGTTTTCATTGCACGATGAGTTGCTAGGTGGACCGACTGGCGAATATGAATTGCTGTTCAAGCATGTCTCATTCGCTTTCTGTGCTACTTCGTGTTTCATGATGAGAGCATTCACTCGATCCTGCTTTTCGCGCACGTTGTCGTCTGCTTTATTGTATTTGACCGATTTTTCCAATTGAGGATTATATGTTCCTCCGTCACTTGTCGAATTGTTTCTTCTGGGTTTAAGCTGTTGCAAAAATACAGCAGCTCTCTCGTAGACCATTAATGGCGAACGTTGCTGATTGAGTAAGTCCTTTCCCGATTTCCTGATAGCGCAATTATCTCCAAATTCAGATTTACCATTATTCGGAATTATTGGTCGGAATAAAACTGAATCCATCTTTTTGCATTCTAGTTTGGACCGTAGCTTGGGATAACCAAAATGCGTTCTATAGAGCAAATGGTAGAACCGAAATTGGATAATTTTTTTTTGTTAAATATTTAGATATTAAAAATATATATAGTTTCGGCTGTGTAAAAACAAATTGAAAGAATGAGAAAAGAGTTCCCAGCAGAATTATTATGTGTTTCGACTATTGTCAAAAATGAATGATTGAAAGAATGTTGAAAGCTACTTCGACCGTTAGTTTAAATTTGTGCACATAAGTTTACAGGAATGTGCTACATTTTCTTTCAAAGTTGTGATTTGAATGATACTAACCCCCAAAGTTTCGGAGGCATTTACTTTCGGATTAATAAAACACATACTTATTCCCAATCAATGGCTGCAGGTGGGAACGCTGTGATGGTTAGGTTTCATAGATGTTTCTGAATGGTTTCGTACTTGTCTCGCGGCGGTTCGCTTATATCTTGGATACAACTTTGAAATGGTAATAAAAGAAGGGTTTCATTTAAAATAAAATAGGAAACAAATATTATTATAATGCGACAGATTAGCTTTGGATGTCCATAAAAGAGTGAAGATTTTATTTTGATGTTCATAAAAGAGTGAGGCGGTCTAAGGGTAGTATGGGTCCCAGGGCGAAAGGTGGATTGGTACCCATGATGGCGCATAGAACCTGGAAGAAGCCTACTTAAACAACACCAAGAGCTCTACGATCAAACTCTATCTTCACCTCCACGTGGTGATCCTTGGGAGTACTTTTTTAACGAAAAACTGCAGACGGAGAAGAATGAAGACATGTCTCCCGGGCCTAAAAACGGAACAAATTGTACCAGCTGGTTTTCCAGGTTGGGGGTTGGGTAGGGTTGACGAAAACGGAATAGCGATTTGCGCATTTTCTCATGGAACGTGCGTTCCCTGTATAGACAAGCTAGCCGATACCCTGTCTCAATATAAAGCCGACGTAACAGCGTTGTAAAAGATGCGCTGAATAGGGACCGGTTTCCTGGGGAAGAACCACCACACCATATATTACAGTCGCCATCCAGTAAACCATGCTCCTAGTCAGCCAAAAAATGAAGCCCGCTCTTATCGGCTTTAAAAATATAAGTTAAAGGCTATGTACTCTGCGTTTGCGAGGCAAATTTAGAAACATAAGCCTCATAAACGTTCACGCCCTTACAGAGGAGACTGGACTTTTTACGAAGCAGTTAAGCGCATCCTCGAAGCCTTTCCCAAGTTTGATACCAAAAGCATACTTGGGGATTTTAACAGTCAAGTAGGGACGGAGCCCGTATTCAGACGATACGTCGGCTCCCATAGGTTACATAAAGATAACAATGATAATGGACTGCGGACCTATTTAGTTAACTGTATCGCATGAAATATTTGCTAGAAGTTCCTAGTTTGCGCCGAAAGGGGTCCACAAACATACATAGGCCTTTCCAGATGGAACCATTTTCAACCAAATTGACCCACGTGTTGATTGAACGCCGCACCCTCTCAGCTTTGATGAATATATAGGGGGGCCAATATAAACTCGGATCACTATCTCGTTGACATAGCGCTCCAGGCTCGAATTATGACACCGCCTACAATTCCCTTTGATAATCAGGTGAGAGTGAATATTGAATCCATCCACAACACAGTCCTCCGAAACACATATAAGTGGGGAACGGATGCCGCAATAACCGCAGCCAATAGATGTCCTGGAGATAAAGCATCAACAAATGATCTTCATAATCACCTGAAGGGCGTTGATACGATCAACATACTTGGTCCCAGCCGCAAGAATAGTCGGAACGGCTGGTTCGACGATGAATGTAAGCTAGCCACAGAAAGGAAGAATGCTGCATACCGAGCAATGTTACGTTCTTAAAGAACGCGACAGACGGAAAAAGGAAGCCTGTGAGAACTAACAAGTCTGTGAATTCGAAAAATGCAGGGAGCAAACGCACCAGGGATGCAAGTTTTACCAACAAGTCAGCAGGATGAAGCCTTATACACCTCGGTGCTCATCCTGCCGAGATAAAGAAGGAAATCTGATTTCCGACAGAATGGGCATATTGGGGCGATCGGTTGAGTATTTTGATGAACTGCTCAACAACCAAAATATCGGCAAGTTGGTGGTCCCAGGTCCCAGGTCGCCAGGATCCGATGGAATTACTGCCAAATTGGTTAAATATGGAGACGACCAATTACACAAAGTGGTTTATCAACTGATGCTCAAAGTATGGAACAGCGAATCAATGCTTGACGACTGGCAAAGAGGCATTATCTGTCCCATACATAAAAAAGGGGATATCACGCAGTGCAGCAATTATAGAGGTATCATGTTGCTGGGTACCATCTATAATATATTCTCATCATTGGCCCATGCCAAAGAGGCTTCACTCCAGGCAAATCAGCAGCAGATCAGATTTTCTCTGTGCGGCAAGCGATGTTAAAAATGCCGGAATATCGCCATCAGTTTCACCATCTTTTCAATGACTTTAAAGCCGCCTATGATAGCATAGCCAGGGTAAAATTGTACACGCGGCCATTGCCTATTTCATAGGGATCGGTCTATAGAGATTCAATTTTATTCAGATTTAATCTGAGACCGCATTGCATGAGGCGATTGCTCTATTTTTAGACAAGCTTCTCGAGATCATTTTTGCTATTAGACGCTAGGAAAACATCACCTGCATAAAGTAGTGTATAAGGCACTGGACATTGGATTTCCGTGTGACGGTATCCAAACCAAAAACAAAGAGAAGGGGTGAGAGGGTACTTTCTTGATAAACACCGGCGGGAACACGAAGCCGTTTGGAACAGGCGCCACACTCCGAACTTTACTTTTTGGATCATGGTAGAGCAATTTAACCCAGCGCACGAGTTCTTCTGCCACAAGGTGCTGTCGTAGAGCATACCAGATGAGTTCGTGTGGAACACGGTCAAACGCTTTCTCCAGATCCAGAAATGCAATGTTGAGAGGGCGGATGTAGCAGCTTGATTCATGGTTATTTGAACGACTTCGTGAATACGGTTGTCAAGAATGCGTTCAAAAATCTTCATTGTATGGGGCAGTAACCGGATCGGACGATAATTTGAACATTCTACTGGACTACCTTTCTTTTTCCTCATTGGAACTGTGGTACTTTCTTGCCAGTCACCATCTCTACCTTCCTGAATAACCCGATTGAAGAATTCACTGAGCTTGTCAGGTTCCAGCTTTGTGCTTTCCACCTCGGAAACCTTCAGAGAGCGCAATGTTATCAATGTATAGAGTGTGTGGGCTACCAAAATGGAGAAGTCTGTAGCCACTTTTATCGCGTTGGTGTTGTAGTTCACAGTTTTTGACACCAGACAATCAGGTTTCTTGTAAAGCGTAAATATCAATGCGCCTTTTTCGAAGAGGTCTTGCGAATTCCTCGCTTTTTCCATTAAGGGTGCCAACATTTAGCGTGCAGATACGTATTTGTTTTGTTTGGACTAATTTACATACATCCTGACGCCGTCTATGTATCAAGAACCCTTGCTCATTTCACGACAAGAGCGAGGTCTTAGTATTTTTCTGAGGCATATGACTGAACAGGATCATTTTGTTTTAAAAGAAATTAGATGCATTTTCTTGGTTGGCATATCGCTGGGCCTGTCACCAAGAGAAATCAGGTAGGATTTAGCATAACGGAATAACTCCAACTTTCATATACTTTATTTATCTCTTTCCCTCATTTCAGCAATTTATTTTTGTTTTACAGAAAATAGTACAAAATACGTTGCCTCAAACCCTCCTGGGCTTGGGATTAGCATGCTATGAATTTGATAATGCGGTTGTCTTTCCCTTGCTCATTCTATAGTCCTCTTTTGTTTCTGAATTTGGTTAGATTCTACTGCTTTTTCTTTGTAGGTAGGGGTCGCAATTTTGTCTTAACTTGAACTGTTTATATAAATTGGATTGTTCCGTCTCCTTCGGCATTTAGAAGTAGACTTGGTCCTGACTTGTCGTTCTTTTTCTGTTTGGTTTTTCTTATTTATTTTTATTAATCGGTCCATATGTAATCTCAATGCAATGTCTAACTGCCAAGTGACCTCGATAGGCATGTAAGGCCTCTTACCCTGATAGATTATCCGGTACCGCAGAGGCTTCCTTTGTACGGGATGTAAAATACCCTCGATTGCGGTTTTTCGATTACCGTTTTGGTTTGCCTACTATACTGCCTCCGTAACACGCCGGCCGAAGCAGAACTAATTTTTGGCTTAGGATTGACAGAGTCCTGACTCCGGATCTACTTGATAATGAACGGGGGTAAATTGACACCTGGACTGGACCGGTCGTCGTCTGGATACGAATTTAGGGCTCCCTCAATTCTGAGACAAAAAAGTTGAATAGGATAATGGAAGCTTGAATGAGGGAGAATCAAGAAGCATAGTTGATAATATCATTGTATTTATGAACACGTTTTAGCGTCTTTAGTGACATTTTTTCGTAATGCTAAGGCGAAGAGTTACTGGTATACGGTCATAAAAGGGTGAACGCTTGTCGTTCAAGGGATTCTACGAAAATTCGAATTGGTACCTAACGCCTTGTTGCGAAAAGTGCATGGAACTTTCAGTTGCAGATATCTTTCAGGTTGAGGTTGCATAGCAAACAAGTAGCAACTTCTCGTGGTGACTGCTGGAACCTGCCTTCTGACAGGTTAAGAGTGTTTTTGGTCGGATTGGTTTTATTTAAGACCTTTAGACTGGTGACCGAATTAACTCGGGTGATTTTCTTTCACGGAATATTCACTAGTCTTAATTTGAACTCTATTTTAAAAATATTATGACTTTCCAACTGGGAAACTACTATCGTCAAAATAGGCGTAACGAGTGCCAGTCGTAAGTCGCTGAAGTCCGTTTTAAGAAAAAGTGGCAGAAAAGTATTGATAGTCTGGGAAAGATTATCAAGAATAAAGTGGTCGCCCAATGAGCGGGAAGAAAAGGATGAAGAAAAGCACTTGCAGATTGTAAAAGCAAGACAATAGCGGCCATTTAACAGCGCACGTTCTTCGTAGCCCTTCACCGAAGTGGCCTGGCATCATCTTCAGGTACCGCTGTTGCTGTTGAGTGGATAGCACGATATATTGAGACAAAGGAGCTCTAGACAGTGCTATCTTTTTAATACCAAAAGTACTCAATTTAGTGTCTTTTTAAGTTCAGCAGTACCTAAGTATTTCTTTTCATTTTTCAGTATTATTTAGGTACTTTTCAACAGAAACGGAAATGAAGTTAATATTTGGCGATATCATATTTTGCTGAATAACAGAATGACTGAAAAGTTGAATAGGGAAACTTTCGCTGTACCGGTTTCGTTGATATAACCCCCCCAATAACTCATTAAGTTGGACATAAAGTGGAATAACTTACTGTGGAAGTTGGTATTTTGCGAACAACGCGACGTCATCTACAATTTACATAGAAGTCGGTTCAAAAACGCCATGATATTGAAAGATGTGATGACTTGCACGAAAGGACAGGTTTACTTTTAGAGCATACGCAAAGTATGTATTGTGGCAAGCCCGGTTTTTTATCAAAGTTAGATTTTTTCATCAAAGTACGGTTTCAACTTGGTGGTGGGCTGCGATGCCAGTGCAAAGCACACACTGTTGGGCAGCACGAATCTCTTTTCGATTATATTATTAGTACTAACGTATCGGTGTTTACTGAGAGATTTGTGAAGGCTGGGGAGCTCCTTGGAGAGTTGAGAACTGTCACAAATCAGAGATCATTATCGAATCATAGTTGAATAGTTTTTAATCTCAACCTTAAATTAAAGGTTACGAAATCATTTAGGAGGACTGATTTGTGGAAGAGGTCAAGTTATCAGGGCAAAAGTACTTCTACTGGTAACATTTATATCATAGACCAAGCGGACTCAAAGGCTCAGAGGACAAATCTGTCCAACCTAAGGAAAATTACTAAGGTTTTCAACATTTGCAATAAGTATAAATCCTGTTAGCCATGCTTGCCTGGACTATTGTCAAAACATTCAAACCATTAGCAATTCTGTGAAATCTTAAAAAATCGGATGATTGCCGGTCGGATCTTTTGGCGAAATTTTGGAGCTGTTCTTCAGGCACATTTTCTCGGGAGCAAAGACGCTTGTGGGCTAAAACCTCGTTTCGAGGTCAGGCAGTCCCGGTTGCCAGAAAATATTAGAAGGATTTCCCAAAGGAAAAAATCAGTTGGGCAATAAAGAGGTTTTCAGCATATAAATCCTGTAGTCCAGGCAATAGGCTTATTTCATGCCGGGTAAACATTCACTGGAGTTGTATGGTATTTGAGCACGTACCACACACCTGGATATGCGTGCTATAGTTTTTATACCGAGGGAGGGCGTTCGTGACTATGAACCCGTGAAGGATTTTAAATCAATTTCACCCCTCTTGTGTTGAAAACTTTACAGCGTATCCTGTCATCCACGTAAGGATGATTACGGAAGAATTGCATATTTTCAACTGTCAACGCAGTATTTAGTAGTACTGAACCGACATTAAATCACAAGCCAAATATATTAGTAGCCTTCTTGGACATACATGCAAGTAGCACTCAGTAATGTTAACACCAAAGCCAGCTAAGATGCTTCAAATAAAATAAGATTGGAGAGGTGTCTTACGCATTAAAAACCAGGATAAGTCAATCCGAAAAGCTCAGTGGTTAGAACACTGGGTTGTCATACGGAAGGCCGCAGTTCAAATCTCGCTGGTGGCAGTGGGATTTGTATCGTGACTTGACTTCGGATACCAGTCGACTCAGCTGTAACTGAGTACCTGAGTCAAATCAGGATAATAATCTCGGGCGAGCGCAATGTTGACCACATTGCCTCCTACAGTGTACTGAAGTGTACCGTTACGGTCTTGAATGAAGTGCTCTAACACACTTCAAGGCCCTGATCCAATATGGATTGTTGCGCGAACGATTATTATTATTATTATAAGTCAATCCAATCGGGGGCAGCCATTCGACCAGGATCGCGAAAAGGGGGACGCTCCAGGGTGGCGTCGCATTTTCGAAACTTTGACTAATAGGCAAGAAAAATTGTCAGATTGAAGGTATGCTGACCATGTCGTGATATTAGTATCAGGGAAATTTCCCGCCGATATTAGAGAGGGTGCTAGAAAAAGTGAATCTGTGGGAGAAATGAGGGCTCTGCTGGTAAATGGTTTTATGAATGTACACATCTTGTTGTGTAGGAAGTACAACAGGACTAAATTGGTAGGATCTGAAAAATCGCGTTTTTTTTTGCAACGGAGTCTTTCAACATATTCCTGCATGTTATAGGATCCAAAACTGATTACCCTACATGCAGGCTGGACTTCAGCAGAAACTTTACCACGGGATTCCTAACTAGGGCGGAGTAGAAAACTGGCGATGTATCTAAAGTATCACAAAGATTGTCACAGAGCACTATCTAAAAGGGGACAATGTCATGTCAGCATCCCTATAGACGAACTAACGAAACTGCGGCGAAAAAGGGAAGATCCTCATGCGTTTCTTTTCCAGCTCTAGATTGAAGCAGACAACCAACGCTCAGAAAACTCTAATTGTAGGGTGCTATCTTTCTTGAAATCCACGGGCTGGATCTAATACCGGGTCTACACGCTTCCCACCTGCCGCAAACCAAACCTTTCATAAATATTTACCTTGATTTTCCATATCAATATCGTCATCGTAAACAAATGCGTTACATTAGTCATAGACGTGCAACCAAGTTCAAAAGCAAGTTGTTGGTTGGCGCCAGATTAGACGTGTGTGGGCAAGTTACGGTTGCTGTAACCTAATCGTCTAATCTCGCTGCAACGGCAATTTGTCGACAAACGTGCAATCTCCTTGTAACCAACAACTTACTTGACAACTTGCTTGCAAGTATGTGGCTAGCATTAAACGGGCTGAACATGTTTGCCGCTTGCCGCAACCCAGCGGGAACCAAATGCAGAACTTCCTTAGAGATTCATTTAGAATTAATGGCAATTGATCTTAAAGGAATCTGTGAGCGAATGATGCTTCAAAAT
Source organism: Hermetia illucens (assembly GCF_905115235.1). NCBI lineage: Eukaryota > Metazoa > Arthropoda > Insecta > Diptera > Stratiomyidae > Hermetia > Hermetia illucens. The sequence goes on from NC_051851.1 coordinate 78,534,050, forward strand.
TCCTCTATAGGAAGCTTGGTGGAAATACATGCGCATATGCATTTTTATTCTTTTGTTTCTGTTTTCGCACTTGAGCTTTCTGGAAAATAAAGAGAAAATATTTTTTTGGATGCATTTGTTTCTTGTTGGGCAAGACCAAACTTCCACAAGGTTCGGTCACAAACTGCAATTCACACCGGTCCTTCATCTCGCACATCCTTTGATTTGTGCGAAAAACTGACACTTCGTCGGATCGGCACCAAGCGCTAGCTACCAAGCCAAACACACTATCCACACGTTTGCAATACGATGGTTTTTAGAGGTTTGGCAACCGTGTGGATGCAGAAGATCGCCTACAAGTGGTAGCAACTAAGCTAAGCACCCTATCCACGCGCTTGTGACTTTTTCTTAAGGCTTGGTAAATATGTGGACCGGAGATGAGATTCAGAGTCTCGTCCAGATTGTGCTCCGTTACGCAGCACTTTTCCCTAAGCAGTCCCTTGAGAAGGAGAAAGGTTCACCGAATGCGTTGTTGGCTAAACTGTTTATACAAATTTTCCTTGATCTTGAAATGCATCGGCCAACTCTTGTCGACTCTGGGAAAGGAAATTATAACTTTTAAGTGGCTTGCAGTTTGGGCTTAGTTCATCTTTAAAAGTTATCAGATAGCTCCTTACAGACAATATCACAAACAAACGATTAGAGGATCATTTTTAAGCGCAGCTATCGAGAACAAGAATGGGCAACATCACTTTATTATACCAGAACCAGCTTCTTGGATGAACTAAGGCGCATGCCTGCACCTAAGCTTAAGGTCATTAGGTCAGGTATATTAGGTAGGTAGGTAGGTATATTATATTAGGTCTTCGTATTTCCCCAAGGATGAAAAGTCAATAGTTGATTTTGGAGAGGTTCCATAGGTAATGTTTGGAGCCTCTTGTTTGATGGGTAGTTGTGAAGCAACTGGCGTTTTGATAATGCGTACTGGAAATGATAAAGTGTTTCATACCGATAATGTGCACCCGGCACCAATATTTTCGAAATTCGATTCGAATTGAATTTTGCACACGTTTTTCTTCAGGTGGGTTCATATAGTGATTTTGCAACTTTGCACACCGAACCAACTTGAACTCGATGAGCTCCGGGGGTAACAACAATCCTCAAGTTATTTTCAATTGAAAACTCAAAGTGAAATGTTGGTCCCAAGTCATATATAATAATTAACAATGACTACTTAATATTATATACAATTTTTATTATGAGATCTTTATCTGTATATGTGAAATTGGCAAGAAAGTAAATCAGCTACCGATATGGATTTAAGAAACAAAAATAAATTCTTTCAGACACTCATTTGTGGACTCAGTGTGGACTGTTCGTAGACAACAACGACTATATAGCCACCTGAGTGCGTTATTCGTCTGTGACAAATTACCTAGATAAGAAATGAGATAAATTACATAGACAAAGTGATAATTCATAATTGTAATACTGATTCAGTTACCAGTTTAATTTAATAATTCCATATCAGTTTGGGCGGCTTAGAGCCAAGTATGTGCACTATTGCCGTATAAAAGGCTGTGAACAGTTTATACATTCCTTAAAATATTGTTTGACCGTCAGTAAGTTTGTATATTGAACTTAAACAGTAGAAACGATTGGTTGGAACATTACCGCTTAAAACTATTCACAAAATGGACAGTCCTTGTAGGATGAACATGTATGTAAGTACATAAGTGATCCGCAGATTTTCTTAATCATTTTCATTTATTCCAGCAAATATAATAGATTTGGGCTTAATGATCCTGGGTGGTGATTTGTTGTAAATTTTCCCCTTAATTCTTTAAACAATAAAATCAAGTGCTAAATATTTCATAAGCCATTTTATATAATTGGTGATTCGTTCCTCTATAACAAAGTTTAAACATACATGATCTCAAAATTTCCTTTGCATCTTCCCCTATACCTACATAGCATCTTAAATGGCTCCGAACAGTTTTTTTCATAGATTGATTTAGTGCACATTCCACACTCAAACCCAATCTTACTGATATTCTATGAATGAGATTAGATTTTCACGTTCAAAGTGTTTTAAAGTCATTGTAATGGCCCCAAAACATTAATTTATGTCCGTTTGTTAGTTTTCGGTTCATTGCAAAAGATACTAATAATGCATCTAATTTATGCACTTAGCTTGTGTCATTATAACCATGACTAAACTTTAAAAACACATAGTTTTGATAAAGTTCTTTGAACTTACTTTGATTCAATTAGGCCGAAAAATTCAGTCTAACATTTCGAAGTGTAACTTATCTGTTCTGATAACGTAGGCTAGTCCAGATTTTATCTTTATAATCAAGCAAGACTATGAATTTAATCTACTTTTTCCCTTCATGCTTTCATTGTTTATTTGTTCATTCATCTGTTCGTTTCCTATATTCAAATGCTCCAAAAGAGAGAACAGCAACCGACTTCTACGGTCACATTTACATACATATATATCAGAAAATATAGGTATAGTGAGAAGTCTTACACTAAAAGTTTACATGTACATATGTATCTGAAACTGATAGAGACCTTCAAGCCACACTTCATTACGAGGTCTTAAAGATTCTTTAAGTCGTTTGGCCTTTTACTGGCAATTGTTTTCTATGTTCCATATTTACTAATGTAGACCTTAAAGATGGAACCCATAAAATCCAGCATATATTATATTTAATTATCCAGCTTTACATATATTGTTTGATTACTATTAGACTTTCATAATGTATTCACTTTACATATGTATTTGGTTCCATACTTTTTGAATTTTTATAGCAAAGATGGAATGTAGTTAGTTAAGCCATTTACGGCCCCAACTACAGGATGATGAGAAACATGCACTACTTTAAACACTCTCCCCTCCCGAATGCAGTTCAACAAAACTGTTAGTTAGAAAATCTTTGAAAAAATGCAACTCTAGGATTCTCACGTACCCAAGTACTCAATAGGTGGTTGCCAATGTTGTTGTGGATTCAATTGAGGGGTGGATAGGTAATTTGTGTAGGTTCGGGTTTTGTGGTCCCATACTGCATACTTGTATGTCCAACCAAAGTTGGATAGTGAACTATGCCATTGCGATTATTACGAGGTCTCCGTTTTGCCAGCATAACCAATTTAGAGTTGGTTTGAGGTAATGCAATACTTTCTGCCTGGCTATAAAACAGGATGTTTGTTTTAGTAGTAGTAGTAGTTCTCTTTGATGCACGAGTTAGGGGTGGTTTGGGGGCATTCTCAGGGCGTATTTCACTCCCAAGACCACTATTCCTTTCTCATCTTCTTTTTTTAGATCCATTTGCGCCCTAGTATCTGGTTTCTCAATTGGCTGCCTCTCAAGGAATTTAAATTTTCCTTAATTATTAACGGCTGGAGTTTGGAATCCTGGAAGAATCTTCTTACAGAGTCATCTGCACAGAGGCATCTGCATTTTACCGATCCGCTCTTGCCTCGACTCCCACCTACTTAAAGGATCGAAAGATCGATCCCTCAAGTTACGCGGAATCGGCCGGTAAACAGCTGGATTGAAGGGACTCGCTGCCCGTTACAATACAAATTAACTCGGAGTAAGTCGAATTGGTGATGATGTTGTGCTGCAAAGTGAATCACACCTCCATCTCCGATGCCACGGGGCAAGTTCATCCGCTTCGTTGCATAATTTGAGTGAGGCATTCGGAAGTCGGTCATGCTACTCCGTATCCTCCTCTGAACGTTTTTCAGATCGCTCTTAGTATATGGTAATATTCGAAAAGAATATACCAGTAATAGTGAACATATTTAATTCGCTTATTTTATTTTTCCCGGATGTGGAGGCCACTAATGCTATGTTCGAAATGTAACTTGTGATGACCGTTGAGGATGGCTTGTATTCGTCATTTGTCTAAACATAAATTCCATTCGAATATCATGGCTGAACATATAAATTATGTGCAACAGAAAGTGGTTTTAGTGCCATATAAAACTAAAAAGGGTTCAATAAATTCCTTTGGAAAATGGGGGTGGGCTTTGAGTTATTATGCTGCCCTTTTTCGAAGAAGGCAAATAATCCCGTAAAGAGGACGGATGGAAAATCCTCCGTCTAATTAAGTACCAAATGCATACGATCAAGACTAGGGCCCCTCCATTTCTTCGAACTGTTTATGGCTCGATGAATCTCCTCTTTAGTAATATCTGCAAAATTCATATCCGGAATAATAACACGCGGGTGTTTTCGGTAGTTATCCGCTTAACATCCCCAGCATCCTGGGTGGATAACCTCCACAATCAAACTTAATATTATTTTGTGAATGGTTCGGAAAACTGCATTACCTGGATGCTTCGATGCAATTCGTTGAGTGATCTGAAAAAGCTCTGCTGGTTCTTCTTGTACGTTGTACTTTGATCATGTCTGGTATGACTTTCGCCATAGCGTCGCAGCCGACTCATTATGACAGAAATGTTAAACAGCTTCAACTACACTGCAATTCACAAACGACTGTACTTACTTTAGCGACATATCATCCCAATGTTGACAGCCAATCATTGCAAGCTACTATTTCGGAGTTACTGTAATGCATGGGGTCGGGGATTGTCTAGATCCATTTCTGAATTCTATTCTCAAATTCCAGACAGTGTTCTTATTATATATCATATATTCTTATTAACTCTTAACCATTGGTAATGCTGTAGGTGATGTTCGGTGTCGGTTTGCAACTTCCTGCTTTGTATGATGTTTCACTACCGTTTTAACTTTCTAGTATGAGCGAATGATAAAGATGTCTGTCCATCCCGTCCATTTCATTCATTGGCTACGCAAACCTGCTAAACTGGTCAAGATAGATTACGACCAAGAAAGCTGCAGTAGGTGGAGCAATACTTCCGCTCTTCATGGAGTCTTGACGAGGAATAGCCCCACGATTTGTGATTTAATAATGTAACAGTGTACGCCCTTCGCTACTTCGAAGAGCCCAGTATTCTTCCTCTTGCTCACGATCCTCCAGCTTGTTTTTTGTTTTTTGACAAAGTCTTCTTGTTCTTAGAGGTTCGGTTTTTTTCTGTGGCGTTTTGATTGTTTCAGTTCAATGCTGACGTCCTGATTTCTCAAATCGGTGTTCACGCCGGGCTATGACTATCCAAGTATTTTGTTCCAAAGAATTTCTGGTTTTCGCTTTCATAATTCGAATATCGAGAAAGTTGGGCTGGTGGTCGCTGTGGATGTAGATCTATCTATCCCTATTACTAATGAGGTACTAAGGTATAAAGGTCAATCATCGTATCTCGGAAGATCGCACACATATAACCTTGGGTAGTACGATCTCTATCTAGCTCCGCAAAAGGTATTGTGTTATATTGCACTAGGAGGAATGTGGTAGCTGTAGATAAGGACTCGTTGGTTTTTGACTTGAGAAAACCGGCTTTCGGAAACGGCGTTCTTTCTTGTATGGCTTGTTTTCTACAAGTTTATGTCATGGCATTTCTAAACCTAATAAGGTTGTAGCTTACCGTCACGTCTATATCCGATTCTCGAATACGCCGAGTGATCCTCGAATGGCTGGTGGCAGAAGGTTGTGATTTTTATTGCAATGGTTGAGATTGATTTGTTCGCCACTCATTTGCCTGTAAAGTTCAGCTCCCCCCATATACTGGACGGAACACGCACACCGCCCGCCATTTCTTACTGGTTCAATTCAAGTTCACTATTATAAGATCCCAGAGTAGCAAATGCACCAGCGTCTTCTGGGCAATGCTGGGTGTACTCACCTTAGTATCTGTTATATAGAGGCAGGTTAGCTTTGGAGGCGGGATATACCTTTTCTAATTTTACTAGGCCCACATATAGGCAAAGCAAAGCACAATTTTGTCAATTTTTTTGGAACGACATAGATAAAATCTATTTATTAAAACTAATGGTATATTAAGGTATGGCATTCGAAGAATATTTGGTAAAATATTTTCATGAAGAAATATTAAAAAATAAAGCAATGGCAGCAATTATTCGGAAGCATCTCCGAAAAAAGTAGAATTGCGGTGCCTCTCATAACACGGTGCTGCATTATCTGAAAGCAAAGAGTAAAAAATCTTTCATTAGATGATCAATTTCCCCAAGTAAAATGGGATGGCTTTTCGAAATTTTTGCGGAAAAAAAATCGGCTAGTTTTTTATTGCAAAATCAAAAATATTAATAAATTTGAAAAGAAACTCTCTAGCGCTACCTCGTAAATCATGTGCAGAAATAGTGTTCAAAATTTGAGAAGGATCCGTGGAGTAATTTTGAAGTTATGAAGGGCACCGATTTTGAAAACGTGAGTTGTGGGAAAAACGCTTTAAAGTTTTTAAGACTAAAAATTTTGGATTCTGCTATCATCCACTATGTCCAAAGTCCCTTTTTGCTCCAGTCTACGACGAATGCTACTTTCTTTAATTCATTTTTCAGCTCCCGGCTCCGCTCGCGCCTATTCATGGGCGCTTGGTTGCTGCAACCTCAATGATGACAAAGCCTCCAATTAAGTGCTTTGGTGAGAATTTCCAGATTTGTTGGTTCGAACTCTCATTGTTGTTCTGCGTAAAATCGTAAACTGTAAAATTTCGACACATCGCTGCAGGAGGGCATTTTTCCTCAGATCTTAATAAATAGGCTTAATGGAATCCAAAACATCCTTGGAAAGAGCGTTTGAATGAATCCAATGCATTAGCAGCTGCCCCTTTTTACCATTCGAACCACGAGTCTACGCTGTATCTATCTTCTTTATCTCATCTCACAATATACTTAAAAGGTTCTTCATTCAAAAAATCAACTAAAAAAATGCGAAAAATGTTTAGAAACGTTACCCTCTTAAGGGAAGAGACACTTCCAACCGTCATAACTAGCCCAATTTTCTGAATTAAAAATTTCGAAAACGAAAAATTGTAAAGACTTCAGCTTCCTTCGAAAGGTCGGTATATACCGGTGCAGTAATTGTATGCATATATATACATGGGAATATATAAGTTCATTGTCCAAAGATGAATTAGAATATAAACGACTATGAGAAGGTTGGTACTCCCTCCAGTAGAGGCATGGATACTTCGGAGAAGTTTATCACTTGAACGTCTGGACACTTTGGCCACCTCATAGTGAAAGAGCAACACATAGGTCCACTGCCTGCAACTTGCTCGATTTTACCAACTTTACCACCAAATGTCTAAATTTACGACAGAAAGTGCATCCCTTTTACCTTTCCAACCGATCCTGTCGCGTCTCTTTTGCTTTTCCTGTTGTTTCTCCCGCCCCCCCCTCCCTCTGGCGCTCGGGTCTTTTTTAATTGTCTTATCATTGACCTCCCCTCCCCTTCCTTCAACAGCGTAGAACCTATCAAGATTTATGTATCATACATTTTTAAACTTTTCTCGGGTCTGATGAACTGCTTCGCCTCTATAGATATCACCTGCCATCCTGCGTTTTATAATACATCCAACGCAGATATTATCAAAGTGCCCTTCGCGAAGCTTGAACTTTATTTCCATTCCCTGATTCCTAGACTTTGTCAAACCTATAACACACAACACTTTCGTTCCTTAACCTTGTCCTTTTAAGTAGTTTTAAGCATAGGTTAAGGCTCTTGCTTTCCTCTCCTCCTAAGGTCAATAAGTAACTGGAGTTCAATCTGTTTATTGTTCGTTAATAATAAATAAATACATGCAATAGGGATATTTAATTTTTTTTGCAACAATTATAGTCATGTAGGGTATCAAATGAAAGATCTCGATTATTACTTTCCAATGCTGGTTAGTTCTAACATTTGATGCAAAATACGGGGTGTGGGGACTGGCAAGTGATCATCTCTTTGAAGGACCTCTTATCAGAACTGAAAAATCAAAAAAAATCTCGAAGCTGTCACTATACGTTGTCTAGGTCCTGACATTCCTCCATACCAATATCTTCTCAAAAAAGATTAATAGTAGTTACTATATTTTTTAGAAATCAACTGGAAACCCTTTGTTCTGGGCTGAGGATAATTTAAGCCAGATTAAGATTTCTCCAATTGCGAGACGTGTGTCGCCTCCCATTTCACTTTTACATTACTAACTTATTGTAAAATACTGTATGCGAGAAAATATTGTGCAATTGGAAATGACAATAAGTACGTAATAAGTAATGATTATGTGGGTAAGTTTTACAGTATTTTACATTATTTTCTAAGAATAAGAACCTCAATACAGGCGAAAATAATGAAAAAATGCGCAGCTGTTGGAAAAATGTTCACCATTTTTAAAATAAGAATGCAAAAAAGCCCTTAAAAATAAGATATCATCCCAGAGGTTAGTTTATCTTTTTCTTAATTTTATAAAGAATCACACCTGCAAAATTTGGAATGTCAGTTCTATACTTTTTGAGTTAGAATTCCCGCAGATGTGAAAAAAAGTCATTTTGAGAAAAACATTTCCAGCTCTTAATTACAAACCAAATACAATTACAACAAATATAAACGTGCTCGTAGAAGGTTCCGTTAAGACTGACCCTAAATATCCATGAATACGCTATTTACATACCGCGATAAGATTACGTGAGAGCTTAGAGTGGTTACCTACATACTGTGCGCTCGAGCCTGCGTCTGTACCCTATAAGTGTTCGGTTCTACACTCATAAAATCTGAAGGAATACGTCAAACCAGCCGTACCGACTCCTTTTTCGGCTGGGGTCAAGTACCTTTGTGGCCGTATCAATGATAAGGTTCTTGCTTCATCTGCAGGTCCTCTTTTGATTGCGGTTATTTCGGCATCCATTTCCCTCTTATAGATGTCGCGGAGGGTTGTGTTGTGGATGGCTTCAGTGATAACTCTCATCTGATTTGAAATTTGCAGCGTTTCTGTCATTGTTAGCTTAACGATCTATACAATAACAAAAATCGATTTTGAAAAGCTTTTAATGTGGCTTCCCACCTTAAATACCCCTACAAAAATCGTGTCTTCTTCTTAGTTAATATATATACATACTACTTGTAATATTTTTAGTTATTTATTTTAAATTCTATTATTTCAGTTCCACGCCCGTGCCTGCGAAAAGATCCTATGGGACAGTTGGCAAGCTTATACAGTTCCAAAGTTCGTGGGGTCCTGCATTGCAATTGCTATAATAACATTCGCATATGAAGGCTTGAAATTCGTACGAGATTGGCTCCATATGAAGAATATGGAAGCTGAAAAATCGGTGCTTTTGTCGAAGGAGAACCATAGCGGGTCTACGGAATGTTGTGCAGCCCCAAGGCAGCGGACTGTTCTCCAACAAATGTTTAATTGGCCGCATGTAATCCAGACTCTATTACATATGATTCAAGTAACCATTTCCTATGCATTGATGATGATCATTATGCTATGCAATTATTGGCTGTGGTTGGCGATTATACTTGGGGCAGGTGCCGGTTATTTCTGCTTTGGCTGGATCAAGAAAAACAAGGCGGGCGGAAGTGAGTGCTGCTACTAAGCTAAGCTCATTTAAGGGCTTGCTTTGTTTGGTATTCGTAAGACTAAGCATCGCTCCGATTCCCGCTCTTTCGTGGAGTTTTCTCCATAATGATAAGATGGTAAGGGCCCAGTAAATTCCGCAACCAAAACGCTTTAGAACCGTTTTCTCGGTTTTACATGTAATGGTGGATAGTTAGTAAACTCAGTTTTCTTTATACAATATGTTAACAATTTTGTTGTGAAAGATTCAAATACTCCCATGCTTGTTATTGTTAATTAACATTAAGTAACTCCCATTGTAGTGATAAATTAAGTATGAATAAGGCGATTATATTTATCAATGTTCGTACTAGAATGCAAACAAGTTTTACAAGAAATAGAATATAAGATGGCAGATAACCGTATTCCAAACAATTTTCATAGAATTTCTAAGAATTTTAATAAAATTTGCATGCTTACGTTAAGTAACATAATTGGCTTTTGAATTTTCCCTTGTTCAAACTCTTCATTGGAGAATATGAGATGCAGCCATCAAAAAGGAGCCGCCGCACCATATTCATACCCGTTTTTGCGTCGACTGTTTAGTATCTCATATAAAAACCTAAATTTCAATCCGTTGCAATATGATATTTGGCTGAAGGCTTCCTTCTGCAGGAAATGGGACTGCACTAAAATTTTCGGCGGCTTTGACTTTATTGTGAAAAAACATTAAATTCTCGAATTGGTGGGAAGGTACGGGATCCTTTGCCAAGTGGTTGCGAATATTTTAATGGTACGTAGTAAAACGTGATAAAAATGACTGCTAGTGAGACTGTGGTTGAAAGAAGTTACTATATCTATCGCTTCTCATTCAGATAAGTTTTTCAGTGTTTTCGTTTGCGTATATCAAATGTTCACATGCGTTTACACATTTACTTGCACACACGCATTTCGATGTTCTCACAGAATATGCATTTTTTTCATGCCTGATCAAATGTTACTTTGATCCATGAAATGCAAATAGGATTTGGTTGGAAAATCACATAGTATGACTATACCCATGCTGGACATCGGCGGAATGTCAAGAAAAGATAAATCTTTGACTGCTGTAAAATGATCTGAAACGGATTGGAAGAGTGTCCGCCCAAAAGTATGTTCATATATCGAATATGTCGACGTTGGACGGACATTTCTGTGTTAAAGGCACATTCATTTGACATGTGTACATACATACGTCTGTATATTGCAAATGACACAAAAAATGCGAAGGATGACGAGAAAAGTGATTAATATCCAAGCGCATGTTCTTTTGCAATTCGACACCGAGAAACAGCAGAAAAAACATCTCAATATGCGGATAGCCCAAAAAATTCACATCTGTGAATATCGGACAGTAGTATCTGTGAAATGTAGCATTGATTTGAAATCCAATATGTGTGTTCTCTTAGAGTTTCTAGGAAGTTGTAATTAATAAAGCTTAGCTTAACAAAACAAAATCTTTTTAAAACTGATTCGTTTTTGAAAAAACATCATTCGCAGAAACTACACTTTATTTTTAATAGTGAAAATCACACTTAAAGCATACTTAACCTAACAGAAGCAGCTATCTTAATTTATGGTTAAACGTAAGGAACCTAACGTAGTAGAACTTCACTTGAAGTGGAGATGCCGGTGATATGTGGCACCTGAAGCAATGGTTGATGTGATATGATTTATAATACTTGGTGGGAGGAGAAGAAAGGCGAGGAGACATGTCTTAGAATGGAGAAGGATGTAGATTAGGAATGGCGCTGGCCGTTTCTTAGGCGGAATATACATATGTATTGGACATTGGAGTGACGACCTGTATAGAGGACTACTCTACATTTCCTTTCGAGTGGGCGATTATCACTGTTTTAGGAAGCGAATAGTTGAGGGAATTGGTTTTCGTGGTAAAATCGGGTCAATGTCTGTCTGTCTTTTTTTTGAGGAGGCGGAAATCTTCAAAAAACACTGGTCTGGACACACCAGCGTGTGGGATTTTTACCCACTAAAACCACCCCCGACTCCCTCCATGCCCGCCGAACCACTATAAGGTATTACATCACGCGGCGGAGTCAGCTCACTCTACCTTAGTCACCTTTCTTCTATACGCGGCGCACGTGACCGCGTTTTTCTCCTCTCCTCTGCTTTTCGCAGTTTATTTTGAATAAATGCGATCAGACAGTTGACCGCATCCCAATTCTCTTGATGTGCTAGCATTTTCGGCACCAGATTTTCTGGTACCAGCGCCTCTCCTAGAGTCTCCTCCTTTCTTCCACAAATCTCGGACAGTGGAAGAATACATGTTGGGACTCCATCGCAATTTGGACAGTCGGGTGAGGTCTCCAATTTAAACCTGCGAAGGTATTGGAGGTATCCTCCATGCCCCGTGAGAAACTGGGTGAGATTATAATTAATCGTGTCGTCTCTCCAACCACTCCTCCTCCAATACCTGATGGCAGGAATGAGCCCGCGAGTCCACGGACCCTTTTCCGAGCGTGCCCACCGCTCTTTCTATCTATTTTTGGATCGCTCCCTTTCAGTCTTCTTTGTTCGCGATGAGGAAGAGGTTGGCTTCGCATTGTATATGTTTGCCAACTCATCAGCGAAGATGTCAATCGGCATCATTCCAGAGATGACGAATGCTGCATCATCTGAGACAGTCCTGAAGGCAGAGCATACCCTCAGGGCTGTCCTCCTGTAAACTGAAGTCAGTTTGGTAGCGTTCCCTGAAATTCGCAACGTCTCCCTCCAAACTGGGGTTGCATATCGTGGTCACCACCCTGGCTATAAGCAACCTAGAGCTATGCCGTGGCCCTCCCACGTTCAGCACCATCCTTGCCAGGGCCATGCTTGCAGTTGATGATTTGTCGCAAAAACATACCGTACATGTTGCTTATAGCCAAGCTTCCTGTCTATCACCACCCCCAAGTATTTGATGGTTGGAAGTGATGACATGATTCCCGATTCTAATACAGGCGTAATTTTTCTTCCGGCACTTAGTGATGAGGACCGCTTCCGTTTTTTCCTCCGCAAGCGTCAGACCAGACCTCTTTAGCCAAATTGTAACAGCACTGATTGCCTCGCTTGAGTATAACTCAGCATCTTGGAGATGCTTTGCGACAACAACCAGCGTTCTATCTACCTCCACGTGGTAACCGCTGGGAGCTCTTTCTTAACGAAAAGCTGCAGACGGAGAAGGATGAAGGCAAGTCTCCCGCGCCTAAAAACGGGACAAACTGTACCAACTGGTTCTCCAGGTTGGCGGTTGGGTAGGGCTGGAGACCGTACACGGAAAACCACTTGTTACGAAGCCACAACAGGAGCCTCGGACTGAACGGATTACACAACGACGAACCCGGCAACGACAACGGAATAGCGATTTGCACATTTTCTCATGGAACGTGCGCTCCCTGTGAAGCTGAGGAGCAGCTAGCCGGTACCCTGTTCCAATATAAGGCTGATGTAACAGTGTTACAGGAGATGCGTTGGATAGGGACCGGTTTCCTGGAGAAGCGCCGCTACACCATATATTATAGTTTCCATCCAGTAAACAATGTGCTCGGAGTAGGTTTCTTAGTCAGCCAAAAAATGAAATCTGCTGTTATCCGCTTTGAAAACATAAGCGAACGGCTATGCACTCTGCGCTTGCGAGGCAAGTTTAGAAACATAAGCCTAATTAACGTTCACGCCCCTACAGAGGAGACTGCAGAGTCGGAGAAGGATACCTTCTGCGAGGCAGTAGAACGAACCCTCGTAGCCTGTCCCAGATATGATATGCCATAACTTCCACCAAAATACAAATGATAACGGACTGCGGATTATTCAATTAGCAGTGTCACACGAAATGGTTGTTGGAAGTACCTGGTTTGCGCAGAAAGCGGTCCACAAAAATACACGGGTCTCTCCAGACGGGATCAGTTTCAACCAAATTGACCACGTGTTGATCGAACGCCGCCACCTCTCAGCCTTGATGAATGTCAGAACATATAGGGGGGCCAATATAGACTCGGATCACTATCTTGTTGGCATGGTGCTCCGAGCTCAAATAACAACACCACCCAAAATCCCCTCTGACAATCAGGTGAAAGTTAACACTGAAGCCATTCACAACACCGAAGCCATCCACAACACAGCCCTCCGTGACACCTATAAGAGGGAAATGGATGCCGTAATAACCGCAGTCAACAGAGGACCTGGAGATAAAGCATCAATAAATGATCTTCACAACCACCTGAAGAAAGTTATCATTGATACGCCCACAAATATACTTGGCCCCAACCGCAAAAGGAGTCGGAACGGCTGGTTTGACGATGGATGTAAACTAGCAACGGAATGGAAGAATGCCTCATACCGAGTAATGTTGCAGAGCCTATTTCAGCTTACAAAACCTTTTCCGCTCGAAACGTCTCACCATAGGATCAAAGCTCTTACTGTACTAGACAATGATCTTGCCAGTCCTCATGTATTCCTCGGAGACTTGGGTTCTTAGCAAGAAGAATTCCGAACTCTTGGCCGCGTTCGAGAGAAGAATCCTCCGAACAATTTTTGGCCCCCGACGAAATCTATGAGCGATACCATGACGGTTGTGGATAAAATCCGTATGGATGAGAATGATCCCACCCGGAAAGCCCTTATAGGGCAATATCTATGATAGAAAAAGAAGACGAGGCAGACCCTGCCTAAGATGGAGCGATGGCGTAGGTCAGGACGTTAGACAGCTTTTAGGGATATCAAATTGGTGAACCTCGGCGCAAAACCGGGATGTGCGGAGTTCCTTATTAAGGCAGATCTAGACCGGATACCGGTTGTTGCGCCGTTGATGATGATGAAAAACGCTTGAAAATTAGAAATTATAAGAAATTGGAATTGGTTAAAACTGTTCGTTTCTAACTGCCGAGCTGGCACTATATTTCTGCGAACTACAAAACATCGATTTGATTCTTATATCAAGAATACAGGGTGTTATTTGAACTAATAAAAATTTTCGTTTTAAGAATGAAGGGGGTCCTAAGTCCGCATCAACTTAATGCAGGACCGGACCAATTGAGGAGCAACTTACTCCTTCTTTTCTGGTCCACGGACCCCTCGCCTAGGGGTTGCACCCAAACTTTTAAAAAAAAAAAGTCAAGCGACGACGGCTTTACGGTCAATAAGGCGGATTTGCGCTCAATATAATTCGTAGGCATGTCGTGTTTTACGAATTATATAAAGGAGCATTCAACACCTGCGAGCCGCTACGGTCACGCTGATCCCAGGGCAGAGGTGAGGTAGCGTCTGACGATTTGCCTCTGCCCTAGTAAGAAACCGTAAAGCCGTCGTCGCTTGACTTTTTTTTTTTTTAATAAAAATTTGTTTTTTCTTATTCGCTCGTGGTGATATTTTGATTCTCGAAATGGATCATCAGATAATGAACGCAAAGAAATGAAGCGCTGGCCTCCCAAATGCAATATGGGATATCCCCGCGACCCAGCTGCCCCTGCCAAAAGTTCCTTTACTTCTTTTGTGGGTGAAGTTATCGTCCACGTCCTAAAAGAATGTTATAAGACCTGGCCAACCGTGGAAATGCGGAGACGGAGCGATGAAAGTAAGGAACTGGCTCTGCTAATGGCGGCCGTCGAGGGAGGGGCATGTCCTCCACATGAAAGAGCGCATCGCGTCGGCTTGCTACTCACCAATATCGAGATGATATAAATAATAATCAGCAGCACCAGCAATTGCTGGTGGAATAGTGAATTATCTGACCGTTGGTTGGCGACACCGTACTAAATGGTAAGTAGCATTGACCAGGAAGTGGAAAAGAATATCTGCAAGGGACACTAGTTATGCGGCGGAGTAAGCGGAATTGCTTCATGCTACTCTATGTTAAACCGCAGGGAACCATTCAGTGAGTTATAATGACCCAAGTTTTCGCACGAATCCTTCAGAAAGACAGATCCAATCATGTAAGCGGACGGACAGGGTAGTAATACCCGCAGAAACAAGGGAATTGTTACAGATTCGTAGCAGAATGCGAATCAACTAAGTCACGGGCTTCAAGCTCTAAGCTGGCTGTTGTTTGAAACAGGCCTGTGGATAAGGTTTTCTTTTCGTCCAGCCACCACTATACATTACTATATAGACATACGCCGCGAGTAAAGTAACAATAAATACAATTATAGACACGGTTTTGTCGGTAGTAACATTTTTTAATTCGTAAATACTAGTATTTCGGGATGAACCTTGTACTGAGGTGCGGCATCACATCGATAATTTGGCTTTTGTAGGGGTACGTAGGTAGGTATCAGTGGCCGCTCCGAGGAGCCGAATTAGCGCTTTGGTGCGCCGTTCTGATGCCACAAACTCATAAGACCGTGGCTGTTGTTATGGAAGCAGGGAGGCCGAGTCGAGCCGGCTCGGATCTTCAGAGCCAGCCCGTAGCATTCACGAAGGAAAGCAGCTCTCCGACCCTGCAGCTAGAAATCTCTCTGAGGTCCCCAAAGAATGGTTTACCCAGAGACTCTAGCCAGGGCTGGGCAGTCGCAGAGAAAGTGCATGAGGGTTTCCCTTCCTTCTCCGCAGCTTCGGCAATGCAAGTTGTAGGGTATGCCGAGCCAGCGGCTTCTGTAGAGTCACATCAAACATTGGTGTTATCATATTTGTAGCTTGGCAGAACACAGGACGTAAAAAGGGATAGTGCTAGCAAGTATTGCGTAAGGATTATCTTGGAAGTGAGAGAGGGGCGACTGGAAAGGGGCATAGAGATTCCTGACATTAATGTTTGGGTATAGAGAAGGCACGGATAGATCACTTATAATCTCAGCTAGGGGCAGGCAAAATTTACGTCATTTTATCGTGGAATCTTTATCAAAAATAAACATGACTAGAAGAAAAGGAAACAATGACTCAACTTCGATCGTAACGGTCCAACCAACAGCGAGGTGCAACCCCGCTATTGGATAGAGACCCTTCGTCTAGATTTTCGGACTTCTAGATATTCAACTGGGAATCAGTCCAATGGGACCCAGTAGTTAACGGATCAGCAGAAGTAGACTCTTTATGACACTAGGTTCCCATCGGTGTTAAGGCGGAAAAGTCGTGCACCACCTTTAGACAAACCGCTTCGGGTAAAAATCGCTTCCGGTACCTAAACTAAAGTTAAACAATCACGTGGCTGAGGGGATATCGAAACTGCAGTGTTTCTTTGATGATTCCAACTCGGCAACGCTCGTCTTATCTAGGAACTATATCGGAAATCTTGTAGAAAGCTCTGAGAGGGAAGTAAGACTTGGAGACTACCACCAAATTGGGTTTACTGGATTTACGCACCCACAATATATATTTCATTTTGATGTATGAATACATCGTCTAGCGGCTGAAAGTAGGATTCAAAGGTTCGGTTGAGGAGCGATGAGAAATATGTACATGCATCGAGCATGGCTCCTCCCTCCATTCATTCGGAGGTGAAACCGAAAGCAGCTTACATTATTTATAATAATAATAACTCCGCCGAAGCCGGTCCCAAGCCCGGTTGTGAAAGGAGGAGGGATAGATAGCTTCAGTCTGAATGGCTGTACGCCACCGCAGCGTCTCAGGGGGTAGGTGAGGAAAGTGCAGGAACTTTGCAGTCTTGCAGATTACTCACTAAGGAAGCTATCTACACACCTGGCAGCTAGGGATAAAATGCACCACCAAAAAATGAGAAGAAGGAGAAATTTGAGGTCCGGTACGGATAACCGGCGGGAGTCGTCTGACTTGGTGACTGGGTCGGGCTCTCGTAATGGACAGCACGGCGTCGAAACCGCTAGTCGTGGGGCGGTTCGACGTCTAGGCGCCACGACGACCAGGAGCACAGCTCCGCCTGCTGCAGCTGTTTCGCCACAATCTGTGGCGACCACTTCAGCAGGTTCGCGTAGGAAGCGGATGAAATGGACTGAAGAAATGAACCTCTTCATCATCCGCTCCTACTACGAAATAACGGCGGGGGCGGGTACAACATCTTACCGCCCCTTGTTGCACCAGAGATTCGTCGAGCGTTTCCCGCAATTCGCGCACGTGACTGTGCAGCGAGTCGCAGACCAGTACCGCTTCATCACTCGCAGTGACACAATCCCGGCCACCATCAGGGAACGTGTTCGACTTGAAGTCATCGGGGAAACTGGTGACCGAGAGTCGATGGGGGCAGAGGCGGCGGCATCAACAACACCACGCCGCACTGCAGGCAACAGGTTCAGTACTCGCCGAAGCACTCTTCTCCACCGTCCAGCTGAGGTTTCCGCTGAAATTCGGGACGAATTCCAAAGAGCGTGTATAGAATTCTCGGATATGGATCCTTTGCATAGACCAGGTATTCCCAGGCTCTATGCATCTCCAGCAACTCCGGGAATTCTATCTCAAATCAATGATGAGATTGCGTCTCGACTGTGTGCTGATATGTCGCTGCTGCAACTACAATCACTTGTGTATTGTGGTGCAGTTGCGGCTATCAGATTGCACGGTCAGAAGATTCGCTTTCGCGTTATTGGTTTGAGTGACAAAAGAGATCCACCATGGAAAATTCGTCTGGAACGTCGGCGGGACTCACTAAGGCAGGACATTGCTAGACTGATTCAGATCAGCACTGGCAATGCCAGCCGACGGGTGAGAAATAAAGTGCAGAGGGTTTACCGGAACTATGCCATCCCCTGTGAGACACCCGTAGTTGAAATTCTGGACACACTAAAACAGAAACTTTCTGTCATATGCAGTCGGTTACGACGGTATGGCGAAAGTTATTCCAGACGTGTCCAGAATGCAACATACGCGAGGAACCAGCGGAGCTTTTTCAGATCTCTCAACGAATCCCAACAGAGCGCCCAGACAATACAGTTCTCGGTGACGGAAGCGAAAGAGTATTGGGGTGGACTTTGGGGGTTACCTGCCCAGCATGCTGAGCATGCTGAGTGGATCACCGCCGAAGGCACCCGCCATGTCAATACACCTGGCATGAATTTCGCGGATGTTACCGAAGAGGAAGTTCGACGAGCCATAAACAGCTCGAAGAACTGGAGGGGCCCAGGTCTGGATCGGGTGCAGAATTTCTGGTATAAGAAATTTACCAGCGTACACAGTCGGTTGGCACGCAGTATAAATGAGGTCATGAGTCGGCCGGAGGAATTTCCACCTTTCCTCACTGCGGGGATTACCTACCTTATCCCTAAGAAGGACACGGTGCAGGACCCCGCAGACACAAGACCGATCACTTGCTTACCAACCCTCTACAAATTCATCACGTCCATTATTAGTGGAAGGATCAATGCGCACCTCGAGACCAACAACATTCTATCCGAGGAGCAGAAGGGCTGCCGAGTTGGGTCAAGGGGTTGCAAAGAGCAACTCATTATCGACTCGGTAGTTGTAGGACAAGCAACTAGAGGCCAAAGAAACCTCTTCAGTTGCTATATCGATTATGCCAAGGCTTTTGATAGCGTTCCGCATACCTGGCTAATCGACATCCTGCATCTGTATCGCATTGATCCGAAACTAATAAAGTTTTTGGCGACAGTCATGGAAGGGTGGCATACCACCTTATCGGTCCGTACATCTGAGGGTGCTAATACCTCAGAGCCCATCCGTATACGGAGGGGCATCTTCCAGGGGGATTCATTGAGTCCTCTTTGGTTTTGTATGGCACTGAACCCCCTTTCATGGCTACTGAATGATGCTAGAGGGCATGGTTTTGCAATAAAATATGGCCTACGTGCTAAGTGCGAACTGACACACTTGATGTACCTAGATGACATCAAGCTGTATGCTGGTACTGACAACCATCTTAGAAGTCTGTTGAGAATAATAGACATGTTCAGCCGTGATATTCGGATGGAGTTTGGATTAGACAAATGTCGAATCCAAGCCATCCGTAAAGGTCATCACGAGCCGCATGCCGGACATAGCATTGGTGACCTCCACATCGAAGCTATGACCGAGACAGACTTCTACAAGTACCTAGGAATTCTGCAAGGAACCCATGCTCGAGTTGGTGATCTGAAGGAAGCTCTGCTGTCCGAATTCCTGCGACGTGTAAAGCTGGTGCTGAAATCGCATCTCTCGGGGAAGAATAAAATAAGCGCGTTGAATGTATTCGCTATCCCTTCACTGGCTTATGCATTCGGAATATTGCCGTGGACGAAGACCGACCTGGAAAACGTCCAGCGGCGGATACGGACAACTATGTCCAAATTCCGAATGCATCACCCAAAGTCTGCCGTGGAGCGGATGAACCTGCCTCGTGACATCGGAGGTAGGGGCGTGGTTGACGTGGCGGCACAACATCATCGCCAAGTCGACTCGCTGCGCGCTTATTTTTACAGCAAAGAGCAGGCGAGTCCCTTGCATGCGGCTGTCTGTAAGGCAGACTGTGGACTGACTCCGCTTAACTTGAAGGATCGATCTTTCAATCCTCTGAGTGGGGTGAAGTCGGACCAAGAGCGGATCGAGGAATGGAAGTCGAAGGCAATGCACGGTAAACACGTGAATTGTCTTTGGCAGCCATTTGTCGATTTGCATCTGTCGAACAGATGGCTGTGTGCTGGGGAGCTCTTTGCTGAGACGGAGGGGTTCATGTGTGCCATTCAGGATGGCGTGGTCGCCACCCGAGCTTATAAAAAGCTCATCATGAAAGAACGGGTGGAGAACGACCAGTGCAGAATGTGTGGTTCGGCGTTAGAGACGTTGGACCATCTCATTTCTGGCTGTACTGTTATGGCACCGGTGCAATACATCACCAGGCATAATGCTGTATGTAAGGTTATCCATCAAAACCTTGCATACAAGCATGGGCTGATCACGGGGACATGTCCGGTTTACCGATATGAGCCGCAAGCAGTACTTGATAGTTCTGCTTACAGCATGTATTGGGACCGGCAAGTTCTGACTGATCGCCATACCGCACACAACAAGCCTGACGTACTGTTAGTTGACAAGACGGGTCGCTCCGCGTATATTATTGATGTTGCTATCCCCCATAATAGCAACATTGAACGGAAATACGTGGAGAAGAAGGTGAACTATGAACCATTGGCTCGGGAAATCAAAGAAATTTGGCGTCTCGAGCGGGTGGTTGTAGTTCCCATAATATTGTCAGCTACAGGTATTGTACCTAAATCCCTCACGGCTTCCCTTGATGTCCTGGGACTTTCGCACAGTCTGGTTCAAACCATGCAGAAGTACACCATTCTGCATACGTGCTCGATGTTGCGGGGAGTACTGGACGGATTCTCCCACTGACCTACCACCGGCCACCACCACCAGTGCCCCTTTAGTTTTTAAGTAGGTAGGATCGTCCGAGCCTAAATGCTTGGCACTTAGTGCTAGTATTAGGTAAAATCCGGCATCCGCCGAGATTGTGATAACTCGGAAATAATAATAATCGTTGGCGCAACAATCCATATTGGATCAGGGCCTTGAAGTGTGTTAGAGTACTTCATTCAAGACCGTAACGGTACACTACAGTAGACTGTATGAGGCAATGTGGTCAGCATTACGCTCGCCCGAGATTATTACCCTGATTAGACTCAGGTACTCATTCACAGCTGAGTCGACTGGTATCCGACGTCAAATCACGATACAAATCCCACTGCCCCCAGCGAGGTTTGAACCGCGACCTTCCGTACGACAGCCTTGTGCCCTATTTATAAGCTTAGCAATTATTAGGTGGCTGTGATGCTTGTTAATGATCACCAAATTGATCTGTGAGAAAACATACTGTGTCGTAATCCGCAAAGCATTGTCCAAACGCCAATATTAGACGACTATACCAGCAGGCTTCCGCCTTCCGATCAATAAAGTAGGGGCCAAATTCTTTATTTGAAATAGTATGAGACCAATGCATCTCGATGATACGTTACAGGCACCTGTTCACGGAAGCTTGGAACTAGCGAGTGTATGTGGCTGTGCTACACCCATATAGCAACACAGAAAGAACAGTCTTAACTTGATCTTGGTGTTGAGATGCTGCCCTGCCCATTAGTGTAGATAGGGAAAGTCTAATGACCCGTCAGACTAAGAACCTTGGTTTTTGTTATTTATCTTCATTCTCTCTTTTCAAATCCAGAGCTATTTGGGTAAAGTCTAAGAGTCGGCCGTTAAATTCGGAAAGCATTGCGATCACATGCGAGTTCTCCTTTCGGAACGTTAGCGACGATCTGCTTAACACCCGTCAGCAAGATAATTCTCTCAATGTTTAGCAACAGCTGGATCATATTATACAAGCAGCCGATGTTGAACTTGGGGGTCGTATCTTTCCAACCCTGCGAGAAGTGGCGGATGCAATACCCAAGCGATGGTAAGCGACAGATGGTCTCTTTCGAGGCCGATGCCAGCGCCTCTCTTGTTACTCGCATACAGAATTCTCCTAAATGTACTCCTGATCGAGAAGTGGCTAGCTTGATTGCTCGTACGATGTCGGCCAGTTGAAACCCAACTGACTTTAAAACAAGCTCTGTGCTTGAACAATGTGCCACTAATGATGAGGTGGTGGAAGTTGCAGAAATCCACAAACACTGCGAACACCGCACTTTCCCATTGCATGTCTGAGCAAAGTGTTGTCAGAGCCTACCTTGGCATTCAGGTTACCCATTACGATCATAATGTGACCTTTAGGAAGCATTTCATGAACTGCGAATTGCTGTTAAAAAGTTTCCTTTTCCACTATATCGGAACTTCCCGTTGGTGCACAGCACTGTACAATGATGGCTAGCAACCTGCAAATTTCGAAACTTTGTTGCTACCGAAAAGTCAACAATGCCACAGATAGGAACTGACCTCACTTCAAAGAACTTGGATTTCCGAAAATGGAATATGATTGGTTTCTGGAATGTGCATATGCTCGGTAGCGAGGATCTCGATAATGCTCGCTTTCTTCATAAAATTGTAGTATTGTTAAAAGAACTCCTCTCCCTGCTGCCACAATAATGGTAATGTGTGTGTGTGCTGAGAGTCGCTTCCCTTCGCTTGGGTGTTGTGTTGTGTGTATCACATTTCATAGGGTTGGAAACATGTCAGATGTCGCTCGACAGAGTGGGAAATATCTTACTGATCGGGTGTTACGCAGATCGTCGGTCACGTCCCGAAGGGCGGCATAAGATCTTGAAAGCGTATCTATGAACAGAAGGGGTTGAAAGATATATTGACGGCTGGAAGTGATGGCGAGTGTAACGCGCCCGAACTCTGATTCCATGCGAAATCCTGGAAAGTTAGTGCGTTCCGTGAAAGAAGTCCAAAAGAACTTGCATGTGGAGTGTTATTGGCTTGTTCTACGCAGGATGGGCATTACGGGGGAAATAATAACTATTATCAGAGTGACGTATGATGGCGCAAAATGTCACATACTGCACCGAGGTAGAGCCTAGAGTTAAGTGCGCCTGGCCACGTAATAGCTTGCAGCAGTTACGCGGAAAAGAGCGTCAGGATCAGTGAGTGGTTTTAATAGGTAAAAATATTCTAATAATATTCTTTTGAAAATTTCGGAATTTCGGAAGAAACGATAGGCAGATAAGTAGTTTTACACAAATTCAAATAAATTGGTAAGAAAAGCAAAAAACCTGAAGGCTGCATATATGCCCGGTGCACTACAAATTAAAGAACAGCAGACGTCATTGAGTATATTTACAGGGCAATAAGCTGATCTAAGTCTAGTGAAATAATAACAGAAAAATGCTAGCATCCATTGATTATCATATCAATACCTTTATTTCACTTACTTAATCCTAATTTAATTGTATATTACACGTCGAACATTTGTCTTAACAGTAACTCTTTCTTTAAAATAACATAATTTGCACATTAATCGGTTTGGGCACATATCTTAAAACATTCAAAATTCGTCTGAATTGCTTTTATTATTACAAATAATATTTTATTGTTTCAATATTCCTAAAATCTAAACTATACACTTGAAATTTGTCTGTTTCGATTTTCTAACAAAAAGTAAAATAACAAATACCTTTGCAGTAAAAATAAGTTTTAATACATTTTTTTCTTTTAATTTAATTTTATCGTTGCTTGGCTGCAACTAATTATGAAAAAAAATTTCAGAAATTTCAAAAACATTTCAAACACTTTTTAAGAGTAATTTAAATTAAATATAATTATTTTTTAATTTTACAGTATTCACATGATTGGAAGTACTCGTGATTGAAGTAGAGCAATAAATACTACCGTCATTATTATGAATTTATTATATATCAAAGAGTGATAAACGAACGAACAATTTGTACCATTATTTTCAATGAACAAGGCCGTCACATCCCAAGGAAAGTCATGCAATTTAAATAACCCCAGATGAATATCCCCAATCTAAACTATGCTTTTAAATATTTCCAATGTAATTTATGTTTCGAACCATGCAAAATGGAAGCAAATAACCCAAGCGCATTAATATCCTGCCGAATACTTAATTTAAGATATAAATAAAATTTTGAATAATTTATTGTTACCAAGTATCGAGTCAAGAAATGTTTTCTTCAAAATTTAAATGATGTGCATCGATAAGTTTCACAGTTCGTGCTTATAGGACCTCATTTTGTTTCATCGTTTATCAAGTTTCCAAATCCCCAAAGTTGCTTCCAACTTATTTTGAACTATTGCCGCTTCCTGAGGTACACTGATCGTTAAGTAAGGTTGCGAGAAATGTCTAAGGTGGCTGATTCTTTCGTGGCAAATACTGTGATTTAATATCCTATTTTCATAAGCCAGTTGCACTGGCCAAGCCACCATGGTGGTGCATCCCACCATTCTGTAGGTACATGTAATAGTTGTAGGGCTGCTGTGGGGAATTCGTCTGATCCTCCATAAGAGTCGTTGCAGCGACTGAATTCGGTGGCATTCCCATGCCCAATGGGGCTCCGGTGGTTGGACATGGTCCCCGCAGGGCAGCGAAGGTGGCCTGATGGTGGACATTGGCTAGGATATCACTGACTGAGTGGGAAGATGGCCAACAATGAGTGGTTCGTATGGAAGTTTGTGGCGGCGACGGACTCGAGCAAGGTGTGGATTTCATACTGTAACCGTAGGGTGAGTAGATTGAGTTGTAGAGGTGTGAATGATGCGCAGGAGTTTGGCTCGCATGCGAGATATTTCCTAGTTTGTTTCGAAGTATCCTTGATATTGAACTAACACTTGGCACGTTGTTCTTGTCGCACACACCCTCAGATAGAAGTCTGTCCCGTATTTCCCAAGCGAAAATACCTGGATCCTTCTGCTTGAGGTCCCTTATATAATTGACGACTTTCGGTGTAGTTACACGCGGTTTCGAACCACCTATCGCACCTGGTAGTATTGATCCTGTTTCATGATATCGTGCGAGTATTTTTGATACACAACCGTGACTAACTCGCAGTTGTCTGGATATATCACACGGTCGAATACCCAATCGAGCTAACTCCACAATTCTCATACGTGTTGCATTCGGAAGTGGACGTCCGTTCACAAATACTCCACCCAATTGATTGACCTCGCCGTATTGTTGTGTTTGGTTATCTGAAACCGAAACGGAAACAAAGTGTTAATTGTTTGTTGTTATTATGTTGTTGTTATAGAAGATTGTTGTTCATGTTGTTGCTGTTGTATGGCAAAATCAAAACAAATCTAGACTCTTTCCAAGAAGAGAAATATAGTGCAATGGAAATTGCGCTATGAGTTCATATTGCACTTTAGCATTGCAGCGCAAATAATAATCTATGTTCGTGTGTTGCTACTCATAATTTACAGTAAATGTATTGATAAAATCTAGAAATTGTGGGTACAGTCACTTGAAATAGTAATAAGCCAATTAAGCCAAGAAATAAGCAGATATCTTTGTTTGATATTGGAATTTTGTTTTTAAAGTTTTGTATGAAACCAAATCTTAAGAACGTAATATGTCAACCGCAACAGCAACGATTATTCACCAATTACAGGGACTCGTGAAGCCTAGTGAAAACTATTGCTCAAAAAAGAAAACCCCTTTGTCTGACTAGAATACCAATCACGGGAATAAGTAATCACCCCATATTGGGTACTAACTTTACAAGACCGTCAATGGCTACCGCTGGGACCCTTCGTGATAACCCAGCACATTATAAAACTCGATATGCTGGACTTTGCCCCAGACGTGCAAGCATTTCTGCAGTTATTCCGCATGATGATTGGAATCCTAACATCCAATATCCAAGATTATTGAGTCGTAGCTACAGTGAAGTTTGGTTTGCTGGTTTGGTAGCTGCAAACGCAGTTTTTCCAATTTCAACCTTTCTGTACTAATAGATCTGTACTGATACAAACTAGTCCCAGAGATTCTTTCCTCGTGTATGATACAGAAACTATCATTTTGGAATAATTCCCTTCCAGAAATTCATTTATATCGACTGAAGCTATGATATTATGCAATAGCTTGACAACTTCTTCACAGTATAATATTGTTTTGGAACTCGAAACGAAACCTCGGATCGGAAATACAACAGCGACTACAGCAACGGAAAAATGACTACGATTTCGGGATCTGAAACGTGCGCTCCCTGTTCTTAACTAGCGCTCTTAAGCCGGGACTATAATAATCATATGCGGCGACATAGACGTAGACTTTAGAGCAACGTTTGGTGCACTTCAAGCGAAAACAAAATTTTCTCCTCGTTTGGCTAATTAACGTATACGCTCCAGGGGAAGTCAAGGTCGGCTCAGTAAAAGACGAATCGTATAGTCGCCCTGAGTCAATATTTAATTCAGAGGTCCACCGTGAAATTACTGGGGCCTTGGTCTCCACTATATAAATAACGAGAATAGAAACAGATTCGTAAAATGCGCTTTCAGAAAAAAATATGACAACCATGTGGATTTGTTTTCCTTACCCTAAAATATACAAGAGAACATGGGCTCCATGTTTTCATTAAGAGACGAGCTGCATATAGCACCCTTGATTTACACTCATGACGCGGGGCTAATTGCGAAACCGCCACTACCTC
This sequence comes from Hermetia illucens, assembly GCF_905115235.1. NCBI lineage: Eukaryota > Metazoa > Arthropoda > Insecta > Diptera > Stratiomyidae > Hermetia > Hermetia illucens. The sequence goes on from NC_051851.1 coordinate 78,560,440, forward strand.
GTCAAAGCAATATATCGATACCATCTATTGGGTTCGACATTGAAAAGAAACAAGAGCAACGCAGACTATCAAAAGCCACAAGAGGCAAATGAGGCGAACACATAGAATTAAGGCGTACCTCTGACAAGATCTGCAGGAAGAAACGTAAACGAATAACTGGTGAGACCTGTAGATGGAGCAATAACTTTCTTCAGGCTTTGTCCCGTTCAGAAGTGGGGTCGGCTCGCTTTGTTCGGTTTTGCCATTTGAAGGATTCGCGAGATTCTCAGATCCAGCATATCAAGCCATCGTGGTCGTTTTCCATCGACTTCGATGTTCAGACTAATCTTGGCAAGCGGGTTCTCGTCAGTGCAAATCAAATGTCTATACCATCGAAGACGCCTCACTCGCAATTTTTTTCTGACCAGTGCAACCCCGCATCAATTGCAGATATCCTCATTTCGGATGTGATTATGGCATGTTACACCACTGGTCCAACGTCTCCATTACCACGAGGTGCCGTTCATTGTCGCTTATAGTCGAGCAGCATTGAGAATCATAGAGGGTGATAGAACGGACAACACTCCGGTAAATTTTGGATTTGTGACGTTGGGTGATACATCGATCATAAAGAACGCACGTTGTGGAACACCATTTCATCCAAGTTGCGCTAATGTGTGAAGAAATTTAAGCAGTTCAGTGTTGGCTGATAACATTGCCCCGAGATATTTAAATCGCTCAGTTCTGGGCTGGTCACTGTCACTGACAGTGATAATGCCTATTTTATTGGTATTGGTTGTCAAAAAATCTGCTCCTAATGTATAAAACTTTGTTTTGCGAGCGAGACATGGATAATGAACTAGAACAGAGAGCAAAAAGTTCTCTGGAAAATGTTAGGTCCAATGAGGGTGGATGGCGGATGGTGAATGTAACTACGTATAACACGACAAACTAGAAGCTGTCGTCAATATTAGAATTCAAAACCTTCAGTGCGCAAGCCATGTAGAGCACATGGACCACAGAATTCAAAGACGATATGGAAAATCCCGAAACAGATGAGAGAACTCATTGGACAACGCAACTTACATGTTGCTTGGTTTCCGAAATTGGAGGACGTAGCCGATCAAGAGAGAAGGTGAAAACTTCGGTAGGCCGACATCGGACTTTAGCGTCATAAAAGAAGACGAATCCTACTGACCAGCATATATCTTTATATTAATCTGTCCCATTTTAGACCCCCCTTTCCCTACACGCTTTCAGGAAAGGAAATTACCACTCATGTCTTACACATCTGCTGTTGTCGTACAAAACATGTATCTCCTTTCTCGAAACTGTAGCGGCTCTAGGATAAGGCAAAAAATCAAATCCTCGTAAAGCCTGACGTCTATAGATCCCTCTGCCAAATTTACAATATCGAGATGATCTTATACTTTATGATTCTATAAATAGCGTTGCACGGGGTTAACCTTCATATTTGGCGACCTTTCCCGGCATGTTATCAAATGTAAATTATTTTTGAACTTTAAGAGGCGCGAAATAATAATTTTTTCATGGAAATACAGGGTGCGGCAGCATAACTTCCTTCTTTAAAATGCGCGCCACTCAGTTAGTTGATGTCATAGCGGAGCGCTAGTGGTCTCGTTCAAGAGGGGATACTGTAAAGTTTTGTCCCGACACGGTTCAGTCGCCATCATGTGTTGGAATAGTGAGGAGCGCGCCTTTGCCGTTGAGGTTTACTTTTCAAGCGGATGTTCGGTTATTGCAACACAGCGTGCATTTCGGAATCGCTTTAATTTAGCCCCGTTGGCTCCCCTCCCAGACCGCAAATCAATTGTTACATGGGTCACTACATTCGGACAAACTGCAAGTGCGACAAAAGGAAGACCTGGAGTCCCTCGGCCCGTTAGATAACCTGAGAACATTGAAGCAGTGAGAGCGTCAATGTTGCGATCGCCACGGCGTTCTGCGCGCAAACACGCATCTGCCCTTGGACTATCCGATCGTTCTGTGAGAAGAATTCTTCGTAATGATCTTCATTTTCATCCCTATAAGATGGCGATAGTGCAGGAACTTTCAGAACGTGACTTCAATTCTCGGATGAACGCGTGTGAGCTTCTTCTTGATGTCGTTCCCGAGGGTGCTATTGTTTTTTTAGCGATGAAGTCCATTTTCATTTATGTGGTTCGGTTAACAAACAAAACATGCGCTACTGGGCTGACACCAACCCTCGAGAATGGCATCAAAAGCCTTTGCATTCACCCAAAGTCACAGTGTGGTGTGCAATTTCGTCAGCTGGAATTATTGGTCCCTGGTTTTTTGAGGAAAATGAGGTTACAGTGACAGTGAATTCGGACCGGTATGTAAACATGCTACAGAATTTTTTTTCCCACGACTAGAAAATTTGGATTTGGGGGACACTTGGTTCCAACAAGACGGTGCAACAGCACACACTTCAAGAGCATCGATGGCTGTTTTGAGGGAACACTTTCCAGAGCGCCTTATCTCAATTAGAGGCGATTTGGAATAGCCGGCACGCTCTCCCGATCTGTCCCCTTGTCATTTTTTTCTATGGGGTTTTTTGAAATGCCGTGTTTATGTGAACCGTCCAAGAACCCTACAAGATTTGAAGACCAACATCCAAGAAGAAATTGCCAACATAACACCTGCTATGCTAACAAGAGTCATGACAAACGCCAGAAATCGGTTTACGCAATGTATGGAGAATGGGGGACGTCACCTAACAGATTTGATCTTCCAAACTTTACACATGTACCTACATTATAAAAAATAAATAAATATTTTCCGATGCATACAATAGTTTTTCCTGAGTTTTGAAAAAAGGAAGTTATGCTGCCGCACCCTGTATAATTGATTATGAGCTTCCGTCCTTCTAATGCATAGATTCCCTGCCAATAAGTACCCCTTTTCCTTACAAAACTTGAACAGCTAATTCCCTAACCAATCCTAACCAAGAGGGTGTCGAATTGTAATGTGAAATTCTTTCCACAACCACCATAAAACTCCAAGAAACTGGTCCAACTGCAACCGGGTCCAAAGCATGTTCTCCAAGAATTCTTTATTAGCATACGCTCTAAAAGGGCCATCTTGGTTCCTATTGTTTTAGATAACCTTTGGTCAAACTTCGTGGCAAGAACCAATTTAGATGAGTCAGACTTGGGCCTGATCGCCTTGCTCAAGTGCGTGAGGACAAAAGGATGACAAATCTTACTATTGTTCTCAAATTCTTCTTCAAATCAATCCTGCACAGCTCCTGCTAAAACTAACGCACTGTCCAATTTTTACCCAGGCACCCTATCAATTTCCTGGTCTCTCATCTCTCACCAGTACTGGTCCTTACACCTTACCTCCAATCCCTTCCTTCGTGCTATTCCCATCACAAATCAGGTGTACTTCAAGGATGGCCTAGAACGATGATATGTTCGCCAAACCAGAAAGATATGGATTATTTTTTGTTTTCGCTCCTTTTGTCATAGGCTCCATTGTGGTTTTATGTTCGGGAAGCTGCAGATGGATGTTTGCAAACTAGAATTTGACCAATTAGATAGCTTTGCTCTGACGAATCGATCGATAATAACTCTGCTCTGCAAAACCCATAATAACCGTTCGATTAGGCACTCGTAACGGTAGGACACCATTATGCATTATGATCTAAAGAGGAGGAGAGGAAAGATGACAGAATCCGCAATCGATTGAGTTTTGATGTCTGACTCTAATCTTCGCTGTTGATATATATGACTAATTATTATGAGGAATGATAGCTTTTTTCGGTAAGCTCTGAATATTCGAACGAACATATTTTGTGCCATTTTGGTAATGTCATGTATGACACTTTTTAGAAATTCTATTATGGCCGGCTTACAGCATCACAGTTTCATCTTCGGTTACTAGTAGGGCTTGTGCTATTAGCGTAAGAAAGGTAGGTGTCCAGGAAATGTGACAATCTTGTGAAGCAATATAGTGCATCTAATACAGGGAGATTTTGCATTGATTGTCGGCACTTGCGACTTGTATGTCTCCTTACCCGTCGGAACCAATCTCTTCGCAGGGACGATTTTCTGAATGGTTTATTGATTCTTGTGTGCACGTTTGCGCTAAGATAGAGCTCTCCATAGCCTGATACGTTTCTTCGCCTCTTGGATTGCAAGCAATCTTTGCGGCGCTCTATGATCTTTCCAGCCCATCCATAGTTTTCGTAGAAACACCATCATAGCATGCCCGATTTATTCGTGGGGCCAGTAAGGTTGATATTTTGCAACAATATTTTATAAAATATGTATTTAAGGAGTAAATTGGATTATCAACTTGCACTTTTTGTTTTTTGTAAAATGTATATTCTTCGCCAACGGGCAAGTCTAAACATCTATTCAGTGGTATTAAAACCAACCCGAGCGATTTAAATACCTCGAGTCAATGCTATCAGCCAATGGAGAACTGCATTATGAAATGGCTTCACGCATTAACGAAACCTGGATGAAGTGGCGTTCCACAACTGGTGTTCTTTGTGACCGATGTATTAACGAACGTCTCAAATCGAAAATTTTCGGCAATGTTGTCCGTCATTTCGCTCTCTATGATTCTGAGTGTTGGCTGACTATAACGACTATAAAAGACAATGAACGGCGTCTTGTGGTAATTGAGACGAAGATGTTGCGTTGGGCTAGTGGCGTGACACGTTTTGATCATATCCGAAATTAGGATATCCGCGATCGTTATGGGGTTGTACCGATCGGGAAAAAATTGTGAGAGAGGCGTCTTCGATGTAATGATCGCGCAATTCGTGCTACCGAGTATTCACTTTTCCAAGATTGGTATGAACATCGAAGTCGATGGTAAACGACCAAAAGGAAGGCCGAAACAACGGTGATTTGATATGCTGGATAGGGATTTAAAAGCTTCGAGGTTGCATCCAGATCAGGCATTTGATAGAGCCAAGTTGCGAAACCGATCACGACGAGCTGACCCCGCTTGTGAACGGGATAAAGGCTGAAGAAAAAGATGGGATGCGATACTAAAATGTTCGACGCAACTTCCACCATTAACAAACATTAACAAAATCATAGCAGATCGAAGTCACAAAATCATAGTAAATGAAAATCACATTAATAATTACTGACAAGCAGAGTTGTAAGGATAGCTGAAAACAGATCGGAAAAATTTTGTACTTCTAGAATAGTTGAAGGGTGTTTCCATACGATTTACAATGTGTAATAATATAATATTATTAATTTTATTTGAGTAGATGTCCGTATGGGGAATACTTTAAGCCCTAAATGTTATATAGGGGCATAGCCCTGATTTTCGGCTGGGTAGTTTCTGAGAATTGTCCTTAATTTAATTGATTTCATTTTTAAATGTATCGATCTCCTCCTGAAAGTTGTTCGGGGTTTGTTTCCTCAGGAGGGCAATCGATCCGACAATCTTCAGATGCCTTTTGATGAGATAGTAACCTCCACAGACACCATGCCTTGGTGAGGGTAGTGTTGATGCCTAAAGCTGATCAATCTCCTGGTGCAGATCTCGAACAGACCTATATGCCTTTTTGACACTATGGGGAAAGTGCTGAAGCGAATAATCAAGTAATCTATCTTATCTTATATCTCTGTTGTAGAGAGTCTGGGGGTTTATCAGACCGGAAATTAAACTTACGCACAGCCGGATGTCATCGAACTGCTTGCTGCTGGCTTGCAAACTCAATGCCAGAAAGTGCTAAGAGGTCCATTGTCTGCATGGCTTTGGCAAGGATATATGACAGATACCGACTGCTTATAGCTACAGTCATGAGCTCTATACCCCTTTATGCACCACCGGGGTTTACTTGAATAGAAATTTCAATTAAAAAAAGGGAAAATAGCCCGAATATTTTCCATTCCAAGTCTAATTTATCCGCAAAATGGTCACCTCGGAATCAGATTTTCTCTCTACGAGAGGAGAGGGGAGAAAGGCGCCATTGTGAACGCAACTGCTGAGGAGGGGACAGTAGTTAATGAGTGACTTTAGTGCATACAAATTTGGGCATGTCGGAACATGTTTGCCAATGTTTCTTTGAAGTATTTCTAGTTGCGGGGAAAAAAGACAGACGGATAGACGGACTGACAAACAGTGGACAAATTTTAATTCGGGTTTGTTTTCTATAAAACCTTAAAAAATGCGGTTGATTTCTACATTTTCCTCTTTTTATCACAATAAAGGGAATATTATTTCCTGTTACTGTACGAATCCCTAAACAAGTCATTTGGTTTCAATGAAACTAAGTTTCATTCATTACCAATTCATAAAGGGAACATTTACTGAACAACTGTTCAATGCGTACTACAGTTGCACGTGAGATATGAGCATTTGCAACCTAACACTTTCTAGTACAAGGTAATTGACTGCGCTGACTGATGCTATTAAAGGGCATACGTACAAAACTATAAACGAATGTTCGAGTATGTAATTGTTTACATGTTGACGTGGAAATGCTTTCTTCAGTAATACTCATACTAATTATAGTTTTGTAGTTCGAATCACATAACAAACTTTAAAAGGTGTTGATTTTAAGGTTGGAGCACTCGCTTCGTAGGCTGCAAAAATAGTCATTCAACTATGAATGGAAATTTCATAATTCTTTCATTCATTGCATTTAGTGCAAGCAAAAAGTATTGCAAAATTCCAATGTGAAGTCATAGTTATTACATACATAGTTTATTGGCTGTTTTAACGCTAGTTTCACATGATATAGTGCATGCGGACATTGGTGTTAGCATAGCATGCATCGTTGTTACTGAATTGATGTTTGGAATTTGAGCGGCCTTGCTCTTGCATATGCATACATATGTATGCAAATGTCCTGCGAAGCGATCACAAGTTAGACTACTTTCATATATTATGTTGCACTTGTATTATTATACATATATATTGTATTATTATACATACGAGGGGGGACCCAAAAAAACGGGAATTTCGTCATAACTTCTTTATTTCTCAATATTTTTACACCAAATTCGCCTTTTACTACAACGCTCTTCTCCAAACGATTCTTCCATTGTTCAAAACATTTTTTAAGTTCACTTATCGGGATGTCCTTTAACCCTTCCAGCGATTTTTGTTTTACCTCCTCCACAGGGGCAAAACGCTTTCCTTCCACATTCCTTTTGAGTCGTATCCATAGCATAGCACCACGATTTATCACCAGTTATCACCTTGGAAAAAAATTCAGAGTCCTCTTCGAGCTGATTTTGAAGCTCAAAACATGCCTGAAGTCGGCGCTCCATTTGCTCATCTGTGAGAAGGCGCGGGACGAATCTGGCTGCAAATCCTCGGATAAAATTCTCTGAATTGAATTCCATGACATTCCCGACATCTCACACAGTTGATCAATGCTTCGGCGATGGTCTTCACGAACGAGGGCATTGATTTTGTCGACATTTTCATCAGTTCTTGACGTTGAGGGGCGTTTTGAAAGAAGTTGGTCTTCAATAGACATTTCTCCATTTTTAAAACGTGAAAACCAATCGTAAACTCTCGTTTTACTTAAGGCAGCATTCTCATAAGCAGTCTTAAGCATTACAATAGTTTCCGCGGCCGATTTCCCCAACAGGAAACAAAATTTCACAGCCACGCGTTGTTCTCGACAATCTGCCATTACGTTTTCGTCGAAATGTAAAAAGTTGTTTTACTAAGAAAATCTCACAGGCGAACCGATGCACTTACAGCGACACAACTTCGCACACTGACGCAGGTAGCGTAATCCTAACGGACATGTTGTCAAACAATAGGTTCCCCCACTCTCCCTCCCCACCAAAGCGTAATTCCCGGAACGTATGGGTCCCCCTCGTATATATTGCATTATAATATTATAGATTGTACGGAAGTTACATTATGATTCTTTCATGTAGTAAGCCCTTGGTAAAGATGTTTTACAGGTAAATAAGAGTGCTTTCGGATAATTCCATATAATAACTTCTCCAGGCATAATTCGACTTAGGGCGCTTCGAATTATGCTCTTTTCACCTAAATCGTTTGAAAATAGAGGAACGAATCTCAACTTTAAACGCTACCCTCCGCCTTGCAACTCATCTCAAGGAATAATTCTACACTCTCTAGTCAAAATCAGTATGATGTCAAAATCTTTACCATGTAGACAGGGAATACATAAAACCTAACTTAAGCCCCAGCTATAGCTCTTCAGAAAAATTACTGAATTTTTCGGCTGGCCAACCTGATCTACAATAATCAAGTATGTCCTTTAAAATCGTTTCATATGAATACACATATGATACGATTTAGTTATATGTTTTAACGATTCCGAACAAAAAAAGTACAGGGAGCAACCGCAATCAGGCGCGGAAGTTTTAACAAGAAGTCAGTAGGATGAAGCTCTATACATCTCGATGATCATCCTGCCGAGACAAAGAGGGAAATTTGATTTCCGACAGAAAGGGCATATTGGAGCGATGGGTTGAGCACCTTGATGAGCTACTGAACAACTAGAACATCGGCGAGTTGGAGATCCCGCCAACTGAAGACGACAAACAAATACTGCCACCACCAAGTTTAGGAGAAACAGTCCGTGCAATTCATCGGCTAAAAAATCACAAGTCGCCAGAAGCCGATGGAATTACAGCCGAATTGGTTAAATATGGAAGCGACCAATTACACCAAGTTACTACCTTATGCTCAAGGTATGGGACAGCGAATCAATGCCTGACGATTGGCAATGAGGCATTATCTGTCTCATACATAAAAAGGGAGATATCACGCAGTGCAGCAATTATAAAGGTATCACGTTGCTGAGCACCATCTAGAACATTTTCTCTGCTATATTTCTAGGTTAGGATAGACCCATACGCCCAGAACATCATTGGCCCATACCAAAGAGGTTTCACTTCAGGCAAATCAGCAGCAGATCAGATTATCTCTCTACGGCAAGCGATGAAAACACTGTTGGAATATGGAAATCGGTTGCACAATCTTTTCATTTATAACACTGATTAGGCTGACTCTGACTAATGTGCGAGGCAGATAACAGGACCACTCTCGAGACTATTCGACATCAACAACGGTTTAAGAGAAGAGATGCCCTATCATGGGCCCTCTTTAACTTGGCCCTGCAAAAAGTGAGGTAAATGCGAGGGGCACGATCCACCCAACTACTGGCCTATGCTGACGATATCGACATCATGGGAAGAATGACCCGAGTCGTACAAACTGATTTCATCGGCGTGAGATCTTGGACTACAATCAATGAAGGCAAGACAAAATATATGGTGGCAACGTTTGCACCAAAAACCAACCAACCAACAACATCAAATCGCACTGGTCAAACGAGAAAAATAAAGATAGAAGAAGAAGAATTTTTCCTATCTAGGGTCGAAAATCACAACCGATAACAGCTACGATGATGAAATTCGCGCGCGGTTGTTGGCAGCCAACAAAGCCTATTTCAGCTTATAGCTCATCACAGGGTCAAAGGTCTTACTGTACAAGATTATGATCTTAACAGTCCTTATGTATTCTTCGGAGACTGGATTCTTAGCAAAAAAAAAACCGCAAACTCTTGGCCGCGTTTGAGAGAAGAACATTCCGAAAAATTGTTGGCCCCCTACAAGAGGATTGACGATTCGGTAGCCTACATACCGACGAAATCTATGAGCGATACCGCGACCGTCTGGTTATGGATAAGATAGGGCTTAATAGGTTGCGGTGGGCGGGTCACTTAATCCTTATAGATGAGGATGAAAAGACTACGAGGCTGACCCTGCCTGCGATGGAACGCTGGCGTAGGTCAGCACGCCTGAAGCTTTTAGGGATATCGAATTGGTGGACCTTGGTGTAAAACCGGGATGTCTGGAGTTCCTTATTAAGGCAGGCCTAGACCGGATACCGATTGTTGCGCCGTTAATGATGACGATTACAGGTTGCTACGTGGATAACCACAATCATGTCAGAAAATACCTGAGAAAAATTGGTTGCCAAGCACTCGGTTTAACATTCATAAAATCAAAAACAGTGCGAATCTCCTTTAAAATTTTCGGGGTGTATTCTGTTATAATTAAGCTAAGGATCTATTCAATAAAAAATTAGATTTTCGAAACCTCCTAATGTGATTTCCATTCTTAAATGAGCGACGAATTGTTTCTATCACAAATATTGATTTTTGCCTCTATATAAAATGCCCAAAGTGTACACAAAATTTCATGTTCTTTTATAACTTGCTTGCAATCTGATGTAACGAATGGCGCATTAATATGGAAAGGAAGAAATCGCTCATTAAAGTCGAATAAATTGCACAAGATGTCCTTCACCAATCAGAATATCGAAAACTCGCAAGAAATCTCATTAAGATAGTTTTCACTCTATATAAAATTCAGTTCGCAACAAGATAAAGTAGTCTTTGAAGTCGATTGTATTTCTCCTGTTCACTCCTTTGTGGATTATAGGGTATCCACACAGTCTCAGGTTTCAATGAGACAATGTTTCAGTTTCATTATCATCAGACTTAATACTGTGCAAGTGATAAGTCAAACATCTAAGCAGACTGGCATTTGATCCTGAAGTAACGAAATCGAGAGGCTCGCGCCCAAACATCAACGATCACATCTGAAATGGATTGATAAAACGAAACCGCCTGACTCGACTCTTCGAGTGCTTCCGCTATAGCATTCACCTAATCCAGAACATGCCTAATGTCGAACATTCTTAGAATGGGGATTTAAAACAATAATACATGCACGATCCTTCTTCAGATGTTCCTTCGCTAGTAATTCCTACCTCATAAGGGTAGCTGGTTGGTGACGGCACAAAGGCCTTGGGTACAGAATACAGCAGACCTCGAAAAGCTGGAACGCCAGCACCGGGATCAGGAGCAGACATATAAGGACGATGAATTCGAAGTACGATGCCATTACTTTCTATTCGACTTTTGTGCTTCCACCTGAGGAATTTGCATAACTATTTCCCCGCCAGATGATGTTCACTAAAATTTACAATCGGCGGACATTGTGCTCGCGAAATGTGCGGTGTCAGTTATTTTGCTATTTCGAACGATTTACATACATTCATTTCATTATCATTTCAGCCTTATTATCTGTGCTACAATTGGTCCGGGCAACATCGCTCATTCTTATTATTTACTAGCTTCCCTTCTGGCAACCATGTCCTTATATACTGGACCCTCGCGGTGGTTGGTGGAATGTTGCAGTAGTGTGGTGTCCTTGTCCTAGGTGTTGAATATTCCCCACGATGATGCCTTTTTTATTCTTGCCCCCCTGTCTGCCAAAGATCTTATAGGCTTAAAAGCTACATTCAAAATACCATATTATCCGCGTTGAATCTTCTCTTACTGGGCTTTTTAAGGTTTTGTATGAAACAAAACCTTATTAAAAACAGTTCAATGCCTCTCTTTGCGTTTGTCTGTCAGTGTCTCTGTCCGTCTGTCATAGGACATTTATTCCGAAACTGCTGGAGCTATTGTCACAAACTTTTATTCTCAAAGCGTCGAGCTTTCGGTATTCCGGCTTGTCCAAACATGAAAGTGGATTCTGGATTCCATCGAAAAATCTGCCTTTGCGACGGGACTCTTAACTGTCACATTTGGCAAAGGGGTTTTGTGCGTTTTTTCATTGGAAATACGTCCCATTTTTTAGCGATGCCACTGAGCTGAGATGGCTGTTTTGAGGATATTGTGATATTAAAGGGCATAGGCACGCACCTCATATGGTTCTCTCTAAATTGTAAAGCAAACTTGTTCTCATTTACGAATCCCTTACAATCCCCTCTTCTTATTTGAAGCATAATAACTTTTTACTCATTCCTATGGATCTAAAATCCGATTTTTCGAAATCCCTTCAATGGGTGGAAAGATTCATGAATCGTTCAAAATTTATATTTTCGGGATGCCCAAGCCATAGTTGATTGTGGATGTGTCGTTTTCGTCTACGTGGCAATGGAAAGAAATCCACCCAAGTTATGACATTAAACGATACTTGGAGATTTCAACAGCACAGTAGGGGGAGAGCGAATTCGGGTGACGTCGGCTCCCACAGCTTGCTTAAAATTATCAATAGCAGCGGAATACGGATTATTCAATTAGCAGTGTAACATGAAATGGTTGTTAGAAGTACTTCGTTTGCACGGAAAGAGATCCACAGTCAAATTGACCAAGTGTTATTCAAGCGACGCCACTTCGCAGTTTTCATGAATGTCAGGACATTTACAGGTGGGGACAATATAGACTCGGATCACTATCTCGTTCTGAAGGAACGGAATGAAAGGATGCTGCATACCGGGCAATGCAGTAATCTAAAAGAATGCGAACACACGGAGAGGTTCACCGCGAACTCCGTCGAGTGGAAGACCGGAAAACGAAGCCTACGGCAGCAGCCGAACCAGCCGCGGAAGTTTTACCAGCAGGATGAAGCCCTACATACGCCTCGAAGCTCATCCTGTCAAAATAAAGTGGGACATCTTATTTCCGACCGTATGGGTATATTGGAGCGACAGGTTGAGTATTTTGATGAATTGACAACCAGAATAGTGGCGAGTTGGAGGCTACGCCAACCAAATCTCCAAATGTGGAAGCAACGATCCGATTCATTTTTTAAAGAACCAACTCCATCAAGCAATTTAACACTTTATGCTTAAGGTTTGTGACAGCGAAATGAATCATATAAGCTATGGTATACATTAGGAAAGGAAATATTATTCCGTGTAGAAATTATAGAGGCTTCGTGTTAATGAGTACCATCTACCTAGATATTCTTCTCTATCATTCTGCGCCTAATAGCCCTATACTTTAGGTTTTACTCTTGGCAAATCAGCAATCTACTGTAGCTTTTGGAAAAATTTCTACTTCAAGGTTTCCTATGCTAACATAGTCAGACAACTCTGTATTCTGAGATGGTAAGGTAACTGAACTAACTCTAACCGGTATCTGAAGCCAGATAGAAGGAACAGGGAAGGGTCGAAAATCACAACCGATAACGGCGCGCGTGGTTGTTGGCAATCAACAGAGCCTATTTTAAATTAGGTGCGAGTGAGCCTGCACGGATATTTTTATTTTCAGATTCTAATGCCTGCTTCTGCCCTCCTTGTTGATAAAGGCCAAATTTGGATGGATGTTTGGTCCAAGCATTCACGTTCATTGCTGTAAATTCATTTTTCATGACTACACGCATTTATGGATGAATGATTAGCATTATTTTTTCCGAAACATAATATGTTGAGTTCTTTATGAATATGTATGAGTGTCTACGGTAAAGAACTTGTTTGCGATAACAAGTAGATGATGTGAGATCTATAATATAAACAACCTAACGAGTCTTTTCACCTTTGCAACCTATAACGGCGCGTATTAGTATGAAGCGGTGGAGAAATTTCACGCAGTAGACGTAAAATGTGACGAAAGTACAATAAAAACAACATTATGGGGTTTAAGGTTTATTACACCCGATCAAGAAAGTAGATCAGAAAATTGGACACATCGCAAAGTTGGTTTTCCTCATGCACAAGGGTTCAAAGCTTCTATCATAAAAAGTAAATATTATGAGGAATCTGTTTTGATATTTATTTACATAGATAAAGTAATAAATAAAATACTTGTAGTAAATGTAGTAATTGCTATAATACATACTCAGCCACATGTTTTCTTGGGAGTTTGAACAAATCAAACAAAGGAGACCAACTATATTTTGATCAGACTAATGTATTTAGTTAGTATAATGGCCTAAACAAGAAGGCCTGCAACAAGAAGACAGGTGGGATAAGCTTCAGTTAACTGTTACGCCGACCAAATAATAAAATATCTACTGAGAGTTATGTAGAAATTAGTGATTTTACATGGTCAGAAATAATTCAAAAGGAAAAGAAATAATTTTATGTCTAGCAATTGTCATCATTGGTGGTCAAAGGGTAGGTCCCAGGGCGAAATGTGGATTGGTAACCGCGATGGAGCATAAAATCTGGGAAACGCATGCTGAACCAATAGCTCGACTACCAAACCCTATCTCCACCTCCACGTGGAGAGCGCTGGGAGGTCTTCCTTATCGAGAAGCTGCAGATGGAGAGGGATGAAGGCGAGTCTCCCGCGCCTAAAGACGGGACGAATTGTACCAACTGTTCCTCTAGATTGGGGGTTGGGTAGGGCTGACAACCTTACACGGAAGACAACTTGTTACGAAGACACAACAGGAGACTCGGACGGCAACGACAAAGGAATAACGATTTGCGTATTCTCATGGAACGTGCGCTCCTTGTAAAGAGACGAAGCTGCCAAGCAGCTAGCCGATATCCTGTTTCAATATAGGACTAATGTAACAGCGTTATAGGATATGTGTTGAACAGGAATCGGTTTCCTGGAGAAGAGTCACTACACCATATATTATAGTGGCCATCCAGTGAACCATGTGCTCGGAGTAGGTTTCTTAGTCAGCCGAAAAATGAAACCTGTTATCGACTTTGAAAACATAAGCGAACGGCTATGCACTCTGCGCTTCCGAGGCAAATTTATAAATATAAGTCTCATTAACGTTCACCTCCCTACAGAGAAGACTGCAGATTCGGAGAAGGATACCTTCTACGAGGCAGTAGAATGAACCCTCGAAGCCTGTCCCAGATATAATATCAAAATAATACTTGGGGATTTTAACAGCCACGTAGGGAAGGAGCCCGTATTCAGCCGATACATTGGCTCGCATAGCTTACACCAAAATACAAATGATAACGGACTGCGGATCATTCAGTTAGCAGTGTCACACGAAATGGTTGTTGGAATTATCTGGCGAGGAAACGGGTCCACAAACATACACGGCTCTCTTCAGACGGGACCACTTTCAATCAAATTGACAACATATAGGTGGGCCAATATAGACTCGGATCACTATCTCGTTGGCATGGTGCTCCCAGCTCGAATAACAACACCACCCAGAACCCCCTCTGACAATCAGCTGAGAGTTAACACTGAAACCATCCACAACACAGCCCTCCGCAACACCTATAAGAGGGAAATGGATGCCACAATAACCGCAGTCGACAGAGATCCTGCAGATGAAGCATCAACAAATGATCTTCACAATCACCTGAAGAACATTATCATAAATACGGCCACAAACATACTTGGCCCCAGCCGCAAAAAGAGTCGGAACGGCTGGTTTGACGATGAATGGATGTTAGCAACGAAACGGAAGAATGCTGCATACCAAGTAATCTTGCATTCTTAAAGGACGCGGCCACGCCCGGAGACTTATCACGAACTCCATCGAGCGGATTAGCGACTTCACAGACGGAAAAAATAGCCTGGGAGAACCAACAGGTCTGTGAACTCAAAAAGTACACGGAGCAACCGCACCAGGCGCGCAAGTTTTACCAACAACGGCAGGATGAAGCCTTACACACCTCGATGTTCATCCTGCCGAGACAAAGAGGGAAATCTGATTTCCGACAGAATGGGCATATTAGAGCGATGGGTTGACTATTTTGATGAACTACTGAACAACCAAAAAATCGGCGAATTGGAGGTCCCGCCAACTGAAGACGACGGACAAGTGCTGCCACCCCCATGTATAGAAGAAACAGTCCAATTACGCCAAGTGGTTCATCAATTTGTACTCAAGGTGTGGGACAGCCTATAAATGCCTGACGACTGGCAAAGAGGTATTATCTGTTTTATACATAAAAAGGGAGATATCACGCAGTGCAGCAAATATAGAAGTATCACGTTGCTGAGTACTATCTATAAGATATTCTCCGCTATTTTGCTAGGCCGGATAGCCCCATACGCTTAGAACACCATTGGCCCATATCAAAGAAGCTTGTTGTGGTTGGCAGCAAACAGCACCTATTACAGCTTGCAAAAACAGTTTCGCTTGAATCGTCTCACCATAGGGTCAAAGCTCTTACTGTACAAGACAATGATCTTGCCAGTCCTCATGGATTCATCGGAGACTTGGGTTCTTAGCAAGAAAATTGGGAACTCTTAGCCGCGTTCGAGAGAAGAATCCTCCGAAGAATTTTTGGCCTCCAAGATTCCGTAGCCTACATAACGACGAAATCTATGGGCGATACCATGGATGGTATGGATGAGGATGATCCAGACCGGAAAGTTTATAAGAGCAATATGTATGGTAGGAAAAGAAGACGAGGCAGGCCTGAGATGGAGTGTTGGCGTAGGTCAGGACGACAGACAGCTTTTAGGGATATCGAATTGGTGCACCTTGGCGCAAAACCGGGATGTCTGGAGTTCTTTATTAAGGCAGGCCTAGACCGGATACCGCGGTTGATGATGAATTGTCATCATTATTTTAATCCTGTTTTTCCTTTTTTCTAATTTTCCGTTGAATTGATTTCATTTTATGTTTAAAATAAAAGCTTATTTAAAATGGAGGGCAGGATGGCAACATCTTATTAAGAAGTGGAACAATAGGACAGTATTTTTATTTAAATGTTCATCGCACGGATATGCTAGCTGTGTGAACTGTCCAAACAGCAGAGTTTCTTCGGTCAAATGTGTAAATTGTAAGGGCCAACACCTAGCCAATTATAGAGGCTGTGAACGAACGAATTATGCGACCTACGAATGCTAAAATTCGTGGATTTTGCTCATATCATGCAACACATCCCAGTCGATAAGACAGAGAGGGAACTACAATCTTCGTTAAAGAGGATATCAGACGCAACGAAAAACAAAAAAATGACGATGAAAAATGCAGCATGTGATATACTGTCCGCCCCGTTGCGGTATTAAAAAAGAAGATTACGCTCGACTCTTGTAGGTTTAGGGGGTGACTTTAACGCAAAAAATGGATTCTGGATCTAGGTTAATAACATCCAGGAGTACAGTATTATTTCAAGCAGGAAGAACGCGAAAGTGCAGTTTCCACTCCAGCGGTAAGTCTACATACTGGCCGACTGACGTAACGAAAACACTGGATGTCATTTATCTCTTTGTAACTAAGGGGATTTCAGACAAACATATCCATGTTGTCAATAATCGACATTTAATGCCCGGTCACTCGCCTGTCACGATGCTGGTCTATGAAAAAGTAAGGACGCTGACTACTAGACAAACAAAGTAATATTCAAAAAGAACATCCAAGAAAACGTTTACATAAATGATCAGGTCAACACTGTTTATCAATTCGAGGTAGAGAGGCATAGATCGATCTGCTTATGATGAAGATACAAGAGGCGAGTCCTTTAGCAAATATGTATCAAATATTACAGCACAAAAAGACACAGGTTCTGTAGAAGGCCGCGAAAGATCTAAAAAGACCCACACAACAAATTCCACCTATTAAACAGGAAAATGGGCAATAGGTTCGCTCTGCACAACATAAGGCAGACTTGTCCGAGAAGCATCTAGAAAGTAGCTTCCAGCATCTAGATACACAAGCGTCGTAATACCAGTCAGAAAAGTGGACCATTACCCAATACGTCGTGTAAACCTAAATGATCTGAGGACAGAAATTAAAACAAATGTGCTTCCTAAGCTTTCTGGCTATGAACTTATTACAGGGAGAATAGTAAAAGAATTGCCAGAAAAGGGTCCAGTCAAATTATTACAAATAATTAATGCAGCTTTGAGATTAAAATACGTCCCTCGACAATGGAAAGTGGCCGAAATTATAATGGTTTCCAAACCAGGGAGCATGTGTAGTCAAATAGAGTTAAATCGTATCAACCAATACGCTACGCTCGGATCGAAATCTAATATCACATCACCAATTCTTTTTCTGCGAAAAGGATTGCACAATCAAACAGGTGCACAGGATCGCGAATCCGATAGAAAATGCATTGGAAAAAAAGTAGGTGCGCTCAGTAATTTTTCTCGATGTCACCCAGGCGTTTGATAAGGTGTGGCATCCAGGTCTGTTGTATAAATTGCATAGAAACCTCCCAGAAGAATTTTTCGGTATCTTAAAATCATATGTATCAGAACGCCTATTAAGAGTGAAATATGAAGGAACCAGCTCTGCACTGAAAAAATTGCAACTGGTGTGGTGTGGCCCAACATGTTTCTCCTGTACACCGATGATATACCTTGCTGCGAAGGAGTCAAAATAGTGACGTTTGTAGACGACACTGCTAACCTTACCACGGATAAAACTACGGAATAAAAAATAGAGTTGCAGAAGGTTATTGACAACATTTTAGAAAGGACCATGAAATGGAAATTAAAATTGAACGAGAGCAAATCAAGGTACATTAACTTCACAAACAAAAAAGAGAATCCAGCTTAAGTCATCATAAACGCACAAGATGTGTCACAGTCGAGTGAGGTCAAATATTTAGATATGCTGCTCGATGTTAAGCTCAGCTGGAAAAGACACATCATAAGAAAGAAGGACGAGTTAAATGCCAGATACAGATAGATGTGCTGCTTATTGAGGAGGAATTCCCAGCTGACCATTGACTACAAGCTGCTAATTTGCAAGGCCCATATGGACGTACAGCATCCATCTCTGAGGCTGTGTTAAAGAATCAAACCTGAAAGCCATAGAAACGTTCCAAAATAAAGTGCTTAGAAGCATATTAGACGCTCCTAGGTTCATTCGTAATGAAGACTTGCATAGGGACCTGAAAACACAGCCGGTTAGTGAAGTCATCAAAGACCAAGCAATTAAACATAGCCGCCGACTACGATCACATGAAAATAATAAGTCTGACTGATATCACTGATATAATGAGACGACTGACAAGAGGAAAACCAAACGAATTGCTAACGTAAAGATGCCTAAAGGTATAAGCTACTGAGGAACAGCCAACCCAAGTGCTGTTGTGGACCACAGGGTCTTCTCTCAATAAAAACGAAACCTTGATATGCAAAGAAAGCTGCTGGATGCGGAAATCTCAGTCATAGCTCGGTGAGAGGCGGTTTTAGTAGGAAAAAATCCCACACTCTCACGGATCGTGAACCTCTAGGTTAGCTTTTTGAAGATTTCCATCTCTTAAAAAAAGATACGGATATTTGGAGGACTACTAGTTCTCATTGCTGTACATCTGCTAATAATTACTTTTTCTATAAAGTATATATTATTTTATTCTAAATAAAGTTAGAGGGCTACTTCACAGTGATTACTATATCCTAATTCGATGAAGACCAGGGATTTTTAATTAATTTAAATAACAGAGAATCACAATTACCCAAGGAAAAACTTAGTCTAGTGCCTATTCGTCGCTTGCTGATGGGCAAAAAAATAATAAGCCTGACGTTTGACTGTCAGCAGGTAGCTAATGGACAGGGGGAAATGTATACAAAAATATTTTTGACGTAGTATTACTTTGTTGATGACAGTAGAAATTTCACCAGATAATCTTGTGTTATTTATATATTAAGTTCTGTATTACAGCAACATTTTGTTTTTCACAAAACCTTATTAAAATTGGTTTACTGTATAACTCTATGTCTGCAACTTTGTATGGCTGTCGAGATTATATATGTACATTCCTGAGCAAAAAAGAACTGCTGGAGGAGTAGCGAATTACTCAATCTTCATTCAGGTATCAATTGCCTCGATGGCGGCAAGTAAGATTAATTAAACAGGAAGAACACGCCTATAAAGAATTCTAAAGAAGTCTCAAGCAGGTTGTGTATCGGAGCAAGGGAGACGATTTGAGCTTTAAGTAGGTCTCCAGAGAATTGTGATGGGTCACACAAAAGTTAAACTCTAGTGTAGTATATACAGGAGGAGTAAATCGAATTTCTAGGCGCGCGAAATGTCATTGCAAATACGTGGGTTGGGTAGGGATAGGATAGGCTTGGATAGTTTTCGTGCGTATGCTTCCTCATCCCATAGATCACATACACGACACTAACACCAGAGTAAATATGTGAAATTTTTGCACGCAGGTAATTGAAGCACGTTGAACATGTGCAAGGCTTTTCTTCCACCATACAAAGTTTGGCAATCCGCTGGAAGACGAATCTCCTGCATGAGTCTTCTTGGTCATATGTTGCCGAGGATGAAGTGCAGAAATCTTCTACTGAAAATCATTCAGAGACTACTCCCTCAACAACGAAAGGATCAGGACTGTCATAAGAGACTTGGGAAATAATAGTAGCACATACAGTAAATAAAAAAGAGCTTCTGCCAATGTAGTAGGATATAGGAAAAGAAAGTGCAATGAGGCCTTCAAGCTCGTGGCGAAGAAGACGCGGGCACATTGAATATGTTATGTAGGTCATGTATGGAAGAAGAAATTTTCCTTGCATTATAGAAGTGGCAAAACCTTGTGCTGATATCCAAAGCAAGTAGGTTTCTAGACGAGAAATCCCCATATTACCTTTTTCATATTTTCGGCTCTATAGTGAAAGTGCTGAAGCGGGTAATAATTGCTCTGGGTAGTATATAACCTGGAAGCCTTGCAATTAGCAATCTGATTTCCGTCAAAAGTTTTAACTATTTAAATCAAAAACTTGTTGTTTTTTTTATTCAATTTAAGAAGTCCGGACCTTTTCATTTTGCTTAACTTAGGACAGATCCAACTACAAGAGAAGTTCACTATTATTTTGAAGACCTCCACACGGATAACTGTGGCACGCAATCAAATATCAGGTTCGGACTATAAAAGCATCTTACAATAAAGCTTGTCTGGAACTTAATAGGAATCATCACACACAATTGGGAGAAAAGTCGACTAAGAGAGAAAGAGAGTAATAGAAGAAATCATGCTGAGAACGTCATTTATTCGCTCGACGGGCTCCGTCAGAGTCTGAGCTAGAACCACAAAATGAGATCACATCGAAAAAAAAACGGTTAAAGAAACCCATAGGCTGACCCTACACCATCAGTACTTCACTAGTTGGTCAGTCCGATTGGCTGCGTGGAATGCAGTTGCCATTGTATTGTTAGTTGAAACATGATTTCCGAATGATTCGGATGAAATCCTGATCGGGTAAGGTCAGAGATAGTAAAAATTTGCTCAATATTGGAGTCATTGGTGCTGAAAATTAAAGTAATATAAGCTCAAGCTGGACTTCAGGACAATCAAAAAACTTTGAAATTTAGAGAAACTTATCGAAGAGTATACTCTATGCTAATATTCTCCGACAAAACAGATGCTCTTTTGAACCCGAAGACAGAAGGGAGGATTTTTCCTGCAACTATGCACCAAACGCAAACACGGTGGCTACCGTCAGCTGCAACTCGATGTGGTTAATGCAAGGGCCTAGAAGAGAACACTACTTGGATGGAAGTCTGTACAGCTCCGAAAAAGAGTTATTACTACAGAGTAGTAGGTAGAGTACAGACTATGCAAATAAATGCCAATGAAGAGGTGCTTTAAATTCCTCATCTTGGGATTGAGAATTCCACCAATTCTCACGATAGGTCGAAGTTGTATCGAAGATGAATTTTCTGCTGCCGGAGGATTGCAACAAATATCCCCCTTGCTTACTTTGCAGGGAAGTCATAGCTACTATGTCGTACCAAGGAAGCATGAAAAGGTTAAAATTCATGAATTTGTTAGACTAACTAGATACGCCAAGCCTGACTAAGATTACTGCTGGCCACTGCAACATAGTGGAATGGCGAAGCCAGAAACGAACGAAAATGAAAGGATTTAACTCAACGCCTTCTCCCACCTGAAAATGACTCTTGTCAATGTTGAATAGGTAACGACTGTTCGGCGTGGAGAACTAGGCTCTCTCGTGGATCTAGCATTCGCAAACAACTCGTTGATTAAATGTCAGCTAAGAATACACACATAGTGATCATCGGGCTATACATACACATATGCATATCGTAATTGGCAAGCGAGTTAGAGTGATAATCCTTAGCTTGAAAAGAGTGATACCAGCTGGTCATCAAAATCGCTTGACTAGGAGACGTCTTTGAAGATATTGCTGCGGGATAAAAATCTAATTGGCATAGTTGCAGATGAGGTACCGCAGATCACCTAACAAATATTTCGGACTTGTGATGTTCCTCTGCCACGAAGCTCATCCTATCAAAGGCCGATTATCGGTGAAACATGAAGGAAGCAAAGTCTACGTAGAAAACATACCCCGACTTATGAGCCAGAAGCAGTTGCAATGGGCCATTGAAAAGAACAAAAACGATTGCTTCAAGCAACCTCTGCCCCTCCAACCCAGACATAATTTTTTCGGCTATACAAATAGCTATCGAGGATGCGTTCTGGACGCGGAGCTGTTGATAATGCAATCCACTATCTAGATGGAATCCTTAACAAAGTACTCAAAGCAGTAAAACATATGTTCTAACATGCGTTGACAGTTTACCTGAATAATAATAATAATCCATCAGCGAAATTTGAACTGCGACCTTCTGTACGAGAGCTTTGTGCTCTAACCACTCAGCTAACCAGTTAACCTAAAACAAGGGTTTTTCTCCGTAGGGTGGAAATGGCTAAGGCTGGTGCTGATGGTAAGCTTTGGATGAACCACCATCTTATAGACCAATTTGCCTCTTGCAGACAATTGGCAGATTCAGCGTCAGCTTCTCGACCTCGTTATCTACGGGAATTCCAATTCGTTACGGATGTTTTTTTCGTATTTGTGCTGCTCTACTGCTGAAAGGATAATCACTTCGACAATCTCATTGAAAATCAAACAGGGGTAAAATAACAATACCAAAGGGAGAATATACCCCACAAAGGAGGGAAGAGGAGACAAGCCAAATTCTCGAGAGG
Organism: Hermetia illucens; assembly: GCF_905115235.1. Lineage (NCBI taxonomy): Eukaryota > Metazoa > Arthropoda > Insecta > Diptera > Stratiomyidae > Hermetia > Hermetia illucens. The sequence continues at coordinate 78,583,066 of NC_051851.1, forward strand.
ATAATTTATAATCGGTTTTACCCAAATTTTCAATGTAGTCATTGCTTATTAAACAAGCAGTTTGGCTTCTGAGAGGCTCGATGGTACCCATTTTCCCCCGATTAGGGGGAATAGTGTGGAGTAGTGACCCTATGTCAGATATTAAATATCTATTCAACGCTGAGAGGTGGAAGCGAATCATCAAAGCTCCCCGCAAGAACATGGTCTACCATGTGAACCATAGCCAACTTCGGGCATGAAATTATATGAAGATGAAGAACAGAGTTCGGTTCTTGGCCCCCCGCTATAAAACATTATGCATGATGGTATCTTACGACTGGGCTCTGCGCATGTTTTTGATGTATTGGTGTACTTAGATGATTTTCTTGTGTATGCGATTGGCAAACGGCGCTGGGAAGCAAATCTCCTGCATGTAGTCTTCTTGGAAGAAACTTTGCAACAGAATTCGAATCCCACTTAACAGAGGGCAACTTAGACGGCAGCCGTGAAAGCGGTGGAACCAATCAATCATCTGCTGGGGCAAGCTGATATTGAACGGCAAGATTGGTCTGAACATCTCGATGGTAAATGACCAAAAGGCAGACCTAAATAACAGTGGCTTGATACGCTAGAAAGCTTCGAGATTGCACCCAGATCAGGCATTCGATAGAGCCAAATGGCGAAGCCGATCACGACGAGCCGACCTCGCTTGTGAACGGGACAAAGGCTGATGAAAAAGAAGAAGTATAGAGGAAAATTCTTAAAAATCCCTAGTCCTATTTTTCGAGTAAAAAAGACCCACTGTCAAAGTTTTCAGACAAAAACTGTTTTAAGGGAGAAGGATTTATATATTATAATAATAATGACCACTACAAGATCTGAAACTTTTTTACCTTTCTAAGTAGTGTATTTTGATCGACACTTAAGAAAATGAGCGGAAACCAGAGTGATAATCGAATTACCACTGCATTGGCTTAAAGCAATAAGGTTAAGCATCTGGTGAGGTTTTAGCGATTCGGATTTGAGCAAGTACCGTTTGAGTTTATAGTGATAAGTAATACTGTAAAGATTTCAGAGAAAAAGTGGAAGTACCATAAGTAAGAGTACTATTCCTTTCCTTATAAAAGGATTCTTAATTGCTACCCGGACCAATATCCTACTGAGTTTAGAGGTAACAATCGAATGCCTGAGGTAGCGAAATGAGGATCAGGTTTTGCAAAACTCATAGTCTAGTCAGGTTCTAAAAATAAATACCGGTGGGTACTATCGTATCTTATTCTTCTTGTTCTTGAAATACATTTTAGCATTTATAATTAGGCGGTGATTACCTGAATAGGTGATATTGCGCCATCCAATTATTTAACATTGTGAACTGCAGTCAGTAAAGCCCACAGAGTAACACGGTGGCCCATTTAAAGATAGCTATAAGATATGAATTCTTGTACACGTATTTTTTATGTGGTAGTCGAACTCATTCAAGAAGCGAAAGCTCACCTTCGGCCTACGACATTGCAAAGTCGAAACAATACAAAAGATAGATACCTCCTAATCCTTCGCTATGTGTGCGATAAAAAATGTTGACGACAATTCACTTTCACATATTCTGCGCAATGTAGTTCCGATAGATAGGGGAGGCTAGCCTGCGCAGATGCGACTACAAATAGCAATATTCAGTGATAACAGGTGTACAGTCCGTTGACAATAAGTTTGGGAATCTGGAACGTTACAAATCAACGCAATTTGTGGCAACATTCACTCAATTCTCGTAGTTCGGACAGGGTATCGTGTTCTTTACTGAACTCAAAAATTACTAAGAATTTTATCGCTGGAATAACAAAAGAAATAACTATGATCTTTTAATGAGCCATATAAATACCATGATATAGAGAGTGGTAACTAGCCTCTGCTCCAGAAAGAGTCGTGATAGATACCATGAGAAAATTGGATATGGAACTAGAGAAAATTCGTTATTTGGAAAGATTTGTTATCAATAGAATAGATTCAGTATATATAGGGGTAAGGCAGGTTCCACCACGGCACCAGTAGGAACCTGATTGTGTAGGTCGTGTTTTCTATCGTGAGAGGAATATGAAGCGCAATTTTACCCGAGTTTCGGTGAAACTCAGTGCATTTTTGCTAGTGATTTATATAGTTGCGGTTGTCGCTCGTCCATCACATGAAGAGTACTCTGAAGAAGAAGATGATGATGACGATGATGAAGATGATGTTTATGATGATGATGAAGATGGATATAAGTTACCATCGCCAAGTGTTATAATTACTGATGGAATCGATGGTACCCATGTGCAGAGCCTTCAGGTAATTAGTGGCTTTTTAAAATCAGCGCAGAGTGCTTTGCCACTCCTACAGACACAATATCCCGAGTTATCTTTAATAAAATTAATTGAAGATACTATTTATATATTTCCATTCTTTTTTTTAGGAGACTGTTGGATATTTACAACAATTTGTCCGACGATTCATAATGCCACATCTAGACCCTGATTTGCCCATTGATCACTTTCCAGAATGGTTAAATGTGCCGAGTAAAAAAAATAATACAGAGACCAGTACAGCAACACCAGTGGAACAACTTCCTGAATTGTTTGGTCCAACAAATGAGGAACCTGATCAGCAAACTGATCCAGCAATGCCAATTGAAAATTTGCCAGATTGGATTATTTCGCCACATGAGAACCCTAACACACAAGTAAATGTAACAATGCCTGACGAGCAAGTTTTCATACCACCAGAGCTTCCGATGTCCGGCTTATTAAGACCTGAACCAACAGAAAAACCTAAGCCATCATCCACAAAAAAACCAAAACCCATTCCACCGCAAGAGGAAAAACCTGTGATCGCCCAAAATGTTACTAATGATAATGATAGGCAAAATGTTACTAATGATAATGATATGGTTGAAGTGAACCCAGAAATGTTGAGACCCGAGAAAATTATACTCACTTTGTCTGATTCAACAACAACTTCCCCAGTTGTGGTAGAAAGATCTACAACAGCAACGGAGCCTGCCGCTGTTCCAGAGCCAGCTCCTGCACCTCCTATTGAACAAGAAATACCTAGCTTATCTGTGAGTCCATCAATTACTCCAGAAGAACCAGCCGAAGGACCACCTTCAGAATTATTGACAATAATTCAACCAGTGATTTCACCAGAAATGATAATAACACAAGACCAAGCGTCAGTAGTTGAGCCTGTGTTGCAGCCTGAACCAGTTCCAGATGCAACAATAGGGCCAGAATCGACTTTACCATCACAATCAGAAGTATCATTCGACCCGGTGTTACCAGACGAGGTTATATCACCCGCAATAACTGCAGAGCCAACAATTCTTGGGCTGCCTACGGGACCTTCACTGCCATCGGAGTTATTTGGACCTTCTGACTTGATTTCTGGAGTAGTGGATGTAGGAATGATCTCACCGACAAGTCCTCAATTTGAAGACGTACCGTTCATTTTCGATTTGATAAATCAGCCTGCAAAAGAGCCATTGTTAGTCACGGCGGAAACAAGTATTCCGGAGTCAGTGAACCAAACACCAATAACTTCTGTTCCAATGGAACAATCAGCTACGCTCATTCCTGAAGAGCTAACGACTCTATCTCAAGCAGAAATGGAAATGATAGATCTGCCGTCAATGATTGCACCTACGATAGTTGCTGGGCAGCCAGCACCTACAACGGTGCCAGATCCTACAGCAGATCTAGTTTCTTCTCTTCCTGGAGGAGTGACAAATATTCCGGATACACCTACTGAATCAGTGAATATTGTCTCTCAACCAGTCCAAGACTTTCGACCATCCTTAGAAACATCTCCTATGGAGCCTGCAGACATTCAACAGAACCAGTTTGAAATGCCAGTTATCATGGAAGCTTTGACTGCACCATCACAGCCCACGCAGGAAACTTCAATTGACCCTACTTTGGCGGAATCATTTCCTCCGCCGATAATTATTGGATCGGAGTCAACTGATCCTATAATGATCGGTGCCCAAGCAGGGCAAAGTGAACCTACGGTAGAAGAAGTTTTACCATCGGCACCTTTGACAATGGAATCACCCATAGAGCAGCAACCCTATTCAATCAATCCAGTTTTAGGGGAACCATCCCCTCCAGCAGTTATCGTTGGTTCGGAATCCGTTGATCCAACGGCGGTAGAGCCAGTGGCGCCAACAGAATCAATAGCTGCGCCCCATGTGGGTACTACGATGCCTGCTCAGCCAGAGCTAATAGTAGACGAGCCCCATGATCCGGTAGACAATTTGCAGGATCCTGTCGAAGCTAGTCCAAGGCGTCCGAAAGAACTTCCTGTTATTCAAATGCTTCTACTTGAAGAGAAAGTGCAACCAACTGCAAGAGGATTAATGGAAGAGAGGAAAGAGATACCAGTGTGTAAGGAAACGTGGATAGTATGTGATGGAAAAGTAGATGTCTTGATTGATTCATTACATTCCTGATTAGTGCGGTTTTAACAGAGAACTTCCCTGGTAGAACCTTTCTGAACATTTTTTTTTCAACCTAATTCCAAATTTATTAGCATACAATCAAGAACGCAGTCACAAGAATTCATTCATAGACGAAATTTACTTTTCCAATATATATTTCAAAAAGGATTTATTTAAACAAATTTATTTTCCAGTAACTTGTCACAACTGCACAATCCGAATGGCGTGTACCGACTGTGTGAAGTTCCGTCCAGAACTAGTATTATCTGAACCGAGTGCATTCCCAATGACTATCACAACACCCGGACTTGAGATTGTCGCTGAACCAAACATATATGAAATCCTTGCCAACTATTCAGAGACTAATCCAGCCAGGATGCAAGTTTTTGAAATGTCTAATGTGGATGCAACTATTAATGGGAATGAAGTGACCATTGAAGCTGCATCCGAAAGAGAAATGTCTGAAGCTGGTCAAGCTGAAGATATAATGACTCCCAACATGCAAAGGCGTCTGTTGCTAGATGAAGCAAGTATGCAAGCGAATGCTCCTTTGGTGGTTGATGAACCAGTTCCAGTCGAAATTCCTGTGTCAATGGCCGATACACCGATAAGACCTGAAGCTGTTAAGGTGCAAATGCAACCGGCGATAGAGAAGAGGACAATGGCAGGTCATGATAGTCTTAGACGTACAAAACGCAGTCTGGCAACAAAACCAAATATTGTCTTGAAAGCCACTTTGAGACAGTTGATTTAGTGGAGTTCATTGCCTGAAACGGGCTCCTAGATATAAGTTACAATTTACTTTTTATCGTAATATATCTTGGACTAATTTTATACTAATAAAAATGTTCTGTACTTTTTTGTGTCATTGACTTGATGGCATTATTTGACGTCATGTTAATCCTACTTAGGAGGGAAGAAGGCACTCGCATATCTTTGGGGTTGAATTTAGACTGAAAAGAGGAACTTGTTGTGGCGGTTAATTTAGTATTAGAGAGAGCTTTTCATAAAACGCAGACCTCCGAGAAGGAAGGGAGGATTTCCTTGGTCCCAGAGTTTTCTCCGGAGCCAAAACAGAGGTTTAAATGAAAATTGGGGATAATAGGAGAGTCTGCATAATCTTCATCCCAGACCCGCATAATTTCTGGGGCCCTGAGGAAATGCAATGTTTTGAAGCAAGGCTTGTACGCTTCTCAAATTGCCTCTTATATCTGTTCATTTTAATGTTTTGATCATACAATAATCACATACGAAAAATTAGGCTGAGAGAAGCATAATCTCATAGGAAATCAAATAAAACTAACAATAAGAGTGTCCTTGTTATACTCCACAAAAGGGAGAGCCGGGGATATTTATGGAAGGGATGAAATACCAATACGATAATGGTTTTTCAGGGAGATCCAGCATGAAATTGAAGTCCTGGAGAATACACAAAGAGTACACAAAAGTCCCTTAATATCAACATTAAAGGTGGTAGGAGAATATCTGAAACAATTCCTGGCGAAATAAGCCAATGGAATCGATTCTAGAAACTGAAATTAATTAGGTAGGAAGAAGTGGCAACGAAAATAAGCGAGCAAAAAAAGAATTTATCTTGGCAGCTCAGGGGCATTGGTTCGACATCGCCAATGCTTTAACTGCATCAGTACACCCGTCAATTTTAAAGGGTTATAAGAGATGCCCCGCAAACAATAGGGCACGTGAGAAGTTTAAGGACGAAGCTCGGGTTAACAACGTCCTTTGTCTTGATTTTAAGGAGGTAAAGCTCCATCTGGACGTGTTTATGTTTCATTAGTCGAAAATTTTTACCTCGTTTTCTGGTTTCATGCTGGGTAAGATTTCCTGAAATCTACTCCAATATTTACCTAAATTGAGAATCAGGGTCGTAAATTTTGTTAAAGCCTCTAGTCCCAGGACCCTCAGAAAATTCCAAACCCGCACTAATCATCCTCCTTCCTCTCTCGACAAGCCTGCCAGCAGCTTTAATTGTTTGTCTTCCTGCAGAAGAATATGAACTCCATAGACGTTTAAATGAAATAGTTTTATCTGTGTCTTTAGAAAAACTGCCTGCATTGACCTTTCTAAGGTTTTAAGTACACCTCACATAACAGACTGCTGATAATTTTGAGTTACCCCTGATACAATCCACGGAGATACTTAACTTCCACGAGAACCAGACTGAGGCATGCCACATTTGAAGGCTATCCTTTAAACAATCTGTTCCCTATTTTTAATTTTTTTTCTCTATTTTTTCCGGAATATGTTTGACTCCTGATTTCTATTTATTAAAGGCAAGTGTGTGACACTTATCTTAACTTTCGTCACAGCTGGATGATCTTGGTTTATCACCACCAAACGAGTAAATTTGATTGAAATCGTTCTTTCTATACACTTCAGTCAATGTTGAGATGGTTTCAAGAAATTTTTAAAACAGATCCACACACTAATCCATTTGCGATTATTTCCTGGTCTTTAGTGAATTAAAAGAGAGATTTCAGTAAAAAATTCGGTATGTAGGCAGTGGGCTTTAAAATGATAAGGCCTTCCATTGTAAGATCCTCCTTCCGTATTGAGTCGCTAAACTGAGTTGCAAAAACATCATAACTAAACGCAATCTCACAGATAAGGATATCGGTAAAGCAGTTAACCGGACGATAAAATCTGTGCACGGTTATTGGCTGCCAACAGAGACTATTTCCCCACAGGGTTAAAGTTCCTACTGTACAAGATTATGATCTTGCCCGTCCGTATGTATTCCTCGGAGACTTGGGCTCTTAGTAAAAAAAAATGCCAAACTCTTGGCCGTGTTCGAGAGTAGAATCCTCCGAAGAATTTTTGGCCCCCTAGCCTACATAACGACGAAATCTATGAGCGATACCATGACCGTCTGGTTGTGGATAAAATCCGGCTCAGCAGATTGCGGTGGGCGGGATGATCCGTATGGATGAGGATGATCCAGCCCGCAAAGTCTATAAGACAAAATTTATGGTAGAAAAAGAAGATAAGGCAGACTCTGCCTGAGATGGAGCGATGGCGAAGATGGGGACGCCTGATAGCTTTTAGGGATATCGAATTGGGGGACCTTGGCGCAAAACTGGGGTGTCTGGAGTTCCTTATTAAGGCAGACCTAGACAAGATACCGGTTGTTGCGCCGTTGATGATGGTGAATTAATCTGGCTACACCATCGAAACTGCTATACGCAGAAGCAACAAATTAATTATAACAGAACCTTTCATTCATGAAACTATCAGGGGGAAGCAATATTTCAAAAGAGAAATTGCCTTAGCAGCATGTGGTGGGAAGAGAAGGGATGATGACCTTTGCAACTGAAAAATATCCATTTATAAGAAATTATATATAGTTTCCGAAAACGGGATCAAATCTGGAATGAAATGATTGAAGGAGTGGGAAATTGTGATTTTTTTGGGAAGGTCAACCTTTTTGACACTATTCATGAAAAACGCTAACTCTAATGGTAGAGTGCTCATCCCAGGGACCAATTTTCCTCCAACAAGTGGCACTATCCATCATTAAAATTTGTACCATCTTAAATGCGATGTGATGTAAATGTAAGTGATTCTTCTAAATCTTAGTACCGTAAAGACAAATGTTTAGAGAAGATTCATCCAAAGCTCTTAGCAAAGGAGTAGCACCATATGTATGTATGAACATATAAAGATGAATACTTGAAGAAGACTTAGATCCTTAGAAGGGGGATCCTTTATTAGCCTTACATTTACATTTATTTTTATTTTTTCTAGCTTTCTTTGGTTTCTCATCATTTAATTTGTGTAGTGAAACGGAGAGAAACTAAAGTTTTGAAATGAGAACTACTTCTTGCCCTCTTCCTTTTCAAACCTTGAAAGTTTGCCTTAATCAAGGGGGCGTCCCCGAATATCATTTTTTTTTCGTTTTTAATTTCCAGTATTTGCTCGGGTGTTGATCTTGTTTAGGTTCGCGCGACGTCCCAGGTTTGTTGGGTTTTAGGTCCCGTTGCGGACTCTCGCATCAGTTAGGGATATGCGAAATTTCCTACAATGACTTCTGAGGGACTGAAATGTTCAAAGACAGTAAACTCAGGGCATTCTGGTTGTGTGGTAGTTCGTCTTTATCCTCATGCATCCTTTAATGACCTATATATACTCTCCCTAAATGAAAACTGCTCTTAAATTGAAATTAATTGAAATAATTATTATTATTATTATTCCGGCCCAGATCATCTATTTATTCACTATACATTTTAGATGAGTGGAAAAATAGAGAAGGGACAAGGTGCTTATAAACTAAAACAAATAAATGAAAAGATAGGTTTCGTTAATCTCTAGATGCCAAATCAATAACTGATGTTTGTTTTTCTAAGCTAGCTCTAAATACGCACGGTTTCCTATAAATTCCATAAAAATCTGCAAAACCACACGTTAATTCTGAGATCAAACGACATTTTTATGTTGAAAAGGCCACACATTAAAATTTTATGAAATATGAACCATCAAAGAGAATCCATTCATAGCGCTTTAAGGAGGCATGCGCCAATCTCAGTACCCCTTTACAAATCACACAAACGCCACTTTAAAATTCCGATATTTTGTTTGCAATTTCAAATTTGTCCTTCATTAAAATTTATCGAATGTTAAGTGACTTGGTCAAATGCTTCTCGAGTCAGAAGGGAACTCCCTGCGAGACGTTGGCAAATGATTTTTGGAATTAAGCGCGATTTTATCCGGACTTATCTAAAATTAGAATAGTATGCAATTTGCATAAACCAAAAATAGATATCGAACTGCGATATATGAAGGCATGGAACACACATTGATATTACTGAAAAGAACAGGCGCATCCCTGAAAGTATAGGCGCTGCGCTGCTGACTATATAGACTGTTCTGCGTTAATTTATTGGCATGGGATTAAAATAGTCAAACATGTTGTCAAAGCCAAAGAACATCATGTTTTGTGGCCTGACATTTGCGTGACATCTATTCTGTAATGTATGCATACCGAACAGGATTAAAAGATATCATCAGGAACACACATGTTTTGTATGATAATTTGCTCCTGCATGTAGTACATACGTATCTGTCCAATGAACTGAGCGGCGTGAGTGATGAATTGAAGAGATTAGTGTCCCATTAAGACAGAATAAATTCAATGAAATCATTACGCAATAAAATTATATTTGGAAGACCGGTGAAAAGTTTGGTATAATAAATATTATCAGATTCGATTACTTCTAGAGGAGGATAATATCTTGAAAACGGAAGTGGAGGGAACATACACCTGGGAAACATAGTTGAGTATATCGAAAAAATCCTGGAAGCGATGGTAGCGAATAACAGAAGTTGAAGGCTAATTAAAAGTCCACAGGCTGAGGTACCTAGCGGCAGTAGAACAATTTAATATCTCACACATGTGTGTGCACCCCCATTTTTAAACAGTAGACTCATCTCTGACAGTAATAAAGCTAACAAGGGGATTAGTGAACATTTTAGGTTTAGTGTCCGCAAGAAAGGACGGGACGATTTTATCTATCAGGTGGGCTGAAAAGTTCGTGGGCTAACACACAGATGGCGCTACTAGCTTAAATCCATATGATTTTTAGTGAACCCTCACCTTTAAGAGACACGTATATAGCAACTGTCGAGCTATTAGTCTGTGGGAGGGAGCATTTTGAGTGAAGCAACTTTTGTTAGTTTGAAGAAAACGAACAAAAAGGAATTTCGTGTGTTAATAAAGCATTGTTTCTTGGCGAAAAGAAATACTGTTGAAGCCAAGACTTGGCTTGGTAAACATTATTCGGACTTTGCATCAGGAAAATCAACGGTTGAGAAGTGGTTTGCTAAGTTTAAACGAGGCGAAATGAGCACCGAGGACGATACACGCGGTGGATGCCCCAAAGAGGCCGTTACCGACGAAAACATCAATGACATCCACAAAATATTTTTGGATAACCGCAGAGTGAAGTCGATCGAGATAGCTGAGGCTCTGAAGATGTCAATGGAACGTATTGGACATATAGTGCATGAATGTTTGGGTATGCGAAAGCTCTGTTCAAAGTGGGTACCGGGCGAGCTTACAATCGATCAAAAACAACAATGATTCGACGATTCTGCGCAGTATATGGATGGAGCTCTTCCTCCATAAGAAACCCGAACTTATGTGTCGATATGTGATAATGGACGAAACATGGCTCCACTATTTCACACGAGAGCCCAAAGCGTGGGATAGATGCAACAGTTGGCTGGCAAGGCTATCGCATCAGTGTTTTAGGATGCGCATGGTATAATATTCATAAACTATTTTGAGAAGGGAAAAATCATTAACAATGCCTATTACATAGCGAAGAATGAGATCGTGGAAAATGGCCAGATTTGAAGAAAAAAAAGTGCTCTTTCATTAAGAAAATACCTCGGGTCGCAAAATTGCATGAATAGGGCTTGGAATTGCTTCCGCATCTACCGTATTCGCAGGATCTGGCCCCAGCGACCCTGTTCTCAGACCTCAAGCAAAGAAATTTAGCGGCAATGAAAAGGTAATCGCGAAAACTGAGGTCTATTTTGAGGCTAAAGATAAATCGTACTATAAAAATGGCGTCAACAAATTGTATAATCGCTACAATCGTTATATCGCCTTTGAAGGCAACTATATTAAATAATAAAATCAAATTTTATAAAAAAAATTTGGATACACGATGGTCCCATTTATATATAGTTCGTAGTGTACATACGTTGAATATAACCGATATTCAATTCGAGGTAGTACGACATTTTAGCTATTAGGAAACAGTAATTTGACGGAAAAGTGGAAATTTCAACCTACGGTTACTTTGTTAATAGGTTTAGTAGGTTTTCCACCACACTTATCAGTAGTATGAATAGGGGTTGACAGTTCGAACCTTTCTACCAAATTTTATGTCATTAGATGTAACCGTTACTGAGAAAAGCGACAGACAGACAGACGAACAATTAACCGATTTTAATGCATAAAGTGCGAGAATGGGTTTCCAATATGCTGAGTATAGCAATTATCCTCTCAGGAAGGAAGGCAGCATTGCAGGCAAAATACCATATGAATTATTTACAGAAGAGAAATACATTTCAGCCAGTTTTACAAAATGATTTATTCGTGTGCGTAAAGAAATATATAAGAAATAGGATCTGAGATTTCCAGTCATTCATGGCATCTTTGGTTTCTTAAATAAGTGGATTATGTTGAAACGCGATAGTAGAGTCTGATTCTAAGGAAAGGTTATTAACTTTATCTTCCAATGAAGGAAGTAATAAAGCGGAAACCAATAAATTGAATTGATTTTTCCAGTGGAGAAGCAAAGTTAGGATATTGATTTTGGAAGTGATAATTGTGAAGTCTACGGTTTCCAAGGTACTCTGGAGGGGAGTACTGAGTGCGGAACCTACCTACAATGGGGCACTTAAAGAACTTTATATAATTTGATACTTGAAACCGACGAGGCAATGGAATTCTTGATAAGCAGGGTTAGGGTTAGATCGTGTGGGTTAATCGTCTAGCGCCAAGGATGAAAGGCAGTATTCATTTGCTGGATTTGTCGGCTTAATCCATCCTCAGTGTTGCTGTGAACGAAGAACTCTATTGTAGCCAGTTTTATATAAAGACATTTCCTTGATAGACTGATCGGAGCAGAAATCTTCATTCATCAAACGGAGGGTTACGAAAACGAAAATTAACAAGTCTATGAACTACAAAAGTGTCATTATGGATTTAATAATCATCTTGATACTGGAACAAACGTTTCATAGGAATTGTGCTCTCTTTTGGTTTGCAGGGAAATCTGGCAGATCTTCATTTGTTTTTCCGAGTGGCGGAAAAGCATAAACTGATCGTGTTGTGGTACGTGGATGATGAAGTTATAATGGCAACAATACAAGTGGATATTGACGATGTAAAATCGGTTTAAAATTTCAAACATGATGTAGACGCCATGGCCCAGTCTTCCTTTTGGCCGTAGGTAATTTTTATCAAACCTTACCAAAGTAAAAAACTGCGAGGAACTTTTCGAGCCGTGTGTGTACCTCGCCGACCAACATAAATATTTTTTTCATTAGAATTTACCTAGAATATGAGAAGTCTAAAAGGCTAACTGTACCAAAAGAATGACTGACAGTTTCGTCCAGGGCAGAGGCAACTCATAAGACGCTTCGTCGGCCTTGGGAGCAGCGTGACCGAAAGTGGCTGTAGGTGGTAATCGCCCCTTTATATGTAATCGCAAACACGACGTAAGTGCGAATTATATCCAGGTGAAATTCGCCCTATATTCGGACCAGACCCACAAAAAACCATTTTTTTTTGAGGATTGCATTAACCCCAAGTTCGCATCCAGCTGATGCCGGACCGGCCCACTTTCTTCCACTACACTTCCTTAAGCTTAAGAGGGATGGTGGAACGGGGGCGATTCCTCTCTACGGCCCTGAGAGGCAAAGGCTCTCATAACTTATGGGATATGCAGAAATATTTTTATCTCGACATGGAGACTCAGCGTTCATATGATAATGTAGATATACTGTGATTAGGCCGATGTTCGCCTATGCATCGGAAGTGATGGGTTAAGGTGAGACAAAAGGGAAAGCTAGCCTCTCCGTGGTGAATTATATGTCCGAAACATCCGACGCACCTCTAGATACACCATTCGATTCGCTACTTTTCTAATGAGTATTTCAAAAATTGAGTCTTGAAATTACTTTCAAATCTTCACATATTTTTTTCCAGTACTTTCCAACAGAACAGAAAATTATTTAAATCGCTGAATCTTCCTGTTTACCACACGTTTTTTTCGGGAGAAAATAGTAGACAGAATTTGTTTTTAACGTCGCAGTCAGTGAATCAATACAAAACATTATACAATTTACTGGAAAAATCACGGACGCAAGACTTCTTTCTACTGTACTTACTTTAAGGGGGTCATCCCGTGTGAAGGCCGTTTATCGCTTTTTTTTAGAAATTTTTTGAGAAGAACTGGATAAAGATACAATTGCGAATTTTTCACCATATATTTACTAATATCTTGAGCATGCGTAATAATTTTTCCAACCCGATGGGATAGTTCGTTATTCAAATAGAGAACAATTTATACACCCATCTCCAAAAAAGGTGTTTTCCTGCTGCCACGCTAGATGGCGCAGCGATCATCCTAAAGAAAAAAATTAAATGGAATTTCAACGTGCGGACTTAACTACAGTCCGGAAAGTAAGATTGTTAAAAAATATTAAAAGCTAAATTTTTGGTGCCGTGTTGAACTTTTTTTTGTATATTTTGGTGTTTTTTTAAGACTTCTTTAATGAATAAAACAAAACTACTGAATGAATCGCAATTATCCTAGTTTGCGGACCGTAGAAATATGTGCTGAATAAGTTGCGAAAATTTCTAAGAATTTGGTTTGTTAGATTTTGGGCTATGGTGGCAGCAGATTTTCAATATCCACTTTCGATGAAAACGCATTTATAAAGTGTAATGTGATTTTTAGCCATAAAATCTTAACTGATGATTAGTCTGCAATACCTAGTCCATAAACTTTAGGTTTCTTGAAGAAAGACATGTGCAGCCTGGCTTCAATTCTTGTCCTGTTAGCGACACCATTTGAACGTCATTCGGACCGATAAATACGCGCTTTATTACGACGATCGTCATAAATCTGGCATGTGACTTATTACGTATTTAACAGTATAATTTCCGAGCGACTCCGAATATCAAAAAATCACTTTGCTCATATATTCTACACCATAGCTAGAAATTGATGCCAAAAAAAATTCGATTCCGCAGATCCAATATACGGGACGACTCCCTTAAACCACATGCGCTTGCAAATTGACAACGTGCAAAAAACTCTCCCAATGAAAATTACTACTATTCAAGGCAATGCAAACCAATTTGGAACATTAAGCTTTGTTTTTCATTTCGATCGGAGCAATACATCACACGATTTATCAGCAACCAATTTTCCTGCTCAGGAGGCAAGGATGTGGTTCCTTCCATTGGCTCCATACAATTATGAATTCGCGATAAACGCTCGACAAAAAAAATAATTTTTCAGTGGGACAGTTTTTAAAATGCCTTTCGAGAAATGTGTACATATCGAGAAAAGGACATTTTTTACTACTGTTCCGCTTTAGTTCTATCAAACTATTGTTAAGAAACGACATATTGAGCCGTGTTATGATTTTTGCAATAGCTTCTTCTGTTCTGAACTTTCTTTGATTGAGACGTCACGCGCCACGCCAATGAGTGTGACACAAATGAACTTTACCTACATTTAAAACGGAGGAAAGAATTTTAAGTATGGCGGAGACGATATTAACTTTAGAATGTAAGGAAAATTCTGGAAGAAAGGGTTTTGAATGAAGGAAATCGGTTAATAGATATATATTTCATTTTCCAACAGGATAATGAATCCATCAATATACTAAGAAAAATTCAGAAATTGCTTGCTGAGCAAAAGCACTCACCTCTTTCTAATCGGAAACGCGTGGTCATTACTAAAAATTGTCGTCCCTATAGGAGCACTTCAAATATTTGATCAGTTCACAAAGCCATAAGAAATCTTGGAAAAAACAGCTCTTGAAGATTGAAGGGCAGGTGTATCGCAATCTCCTGGGATAAGTCAGCAGAATTGACCGCGTTAAAGGGGGAAGTACCTCCTGACAACAGGTTTTTCAATAATTTTTCGCAAAAAATGAGAGTATTTATTACATTAAATTGCATTGGATATTGACATTGATATTTGAATGTAAACGCAAAAATTTTTTATAAGCAAAAGAAAAAAAAAAATGGTTGCGATACAGCTGCTCAAACTCGGTTTCTTTAATTCGTGCCTCCTAATCAACTGAAATCAAATCACCAAAAGTTTTTGATCAAAATACATTTTCCGCGTTCTATGCTCCACTTTCAACAAACAAAAAAAAACAGAAAAAAGAAAAACAAAAAATTTCAATTGGAACACTAAAAGAAAAAGGGGAGGAGAATCAAGTCTCAGCGCATTGTTCAAAATTTTACGATGGAGAAAACTCATTGCACTGTTCGAGCGTCTACGGCAAATACGCGAGAAAAGTCGACGCATAAGGTCTGGGGTTAGTGCTGTGTATGTGATGGCTGGCATTGCACAGCTGTTTATGGCTTATCACATGGGATGGGGAAACACAGAAAGATACAAGAAAACCATCTAAGCGACACACTGACACACCAATACATTAACCACATGGATCACGGGGCAGTTAGCTACCTCGCCCTTATCACACGGATGCGTAATGATATTCTGTGCTCGCTAGTCTTCAGATTTGCTCCTCCTGTATTCAATCTTCTTGATCACGACAAAAATCGTTCAGAATTTGTTTGAGCTCTGTGTCTAGATTTAATACAGGTCATTGTGGCATAAAGTTCTCGGAAATAATAAACAACACTAACAAATTTCTCATTACTTCCAAAATTTCACTTATTAGCTCCAATTATAAATACAATGAGAAATTTAGAGGCAAAATCATTAAACAAAGGTCTGTTCACGAAAAACGTTTTCAGGATCAACATGAAAATTCAGTAATCAATCATGAAAATTAATCTCCGAAAACCATCTTCTCATCAGAATTATCCACATCCTCTTTACAAGGAATTCATTGAAGACTTTTCGCCCTTGGCTAAATGTAAGAGTTGAAAAACATCTTGAAAAATCTTCATGGAATTTTCGGGCTTCTGCGGTGCGTACAGCAAAAGAAATGGTACAAACTGGGTTCGCGACACTTGAATATTTTCTACAGACTCAGACGACAAATCCATTTGACTTTTTGGGGCATACTTTTTTCCGACATGTGTTCTATTAAATTCAGCTAATATGCAAACATGCTTGTACAAATATGTAAATTGAAAGACAGATTGGAACTTTGATTTTCACGCACCGTTTGATATGACTTATTACCTTCTGAGGCGATGACTTCATGTAATGTGTTTTGAGAGAGTCAGCGAGTTTTGGAAGAATAATTCTTAATGGGTGTTCACTATTTAGTATAAAAATAATTTCAGGGAGAATTTTCAGGAAAAGTTCACTTTTTTAATCGAAAAAAGATATGAATTTTTAATGGTACTGGATTCGGCAGCCAACTGTGTTCCTTATGGTAGGTGAAAAGGCTGTAAAATGCATGAAAAAAAAATAGACAGGTGCTTTTAGTCAGTGCTCGAGAAGTCATCAACGGCTACCTTATCTTATATAAAGGTAACACGACCACAGCCAGCTCATACCTGACATCTGGCAGCTATAACTCATATGATACCAGCAATGAATTATTTATTATTATTGATTCCATTTATTACGTATTTCCTAAAAGCTCATAGGTTTGCCTTGATTGCGGTCATGCTACTTGACATCTAAAGACCAAAATAGCAATGTAAAAACCTTGAATTAAACTGCTTAATTACGTAAATTGGTCTAAAATATCTGAATATCACCTAAAAAAAGACCAATTTCACTTTTACTTATTGCGATATATCAGAATCATTTCTTATGAGAAATGTACACAATTTAACAAAAGTTGCAATAACTTCCCAAATAAATAAGTTTATCTAAAAAATCAGTTGAATTCGTCATGTTCTACGTGCGGAGAAGTTGCCGCTAAGCATTTGGGCTTGGACGAGAGTCTAGATACATATGTTGCGCTATATATAAATTGTACGTTGTATTATGTATATATTGGGTGACTTTTATATGAACACGTAAATGAACTTACATATTTCTAACAAAAAACAAGCGGTTCACTAACACCTATCCTTTAGTGCGAGTTGTGAGTTTTAAATTGTGTTAATTGACCGAAAATTTTGTTTTGTTGCTGACCCCTAGCTTCTAGCTGATTCGGGTAGCGACTACGTACTAATAGTGGTAATTGAAGTTTGATAGATGGTATCGTATTCTGTACCTTCTTTGTTGTAATGTTAAATGGAGATAAGTCATCTTTTCCAGTTTTTCTGAATGTACTACAATTTCGTTGAAAAATAGAAAAGAAATTGTTTTATTGTAGGTTATTTACAGTATTGTAGAAGGTTGAATAAAACATGTAGATCCTATTTAATTTATCTATGGCGGAACATGATCGGTGACTATTTCTTGCAATTCGTCCAAATGTGAGGATCTATTGTATTTTGTCATTTCTCTGGTAGGTGACGAATACCTTCTTGATATAAACTTGGTGGTTTCGAAACAAAATAGTAATCGAATTATTTTCATAAATCTTCAAAAGGCGCGGTCCCTCAAACCAGGACTTTTTGATATCATCGCGGTCAAGTTTGAATTTTCAACCGTACCACGTAAGGGCAGAGAATGATAAGGATGCGTACAAGAAAGAGAAAGGTCTATTTTTTTAAGAAGAGGAAGGAGGAGCGGCATTGTCTTTAAACAGGAGACATTTCCCCTTTTCCCCCAATAAACATTCCACTTTTCCCCATTCATCAGTAAAGAACTTGATAGACACGAAATGGCGACTTCTACATGACTGAACTATATGAGATAAGAACAACAATGACTTCCTGGATGATAGACTTGGTCCGAATGGATTTGAAAGGTTTTCAAGCCACCTTCTAGCTTATCCAGCCATTGCTGTTTCGGCTGGCCTTAGGGTTGTTTTCCATCGGCTTGGATATTCGAAAATAATTATTAGAAAGTTAAAAATTTTTGAGGTTGCTCATATCGGCATGGGTGTATAAAATACGAATTCATTCAAAATCGGTTAATTCGTTTTTAATGAGTGCTTTCCTGAAACTTTCAAAACAAGGTTTCGAGTAAAACGCGTTTAAAGTTTTGGCAAGAAATCGTAATTTCGTAATTTCGTAATAAAGTTTACTAATGAAATGCTCCAAAATTATTTCTTTTATACTGTCTCTACTTTTCACTTGCTACCTATAATACCTAGAACTTAGTCAGCTGAATAATAACAGCATAGGATCGAGGATATTATACCAAGGGACGATTGAAATAGCTGCTGCCGGCTAATTTTCATTACTATTAACTTTAGAAATATTTCGAAATTCATCTCAATTTTGATAGTACATTTTCAATATATTATATTTTCGAAATATGTAAAGAAAAAAATTGATTTTTAAAATCGTCACATTGTAATACTTCTTTAAGACGTTTGTTCACTGCAAAAGGCGGCAGTTTTGAAGCACCAAGATTTCGAAAAAGGACCCCATCCTAAGTGCACTAATTCGATCGATCTTTGTGTGCTTGATAATGGCTAAAATATTCCTAGAACTGATACATTCTACTTAATTATCAAAGCCTAAAGAGAGCATTTCAGTAAAGCTATTGTATTTTAAGAGGGTTTCCTTATGTGACGTTTTCCAGGAACTGATTTTTTTAAAGTTTTGTTTGCAAAACAAAACTTTATTAAAATCGGTTCAATGTCCGCCACACGCACTTTTCTCGCAAACGGCTATACCGATTGTTACGAGAAGGTGGGAACTAAGAACGCCTAGACATGCAGTGACTGACATCTTTCTTCGTGGAGATGAAGGGATGAAGAGGGGGGGGGGGAGGGTCCTCATATATGCAAAAGGATGGTGTAAATTTTGTAAATGAAAGATATCGATTAGTACTTTCCGATGCTGGTCTTAGTTTTGACATTTGTTGGAAAGGCGGAGGAGTCGAAAATGATTTCTTTCACGAACCCACTCTCAGAAACTACCCAACCGAAAAATCTGAAAAAAATCATCACATCTAGACGGTGTCCAGGGCAGAAAATACTCTCCATATCGATATCTGCTCAAATTAAGTCAATAATAGTATATTACTAAATTTTTGGGGAAATCGAGTAAAAACCACCCTTAAGATTTGGATTTATAAATGCAATTATATAGATTCTAGTATGAAGCATGATATCCTCAAGTTTGTTCAAAATCGGACTGTTATTAACAGTGCAGTAGCTCAAAGTTGATTTTACCGCGTAAATTTACTGTAATCCAAAGTACTAAATATTAATATCACACTAAAGTGAGTAGTCTGTGCACCCAAATATACTCACAGCCGAAACAAATAAAACCTTTCATACCCGAAGCATCGAGCTTCCGGTTTCCCGACTTGTTTGTATCTGTTGTAGGTTAAGGGCTTTACATTTGTTAATAATATAATAAACTTCGAGTGTGAAGCATATGAGGTTGACTATTATCAATACTGTCCTTTCCATCAAATGATTTATTTAAATGGCTTTCTAAAAAATAGAGGGCAATGGAATTTTTAGCTATATACACGCGGAACTGTCATGCACTCATCTTTTCTCACGTAGGGAAATATAAAACCTTTTATACCTGAATCGTTAAGCTTCCGGTTTCTCGACTTGTCTTTTCTATATATTTTGAAAGTAGAATAGAAAATTTTAAACGAGTTTTCCTCGAAACCAAATTTTTCTAACTGGTGGGAATCATAATTAAAATTTTGTTGAACCGATTGAGCTGAAATTTGTACACATTTTGCACACCAGTAGTTTTGGTTCGAATCGCGGTTTTGTATTTTTGTTAATAATAATAATTGGGCCAATTTTTGAAGATTTTTCTTCATTACTCCGCCATTTTAATATTTAATAAGATCAAAGAAGAAGTTATTCGAGAGATACAGGCAAGTTCTAGATAGAGATGTGGAACCCATTTCCTTTCAGAGGAGCTCATTTCGACCGTAAAAGCAAATACAGATGATTATTAAATTCATCAATTAAACATTTTGTATCATAATTCAACCCAATAATAACAAATAAAAGGATTGACAACATTATATTTAATTTTTAAGAAAAGAATTTAAAAAAAAAGGTTGGAATATCGCACGCCATTAGCGGAACCCCCTTAAATAAAATCGAAAATCGAAACCGTTTCCGAAGCGTCAGCTTAATAGTTCGACTTGTTTAATAATTCCTATAATTATTGTGAGAAACGTGCAATTACCTTGAAATCCTAAAAAGATTGTTCATTTATTCAAAAAATTTGCTCATTTATTTCAAAAAATTTGCTTTTTCAAAGGTCCATAAATGATAGAACCACATATCCTTGATACTTTTTGGAGACTAGAAACAAGATTATTTATCTTTTGACGCCCAATTCTGTCCAAAGCATCGTTGATTGACCTTTTCTACTCTTTAATGTTGTTAAAATGGTGGTACCCTTAGATGTCCTGAACTATGATGCCCATAGGTTTTCTATTGGGTTAAAGTCAGGAAAACAGGAAAGTCAATTCAGAATAGGACCTGAATTTGAGGCACAACCCACTTTTTGAAAACCGTGCAGTGCATAGCTGATTGAAAGCGATCCAAATAGAGCAACAGGTTACGGTGCAGAATTTCTTAATAGCCTTAAGGCTTAATTCGGGTAACAATGAACGTCAGTATTGATTTGGCGAATGCCGAAAACGCTGCACTAACCATCACAAATGTGGCACCGAAATTTGACATGGTAAAATCCTCAAATCATGCCACTAACTAGTAAATATACACGGACCATAAAGAGAAATCGCCTCTCATCGGACCAGTCAATCTAAGCGCAAACAAATCAGAAACCATAACCCGTGCGCTTCATGTGTAAAAGGTTTGTTGATCATTTGTGTAAGAATATTTGGGTACACAATGTTTCCATTTTTATATAGATCGTAATGTATATACGTTTTATCTCTTAGGGACTAATAATTTGACGCGAAAGGGACCACTTTGACCTGTTATAACTTTGTTAGTAGTAGTAGGATTTCCATCAAAATTTTCCAGTATGGGATGAGCTTAAAGGGTACGCAGTAAATTTTCGAAATATGCCATTATTAACTTTATTTAAACTGATATCGTAACCGAGGGTATTTCAGAGTTTAGATGCCATATGCCCATGAAGTGATTGGACCCTTTTCTGATTCTCTCACTCTTCCCCTTTGTAATTAACTTTAAAATTTATAACGGTGCATATGAAAATTTATAATTCGGAAAGTATTCTTAAAGGCTTTTCATTTGATAAGTAACGTAAGTAAGTTATCTATGTAAATACCTTTGAAACCTTTAACATTCCTTACAGTAATTATAAGAAATGCAGGGACTTTTGGTTGTTTTTTTTGGTTTAAAAGAAGTATCAAAGAACACCTCAAAAAGTTGATCCATATAGGCAAAGCGTTACTCTGGCCTAACACAATTTCGTATGAAAAGCTTCGTTGACGTACCGGCCGGATACCCGTAGTGTTGTTGATGAGCAGACACCGATTAAGAAACGGCAACAACTCCATTTCTGACTATTCGATGCAATAGGATTCCCTACGCCAAGATGGCCGATGAGAAGAAGGAGGGGTGCAAACTTCTCGGGAAGTTTTGGAGGGAACTGAAACAAAATTTGATCATCATCAACGGCACAACAACCGGTATCCGGTCTTCGCCGAGGTCCACCAATTCGATATCCCTAAAAACCCCCGCTTTCTTTCGCTATCATAGATATTGCCTTATAGACTTTCCGGCCTGGATGATCCCCATCCACACAGATTAAGTGACCCACCCATCTCAACCTATTGGGCCGGATTTTATCCACAACCTGACAGTCATGGTATCGCTCATAGATTTCGTCATTATGTAGGTTACGGAATCGTTCATCCGCATGTATGGGCCGAAAAATTCTTCGAAATATTCTTCTCTTGAACGCGGCCAAGAGTTAGCATTTTGTTTTTGTTAAGAACTCAGGTTTCCGAGGAATACATAAGGACTGGCAAGATCATAGTCTTGTACAGTAAGAGCTTTAACGCTACTGTGAGACGTTTCGAACGAAAAAGTTTTTGTAAGCTGAAATAGGCTCTGTTGGCAGCCAACAACCGTGCGCAGATTTCATCGTCATAGCTGTTATCGGTTGTGATTTTCCACCCTAGATAGGAGAAATTTTCAACGGTTTCAAAGTTGTAGTCTCCTATTTTTATTGTATTCGTTCGAAATAAAATTTGGTAAACCGATATCGATAACATGCAGGTTGAGATACTATACATCATTTAGGAATGAATTCTAACCATAAAAAACAATTCCTTTTGATCGATTCACTGACCAAGTAATTTAGCGAAACCACTCGTCATCAACGGGGCAACAACCGGTATCCGGTCAGGTATATATATATTGCTGAGGCGGGTGGGGTTAGCAGAAATGCATTTAATTCTGGCATTCCACAACTTGTGTTCTCTGTGATCGATGTATCAGCGAACGTCTCAAATCTAAAACTTGTGCCCCAGCAGGGTTAGCAACATTCGAAATTTGCTTCGAATGTTGTTAATTCGACAGACAGATGCGACCACCGTTGCTCTTCGTGGCGGAGTAGGCCTTGTCAACTGATGTGAAAAATTGTGTGAATAATTGAACTTAGTTAGTTGCTAGCGTTCGGCCAAACTGGTCGAATTAAGACTTAAGAATTTACTCGTCATTCGCAGAAAGGAGAAGAAGTATTCTTTAATTTTAAGTTTTCAGTTGAATTCAAGTTTTAATTGAATTGTCATTCTACTCGTATATCCTTGATATTTTCTGTAATAATAAATTAGAGTGATAAGCAACCAAAAATTTACCGCAATGTCGTCCCTCTGCCGCTCTCTATAGTTCTGAGTGTTGGCCCACTATAAAAGACAATGAACGGCGTCTTGTGGTATTGGAAACGAAGATGTTGCATTGGACTGGTGGCGTGACACATTTTGATTACATCCGAAATGAGAATATCCGCGATCCGCTTGTGAACGGGACAAAAGCTAAAGAAAAAGAAGAAGTAGATGTGATGTGATGAGTGCATCACAGCTCCGTGTCACATAGCTAAAAATTCGGAACGGGACAAAGGCTGAGGAAAAAGAAGAAGATGTGAGGAGCGGCGAGTGCACGATAGCTCCGTGTCACATAGTTAAAAATTCCATCGCCCTCTAGTTTTTAGAAAGCGATTTAAATAAATCATTTGATGGAAAACCCTCTATTGATAGTAGTCACCCTCACGTTTCGGACTCTCAGTGTAATATTATTAGCAAATGCGAAGAATTTAACCTACAACAGATACAAACAAGTCGGAATACCGGAAGCTCGCGCTTCGGGTATAAAGGTTTTGTGTTCATCTTATGTAAGAAACTTCTACGCACATTTTTCTGTCCGTATATAGCTACAAATCCAACATAATCCTTCATATTTTTCCAAACTACGAAACATACGTACATATTACAGCCATAGATATCACGCTCACCCTAAACACACAAACTGCCTATTATCGAATACTGTACACATATATGCACGTATCGTACCCATATTTCGGATTTACTTCCTATATCTATTTGAATTAAGCACTACCCGCAAAGTTCATTAGCACGCATCTATTATATACCTACATACACACATGTCTGGCTGACAAATAACTAAAAAACTAAAACAAAATAATTCTCTGCGACCCAATTCATAAGAACTCATTTCGTTGTGGTATTGACGAATTGATATGTGATGATGACGTCATGCAGGTTGCAGAGTCCACGAAATTCACAAAAAATTGTAAAGTTTCACCTCCTATAACTTTGTTAATAATTGTTGGATTTTCTTCAAACTTGATCAAACTGTGCATTATGTTCTTCATTACACGCATGCCAAATTTTGTACTTCTGGGATGAACATAAGGGGGGTGCCGGATAAATTTCTAAAATGTGGAAATATACTATTATTAACTTTATTTGTGCAGATATCGAAACCGGATATATTTTGAGGCCTAGATTTCGTAGAGATGCACCAATGTGATTTTTTTCAGATTTTTCGGTTGGATAGGTTCTGAGAACGAGACCTGTTACACTTTTTGGGGGTCATATTTTGAACCCTCACTCCCCTATGTTTCATCTAATATCAAATATTGAACCAGATTTGAAAAGTACTAATTGAGACCTTTCATTTGATACCCCACATGGCTACATTCTGTAAAAAAGAAATTTGCACCCCCCATTCACATGTATGGGGAGCCCCCCCTTAAACTTAACACAAGATGGCGCCACTTACTGCATGTAAAGGGATCACCAGATTACATACTCTCACCAATTTTCGTGACAATCGGTCTAGTCGTTTGCGAATAAATCGGGTGTGACAGACAGACAGACGGACAGACAGACACCGTCTCGATTCTAATAAGGTTTTGTTTCACACAAAACCTTAAAAAGGGTTACGGAGAAGTAGATTTCATAATTCCCATCTATCCATCCAATTTCGTTCGGATCGGTTTAGCCGCTTAGGAGAAAAGTGCGTGTAACAGACAGACAGGCTTTAAAAAGGTTAATAGTCATTTTCAAAAATGAAAAAAAAATTATTATAATCTGGACGAATCACAATTATTACTTGAAGAATTTAAGAGATAACGGAAGGTTTTCCAGTAATAGAAATATTTACGTTGTCCCCTTATGGTCTGTACCTGGAAACATAAATAATTTGGGTAACAGCAACATCCATCTTCTTAAACAAATTGTTAATAATCATAGTAACTTAATTGTTTATTACATTTACTGCTTAATCGTTATGTTTTATTTATAAAAACTTAAATTTTCAATACTCAAGTTTTAGTTATGAAACGGCTTAAATTTCGTTTTCCCTATTTTATTTGGGGCATACTTTATTAAAGTAACTAAATTTACTTGGTGGTAGGTTCTTTTAGTGGCTGAAGGCAATAGTTTTATTCACTTGAAAGTGTGATGTTTAGAGTGAGGTTATACTTAGGAAACGAGCTTTATATATACATTTTAAGTGAAAAACGAAATTTTCCGGAACAACTGGTAATTTGAGTCAAGATGTTCAGCTGTTATAGGCAGAGCAATCATTATTAAATGTTTGAGAAATTTACATATTAAAGATCTTGGATAGCTTTCCAAATTCCTAGTTACCAAAAGCTTCTAAAAATGGGTAAGTATTCTTACGGTCATAGTTCAGCGTACATCGGATCAACATATTACCAACACCTAATTAAATAGTAAAATAGTCTAACACGAAATAAAATATATTAACTTCCATTCCGTCAGTATTAAATTTTCGAACGGTTTCCACCTTCATATTTGAAAAATTTAGCTTCATCATAAAAACAGACGAAATTGTTGATTTTCAGCCTCGCCATAGTTTTTCTATCACGACAGTTATACTTGTAATCGCCTTGAGCGCCTGCCTAGGTGCTAGTTTCAATTATCTTTAGATGTGAGCCGATAATTCAGACATGCTTAAAACGGCATTTAAAAAGAAACGTCTACCGTGATAACATTCAGTGGAATCAAAACAGACATTTTTAAATTCATTTGATTTTCAGTTGCAAAGCGCGTCGCCCATGGCGCCTGGAGAACCTGCTCCAACGACGAGGTGGCCGAGTGGTTAAGGCGTTGGACTGCTAATCCAATGTGCTCTGCACGCGTGGGTTCGAATCCCATCCTCGTCGGTACAGCCCCCTTTTTTCGTCGGACCAAGCAACATATATCAGTCGATTTCCATATCACTCGCCTTACCCATCGGCTCCATATTCGTTGAATTATTTAATTCTTTTGCTAAAGGGAAAATCTTGCCACGGATGTCTGCCTACTATAAAAAGGGTAATTAAAAGTAGCCGCACAAGTTAATCGAAACAATTCTGTGAAGCGGATGACTACGAGGCAGTGAACGATGGTTATCAGTTTCATCGGTTCCCGGAGTTTAGATTTAGCCAAGAGATTTCTCGCAAATACTGAAAGATAGTCGTTGAATTATTACAACTATGAATGGTTCATTGGGCGGTCTCTTTAAGATTTTTATAGGAAGGGTTGTAAGGCTTGAGAAGTATTATTGTAGAAGTAATTAGATTTTATAAAGGAAAATGCAGTTTTTCGCATTAGGATTGATTCTCGCACATTTATGATGAGAGAATAGACAACTGCTGATCGCTGGTGCACTCTTGAAAAATAGATGTTTTCTGCAACGGTTTGTTAATAGTGCTATAGTAAGTCTGGAAAAAGTTTCTGACATTTATGCGATAAATAAAAAACAGCTGAAAAAACCACTTCAAATATATTGAAATAGTAGAATTCGTAATGGATCTTTGGGAGGGAAAACTACCCTTTCTAAATTTATTTTTTCTTTCTGTTCTAGAATACATAATTTAGAAAAAGTTGTCATCTTAGACTACAGAAGTAGCTGCTATGCTGAATGAAGCATTCTTCACATTCAAATGTACAATATGCAGAGTATCTCCAATAAAATATTGTACGAACATACATAAATAAAAAAATAAAGAGAATTACTGAAAAAACTATGTATGAGTGCCGCGAAAGGAACCGCGTAAACCTTAGTAGTGCGGAATTTATATTCATCGTAGTAATGGTTAGGGCACAATACTACCCCATACTTAAGAATATTGGAAACTATTAAGAGGAACGAAAAATGAAACCATTCATGTTCACCGACGTTCAGTCTAGGCTTGCTTTAATCAGGAACTGTAAATATCTTGGCTTTGTTTGCGTCTAGGTCCGCAAATTCGATATCTTTAGTAGCTGGCTGACCTACGCTGCCGCTCCATCTGAAGCGTCTTCTGCTTCTACCATAGATAATATGCCTATAGATCTTTCGAACCTTCCCACCATATACATATATTGAGTGAATTGCCTATCATACCCTGTTGAGCGTCGTGATATCGCTTATAAATTTCATCGCTATATAGGCTACGGAATTGTCCATCGTTTTGTTGGGGGCCAAACATTTTTTAGAGGATTCGCTTCTCGCAATTTTAGAGGATTTCCCTTTTTGCAATTTTGCTAGTTACAACCCAAGTGTAAGAGGAATAAATGAGGACTAGCAAGATCATTGTCTTGTACAGGAAGAGCTTAGACCCTATGCTGAGACGTTTCGAGTTTCGAGCCAGTTTTAAAGCTGGAATAAGCTTTGATGACTGCCAAATAACCATGCGGGGATTTCATTTTGTTAAGGCTAAGTTGAGAGCGAGAATGAGCGAGTGGATACTTCACTTGTGTAAATGGTCTCGAAAGTGATCCCACTGCTATTATCTGCCTTTGCGCATTGTTTGTTTTCGGGACACCGAATTCTCTATGCATTTGTACAATTCGACCCTGGTTATGCTATCATGTTGCAGATTTTTTCCATCCACCAACTACAGAGAGACAATTTGATATTTTGCTGACTTTCCTGAAGCCTCTCCCGTATGGGTGAATATCTTATAAATAGTACTCAGCAACATCATCATCATCAACGGCGCAACAACCGGTATCCGGTCTAAGCCTGCCTTAATAAGGAACCCCAGACATCCCTTGTCTTGTACAGTAAGAGCTTTGACCCTATGGTGAGACGTTTCGAGCGAAACAGTTTTTGTAAGCTGAAATAGTCTCTGTTGGCTGACAACAACCGTGCGCGGATTTCATCATCGTAGCTGTTATCGGTTGTGATTTTCAACCCTAGATAGGAGAAATTATCAACGGTCTTAAAATTGTATTCTCCTATCTTTATTCTTCCTGTTTGACCAGTGCGGTTTGATGTTGTTGATTGGTTGGTTTTCGATGCTGACGTTTCCACCATATACTTTGTCTTGCCTTCATTCATGTGTAGCCTAAGCTCTCGCGCCGCCTGCTCGATCTGGATAAAGCAGTTTCTACGTCTCGGGTAGTTCTTCTCATGATGTCGATATCGTCAACATAGGCCAGTAGTTGGGTGGACTTAAAGAGGATCGTACCTCTTGCATTTACCTCAGCATCATGGATCACTTTCTCCAGGGTCAGGCTAAAGAGGACGTATGATAGGGCATCCCCTTGTCGTAGACCATTTTTGATGTCGAATGGTCTTGAAAGTGATCGTGCTGCTTTGATCTGGCCTCGCACGTTGGTCAGAGTCAGCCTAGTCAGTCTTATTAATTTCGTCTTGTTCCTTGGCTATGCTATCATAAGCGGCTTTAAAGTCGATGAATAGATGGTGCAGCTGTTGTCCATATTCCAACAGTTTTTCCATCGCTTGCCGCAAAGAGAAAACCTGATCTGTTGCTGATTTGCCTGGAGTGAAGCCTCTTTGGTATGGGCCAATGATGTTTTGAGCGTATGGGGTTATCCGGCCTAGCAAGATAGTGGAGAATATCTTATAGATGGTACTCAGCAACGTGATACCTCTATAATTGCTGCACTGTGTGATATCTCCCTTTTTGTGTATGAGACAGATAATGCCTCGTTGCCAATTGTCAGGCATTGATTCGCTGTCCCATACCTTTAGCATAAGTTGATGAACCACTTGGTGT
This sequence comes from Hermetia illucens, assembly GCF_905115235.1. Lineage (NCBI taxonomy): Eukaryota > Metazoa > Arthropoda > Insecta > Diptera > Stratiomyidae > Hermetia > Hermetia illucens. The sequence continues at coordinate 78,611,733 of NC_051851.1, forward strand.
AATTGGTCGCTTCCATATTTAACAAATTTGGCTGTAATTCCATCGGCTCCTGGCGACTTATGATTTTTTAAGCGATGAATTGCACGGACTGTTTCTCCTAAACTTGGTGGTGGCAGTATTTGTCCGTCATCTTCAGTTGGCCGGACCTCCAACTCGCCGATCTTCTGGTTGTTCAGTAGCTCATCAAAGTACTCAACCCATTGCTCCAATATGCCCATTCTGCCGGAAATCAGATTTCCCTATTTGTCTTGGCAGGATGTTCATCGAAGTGTATAAGGCTTCATCCTGCTGATTTGTTGGTAAAACCTCCGCACCTGGTGCCGTTGCTCCCTGTACTTTTCCAGTTCACAGACTTGTTTTTTTTCCCAGGCTTCCTTTTTCCGTTTGTGAAGTCGCTTCCCCGCTCGACGGAGTTCGTGATAAGTCTCTGCGCGTGCCCGCGTTCTTCGAGAATGCAACATTACTCGGTATGCGGTATTCTTCCGTTCCGTTGCTAGCTTACATTCATTGTCAAACCAGTCGTTACGACTCCTTTTGCGGCTGGGGCCAAGTATGTTTGTGGCCGAATCAATGATAACCTTCCATTCCATTCCATTCCTTTTCATTGACTTCGATAAAGCTGTGTCTAGAGTAATGTACACAGAAGAACTACGTAGCCTAGGGATCATTCACACATGGGCATGTTGATTAGAAGGCGTAAGAAATATATTCAGAATGGGCGATAAGTCTCTTGCTGTAATGCCATATAATGGAATCTACTGTCACTGAGAGGCTGGCAAAGGAGTCGGTCTAAAGCTATACGGCGTAAAATGGTGGAAGCAGAGTGTGGGCTCCTAGCGAAGTCGTGGAGGAAGCTGAAATGCATTTCGAGGACCGCGCAATGATGGCTTGTAATTGTGGTTGATACGCCATCTTCTATTTAGGAATTACTGGGTACCGTACATAGTTAATAATACAAGAGAACGAAGTGAGAGGGGGTAAGGGACCCACGTTATTCCAATTGCAAGTGCAATCGCCACCATTTTCCTGCAAAACTTTGCGCATACTGTCGACCTATGTCGATGGGAGGCTTTTGAAAATAGTATGTTGTGGTGGTGGAAAGCAATGTATATCTGCGTTAAATGTTTTACTTGTGGTGATCTATGGTGTATTCTCTGCGAATCATCGTCCACGTTTCCCAATGTACCTCGCGTTCAAAAAGGGTTTCGTCGCTGAAGCACAATATCCATATGCAGAGGAAATCAATCTTCGGCTAACCAAGTATTTTTTTTTCTTGGAGCAAGTGTTAAACATGCAATTTTTCAGTAGGATTCTACAAGAACATTAAGGTGACTATTTCGTCTGTTCGTTTTAAACGTCGACCGTGTAAATAATCAAACAATTTCGTCTCGTTATACAGGCTGCACTCCTCCCCTAGGGTTCTATGACACGTATTTCTAAGGCGATCCTTTCGTTGGCTATTCTGAAATAGTGGATTCCATTACATGGCATAGCTAGCAATAGAGTTATCGTCTTTGCTGAATGGATGACGGATTCACTGACATTTTGATCATTCTATCTGGACGCATACGTAGAATATCTCCCACATAGGCTGATGCGCTTGTTGTGTGGAAATTGTGTGTTGCCAGATTACCCCGAGGACACAGCGAAGAGTGCTATTAAAGATGGCTTGGATATATCTAGTAACAGTGGTGGCTGTTTTTCATATACAGCTTTAATAAAGCAGCACACAGAGAATATTAGCGTAGAACTACCGGAAAACCCCAAACAGTTTTGATGCGGGAGATTTAACAAGAATCTCGGACCGTATAGCTCGCGTTGGCGTAAGGGAGGTTAGAAATGGAAAACGCCACCTTACTACAAGATTTGTTCAACATAGATACCTTAAAGCCTGATAAGGGTGAAAAAGAATTATTTCTGGTATCAGTCAACAGACATATCAAGTTGGATAGAGAGATGGTGAATGCACCACATCCTATTCAAGGAAGGAGTGACCGAAATGGTTTTACTTTCGCTGCTAGTGTTTCCTTTCATTGGGATAATGTTAAGCAAGTCGGGCCTACGTACGCTTTCGGCTCGATTTTTTCAATTTAAATTTCGATAGACCATAGCCGTCTTATCAGGTAATTTTACGAGTATACGAGTCGAAGTATATTTCACTCCATTACTGGGGCGAGGGTTCGAGGATAGGAAGGAATTCTGCAGAATATAATTACAAAGATTCAGGGAGCTGGGGTTGCGATGTTTGCGGAGCTGATAAGTCTCAATTAATTTGCAAAGACATCTAGCCTCCTAGAACCCGAAACCATCACATAACACCGCCAAACGATCCTTTTACGGAATTACGAGCAAAAGGAATGGCTTGACCGGATAAGGATCCTAGTTTATAATATTTTTCAGACATAAATACATACAAAGACAGACGATTACTGGATTTTGAAAACTAATTTTGGGAACCTTAAGCCATCAATGTCATTTATTGACTTTAAATTTAGAATCAACCCAAATGCAACAAAAAATACCGCCTTATGTACTGAAGCATATACGAGTATTGGTGAATTCTCACATTTCAAATAATTTCCACGAACTACGTTAATGAATGATGCCGTCAGGGATAGTATTTTTGAGTTCTGGGAGTTCTAATTCTATAAATTAGTAGTTTTTTATGACTAAATATGAATATTTCTAATTAACTATTTGTTAATTTTCATTACTAAAAATAGATGTAGTCGATAAGTCACGTGATTTGCTTTTGATGAAGCTTAAGCGTTAATTTAGTGACGTCAATGTGTAAAGTGATTTTTAAAACAATAGTAAAATATTCACTTTAATCTTGTTTGATGCGCTTTTGGCGAGGGGACGTCTTTACTTGAGTACAATAGTATTTTCTTTGCTGCTGAATCTGCACGTCCGGAACTTAGACAGCTTTATTTAGCTCAAACATGCTACTGTAATGTAAATGAAGTTGAAAATATACAAAATGTTCATTTCGCCTTCACTAATTTGCATTTATATTGATGTAATATTGATCACGTTTTCCAATATAGGATTCGTTAGGCCGAAACGGCTCATAATGCACCACAAATAGAAAATGTTACCTGAACCTACACTAGCCTTCTAGGTTTTGTGAAGAACAAAACCTTATTAAAATAAATTTATTGTCTATCTGTCTGTCTGTCACACGCAATTTTCCGAGGAACGGTTATACCTATTAACACGGAATTCGGTCAAAAAGTTGGAACTATGAACTCTATGCATGCAGTGAATCTTATCCTTTTTTCATCAAACATTGCCATGTGGGGTATTAAATTGAGAGGTCTTGATTAGTACTTTCCGAAGCAGTAAGTTTTGTCTTTAGTTGTAAATAATCCCCGCTATTTACAACTACAATGTTGCTAATAGTATATTACCCCGTTTCGCAAATTTATTGAAAACCTTCCCTTGAGTTAATTCTAGAAATTAATTTGTCATAATGTGGCCCATAGTATGAAACATTGTACCGAAAAGTTTTGTGGTAATCTTATTATTATTAACAGAGTTATAGTAGACCAAAATTGCTTCCCTGACATGGAATTACTATACCCTGCGGCATAAAATGCTAATACCACATTGGAGTAAATAGTCGGATATATGTATAGAGAGAGACAGTACTTCATTCAAGACCGTAACGGTGCACTACAGGACTGTACACCGTAATTATTACCCTCCTTTGACTCAGGTACTCATTCGCAGCTGAGTCCAGTCACGATACGAATCCCTCGGTTACCAGTAAGATTTGGACCGTGACCTTCCCCCACAACAGTCTAACGTTCTAATCACTGAACCGCCTGGACAGAAAATCCTTAAGTGACACCCTATGCTAGGGTGATCTATCACCCTAGGCACACAGTGGTCTTAGCGCAGCTCATAGGCTTGAACGCCGTCAATGCGTGCCGTCTCTTCTGTCTCAGATCTTAATGAGGTGCGGCTTTTAGAGTCCCTTCCCTACGTCAACATTTTCCTTCTATTATGAATGAACATGCCTTCATGTCATGTAAGTTCCACAAGGAGCTTAGGTTTGGACTCGTTTCATAAACGTTTTCACTGCTCTTATCCTCGTTTTCAGATCCTCCACTTTCTCCTCCTATAAGCAATTTTACTTTAGTGTATGTAAGCCAAATTTTGGCGAAAGTGTAGGCTGGTATTTACGCCTGCTGAAGCAACTCCAACAGCTCTACTATGAAGTCTAGTCCCCACCTTTACGTGATGACCATTGGGAGTCCTCTATTAACGAAAAATTGCAGACGGAAAAGGAAGAAGGCCACTCTCTTGCGACGACAAACTAGCAACTCCATGAGGTAACGATTGTTACGAAACCATGGAAGGAAACTCGGACTGAACTGACAACACAACGACAGTCCCGGCAGAGTTTTTCTCATGGAATGCGCGCTGCTTACCAGCTAGCCGATACCTTGTCCATTATAAGGATGATGTCACTTTTTTGGAAGAGAGGCATTGGACAGGGAACGGTTTCCTAAAGATGAGTGCAGGGAGTAACCGCACCAGGCGCTGAAATTTTACTAACAAGTTAATTATATACACTCCGTTGCTCATTCTGTCGGGAGAAAGAGCGAAATCTGATTTCGAAATGTGTGGGCATATTGAAACCAAGGGTTGAGTATTTAGGTAAACTGCTCAGCTGCCCAAGTATCGACATTCCGCAAACGAAAAACAACGGACAAATGCTGACACCATCAAGCATGGAGCAAGTGGTTTTCGCAATTCATCGACTTAACAGTCGTGAGTAGCCAAGTCCCGGTGGAATTACAGCCGAACTGTTAAAATATGGAGGCAACCAGCTACACCACGCCCGAATTAATGACTGACTATGAGGCATTCTCTGTCCCATACTACCAGAAGTAGAATCCTTTTCGAGACCTTTCGCTAGCAAAAAAGATGCAAGACAAGAGGATGCTTTATCATATATTCCTTTTAACCTTCGAAAGGCACCATCTTCTTCAACTACATCCCAACTACTGGCCTATACTAACAATATTGACATAATGTGAAAAAAACCAGGATACACAAACTGCTTCTATATTGATAAAGATAAGATGAAATGCACGGTGGCAACGCTTCAAAAATGAAGACAGCAAAAGCATCAAATGACACTGGTAAACAGAAAACAATAAAGATGTGATAGGAAAACTTTGAAACTTATTAAAATGCGAAGGTAAAACTTTTAAACCGATCCCGAGAATCACAACGACGATGAAATCTGCGCACAATTCTTGGCAGCCAACAGTGCCTATTATATGATAACTTACAAAAGCTATAGGGTCAATCCCCTTAGCAAGAAAAATTGCGAAGAATTTCGACGCCTGCAAGAGGATGTACGATTCGGTGGCGTATGTAATGACGAAATCTGTGAGCGATGCCATGACCAAATGAAATCTGGGTCAGTAGGCTGCGGTGAATGGGTCTTTTGGGAGGGGGGATGATTCGGCCTGCAAGGTATAAAAGAGTATATCAATGGTAGAAGGCGTTGCAGACCCTGCCTTAAATGGAAGGATGGCGTAGGACGTCAGACAGCTATTAGGGCTATACAATTGGTGAATCTCTGCGCAAAACGGAGATGTCTCGAGTTCCTTATTAAGGCGGGCCTAGATTGGATAACGGTTTTTACGCTGTTGATGATGATGATAAAAAATAAAAAGAATTACAGAAAAAATACAATACAGAAACTAGTTTCTTTTCAATTGTATCAAAGGAAGAGATTAAAAGATGAAGCTGCAGTGGTTGTATTTTCGAAGTACCCTTGACACGGGAGAGTGAAAGTAGGACACGGACTACGGGAAAACCAAATCGTGACAAACCCTGCCTGAGATGGAACTTACGCCTTCGTTCCATCTCAAGCCAGGATGCGGCAAAAAACGCATAAGAAAAAGGAAAAAAATCATTGAATAATTTCCGACAGTAAGTCGAAATTCACAACACCACTCCGTATTGGTTTTTGTCCGATCTTCAACCTCGAACCGTTCAAGACAAGGAGTCTGCTCCTCTTTGTAAAGCCGGTCAGTTGTAACCAAGAACGATATTCTTCTGCGTAGACAATGACCGTACATTTTAGATTCAGCAACAATCCCGGACTGCAACATACATTCAGCGTTTTGTACCAATGCAAAAGTAAATGTTACTCAATTGCCTGCATCGATCCATTAGATTAAATGCATCTAATTGCACATTGCAATTTACTACATAATAATGGGTATTTCTTCCTATTTGGGTTAGAATTGATGATTAACAAAGCAAATATTGTATTATAGCTTAATTCATTCACTCAAACTATTATGATTATACTTCCTAGGAATCCTAGCCGCATTTGGAGGAAAAATGTTTTTGTCACGTTTATTTGAAATCCAAATCAACTCAGTAAGTGCATAAAATTTATAATGTTCATATATGCAGGAAAGTAAAATGAGCTCAGATTCCCTGACCACTTTGTTTCATCTCAAAAGGTATCAAAACTAACAGAATTATTCATTAATTAAAAGCAAACGGTCTGAATTATTTAGGAATTATGAAAAAAAAACCAAAAGAAAATTACCAAAAATGTTTCTTTCAAATAAGGAAAGACAGGAAAATTCTGTTATTGATGGTTTTACTCCTGTTAAGACTGTTCTGACTATAGCATCCTATGTTTCGAGAAAGAAGCGATCTCCTGTTCTTATATAATTCAAGCATTACAAAATAAATTACAATCCCGTCACGGGAAAACCTGAAATAATATCAAGCAGAGTTATCACCATTTTAATGGTCAACAATTATGCCGTTTGGCAAGCAAGTAACAATAATGGGAAAATAAACCGTGACTTTGTAAAGGGCTTGGACTTTCACTGATTCCACTCCAAATCCAAAAGAAAGAACAATAAAGAGAGACTTATGAATGACTTATGAAATGGGCCGTTCGATATCATCAACTCCGCAAGCTGAAAATTGGGGCCAAATCTGGACGGCGTCATATTTGTGCAGGAAAAGATGGTCGCATCGTGTATCAAAATTGTCATAAGTGTGTCAATTTTGAATGCAAAAAGGAGAATGTCTTATGTGTCTCCTAATCAAAAATTAAGGCCCAAAATTTAGACAACATTTTTTTTTGCAAGTTTAATACTAACATAACTAATACTTTTTTTTTTTTAAAAAAGAGAGATTATAATTGCTTTAAAGTAAAGTCATTGTTTCTTCTTTAAGATAATTCCACTACAAGTTTAAGATAATAATTGTGGTGTTTAAGTACCACATTTATTTTTGTCCCTATTAATCTATTTAAGTTTTTTGCAGAAGACTATTTTTGAGATCAGCAACTATGAATAAAAAAAGTTTAGCTTTTTGTAAAGTTTACTAAAACCTTAAAAAATAAAAATTTTATTGTATATATATTTTTTTTAATTATCCTTAAAATTAATTTACGCGAAATTTTCTTTCAATATTCTATACTGCCAAGCTACGTTTACTACCATTCCTTGTGGAAACCGCATAATTTTATTTATTGGTAGGAGAGTTTTTTATCAGATATACATGGATAAACTGATCGAAAATAATAATTCTTTTCCGATGAATTCAAGTGAGAATGCGTCCGTAAGTTCAGCTCTACTTTTTCCATTTTCTGCAGACACAATATGCTAATTACATGAATTGTCTAGCGACTAATTAGCCGGAACTGCTAAGTGGGAATTTTTTGTTGCTAACTAGCAACACGGCGCGACACATATCACCAGTTACTGGGTTCAAAATGATAACATGTGTGTAGGCGTGCATGCCCAAAAACGTTGAAAATAAAGTGATTTCACCCTACATTCCGTTCATGATTAATTAAATTTATTCGCAATGACACGAATGTTAAAAATATCGTTAGCAGCCATACCCTTAAAAGCTCATGTCCAAGATTAGAGAATTTGTCCGATTAGGAGTCATGTTTTCACGAAATAGGGAAATAAAGCAAAATCAAGGAAATACTTTGATGATCAAGTGAAAAACACATAATCACATAATATAATAACAAACATGACAAAATGGTAAAGATTCGGTCCAAAATCCACAAGTTATTGCCAAAATGTGTGTACAATCAAATGTGATATGGGATGAGTCGTTTTATTTGATTTTTTTCTTCACTTTTGGGGCTTTTTTTTACAGTAGAAAGTGCGACGGCGTTCCTTATACCTCAAGAGGACAAAGGTCTTTTTAGTAGATTACTATATAATCTATCATTGTTTTCGTTAGTGTAAGTAAATTTTACTTTTTCTAGCTCATACTGGAATAATTTCGGCTTGATAAAGCAAGGTCTTAAGGTCGCAACGGATGGCTATATTCGTAACATTTTTAGCTGTTGTTCGTCTGTTCATATATCTGATGCGTGCCTGCTTCCACGAATAAAAGTTTCTAAAGTTTATTATAAAAGTTTGAAAAGTTTATAAATTTTTTTTAGGAAAATCACTGCTTTTGGAAAAAAATGTTCTTGATATTTTTAAATATTAGTTTTTGGACATCTAAATTCCAATATCTCATCTGAAAGTTGATTTCGAAGTTGGTCACGTGAATAATACATAAAGAAGTTACAACTGAAATTTGAAAATTATATTTCCAAATAAAAATTTGGGAGAGACTTTTTTTGAAGGTTTTATTTTTCGAATCGTGTGGGTATTGAAATGGAAGGCTGTGATCATGTAGAACTGCACGCCATAGGCCTTATATGAAAACTAGGCCTCCTATCCCCATATTTATTTAAATAAAATTGATAATAGACTTTTCGCCTTGCTCTTAATAATGATTGAAACCATTTCTCTAAAAGAACTATCAAGACTTCCAATGACAATTTTCAAAAAATATTTGGAATTTTTAAACTTAAAATATTTCAATTTGTACTCTTGCTCAGATGCGAGAAAAGTACCCCCCATAGTATGTGGCGTCATGCCGAGAAACGTCAAGAAGTCGATTAGCATGCACCAACTCCACTTGCATTATTTTCATATCTTTCTCGTTTAGATCCTCCAATCAATTATACCAATATTTTTATTGCACTTTATTTATTCTGGGATTTTTCTACTATATATCATAAAATCATAAGGCTATAACCCCAAACGATGGTTTGGGAATAAAGGGTTAGGAGCCAGTTATTTTACTTTTACTTGAGTATTTTCAGGAAAGCTTTTTTTGAAGCAATGGTACTAGCTTTTGTGTGACAGGCTCCTGACAGACTATCAGGTGAACAACGATGAAATACGAACTTAAGAAAACAGGCGACTCACCGATGCAGTGTCGTCAACATTATTATCACCAACGGCGCAACAACCGGTATCTGATTTAGGCCTGCCTTAATAAGGAACCCCAGATATCCCGGTTTGAGTCGAAGTCCACCAAATCGATACCCCTAAAAGTCTGGAAGTCCTGGAGGATTCTCCTCTCGAACGCGGTCAAGAGTTTGCAATTTTTCTTGCTAAGAACCTAGGTCTCCGAGGAATACATGAGGACTGATAAGATCATTGCCTTGTACAGTAAGAGCTTTGACCCTATGGTAAGACGTTTCCAGCGGAACAGTTTTTGTAAGCTGAAATAGGCTCTGTTGGCAGTTATTGGTTGTAATTTTCAACCCTAGATAGGAGAAATTATCAACGGTCTCAAAGTTGTAGTCTCCTATCTTTATTCTTCTCGATGGCCAGTGCGATTTGATGTTGTTGGTTTTTTGTTCTTTGGCGCGGATGTTGCCACCATATATTTCGTCTTGCCTTCATTGATGTGCAGCTTGAGATCTCGCGCCGCCTCTTTGATCTGGATGAAGGCGGTTTGCACGTCTCGGGTCGTTCTTTCCATGATGTTGATATCATCAGCATAGGCCAATAGTTGGCTGAACCTAAAGAGGGTGGTGCCTTTACCTCAGCATCACGGATGTCTTTTTGAGGGACCAGATAAAAGATGACGCATGATAGTGAATCCCCTTGTGTTAGACCGTTGTTAATGTTGAATGGTCTTGCACATTGGTCAGGGTCAGCCTAGTCAGTATTATCAATTTAGTAGGCATACCAAATTCTCTCATGGCTGTGTACAGTTAGTATACGTGATATTCAATCCCATGTGGTACTGACATTTTATTTTTTAGTGGACGAGATACCAAGTGCACTATTATCCACTTTCCACTTTCGGCTGATATTGACATTCAAAATCCTGAATGAATGAAAGGAGTTACAACTTTGACCTATCATAACTTTGTTAGTAATAGTGCGATTTCCACTAAACTTGGTAGGATGAAGCTTTATATTATAGCCTACATTGCTCCAGGTGGTGCTAGGATGAACTTAAGGGGGGTTCTGCAGCCAATTATTAAAAATTATAGTAATATATTATTATTAACTTTATTTGAAAGGATATCGATATGGAAGGTATTTTGGAGCCTAGTTGTAGCCTTTTGATTTTTTTTCAGATTTTTCAGTTGGGCAGTTTCTGAGAATGGCCCCGTTAAAGAAATGATCATTTTCGACCCCCCGAACTCCCCACCTTTCCAACAAGTGTCTAAACTAGGACCAGCTTCGGAAAGTACTAACCGGGACCTTTCATTTGATACCCCACATGACTATATTTGGTGAAAAAAAAATTTACACTCTCCGCTTTGCATGTCCCCTTAAATAAGGCGTAATAGGATATAACTTACTGTTGCAAAAGTTCGATTTCAAGCTGAATTGCCTCAATGGAACGTATTATCGAATAATGGAGAGAAATTCCCGCCGAATATGTCCAACATTCCACTCCACTCCATTCCAGTCCACTGACCTGTATGTATAAGATGAAAGTTGAGATTCTGATGTCATTATTACGATTCTTTGGCTAGCAAGGGTTTTATTTGATCTTTTTTGTTGATTTCCTTTGCATTGTAATAAAACAAAACACATCACTATAGCTTACAAAATTCGAAGAGCGATCAAACGGTTTCGTCCCGTTAACGTAAACGACATCAACTTTTACCATTGCTACGAAAGATTTATTTGGACAACAAATGAGTACCAAACAATGACTTGCCTTCAACACATGAGCAACATCAGAGGCCATGGGATTCTTAAAATATTCTCATCTTTGACAATAGACATTGCAAATAAGAAAGAAACAAATACTTATCTTAAAGCTGGTATGGGTTCGATACTTGATATCCCTTTCACCAACTGTTCCCTTCCGCCTAAGACGAGGTGGTACGTTAGTGAGAAGAAGAAGAAATTGTCGCATATAACTTTTCCGATAGTGTTGAACTCAATATTGGAAGTCTCGCTCCCGCAATCATCGAACAACATGATTGAAGCAGCCGGAGCAGCCAACCCAGGAACATACCTAGCATCACAGAAGATGAATTGCGTGTAAGCATGTAAGAACCCAAACGAAAAGAAAACATGGGAATCTGATGGTATTCCGAATAAAGCAGTGACAGCTGGTACTTATGAGACCAAACTAGCAAAAGTTCCTCCATGAAGAGTGTTCTTAGGAAAGATCCGCCGAGGAATAATTGCCAACAGATTGCTAGCAACAGCTGATATGCAGTTTGCATTCTGGAAAGGTCACTTCACGTCGATGCAACAAATCTGGATACAGCAGCCGCTGCCATAGAAACTGAGAAATGGCATTGAAGGTTAGAAGAATATTGTACATTGTCAGATGAATGCGGGTTCAACCTAGACAAAAAGGATATGGAATATGGAAAGAAGTAATTTGGAAGATCTGACGTTGACTTGAAACTGCCGGCTTAGTACTTGCGGATATCAAAACGAAAGCCATTCCAAGCCTGGAATTAATAAAAATATGAATTGAAAACCAGACCATAAGAGGCAAGGAAGGAGTCAAATCATGGCGAGTATGATCGACAACTTAAAGTGCATGTGCAATATGTGGAAAAAAAGCATCAATCTTGAAGGCAGCGCACTCTTGAATGCTACCATGTGCCGGGAGCCGCAGACATTACCAGAGTTTTGTCTGCATCTCGAGTCGATATCTCAATCTTGCTTCATACTGGCCTTTGTATGGGCTACGGGATTAAGGAACAAGAAAATCGGAAGTCTGTTGCGGTCATATAGGATATGTGTCCCGAGGGATTACGCATTTTATAGCTGGTTTGTAGCCGAAGAGATATCACCAGACTCCACCAGGCGAACAAATTTGATTGCATGAAAATTATCAATAACGGCAAAAGGGCAGCATAAATGCACAAATGACAGACCCGATGAGGTAGCCTCGCCGAGGGCAAAAAGAAGACGCTAAGCATGCAATATTCCTTTGCAGTCTCTTCGGGTCTTGAAGAAACAACACTTCAATCGTGTATCTCTGGGTAGAGCACATCTTATACTCGAGGGCTCCGTATATCAGGTGGGTGTGGTTTAGTCATTACATATGCGGGGATCTTCTATTCACGAATCGTATATATCAATGGTTTCCCCATATACTGGCGCGGCCGGTGCCAAACAAAATGTTGATGCCCCAAAAAGGTGTTAATGATACTCAACAAGGCAGCGGAAAAAGTTGATGTAATAATACACGAAAATACGTCTGAAGGTTGTAATTCCAACTATAAAATGATGCTTTTAAATAAGACATTCTATCCAATATTAACAAAATAAAAACGTATCCTGTAGAACAAGTAATTAATGCTTTCAAATTGTGATTCCTCAGAAATATCTTAGACCTAGTCACGGAAGACAAGGAACAATAGGAAGTATATGTTTTAAACAATGAAACGCCGTCCACAAGGAAGGGAGTATTCAGTCGATAATTTTGGCTTCACCAATTGCAGAACGCTGCCATTCGACTGAAAAGTAGGCGTGACAATTTCGTTAGAACTTTCAAATATGTCACCATAGAAACAGAAGAAATAGTAGTGAAACTACTGATGGATGTGAGAAGACGCAGACTAAAAAGAAGTACCAAAACACTCGTGGATTTGGATCTGGTATTTGCAGATATCAGGAGGAGGTAGGGAACTTGACAGATGTGAGTAGCGCACTAGCCGAGGGTCGCTGGACATGTTAGTGAACGCTTTCAGCGGGTAACCTAGCTACCGGCAGAACAGCAATAAGAACGCAGCATCAACTTGTAAGACACCATATGGAGGAACAAAGGAAATCAATTCGAATAGCTGTTTGGGGAGGCTGATATAAAAACTTGGGTGGGGATTATAAGGGTGGTCAAGAAAATGCTGAGATAAAACAGATAAACGTAGGCACACTGTCGGAAAAAAACAGGGCAATACAGCGTGTGTGAGATACTTCTTAGTCACCGCTGAGGAGTTGTGAGAAATATATGAGAGGGTTGGCGGCAACAAAGCTATGAAATGTGTGAAGACTAAGTCCGACTGATTCGCGAAAAGCGAACATTTTGGATCATTATTGTATATGAAAAAACAAACCATACCCGCGCTTTTATATATCAACAGAACATAAACGAACAATACGAAGAATCTTAGAAGTAGACATAGGATTTCATTTACATATAACGGATCGCATACGTGCAAGAAAATTAAATTTAGAAAAGTATAGTAGGGTAAACCCTGAAGGCGAAATACCAATCTATGCCAAGTGCATGGTTAAGATTTAGCGAATGCGACGCTTATCTAACACCTCTGTTACCATTACATACATTATCATTGTATGATTGAAAAAAGGCTCAACTTTATACCGACCTAAAAGGGGTCTGTTAGCCATTTAGAGGGATACTACAGTTAGCACAAAATTATCTCAAGGGGGTCAACGACAAACTACCGGGCCGAGGGCCAGCCTAATCCCTTGCTTTCAGATCAAACTTCCGGTCAGGCACCGATTGAATCACGTGTCACCTGCTATTAGCAACCAATTCCATTTCACTACGTTTTTATCATTCGCTAGTAGTTAAGTTTTTGTTGAAAACAAAACTTTTTGAATTCGGTTTGCTGTCTGTCTGTTTGTCACACGCACTTTTCTCAGACGAAATTTAGTAGATAAGTTGGAACTGTGAACCGTAATCATGTGGTGAATTCGATTGTTGCACGTCGAACTTAAGGGGTCCTCATACAGATGTATGTTCCATGATCCTGGAAAGTTTGGTGGAAATACTACGTTTATTACAATTTCGCATCAGATTTCCAGGTTTCAATGCCAGCATCACATGGAATTGAATATATTCAACGGAAATACACAACGGGCTATGTAAAAAAGGGACTCAAGTGTTGTTGTATGAAATATCAGTAAAAACTTTTATATTTGAGGCGCCCAGCTTCCGTTTGCCGACATGTTTATTCGGATATTTTGTCGATCACTTCTCTTTACCACAGAAGGCAAGAAGAAATTCTGATATCCGTACATTAAAGTACAATACAATTTTACAGACAGGTTATTATTGTCGTTCGTTTCTATCTATATATTATACGCTTTCAATACTTTTAAGGTTGTAGGTGAAACAAAACTTTATTAAAATTGATTTAATTCTCTCCGTCGAAGTCAATTTACTAAAAAATGGAAGAAACTTAATTTTGAGAAATTTGGTAGAAAAATACTGCCGATGAAATTCTTTACATACAGCGAACCGTACAATTGTCCTTTGTATTTAATGGGTCTGCCTATACATGTGAAAGTTTATCCCATTTACTTGATCTGGATAGAATATGGTCATCGTCAAAATTGAATTTTTATCTACTTAAAAATATGTAGGTCAACCGCTAGGAACTGTTTTTACATAAAAAAAACAACAAAACCTTTCATACCCTAAGCATTCAGCTTCCGAATTCCCGACCAGTTCTTATTCAATGTTAATCAGACTTTGCAGTGAGCAATCTTGTAAAACCACAATCGTATCACTATCACTCTTCTAAATTCCTATAATGGCCTTCCGGTTAGATGTGTTTTCGGATAGCAACAATGGTGAAACGTTTAAAGACTTCTGCAACCCGCATTGTGAACTTTAGACAGGTTTTTAGTTCTTTGATAATTATCTCGAATTGGATTAACCTTATCTTGTTCAGCAGTGGATTTGAGAGTTAACTTTTGGATGCTCTCATAAAAAGGAGCATTAATATTGGCCTGGAATGAGACCATCACTTGAAGGCCCCCGGCTTCCTAAACCAAACACTGAAATATGGGAAAATTCGTGAAGTACTTCTGCGTTGATTAGACAAACAGAGATTGTCACAAATAAGAACGATGACAATAAGTTACAGCTAGTCCTTAACTTTTCGATGGTTCCATCTAGGATGTTTAAAACCACGGACAGGAGAAATCCGTAGGTACGTCCTAATTGCTGCATCGCATCGCCTATAGTAGCAATCGGTATTATCATACATTCCCCACCTTGAAGGACATGGAGTTGTTACTTGTTAAGTTTGAGCACAAATTGACATTTGATTTGGGTAGTTGGTATTGCCTACCACAACGCATGAGGATATATGTTGGTAATAGGGCAGCTAACTTTGTGTGTCGATTAGAAGATGGAAGAAGCAGTTAATATATTAAGCTTCAACAGGTAGATCAGAAAATGACTCACCCTGGAGCTATCGTAGATAATTAATCCTGTCTACGCGACATCGTTACTCTTGCAACGTAGCGCCCCTTTCAGTTTCGAATCGGGCAAAATATTATCCGTCATGGGAAAATATTGGAAACTTTCTTCAAAAAAGAAGATCCATGCGTAAAGGCGTCATTGCTGAAACGACTCGTGCCTTGTTGAACAGACAACACGGTTTGCCTCTGAATTGAAACTGATTTCTCCATAACTCCTCGCTTGCGATTCATTAAAGCTCGTTTACAATCCATTACTTGGTATATTTAATTTATCATTGAATGGAAATTGAAAAGAACGACATTATCTAAGTGCTTCAATCCACACGTACCGCATCTACCATCGTGTCCGCAGACACTGCAGACAAGTAAGATAACATTCAGCAGACGTTTCTGGCCCTGAAACGGTCAACCCTTCGCGAACAAGAGAAAAAATCTTAAAAGCAGTAGCCGACGATTTGTTTGTTTTAATTTGTTAGTTCGATTTGAAAGGTGGCGGTGTTTACTCAAGGTGGTTCAAATAGAAGCGGTGGCGGTACAGGCCTCTCAACGCCCCGGTCAAAAGAGCTCAAGAAATCTACCGAAAATGCACCTCATTATTTACATTTGTACCTTTTATAACGTTGGAAATTACCACTGATGGTCAGCCGTACATAGAACGCTTCATCTCAGATGGACCGTGCAGAGCTTGTATCGGGATTTCGGCCGTGTTTACACACCTTATTAGGTTTTATGATATGTGATATCGACCACCGCGACCGAACAGTAGTCTACATTGATGAGAAACACACATAATAACGTCTATAGCTCGCATTAGAGCCATTTTACCATAGTTAGCCACCTTAGAACAGTAGCACCGCATCTAAGGTACTACAAATAGCAGACCGACCGGAGGGTTCGTGCTTGGGACCTTTACCGGTTTACCGTTTGATAGACGGCTAAAGTGGATGTGTTGATGTTTTCAGAAGTGCTGATCCTTGCATGCTACTTCTTTAATGGCCTTTCATTTGTTGTCACTAAGGATTTTTGACTCTAGAAACCACACTGCAAATATGTGAAAATATTGGCTGTCTCAAGAGCGGGATTTGTGGCGGAAGTGGAAAATTTGTAAGCTATTAGCGGAAGGTTAATGGAAAAACAAAGAAAATTTTGTGGCGCTATTGACTTAAATTATTATCAATATCGACAGGGCCACTGTTCCAGGTATAGGAATGGTTGGGATTAGTGCAAGGAAGAAAGGGTTTATAATTTGAGTGCAATGAGTAGTTATGCAAACAAAGTTTGGGTTTTGTTATGCTGGAACAGCCCGGATAAAATAATTTTAATATGATAAAGACAGTTTTCATACCATGGTGAATGTCAACCATAGTTACCTTAGAGCATTTTGAGTTTTCCTATCTCCAAATATTCGATTTGTCCCAGCTTAATTACTGCCTTCATATCCGTGATCTTCAAAATTATAGTACATTCAGAAGGCCATATACGTATAATACTTACTATATAGAGAGTTCGGATGCGACTGTTTAACTCTTGACATTTGTGTATTGTTATAACATGGATTGCAAATGGTTCTTCTGGTTCTGGAGTTTTTTTATATTCGTTACTATATAATATACTATTTAGAAGAAACGATTTTAGTCTCCCCTTCAAGATCCAATGGACAGTGAAAATTGAGTCATAATTACCCCATACCTGGAACCACTATATACAGTCGAACCTGGATATAAGGAATTGCAAGGGAAACTCACTTAAATTCCTTATAAACAAGTTTTCCATTTATCCAGTTTTCCTTATACAGAGGCTTTCAGCAAAAAATTCCTTTTATCCAGGTTTTTTTTAAACTTTGAATAAACAAAAAATTTCAAAACGTGTCACAATAGAAAATTGCACGATTCTAAGAAAAAAAAAAGACCTTCCCTTTTTGTCGTTCAGGGGAAAATTCCATATATAGAGGTCATGACAACTGAATAACATAAAAATTTCCATTTATAGAGGCTCCGGAAAAAAAATGAATTCCTTATAAAGAGGTTTTCTATTCCATATATAGAAGTTCGAAAAATTGAAAAATGTTATTTTTTCTTTGAAAATTGAAGGTGCACGAAACAATGTTCCATTTAAAGAAGTTTTCCTTATATCCAAGTTCCTTATATCCAGGTTCGACTGTAGTATTCCCTAGTGCTCACAATAAAATCACAAAAGTAACATATAGATAAATTGTGCATGAAAGATAAATGAACAACACAGATCAATGAGAAATGGCAGAATCCGGACAAAACCAACCATAGTCGAGCGGGAAGGTTCACAGAAGCCATTTAGAAGAACGTTTTTACGTTTTATTTGGTGAACGTTTGAACATCTTAGAAACCAGTGAATGGTTACTTGAACTGACCGAATTAGCCAAGAACGCAAACCCAATGTGTAATGTGTGCTTACCCAAAAATATGAATTGAAGAGCGCAGAGTGAAGTCAAACTTAAAAAACCCTCAAAATGGCCAAAAAAGAGAAGAGAAAATTTAGGTTTGTCCAGGAAGCATAACGCAATGTAGATAGCCCACTTAGAGGCGTTTTGATACCACAAATTCCTAAGACCATGATTGCTGTGAGAAGAACAAGATAAGCAGAGCCCACCGGGTTCAGATCTCCAGTGCTAGGCAGTAGCATTCACAAAGGATAGTAACTTCCCATCATGCAAGCGTGGTTATTAAAAAAAAAAATGTTTACCTAGTGTCTCCAGTCTGGCTTTAGCTAGAACTGGACAAGGGAGGGCCTGAGTGTTTCTACCTCCTTTCCGCAGCTTCGACAATACGAATTGTATAGTATGTCGAGTCTGGAAGCATGGCCCTCTATATACTAGTGCCCAGTGCAGACTGCTATAATCCTGTATTAGCACGCAGCTGGCCAAAAAGCTTTTACGAGTATGACTGGCATTACGCAATCTCGGCCTGGAGCTATTAATAACTTTGACGCTGATTTTAGCCTCGGTAATTACCGATTTGATAATCTTACACGGCCGTCTGAGCAAAATTCTCACTGAAAGTCTTCATCCCTGGCGGGGAAGTGCGTATGGACTAGCAAGTCCAGGGCCTCCACAGAAGATTCCGTCCAAGAGCCTTTTGATATTTTAAGAAAGGATGGGGTTCTATGTCGCTCATGCTTTCAATGCTCTGAAAATAGTCCAGTTAGAATCGTAATGTCTCCTTGCTGTACTTTGAACGATATTTTGAAGGCAGTTTCTAATGCCTTTTAAGAGTCCCGAAATTTGACTCTAGTTCGGCTATCGTTCCATTCTAAGCCATTCGCGCGCCGGATAATTACCAAATTTCTTCCAGTTGATCCTCATGCGATCTCTAAAAGGGTCTACAGAGGTCTACAGCGAGGGCATGATTCAAAGCAACCAAAAGGAAAATGTTATATGACGATGACGGTTTTTAGGGGTTTGTGAAAAAAAAACACTTTTCTCAGAGACGCTTATACCATTTAAATTGTGAATCCAACGCGTGCAGCGAATGAAATTGTTCCACATTGAGCTTAAGGGAGATTACCCATGCATGCAGCGTCGAATACAGTCATGAAATGAAAGATCTTGATAAGCACTTCCCGAAGGAAGTTTCAGTTTTGACATAGAGTGTAAAGCGGGGGCATACGGGGTTCAGGAAATGGTTACTTATTTCAAGGGCTCCAAGGAATTTGACAGCGTGCTCCACAGACTCAGCTGGTATGCATTGCGGCATCAACTAGCGCCAGAGGGAGCCGTGCACTAGGTTGAATTGCAATGCGGTGACTGTAAGCTTTAGCGATCAACACGCATCAGCTGAGGTCTCAAATTCAAAATCTACCACAGTGTTATTCGCCCTGTTACCCTTTATGGTTCTGTATGCTGAACGACTACAAAAAGCAATGAACATCGTCTCGCGGTTATGGAGACAAAAGTGCTGCACTGGATAAGTGGCGAGAACTCACTAGCTAAGATTGACCTGAACATCGAAGGCGATGGGAATTGACAAGACCGATAGAAATGATTCGATACGTTGGATGGTGGCTTGGAAGCCTCTTGATTCCACCAGGACCAAGCAACGTAGTGCAATATATAAATTTCCCCTGATGAACTACACCCGGCACAATAACTTAAAAGAGATAAATATACAGTGTGTCCCGTTTATGATGGTACAAATTTTAATGGAAAAGAGTGCCCCTTTTATAGCGTTTTTCATGAATAGTGTCAAAAGCTTGACCTTCCCAGAATAATCACAATTCCCCACTGCCTCAATCATTTAATACCATATTTCATACCATTTTCGGAAATTACATAAAGTTTCTTATAAATGGATATTTTTTGCAAAGTTCATCATCACTTCGAAGATATTCTTTCAGGACATGAGAAGAGAAGGACATATACGAGTATATGTATATCGAAAAAGAATTGCGAATTGCGAATTGAGTTCAAATGATTTTATAAAAGAAATGCACAAAACCTTTCATACCTAGGGCGACTTGTTTAGGTTTTAACCGCTTTCTGCTTACCGTTTCCATTCTATATCAAAGGCATACATGCAGTTGGGGATGTTTCTATGCGTTCGACTAGAAGCCCCAAATTTACTGTGTAAAATAAATCCGTAGAAGCCTTCTCTCTCCTGAGAATATAATTCGCATCATTCACATCTTTATCAACGGTAGAGCATCTAAATGCACTAGATAGTCCGGGATTGCGCACTGTTTTGTGCACGGGGGAAAGTATGCTGAGTATATCGCATGTGACGCACATCATTGTATCGTAGAATAAAACCACACTCGAAATACACATATTTCACCGCCAAAGAGGCCACCATAACTCCATCCAAATGCAATAAACAGGTTTCGCCTCAAAAAGTGAAGCTGATGTATTGCCTCTAGACATCCATTTTGTCGTATTCTTTTAATTAATTAAACTTTCTATTTCATGCCAAATTTACATTCAATTTGTGTTTGTTGAGCCTACGAAAATATTTCTACAATTTTTATTTTGCTAGATTATATCGTACGACTGTCGTCATAGGTTGAATAGAAGAAAGCACATTGGTCGTACAAAATGGCCGTTAATTATTATTATGTTGTGTGGATTAGCACGGCCAATGCTCGCTATTAAGGTAGAGAACGGATCCTTACTCATACGTACTCGTACTCCTGTGTATTCTGCATCAGAATAAATCTTTTGACTTTTGTATAAATCATTCTAAGTGAATTTTTGGCAACATTTCCTCTCGAAATGACTACGGAGATGATCAGCCAAGATGAAATTTAATTGATTGAGTAATTAATGTCAAAGCTAATAATTTGGTGTGAATTTTATGTTGTAGAAAGCAATGTTTGAAAATCTGACTTTGGTGCGTTCTCGGCTCAATAAAAATGCTTGTTATCCGTTTTATGTGTGAACTTCGATTAATTCTCGGAGAGGGATTAATATAGCAGCAACTGTCTGTTACGATATTTGACTTAATTTGCAACTGCAATTCTGCACATCTGCTCAAGCGATTGGTTGCGCTTTACTTGCCTAATGGATCAAGGAAAGGATCAAGGAAACTTAGTAAATTGCAATTCGTAACAAAGTGAAGAAGTAATTCTCAAAATATACCTAGAACACGTAATCTGATTTAACATTTACAGCTCTCCTACGAAAACCTACTCAAACCTCTCCACGGGAGACCTGGACAAGCAATAGACGAAAAAGGCTGAGCTCCCTGTTCAGAAAAGGCGGCCTTCATCAAACAGGCCGAAACATATAAGGTAATCACTTAACGCTCCAGAAAACGAAACTATTAGGCAGTAACGTATTTGACTCTGGAATGCACTGAGACTGTGCTTGAGTTTGATATTATGCAAAAAAAGACGAACACAAATATCCATGTCGATCGCGATTCGAATCCGAAGCGAGGAGATTGAGAGGCTACTACTCTACTCCCTCAACTATAGCGCCATCAACGGAAGAGTGTGACATAACAACGCCGAAGGGTTATTGCCTTCAGGGCAATCAATGAAAGAGTTAGTGCACTTCGTGTGAAAATTGAATTTTTCAACGCTTGGCTAATACTTCAATGCGAATTAAGGACGAATCAAGAAAAGACGGATTCTATAGTCGCGTTGAAACAATATTTGATTCATTACCCCCGAAAGAAGTGAAGATACAACACAGCGACTTCAATCTATAGATCGTAAAAGTGCTGAGAATGAAAGCAGGTTCATGCAGAAACATGGCGCTGGCATCGGCTTGTCTCCTTCACCACTGGATTCACAAGGGAACGACGGCCTCACCAGACAGGTTGACGAAATTGATTACGTGCTCAAGAAGAAATAACCTGCGCACCGTTAAATTCTGTTCGTACCAAGCGGCAAATTTCGACAGCAAACACAGAGAGATTTCCGACAGTGGGAATAATAGGTCCACCCCAGTTGTCAAGTTCGATATTGAAAAGCTCCAAGAAAAAGAAATGGTATTAAAATGTGTCAGAGCGTTATATCATAAGATCCTGTCGACACTAAGCCGACACTAGAAAGTGACGTGAAGTGGAGTCACAAAAGATGACAGAAATTCAGGATGGAGGAGAGTATCAGGGCCAGTACAAGGGCCAAATGAGACAAATACTTAAAATCAAGACGCACCGCTGATATGATCTATAAGAACCAAAAACTATAACTTTGAAGATCTGTTCACAAATTGACGAAAAGAGGGACAGTCAAATTCGAACCCTTAATTATATTTCGCAAGAACTCACTGCACTATTCGCGACATGGTACAAATTAAAAACGATGTGCCGAGGAGCTAATCGATGCAACAAAGCCATCTCCGCACATCGAGGGAACAAAAGTCCTGCGCTTGTACTTGAAGGATGAGTTAGCCTTGTGCTCAAGTAAAGCTATAAAACCAGATAACAAATTCTTCCGTAATTGGAAAATGAAGTAGAATACGTCTAGCTTTGCTTTCGCTGCCAAAAATTTGTGGTATTAAGAGGGAAAAACCTTTGGATACTACAGCAAACAGGGTAAAACTTCCCATTTCAAGATTTCAAAAAATGGTCTACTCTCGTAACATTGTGTCGATCATTGCCATGCTGCAAAATCACCATACAATAATAATCGTTGGTGCAAAAATCCATTTGGATCAGGGCCTTGAAGCCTGTTAGAACACTTCATTCAAGACCGTAACGATACACTACAGGATTACAATGCCCTATAGAAGGCAATTTGGTCGGTATTGCGCTCGCTCGAGACTATTACCCTGATTTGACTCAGGTATTTATGGAGTGAAAGACGGAGGCGATCTTGATTAACAGCCGGAGGAAATGGAATCGAATTAGTATTCGTGCTGGTGGCTATATCATCACCTCAAAGTCAGTTGTCAAATAGCAATCGGAGAAAAGTAAACATGACCAACCGCTTAGTGGCGCTAAGGGTGTGCAGCTCCTTCAGAACAATCCCAAGAGAGGCAAGGTGTGTTATTCCGCGAATAGTCTCCATGGACATTCTAGCAAATAAGGGTAGCTGTCTGTACACGAAGAGGAGAATGGGTAGATTCATACAGACAGCGTCCCTAACTTGCTAGAATGTCCATTGAGACTATTCGCGCAAAAACACACGCTGCCACTAAAAAAGATATAGAATACTGAAAGGCGGCAAGGTGGTAGTTGCTGGGCAGCAACGGTGAGATAACTCACAGCGGGATCGCTGGAACCACAAGCCAATTCCCCGTATTGAGGAGTGCTTTCAGCGACGACATGGCGAGATTAACTACCATCTGATTCAATTTCAGTCAGGCCACCACAGGGGTTAAGGTATCTGTACCAATGTAGGTTGGATCATTCTCCCTTTTGTCTTGAATGTGGTTGCACATCTGGGGACCCGGAGCATGTCATCTTTTACTGTCCATGATTTCGCTCAGAGGAGGAGCCTAGAAGAATTCCTGAAAATGAGCATAAGCCCACGGAACATCGTGGGATAAATGCTGAAGTCGGAGGCAAAGTGGTGCGCGATAGACTCCGCAATCAAGAGGATTCAGGTGGAACTTGGAAAAGCGGAGCGTGCACGTAGGGTGTGATAAACGGAAGGGTTAGTCGCTTAATTCACTTTCCTCCTCACGAAGTAATGCTTTACGGCGGTTTCGCGCGGAAGGAAGAAGGAGAAAGTTGGAGTGGGTGAGAATCTCACAAACTGCTGCCTGGTGCGTGTCTTTCTAAGATTTTCACTTAAATCCATAAAACAAAAGAAAAGAAGAAAAAGAAAAAGAAGGACAGACAGTAAACCCATTTCAATAAGGTTTTATTTTTAACAACGAACGGTGTCACAATTCGTCATTTATTATAGTTCCAACAAGGAACCACCTACATACAATCCCCTCTGACAATCAGGTGAGAGTGGTGAGAATACTGAAGCCATCCACAACAAACCCCTCCGCGTCACATATAAGAGGGAAATTGATGCCGTAATAAACGCAGTCAACAGTGGTCCTAGAGATGAAGCATCAACAAATGATATTCACAATCACCTGAAGAACGTTATCATAAATACGGCCGCAAACATGCTTGGTCCCAGCCGCAAAAAGAGTCAGAACGGCTGGCGATCAATGTAAGCTAGCAATGGAACGGAAGAATGCTGCATACCGACTAATGTTGCATTCTCAAAGAACGTGGACATGCGCGGAGATTTATCACGAACTCCGTCGAGCGGAGAAGCGACTTCACAGACGGAAAAAGGAAGCCTGGGAGAACCAACAAGTCTGTGAACTGGAAAAGTGCAGGGAGCAACCGCACCAGGCGTGGAAGTTTTACCAACAAGTCAGCAGAATGAAGCCTTATAAACCACGATGCTAATCCTGCCAAGACAAAGCGGGAAATCTGATTTCCGACAGAATGGGCATATTGGAGCGATGGGTTGAGTACTTTGATGAGCTACTGAACAACCAAAACATCGGCGAGTTGGAGGTCCTGCCAACTGAAGACGACGGACAAATACTGCCACCACCAAGTTTAGGAGAAACAGTCCGTGCAATTCATCGGCTAAAAAATCATAAGTCGCCAGGAGCCGATGGAATTACAGCCGAATTAGTTAAATATGGAGGCGACCAGTTACAGCAAGTGGTTCATCAACTTGTGCTCAAGGTAAGAGACAGCGAATCAATGCTTTTTTATCAATGCCATGGTAGGATAGCCAGGATAAAACTGTACACGGCCATGAGAGAATTCGGTATCCAGACGAAATTGATAAGACTAGTCAGTCTTATCAATTTTGTCTGGACCCTGACCAATGTGCGAGGCCATATAAAAGCAGCAGTATCACTCTCAAGACCATTCGACATCAATAATGGTTTACGACAAGGGGATGCCCTATCATGCGTCCTCTTTAACCTGGCCCCCGAGAAAGTGATCCGTGATGCTGAGGTAAATGCAAGAGGTACAATCTTCTTTAAGTCCTCCCAATTACTGGCCTATGCTGACGATATCGACATCATGGGAAGAACCATCCGAGACGTACAAGCTGTCTTCATCCAGATCGAGCAGGCGGCAATTGGGGCGAGATCTTGGGCTGCACATCAATGAAGGCAAGACAAAGTATATGGTGGCAACGTCAGCACCGAAAACCAACCAACCAACAACATCAAACTGCACTGGTCAAACAGGAAGAATAAAGATAGGAGACTACAACTTTGAGACCGTTGATAATTTCTCCTACCTAGGGTCGAAAATCACAACCGATAACAGCTACGATGAGGAAATCCCCGCACGGTTGTTATCAGCCAACAGAGCCTATTTCAGCTTACAAAAACTCTTCCGCTCGAAACGTCTCACCATAGGGTCAAAGCTATTACTGTACAAGATAATGATCTTGTCAGTCCTCATGTATTCTATGGAGACTTGGGTTCTTAGCGAGCAGAATTGCGATCTCTTGGCCACGCTCGAGAGAAG
Organism: Hermetia illucens; assembly: GCF_905115235.1. Lineage (NCBI taxonomy): Eukaryota > Metazoa > Arthropoda > Insecta > Diptera > Stratiomyidae > Hermetia > Hermetia illucens. The sequence continues at coordinate 78,637,192 of NC_051851.1, forward strand.
ATTTCTCCGAAGAATTTTCGGCCGCCTACATGAGGATGGACAATTCCGTAGCCTACATAACGACGAAATCTATGAGCGTTACAATGACCAGCAGGTTGTGGATAAAATCCGGCTCAATAGGTTACGGTGGGTGGGTCACTTAATCTGTATGGATGAGGATGATCCCACCTGGAAAATCTATAAGGGCAGTAGCTATGGTAGAAAAAGAAGACGGGGCAGATCCTGCCTGAGATGGAGCGATGGCGTAGGTCAGGACGTCAGACAGCTTTTAGGGATATCGAATTAGTGGACCTCGGCGCAAAACCGGGATGTCTGAAGTTCCTTATTAAGGCAAGACTAGACCGGATACCGGTTGCTGCGTCGTTGATGATGATGAAGGAACCGTTCCTACTGTTATTATGCCAGGTTATGAGGTTCGAAGCCAGGTTCGAATGAGGAATTACAATTAGTAAATAAACCAATTTTAGTGTGGATCAATGCCTGTTTATGTATTATATTTGGGACTATACAATGCATAAGGATGAACGTCTTCAATCGACTACAGGTTAACTAAACCAAAAGCCAACTCCTCGTACTGAAAATGATGCAGGAGAAGTTGGAGAATTTTATTTAGAATGAAACTGAGTTAGCAATTCATATGATCTCATATACATTCACGCGCAGGTACTTCGAATGGTGCGTCTGTACACACCTAAATAAACCTCTCGAACATGCAGAATTTTAAACAAAAGACCTTAAAACGTTTTTATTATCTCAATATTGGCACAGCAAGAGTGCGACTTTGTATTTAACAAATATTATTCATTAACCGAGCATTGGCCACTTGTTGAAAGCACTGCACACTACTGGTTGCAAGTAATACTGCACATAGCCGCAAGCTCAACTTGTCGTCATCGGGCTATTTAAACCATGGCTCCGATGAATGGTGACCAACTAAACCTGTATTTATTCCCCATTCTTGGAGCCTCTTAATATTATCTTCCAGCCATGTTGACACAACAAGTATTAGTGCCGCATAAGTCCATCGGCCAAGAAGTTAATCAACAAATTTTTACACTCATATCTGGCTACCGAAAAATAAAGTGATCAGTCATTAGTTTTGGCTTTCGGTCTTAATAACAAAACAAATATTCCTATTCGTAGCTGCTGGGGCTCTTTCCTCGTAAAAACAAAGCCTCGAAATGGATGAATTTGTTTACAATAGACATTGTGAGACATGGGTAAACGGGTCGATGAGTCGATGTGATGATGAGTGAAACGGGTTAGCGCTAGCGGGCAGAGACCACCATCAACGGTTGCTTTCTAATTAATATCGAAAATGACAATATTTGAAGCTTTTTGCAGGATTTTCCTATTTGTAATCACTTTACGCACCGCAGAGTGCTCTTGTAGAGGAAGATAAATATCCAGAGATGGAGACCCATATGGAAGAGGCGACAACCTGTTGTCTTTGCCAAGATACTTAACCGTGTAATGGCGGGCTAATAATACTAAAGGAAGGGAAATAAGAAATCTTGAAAAAAGATGCTTTACCCATGCAATGTCAATGAACATCATTTCTGGTAGACATAATGTTCAAGGCTCCAATTTTCTCCTTTGATGCTTTGGTCCTATAACTACTATAAAGCCTAATCGACCCAGTTGAACACAGAACTCGATCAAAACTCAGAAGGACACCTCAAGTTGGGGGCCGCTGGCTGGTAAGCAATATCCATATAGAAGCTCCTTGGCATTAATTTCCAGTCAATGATATTCTCTTGCCTTGACCATCCTATTTTTGTCTCCACGACTGGTTGGGAGGTACTCGACACACTATACGGATTTAGACCAAAAGAAAACACTCTCGTCAAGAGAAACCGAAAGATATCGTCTTTGAACATGCTTACAAGCTATCGCTACCCAAGAAACTATAAAAAATCCCATTAGCCGTTCGAGTAAATTAAAAGTAAACTTCTGCTTATAACGTACTCATACTGACGACCAAGTACCGGACAATTTTTAAGATGTATCCGACTCGTGGTAGCATCCATAGCATTGTATGAATGGACCCTTTCTGGCCTCGCTCTTCATCTGGCGGATGGGGTAAGACCGTGCTGAGCGCATTTGTGTACATTGTTATTAAGCCGTGGTCTTAAATTGCCGACAACCAGTAGCAACATTCACTAGTTGTGTCAATATTAAATATTTCATCAGACATTAGATTTGAAACAATGACCCGCGAGAATGTTCAGTAAATAGCCTGAGAGTGTGTAAGAATGAAATTCTAGGAAGATAATTTTTATAGTAAGGGCAATTTCGGTCATTTATTAACTTTGAAATTTTGGAAATACATAAATCAAAACTTTTTACGAAGCCGATGTAAATTAACACCCGGTTTGATTAACTCGATAGAATACCGAACCGTATTTTAGTGGCTAATACCTGTAGATTGGAGACGATCAAATTCATTCGAGTTGACTATTGTTAATAAGAAAGTTTGAGATATAAAGCATTTTCGAATATTGGTGAATTTGGATTGTCCTATGCCGCACCCAAGTACAGCTCCTACAGCATTACCGAAGTAGTTGAAAATTGCCAATTCGACTAACAATTTAAATATATCATAACCTCCTGCTATTGAAAGATGGCGCCCAATGTGGGATCCGAATCCAAGACCCCAAGATTAAAAGTCGTACGCTCTAGCGATTCAGATAGGTAGGTTTAAGACACAAAAGCTCCGTAATCTGATAAAGTTAATGAAAGGCATGTACTAGATTTTCTCTTCACCTATTTCTTAAAGCCCGCCATCCACGTTCTGTCAGTTACGCCTGAAGATTCAGCATTTGATCGGTGGCCATAACGTGGATGGTATGCAGTTGCTCTCTTAATTTTGACTGTTCGAATGAAAAATGATTCGGCCAAACGGCCAGATATGGTTGCTAAGACTGTGGGCGAGAATTTTATGGGGATCAGTATCGCTGGTAAACATTTCTGATAAATGATCACACACAAAAATATCTTAAATTCTCGTCCCAAGGTTTTCCACGTCCAGACTTAAGCCCACCAACCACGTTCGGTTCGACCTGTCGGTTACGCAATACACCCGGCTTTCAGTTGAAATGAATGCACCATCCACGTACCGGCAAGCCGCAACATGATTAGTTCACAGCCGGTTAGCCGAATCGTTTTTCATTCGATCATCTGCCGGCTGAACAGTCCAAACAACCAGGTCAGCCGCATCCTGCCCATGTTCCGGCGCTGGTTAACTGCAGACTCTTCAGGCGTAACTGACAGGCCGAACTGATCGTGGTTGGCGACCTTTAGGTAAATCAAAGTATTCCTACACCATGTAAATTTACGACTTTTCCAACAGGGTATAGGCCTGGCAGAAGTCCTACTAACCACTTACAATATTTGGTTATGAAGGAGAGATGTAGTTCTTTTTCTTCTCTTTTTGTAGCCTCTGTCTCATTCAACAGAAAGCCGATGCATTGCTTGAAAGTGTACGGTGGAAAAAAACCAATGCGCATGTTCGACCTTCTTCAGAACTTCCGCGAAAAAAATTCGACACATTTACGCTGGTGTTAGTGCTGTGTATGTGTATTGGGGAGCGACTACGTGGTTGCAAACACATGGCTGCGCACGCAGTTCTTTGTCGTTTGCCACATGGGCTGGGCTAAAACAGGCAACGAAATTACCTAGGCGCTTTCGATACACCAATACATGAACCACAAAGACCACAGACCAGTTAGCTACCCCGTCCCTTCCCCGCGAATTCGCAATGGTATTTCCTTCACCCTAGACACTTCATTTGCTCCTCCTGTGTTTAGTTTTCTTAGTGCAATCCAATATCGAACAGTCACACTGTCATTTGAGACGTCACCATAATATGTTGCGCCATTGATCTCACGCAAAATTAGGGGATATTCATTGTGTTTGCTGATCTTCCAACACTCTGAATTATGGACGGCAATAGGTCGAACAATATTGCCGTAGATTTTGTATCTGGGGCATTTTTATGCATCAATTGCAAAGGTAGCCAGTTTTGGAGCACCACTTCATCCAAGTTGAGATGATTCATCCAAGTTGAGATGATTCATCCAGCAACTTAATGGCGCAATTCACCGTTGGCGAAGAGCATTGATCCGGGATATTTAGATTGTTCAGTTCTGAGTAGGTCCCTGCCACTGATAATGTTTTTTTACAGACCGACAAATCTATTGAAATGACCATAGTCCAGAACTATATTTTTAGTTTAATTGGCGATGTAGGAACCCAGTGGAAAGTGATTGGTACTTACGGGCTTAGTTAAGCTGACCAACTGACCAGCTGACGTGAAAATAAACCAATAATCCAACTTTATACTTCTCATTTTCAGTACTGCATTCCCAAGCATTGACAAACAGGCAAACATTAATTTCTACAATACAAAACTCCATTAAGTTTATACAATTGATTTTGGCCCCTCTAACTGCTATGTGTCCGGATAGCTAAGTGATTAGAGCACAAGGCTGTCGTATGGAAGGACGCGGTTCAGATCTCACTGGCGGCAGTGGAATTTGTATCGTAATTTGACATGGGATATCAGTCGACTCAGCTGTGAATGAGTACCTGAGTCAAATCAAGGTAATAATCTCGGGCGAGCGCAATGCTGACCACACTTTCTACAGGATACTGTAATCCTGTAGTGTACCGTCACGGTCTTGAAGGAAGTGTTTTAACACACTTCAAGGTCCTGATCTAAGTGGATTGTTCGCCAATGATTATTATTAACTGTGAAGGGTTTGTTGGTGATCCAGACGAGGGCCGAGAAATGTGACTTTCTAAACTCGCGAGTGTACACATATAATAATAATAATCGTTGCTGCAACAATCCATGTTGGATCAGGGCCTTGAAGTGTGTTAGAGCACTTCATTCAAGACCGTAACGGTACACTAGGAGGCAATGTGGTCAGCATTGCGCTCGCCCGAGATTATTACCCTGATTTGACTCAGGTACTCATTCACAGCTGAGTCGACTGGTATCCGACGTCAAATCACGATACAAATTCCACTGCCACCAGTGAGATTTGAACCGCGACCTTCCGTACGACAGCCTTGCGCTCTAACCACTCAGCTATCCGGACACATAGCAGTGTACACATAACTGGACGTAAACCCACATGTGCAATACTGCGGAACTACCATTTTCGTCGGCTAAGACATACGAATATCTTCCCTACACCATACTCTGCACTAGAGAAAAATCCGGGTCACCCCATACCTAGCCTTGCACTAGAGGCTAGATATAGCCACATAAATATACATGCCAACATTACACATATTTAAACGCCAAAATAACCAAATTTCTCTTGCTAATCTAGGCTTTTAGAAATCAAAATTCGGTTAAATTTTCCGAAACAACAGGCATCAGAGAATAGTCTGAATTTGATTAAATCTCGGGTATGCTCCGCAGACCCATGCGGATACTGTGGGCTTAGCAAGATATCCTTCCAGTGCAAGATGTGTACAAAGCCATTAAGAAAAAGACTTTTTTCGTTCCAGAGCGTTCGAAAGAAACAAAGTTTGGCCTATCTTTCACAGTAAGATCCCCAACGGACGGAGATCATCTCATTTTCTCCAGGAACTATGTAGCTACGTAGCAGTCAATGTTAATGAGGCCGCCCCAAATCTGGCTTCTGAGAGCAACTTAATAAGAGGATAAGCTATCTCTTCACAGCAGAAAAGAGCAGTGGTCTTGACGAATTACCACTTGCAGTGGACAGAATAATCGAGGGTCTCCAAGGCTCTTATCACGCAGTAGCTGCATGAATTTAGAGGTCAACTTCAACCATCACCGTTGAGCCGGTATCAGGACCCACAGCATGGAATTTGCAATCCTTAGACGAAATTATACCTAACAAGAAATTCATCTTTTCTTGTTTGTACCGCTGCTGTTTTAATCAGCGCGGAGTAAACACTGTGAATGTCGCAACTTGGAAGAGTATTTGAATTCGGCAAACTAAAGCAGTTTTCTCATATTAAGGTAATAAAGGGAGACGTTACTGGCAAGAGTCGCCTTATCGACGCAGACTAGGATATTTGGACTCGGATTTCGACATCCTATGAACTGAGTATGCTTTGTTGTTGTTGGTGTTATGTTTTACTCCGCGGCATTGGTTGAAGTATTGAGAGACAAAGTAACGCAATTCTGTACCATAGTAGACGTTATACGAGTACTGCAGTAAAAAGTTTCATCAATCCGAAATTGTGACGAATAGTAGCACCTCCTGGAGGGATTCAGCGATATCACCATGGATGTGTCACCACAGAATTGAACAAGAAGCAAAAAAAGTGTCGTCAGGAAACTAAGGAAAGGAACTAGAACACACAACCAGCCCAAAGCAGATTGATGCTCTACAGAATTGAACTAAACCGAATATTGTCAGCAAATGCACGTGATTCTTCGGCACAACTAATGCCCATTAAAAAGTCATACGGGGAGTATCAATGACCAGAGCTTCGATGAATGCAAATGAATGCAAAAATGACAACAAGACCACATGAACCTCCGAGTCAGAGAGACCATTTGTATTATACAAAAAATTACTCCTGCGAACCACGCTGTTATGTTATTTTATTCAAGACGTAACATTCGCACCGAATTCTACCATACGAAGGGGTAAACACAAATGAAATAAGAAGCCCATGATTTTTAACTCACGGCGAAGAACTGCCTGATGAAGAACGAGGTCGGGAGTTTCAGCAAACTATCCAACCGCAGAAGATAGTCGGAGCATTCCCCAGGTCAGAGGATGCTGAGGAAGGGTAAGAACCAGAAAAGCCACGCTTGCTAAAAATCAGAGGCATGAGAGACACCTCTGAGGATGCGATCTGTCGTGGATCTTCCCTCTCGGTTCTCGAATTTCCGGCTCCACGCGCAGTCGATCCAGTGTTCACTTTTCTATTTCTAGCTTCGAGTTCTCAATGCTCAAGGAAAGGGGCTGTGTTAAAAGGACCCCTCCCCCCTCATATTCCAGAGCCTGGTTAGCCCAGAAGCGACTTTACTTAGCCAATAATGCATTTATTTATTAGGTGTGTGAATAATTCTACTGTTTTGTTTAAATGTTGATTTAAAATACATATTAAATAGATTTATGCAAAGTATGCTCCATGTGGAGCTACAACCTTCTTGCAGGCAATTTGCAACGTGAAGTCTGGCGGTGTTATGTTGAAAAATTAATTTGTTGTGTCTGCGCACCCATTCTGGATGGTTTTCTCGTTCCAAATGCATTACCATTGATGCTCCCGGACGTTCTGCGTCTTCAATATCATAAACACTTTCTTTGAACTGTCTAACCCATCGTCTGAACTTACTATCGTTTGGAGCATATTCAAGTGAGCTCTAAAAGCAAACGATGACTGTCAGCAGCACTTTTCTTAGTATAGGGGGATAGGCGAAGAAATAGAGAGAAGTGGCGCTCGAGGAGGTTGAAAAGGAATAGACCAGGAATGCCGCCCAAGAAATTTTTGGAGGTATTGAAAGTGAGGGCAGAACAAGTGTTCATAAAGGAGAGTAGAAGAGTAGAAGAGGTTGGATTAGGAAGGCTAAGATGACTAGGCAAATTGAGAATGGGGAGGTTAAAATCTCCGCAGAGGAAGAAATTGAGGGAGGGGGAATTACATAACGCAGCGCGGTCCCTCTCGCAGCCCGGTCCCACTCGTAGCGGAAAATAAAATACCCTTCGGGGAGCCCATCTTATTCCGGTTATAGTCTCTTGGATGACCTTGGTCCTGACACTGGCTTTACTACGACAGGAAGGAAGTCAAGGTGCCTCATCTGCCCCCCATGTAACAATCCTTTCCTCCTGCTTCTGCAGCACGATATATAAATTTACTTTATGTAGAGGTAAATGTGGAGATTGTAAAGAATAGGGAACATATTTATATGATAGGATGCTGCAGCAACCAATGCGTCCTTCAAAACTGTTTTCCAGGGATATATAGGGTATGTGCATCAATTTCTTTTGGTTTTCCCAAGTCGCGACGTTGAACTTTTTAAAGGCGAATTGTTAGTGGCACTCAAAGCACAGGGCAAATTAATACTTCGTTTTGAGAATGATGGGGTCCTAAGTCCGCATCAACCGGACCGGACCAAATGGTGAGGCAGTGTCTGACGATTTGCCTCTACCCTGGTAAGAAACCGTAAAGCCGCCATCGCTTGCTTTTTTTGAAAATTAATACTTGCTAAACCGTCATACCAAGAGCAGGATTTTATCCTTGTAAGGCTTTTTTCTGTGTTTGTTCCTATATTCGAGGTATTATTCATTGCAAACTATTAAAACGTAATCAAAGCCTAACAGTGGAATTACTATATACTGTGACCAGCTAGAAATTATCAAGGCAGCGTTGAACTAGAACCGTCCATCCCTAATAACGCATTACACCGCTGCATTCACTGAGAGAGTCGCGGAGTTAGGTAGGCAATAGTAGGTCCAACCCCCGTGAATCCTCCAACCTTGTCTCTCTGGATATTTACTATTTCTGTTTTTTGCGGCAATCATTTCAAAGTTCAAGTCATCTGAATTTTACAGACGGATGTTTTGTGACTACCAGACTGTTTGCAGTATATAAAAGATAACGTTTCTTTTGTATTTATCAGATTTAAAATTTCTCTCTCCGACTCCAGCAGTTAATGTCGTAGAAGACGAAACATGCCCTTTACAGATTATGCAAATTTATGAACCGTACCCGTCCGGTGATTAACCACACACCGTTGCACCCGTCGCTGTGGTGTCGCAGTTCTTAACCAAAAAAGGAAGTTTCAGTCATCAACCTTTTTGTTTTGTTTCCGAATTTAAAAAAGATTATGAACGGAGAGCGTTTGACGCTTAAGGACTTATTGGACTCCTTTCTCAGCAGTAGACAATTTCGGAGTCGGTCGGAGGAGGATCTTGTAAAAGTCCAGAGGAAACGATATTAGCATTGTATTCCCGAAGATTGACAGATGCTTGGGTTCCATTTAATCTTTTGCAATAAAGGACTTGAAATGAATATGAGGTATTATTACTGTATTCTCCGACCAGTAACTTTTCAGCTGGACATTGAACCCATTTATTGGATTGGCACAAAAGTGTTTACTTTGAATCTGTAATTCATTTTCAATTTTTTGTAGAGGATTAAAACCGTTTCTAACTACCCAAAACATGCAGAGAAGAACAGAGAAGAGTATCGCCAACAAGCTTCACCGAAATTAACCTCTTTTGGAAGCAGTCATCACTGGTGAGCAGAAATGAATTGTAGGTATGTATGAATCGTGGAAACGATGTATATATTCAACCTTAGCAGGCCTAACAAAAAAGGCTAAACCCATTTTTTCTTCAGTGAAGAAATTGCTTCGAAAAACATTGTAAAAAGAAGTGGTCTAAGTGACTCTGTTAACGGTAGGTCGAGAGAGGAATGTGTTTGAGAAACGTAATATTCCGATTTTTTTATTTTAGCTTGCCTAGACTGCAAGACGATTCATATGTTCAGACCAGCCTTAAAGTTTGAATTAAATCCTTCACCTTCAGAGAAATATCATTTTTGTTTTAATTGTTAATTAATTAATTTAAATACACAGGACCATTCCGAAGCAGAAATAATTTAACCATAAAATGATCTGAAAACTTCCTCATATTTTCCAAGTATATGTTGGGTGCTGGATATCTATAATCCCCCTATATTTGCTTCAATAATAGATCATACATATACCTCACAGTTTATCATATCAAGCAGTATTAAATCACATGCCTACATGTGCCTAGTGTGTACATAAAATGTTTGGCAAAATATTTACGACTATTCGCCATGATCTTATGATTTTGTGCCAAGGATGATTGCCACCGCAGCGAACCGACCACGGCTTAGAAACGAGAAAAAAGCCCAATCAACATCAGCAACAAATCGATTTAATTAAGTACATGAACACTTGATGCAATAACTTTAAAATCTAATTTGTAAACGCGACACATTCTCACAGAGAATATCATTTCCCTCCACATTCACATTAGTATCAAAATTTAATTTCATAAATTTGTTAATTTTCGTGCGTGGTCGTGACTCGCGGCATCTTCTATGGTTTTGAGATTTCAGCTTCAACCAAGGATGACCCAGGCTCGGCGGGAACGGGAACATGAACTTTTGTCACCGAGATAAATGGCATCATAAATCATGGCGGACAGCTCCCGAGGCTAGTTTACAAAGTTATGCTTGTGTTCTTCATTAGAAGGCTGCCTACTTGCACCCTCTTGCCTGAATGGAGTACTTGAGTTACATAAATCTAATTACAATGCACTTACTTATGTATGGGAGCGTACGCACAACGGAATGACGTGCGACCCTGCTGTGCACTATATGTTTTATGTCTTCAGTCCATGGCTATAACCCTTAGCGCGATCCACAGATTCTTCGCCTATTTTTGTCAACATTTAACACATTTTTTCTAAGGGTGGCTTGTCTTCGATGACGAGCTCGTTGGTAATGAGATGAGGGTGTACAAAAGATCATTAACTCGGAAGGTGCATTCTAAGGACTTGTTGGGTTAAGTGGTGGTTAAGGAGCTGCTAATGATGGTGTAAGTATGACGAGTATGCGCGGAATGCTTAATGAATGAGTTTTAACTCATCTGTTGACAGGATACAACGAAATTTTCACATCTGTTTGGACATAAAGATCTTCTCCTTTGGCATTACGAGTATGTATTGTGAGGCACGAAGAATTCCTATGAACATGATACTACAATACTACACTTTGCAAATCCATTTCGTACTCATTATAAAAGCTCTTAAAGACAATCAATTAACGCTTACTTGAAATAAAGCTACTACGAAATATACCCATTACCATATCTTTTTCCGTGATCCGAATCGGATGTTTTTGCAGAGGATGAACAATTTCAAGGCATTCACTTTAGTTGCAACTTTTATAGCACGCTATCGCATAGTATGCCCATACCTCGCTTCTTATATGTACAATTTGGAAAATATTCCAAACTGTAACACCTCACGTTCCATTAGTCAAAGATAGTCCAAAGTAAAACAATCCATCACCTGCAAACAAAAAGAGATAATTGTGAAAAACGTGGAAAGGTCAAAAATAAGCATGAATCCATTGATCCGTATTATTGCATCATCTAATTCTGAGACTCAGCACACTTCACAGACATTTTATAAATATTTTTATTGTGGTTTTGTGCTTCATTAAATTCATAAAGAAAAAAAAATCCATTATTTTTTATGAAATTCATTGTAACTGGCGATAAGTTATCACCCATCGATGAAACTTGCCAAAATGGTGCCATCTAAGAACCGCACGCGTAACATTTTTCCAGATTGTTGAATCATGCAAAAAGCGTGAACATTTCCAATGTGAATAATGGTACGGAATGAGATGATCCTGTGTTCAAAGTTTGGCCAAGTATAATAGTGCGACGATATTCTGAACTTTAAGATTACATCGGACCAGTGCCTCTGGGAAAAAATTCGGATCATTCTTGCCACTTGCTCCCATGAAAAAAAAATGGTTCGCATTTCATTATTCAATGGGAAGATGATGATGGAATATTTGGGAGTTTTATTATCAGTCATGCGTCGATTTAGAATGGAGTTAATGGTATTTCGCATTAACAAAAATAAATTGCACTAGAAAATAAAAACCTTATGAATATACAAAGTAGCTCCAATCTGTAGCCGAAAACTCAAAAAGAGAGGATCCAAAAGGCAACAAGTTCTTCAACTCAAGGTAGGTAGATAGGTATCAGTGACCGCTCCGAGGAGCCCAATTAGCGCTGTGGTGCGCCGTTTTGATGCCACAAACTCCTAAGACGGTGACTGTTGTTATGGGAGCAGGGAGGCCGAGTCCAGCCGACCCGGATCTTCAGAGCCAGCCCTTAGCATTCACGAAGAAAAGCAGCTCTCCAACCCTGCAGCTAGAAATCTCTCTGGGGTCCCCAAAAATGGTTTACCCAGTGTCCGCAGCCTGACTCTAGCCAGAGCTGGGCAATCGCAGAGAAAGTGCATCAGGGTTTTCCTTCCTTCTCCGCAGTTTCGGTAACGCGAGTTGTAGGGTATGCCGAGCTTAGCGGCATGGTCCCCTATGGGCCAGTGCCCCGTGCAGACCGCCGTAATCTTAAATGCATTTGCACGCGTCTGGCACAGGAGCTCTCGTATTCGGGCTATCTTATAAGCTGGCCAAATTCTCCTTGACTTGGCACAGCTTGTAAGCTTTCGCCATCTCAGGCCCACGGCTGCTAGGTAGTGCGACTAGACTCGGCCCCCGACAGCCGCCAGCGGAACACCGACTGCCTGGCCAATCCGCCAGCCCGCTCATTCCCCTCTATGTTCCTATGCCCAGAGGAGAGTGACCGTGAGTGTGCCGTCCAGTCGGTTAAGCGCGCCTCTGCACTGCCCCACCAGCCGGGAAGATGTCGTCGTTGAGTACGAGGCCTTGATGGCCGCTTGGCTGTCGGCCAGAATGCCTATGTTACGCTTGGGGCTCAAATCATGGTCCAGCCATCGACAGACTTCCGCCTGGAATACACTGGCGAAACCTGGGAGACCATACGACTTGGATACACCGTGTGTATTCGAGAAAACCCCCGCGCTGACTCTATAGGCCATCTTTGATCCGTCCGTAAAGAATACTGTGTCATAAGTCTTGCAATTCGCCGCCTTTCTTCCACTTCGCTCTGGTCCACAGCTAAGTTTCTCGTGAAGTTCAGCTTGCGTGTGACATAGTCCGCGAGCGATGCCCAGATTTCCCGAGGTATTTCATCTAGGATGTTGCTGTGGCCGTAGGACTTCGCTGCCCAGCAAACGAACTCACGTGGTCTGACGGCACTGCACGCTGCAACATATTTAATGTGGAGGTCTAGGGGAGGAAATGCAGGAGTACATTGAGAGCATCTGCCCGGCAGGACTGCAGAGCCCCATCCGCACACGCGGTTCTTTGGATCCTATTAAGCTTCGTTCTATTGTATTTTTCCTTCAAAGCCTGCCACCATACAATATATCCGTACGTTAGGATCGGACGCACTAGAGCGGTGTACATCCAGAGAGCCATCCTCGGCCGGAGACCCCATTTCTTTGCAAAGGTCTTGCAGGCATAGAAGCCTATACAGGCCTTCTTAACCCTCAGTTCTATGTTCAACCTCCACTTTAGCTTAGGGTCCAGGATTACACCCAGATACTTTACATTAGAGGAAAGAACCAATCTTTGTTCCTTCAGCCGTGGTAGATGGACTTCAGGTATCCTTGTCTTGGTGGTGAATATCATCAGTTCCGTTTTGGTTGGGTTTATGCTGAGTCCGCATCTTACGGCCCACAGGCACGCCTTTCGCAACGCTCCTCCCATGATGTCGTTCATAATGGACAGAAACATCCCTGACACTAATATCACCTAGTCGTCGGCATACGCCACCACCTTCAACCCGCTGCTGTCCAATGTACGTAGAATAACCTCTCTTCGATAAATTCAGAATCATGAATACCTTAAGGCCTTTCGGGAGGGATAGCCATAGCTCAAATCACTTATGTTTCATATATTATTCTCATTCCGCCATCCCTACTGTCAAAGCCCTAGAGGAGAAACTCGGACCCGAACTGAAAATTACGCGGAAAAACTTACAGCCGCGTTTTATCACTCTCTATCCCCGGCCCCCGAGAATAAATTTCGAACCCAGGAGGAATCCCTCTCTTTCAACCACCTCTCGTTGAACTTGCCAATCATATTTATTCAGAGAATAGCTTGCCTGTAAGGCACGTAGGATTTTCGAAATCTAAGTCCGTCTCCTAAATGCTAAGAGCGAGTAATTTTCCTGTTGAAGAAAACTCTTCCTAGGTATTTTCGCTTTAATTCCGGAAAATCCGAGAACCTTTGCTGCAAATAGCTGAGTCCGTCACTTCTATTTTCTTTCTTTGTTGTAAAAAACTGGTTATACATTTACGAAGTAAAGTATATAATGCCGGCCGTTGGTTACTACTTTAATTCTACTTTTGCATAGGCCTCCAGCGCGGTTATCGGAGCGCTCCATGAATTGGCACAATTTTGTATCTTTTTGTAAGAAAGGAAGTGTTGATCATTGATTGAAGTAAGCCATGGACAAAAGACTCAATGGTACAATGATGATGAGACATATGTCTTGACCTTTTTCGCAATATGTAACGTCGTTATGCTGCAAAATTATTTTATTGCATGTCTCATTGTATTGAGGTTTTTTTGTTTTCACTGCTTATCTCAAATTAATCAATTGTACTCGATACCATCCAGATTCATTCTATTTTAACAGTTTATAAAAGGTCACAAATTTGAATACTTTCAGCTTCAAATACGTTCGGGTGCAAACCTTCTGACCAAAAGGGATAAAGCTCTCCATTTGGAGAATCCTACGCTCCCCATTAAGTGGCAATCAGGACTGTTCGTTCGTGGTCACTTTCGAGACCACTCAAGAGCTCATTGAAGTTAAAAAAATTAGGTACATCCTTCATAAAAAGGTGATTTTTGAACAACTAAAACCAATTAAACAAGTATGGCGCTTTAATTGCTGGAAGATCGGGAACATGAAGTGCAAAAAAAGCCATCCACGCGGAGAATGCATGAAACCCGCAAGTGAGGTGCGCATAGTTGCAACTGAGGCCAACAGCCTACAAAGAGATGGTAGCCAAAAAGAAGGGGCTACAAAAAATTGGAAAACAACCGTAGTTTCCTGGGTCAAACAGATGGTGGCACAACTGTCTCAACGCTTGACAAGTTCCGGAATCTCTCCTGTTCAACCATTTCCCAACCCACCAATGCTTTCCGCGAATTGATTGAAGTGCTTGCTTCAGCCCCCACCAATGTCCACGTCTCAGATTTCACACGCTTAACATGCCATTGCCCGAGTGCTGATTGGAACTCTGAAAGCAGATATCCCGTGTGTTTCGGTAACCCACCTTAAGAGCAGGAATAAAGTTCAATTTACCGGAGATAACATTATCTGGAATGACAACAACACTAACGTTGCCTTTTAGTCAGGAAAGACTATCATTTTTAGGAAGTCGTCATCGAAAAGCTGTTCACCTCTTCAGCTGCGGCGGCAATAGTGAAAACGGAAGATAATAGGCAGATTTTGGACGTCTCCGTATAAATTAGGTGCAGCTCCCACATTGAACAACTGGGCGAAAATCTGAAAGTCCTGGACAATCTTAAGTCAAACACCAAATATATTATTTTCGGCGGCGACTTCACTCGGAGTTCTGGGGTGATACGGCAATCAACACAAATGGGGAAACGCCTTCACACCAATCGATTTTGAGATGATCTTACCGAATTCACCAACAATACCTTCTAGTCAATCCTTCCTTGACTACTTCCTGTTGTCTGAGGAAGCAAGACAAAGCTTCCAGGTAATCTCCTGTAAAACTCTGGCAGGTATTTCCAACCACTATGCAATGGAACTTAAACTGTACTGGACATATATATATACTACAAAAGCGAGTTATGACAACAAGGCTGAACTTGAAGGAACTCGCAACCACCCGTAAGTTGTCGGATTAAGAACTCTACAACGCAACCATTTTGGCAACAGACACTATTAATATGGTTACACGCAGAAACACGAAGCTCACGACATAATGCCACACCTGAAGGTCAGAATGATTTGACGCAGAAATCAAATGTTTCGCAAGCACGGAAATAGAGTTAATAATAATAATAATCGTTGGCGCAACAATCCATATTGGATCAGGGCCTTGAAGTGTGTTAGAGAACTTCTTTCAAGATCTTATCGGTACACTACAGTAGTACACTGTAGGAGACAATGTGGTCAGCATTGCGCTCGCCCGAGATTATTACGCTGATTTGACTCAGGTACTCATTCACAGCTGAGTCGACTGGTATCCGACGTCAAATCACAATACAAATTCCACTATCACCAGTGACATTTGAACCACGACCTTCCGTACCATAGGCTTGTGCTCTAACCACTCAGCTATCCGGGCACACACAAATAGAGTTAATGCTGGGCATAAAACGTTGCTCTCCGGGATCTACTGCCTCAGGATGTTAATCCGGGAAATGGGTGAGAATTTCCGTAACAAAGAGCTGACACGCAAGTTAATAGATATTAAGCCTGGACCTCCCAATAAAAACAGGGAACCTATTTGCAGTGACGCTGGAAAAGCAACAGTCCATGCGGAATCTTTTGACCGGCAATTCAATCCACCTCCTCTTCGCAAAGACGCAACCCTGTGATATTTCAATCAACAGTCAAAGAGTTCATCTCGACAAATTGCTACAAGCTTTTTCCTCAACGAATCCGTCAACCAAACCCACAAGTTCACGAAATTTTCTGAGCTTACCACAATTCACTCACCTCTCTGGTGGAAAACCTAAAGGGTAAAAAGTCAGCCAGGCCTGACGAAATTCCAAACTTCGTCCTCAGAAACCTCCCCGCGGTTTCAATCAAGTTCCCACTTGCAGTCAGCAACGACTGGATACATAACCGGTATTTCCTGTGCACCTGGAAAATCACCAAAATTGTTGCCATTAGGAAAAAGGATGTGGTTAGTGAACCAGAGGACTTTAGGCCTATTTCCTTACTATCCAGCTTGGGCAGACTATTTCAGAGAACATGGACAATTGAGTTGGTCCAGCATTGCGATCTCAATAATAACCATGAGCTTGGATTCCGATACGTTTGTATCTCTACTCTACTCAACACGCCTAAACGTCAATAACAAACCTAAGGCAGCCTGTGTTCTTGACCTAGAAAAGGCCTCTGACTGCGTCTGGGTGAACCGACTCATTTATAAATTAATTGAAAATCATTTCCCTATCCCGATCATAAGACTTGCTTTCAGCTTTCTCGAAGATAGACACTTCTATATCAGCGTCGGAAATGACATGACTTCCAGGCAACATCTGAAGTGTCGCAAGGATCCGTTTCTGGTCCAACCCTGTATAATATTTTCATGGCTGACGTTTTGTCCCCTGAAATCGATACTGATGTGATTCACTTTGCCCATGAAACTTTAGTTTATTCTTCAGACCTCCAGCCCGACAAGGCAATTAAACGGATAAGAAATTACCACTACTACTTCCAGAAATGGGGGTAAAAATAAACCAGGCAAAGGTGCAAGTCTGTATCTACCGGAGAAAATTTAGCTACTCTGGCTCTAGATACATCCACAAGAATGCTAGATGCTTAAAGCTCAAAGTCGGTAATATCACAGTGAACAGGTCAGAATCGATCAAGTACTTAGGAATCCAACTCAATGAATTCCTAAAGTTCAATCCTCACCATAAGCTCGCTATCAGTAAGGCATGCGGGGCATTGAGTCGAATATACCTCCTTCTTCGTAAGAAGGTAGATCTAAGCACCAAAACCAAACTGACTCTATATTAAACCCCGATAAAATGGCCTCTGCAATTTTTCGACGGGTTTTTAGAGAAAGAGGATCTATCGTTTCTCCCTCCATGCTCTCCTTTACCCCTGCAGGGTAGGGTTCAAAATCAAACCCTAACGTTTTGACATGAATAAAGCCCCACTTTCAGAAACTTTTCAGTTTTGTAAAAGATTCGAAACACGTTTGAAACTTGCACAACCCATCGAACACGCTCACCAATTGGCAAATTATTGTTTGACATTAAATACGCTTCAGCGAAAGATTTCTTTACACCGAAGAAGAAAGTGGAAACGTCCTGAAAATAATGACAATTTGTCGAGTAAACATTTTGAACTAGCCACAAATGGAGCAATGTATTTTTTCTACACAATCTTTTCAGCACTGTCGGGATCACCATTTACGTTTACTTAGCGAGTTAAAGTAGCCAACTTTTCTCTTTCGTACCTGCATCAGTAATTTACTTTGTTTTTTTTTTGCAATTGCAGAGATAATTGCAAGCCAATTCTCTTTTGATTCGAGCATTTGCGCAATTACACCTTCCGGGATTATGTTCATCGTCGATTCAGGTTTTTTTCGCGATCGAATCTCGGGCAGTTAAAAAGAACATACTCTGGAGCTTCTCGTGTGCTATTGTATGTAGGACACTTTGTAGAGCCATCCAATCCAAAGCGGTGCAGATATTGTCTGCTCCATTGACTAATGTTAGGAGAAGTAGGCGGCCACCAGCTTTTCGGGGATTAGATATATCTGCGATGCCAGCAATCTACCTTGCCGTTCTCCTGCGTTCTAAGCGCGCACCCATACGCAATCATGGCCGCCCTCAACGGAACTACTTCATCTGTTGGCATTCTAAAAACTGTAGCCGTAGATTCTCAGAACCATCAGACGGTGAATCCAACTCACATACTCTAGGCGACTCTAAAGTCAGTTCAGAAAGAATCATATGCATCGCATCCACTTACATTTTGAAAGTGTAACCTTTGGTACCCTCTGTCTGCTTCGTTGTAACAAACATGGCCAAGTTATCCCAAAAGGCTCTTCTGAGACGAGAAGTACGAGGACTCCATTATTCATTAGATTCCACAGATCTGGCTGTCATACCAGAAACGCTTATTCTATGACATGTATGACCTATTTATTCTTAACACAACTTACAGTTGAAGGTGTCTAATAGAAAATGACAGAAGCAGAGTTGAATACTTAATAGTGGAAGATAAGGACTCCTATTAGCGTTTTCATGTCCTTTTAACGATCTACAAAAAAATACTGGCCTCAGGATCTTTTATAAAAAATTTTTCATGCTGGCATGACTTTAAATTTATCTGTTTGCGTGCATGATTCTTGCGCGATGACCCTTCTCAACAGACTTGCCAGCGAATTCTTTGGCGCCAAAAGCCGACTCTGTACACCTCTTTATTATTATATTAATGATGTTTGAGTCTCTCGTTGGTTGGCTTTCTGTGGGCGTTTCATGGTGGTTGTAGATGCGTTCATATCACGGGCAGAGCGGGGCTCAATCCATGAAGTTGAGCTTAATTGCGGCAGAAGTATTAGATATTAGATAGTATGACTGCCCACTTTCAGTAACGCCAAGGATTATTATAACAACCGGGATAGAGCGATCCATTAAACTGAAACTCTCCCCACCTTGCCTTGGTATTCAAAATCTCCCCCGAATGCTGGCTGCCTACAAAGAAAAATGAACACCGCCTCGCGGTAATGTAGACGGTGATGAAATGAAATGAAAATATCCCCAATCGATATGGATTTGCACCCAGTGTGGAAAAATTGCGTGAGGTGTCTTCAATGGCATGATCATGTATTTTGTTCTGATAGAAACTAATCGAAACAACGATGGCTTTGAACCCTAGATGATGATTTGACAACCCTTCGATCACACTGGACTAAACGTACGACCGAGAAAAATAGCGAATCAGATATAGACGAGTCAACCCGATATCGAACGGATCAAAGTCGGAAATAGAAAAGGACTCTGTCTTTGTTTACCGCTTCCCGTTGTGTGAAGTATATTTTTGTGTTTATGTAAATATAAATATATACGTAACCTGGGTGGAGCTGAGTCTAAAACACCATAGAAGGAGAACAAAATACATACACACGACATACCAGCGTTTATTTAGGAAAGTGTGTTGAAATCGAATATTAATTTCTATTTTTATGTTTCAGTTTCCAATAATTGGAAAATGTTTTGTGGACCGCTTAGTGAGCAAAGTGTCATATTTTTGACCCAAATTCTTCTCCCAAGAAATCTAAACGGAAACTAACAACAATGTCAATACAGTGAGTTACTACATTTCAACCATACTTTATGCTTACAAAGTGTTGACTTAATAAAGTCATTACACTTTAATTAAATTCAATTTATATTAGCCCCTTGATGATAATGTAATTGCTGCTCCGCAATGCATCATCTTCTTGTCGAAATGGTTCCAATAGTTCTATAACTCGACTGCATTACAAATGGGATCAATCATATTAAATGCATAGCAGAAATGATAGAAAAAATATTATAGATTCCAATAAAGCATAAAAACTTTGAATGATTCCATGTCAGAATAAGTTTCAAATTGAGTTCAAAGGAGTTATCGTTACAGGGTCTTGATAATGTTTAACGGGTCATGATAACAAATATACACATGTTGATTGTTGACGAGCTCTCGAACGTGGCAATTATCTGCCATAATTTATTCGAATCGAAGACGTTTTATTGTTGAAGGAAGCTTGGAACACTTTAATTTCCACTTTATTAACTGGCGGGACTGATTACTCGATTGAAAAGTTATTCGTTCGTTATCTCCACTCAGCTCTTCTAAAGCATTCCATCTGCAATTTCTGTATTGTCGGGATAGCATAATGTGTAGAGTATTAACCCTACGGCTTGCAATGCATGTAAAATATATTAAAAACAGTTAAATTCAAACCATCCTATTTCAGTGACTTTTCTTTATTAAAGTACTCTTTTATCAGGAACGAAAGTATATTTATATCCGCAAATTCGTATTGACATATTTCATTCAACATTCAGTTTATGTAATAATAAAAGTACAAATTCGTTCAAAAAATCTGCGACCAATCTAGTAGGCTTTCTACTATTTTCCTACTCTTTTGCAGGACAACCTTTATCTTATCTGAGCCCATTTGATGTGACCTTCGACAACAAACTTCATTTCAATTCTCATTTTGTTAACGTTGTCAAACATGCCAATTTTATCCTGTGACCTTTTGACTTCACTTCAATCCAGCCTTCCTTAGCACTTTTCAAGACTCGTGTTTGTTGAAATTGTGGCTAGCAGGGGTACTAGTATGAAAACTATCCCAGGTAGTCATTGTATTTTCTGATATGAATGCCGGCAACCAGCGTTCAAAAGGCAAATAGGCTGCTTAGATTCAAAAAGCTGGATCGCTCGACTTATAGAGAAGTTGGGAAACGTAGCTTGCCGGCGTCAGCTTCCTCCAAATAGTAGCTCCAGACTGTCCCTATAATTTCAATATGTTGAGTTGACGCGATTCTTCAGGATTTCAAACGAACTTTACTGCCGCTTTACTGCCGATAATTTATTGGGAACCGACGATAGCAACATAAGACTACGAAAGAACACTATGAAATCTGCTTCTTCGGGCGATGTTGTTATGAAATGGTACCAGAAATGTATCAGAATAGTTACCAAAAAGAGGCTCCCGCGGCGACGAAACGGATGAAGAAAACACTTGTTATTCAATGTGCTAACTATTGCTGTCTCAGACTCCGTTTGGTCCTTGTTGTTCAGGCCGATTTTAGACAACTAGTTGCCATCAGCACCAGTCATATAACTGCCCTATGAACCGCCAGTTACTTCGATGACCCTTAACCGGTATCAGTTGCAGAGCACCACATTATACAAACTGCACTAATTACGGATTTATTTCAAAGCTCAGTTTATAACCAACTGACAGCACCGGTAGGAGGCACTTCAAATACACAGTTAAGTCGCTATCACTAACAGGAACAGCCTCATCATCAATAGCCACAGTCGTCATTAACAGTGTTTTCTTCAGGCTGAGTCAAGCTGTTAGATGACAGCTTTGTTTCGGAGGACCTTAATAGCATAATGCATATTGACAACTGATGGCTTTTTCAATAAGACCATGTTAACCTCTTTCAGAATAATTATTTTATTTTGATGTGAAGTACAATGAAAATGGAACCGCTTGCCAAGGTAGATATGCTGGATTGAATTTTCGATCTCTCTTTCGCATAAATCGGCTGATATTGCAACAATTTCAAGGCAAATATTGATTTTTTAGGTCGTGAAAAATGTCCGGCTTATTAGCTAAACAGAGATTTAATGTGGGCCCGAAGAATCGGGCAATTGACAGGGTCATTTTTGACAATGAGGCTTTCACCACAACATAATTAACCAACAATTATTCTCGTCAATGGAATGTTTTCCGCGAGTCAAGAAGAAGGGTAGTATGGGTGTGGGAAAAATGGGGACAAATAAGCTAAATCTTAACCTCTTCGAGAGGTTTAAATGTGAATGATTTCCTAATCAAAGGTTACCTGTTGTTTGAAGGAAGCGTCTGTTTTGTTAAACGATGGTGAACAGCTGATTATGATCTACCACTTTTAGTAGGGAAAGCGATTCCCACCCCCTACAATCCGAAACAGGACTTTCTCAAAAAAAACTTTTCTTATCAAATGGTGTAGCCTCCTTCAAATCACTGGTTTTCTAAGTTCTTGGCCCTAACTTTCAAAAACAAATTAAGTGGACTACATAAAAAAATATGTATATTTTGGATGTATTCTTCAGGTTCTCAAGAATCCATATACAGGAAAATGCGCAACGCTTTAAGTGTTCAATATCTATAATATATCAACTTAGAGATACCTGCGAACCGGCAACTTCAAGACAACTTGAAGCTGTTAACATACTATGGGAATTGATGCTTGAATAAAACTAATTTTTATTTTTTTATTATATTTAATTGCAAATAATGAATAATATCACACAGTCTATATATAATTTTTTTTTAAGTCTCCCAACTGACTGACTCCAATCCGGTTATTACGCCGGTCTCGCAGCTATCATCCTGACATCGACAAGCAATCGAGTTGCTCAGGAGAGTTTCAGTCCTGGTAAGTTGCCCTGCACTACTTTAGTGTGAAGCTCGGGTGAATTTTCGCTAAGCGGCTCCGCACTTCAGCGCCTTCACACAATTATACGACCAAGACGATATAAATCCTTGGGATTTGGCCTACAGGGTGGTAATGAAAAGACTGCGAAGACCAACTCAGGCGACCTGGACGTACCTTTTGAAAAACACTGTGTCCTCGTCGAAAAACAGCAGGAGACAAACGGCGCAAGGAGTACCTAATACCTGCAGCAACCAAAGAGGAGTTGCAGGACATATATAGTATAATTGGCAACTACAAGGCCCCAGGTTTGAATGGCATACCTAATGGAGCTTTGAAGCTAATAGGGAAGACTAGACGCGACCTTTTTGTTAACACCTTCAAAACGTACCTAAATAAAGGAACATTCCTTGCTCAGTGGAAAAAGCAAAAATTGGTGTGATTTCCTAAATGATGGATGTCATTGGACTCGTTGTCATAGGTCGTCCTGGATATTTGCCGAATCTGGTCGAAAGTTACCTCTAAGGGAGGACTCTCTGGTACGGAACGGATGACGGACGAGGGCACCACAAGGAATTTGGTCTGTTATTGCGGAATGTCATGTATATTGGGGTGCTTATTCTTCCCGTCTAAGAAGAAGCTACGATTGTCGGCTTCGCGGACAACCTGGTTGTTGCTATTACAGCAAAGCACCCACAGGGTGTGGAGGTCCACGTAACGGAGACAATAAAAATGGTAAAGTAATGGCTAGGAAACTTGAGCTGACCTTGACGGATGAGAAAAAGGAGACAGTCTTAAGAAAGAATTGTAGGAAGAAGAATACTGTGAAATAGGAAGTTCGTGGATAAACTGTCGTCTCAAAACTAGTTATCAACCACCTGGGGGCAATGAAGTGGTTCGATCTATTCTGCTTTACACGACAGCTGCGCTTGCAACCTTCCAAGGAAGGAAAGAGATTAATTTGGTTTACCAGCTGATGGTTTTGAGTGTTTGTGGGACTTTTAGAATTACATCAAATGAGGCAGTGCTGGTGGTGGCAGACTTGATGCCAATCAATATAATGCTGATAGAAATGAATGTGCTATACCATCATACTCGTATCATCTCTAGCAACGCAGAGAGGCGAGTCTACGAAGGGTCTCTGAACCCACACGTTCATGCCAGAAATGAGTAGTAAGACGAGTACTTAAATACAACCCACCTCGCGAAGTGATACCTAACTGATTCGGCTAGCACTGGGGAGACCGGGAGTGGTTTTTAGTGGGTGCGAACCCCACAACCGCCCCCTCTATATAACTCAGACATTCGCGCGGTTGAGCTGGAGTGGATGTGTTTCCAAAGATCCACCTATGTGTAAGGCTCGTTTCACACGTGTCCAATCCCATTCGCTTCAGTTTATTTTAGGTCCGATTTCGATCACTGCCGACAAATGTAAAACGGTGTCTCGGTATCTGTTCGGCTCCTAATTGAAACCGTATAGAACTGAATGCTTCCACGATACGAATAAGCCTTATTACGTTTCAATACAATTGGAATTTGTGTGAAGTTTAGGTTTTGACCTCTCAGTGAGTGGATTTTAGCACCGACTACTTTCCGCGCTCAGTGTGGGCCGAGCCTTCCGTTAAAAAGACCCGTAACGGGTTTTGTGTTGGTGAAAGTGAACCTCGTTTTCTTCAAAAGGAAAATGCGAAAATATTCAAAATTAAAGTTAATAATATGACCTTTTTTCGCATTGACATGCACAAATAACTATTCAAAGTTTAAAAATTTCAGTGAAGCATTTGCAGTCAGAACCACTATCGTTGACTACCCATTTTCATCAGATTTTAATGTACCAGAATTTCTTCCTGGTAATCCAAGCATATGGTTAAAAGCACTTTGCAATTATAATAATAAATCTTCTCAAGCCTTTGTTGAGTTGAACTTCCCTGTCCCCTCAAGCCCAACGCATACAAATCTTAGACTTAAGCGTAAGTAACCGCCATAAAAATAGTATTAAAAAAAAACAAGTTGACATGTACACATATATTCAAACGCATGCCGATCATACAGTACAGATTCCCATTATCGATTTGACCAATATTTTTTCGCCGTCCACATTAGAGTCAACTGCATTCACTACACAGTCATTACTCGACTATACGCGGAAGTCTAGCAACTTTATAGAAAATTGTTATTCGTCATTATGATGTCGAGCTCCATCGATTCTCAGCTTGGCGTTAAATTACTTGTTTTCATTTGGATGGCATACAAAGTTATAACTGATTTGCAGCCAAATGTAACGTGTCAGAGACTAACAACAACGGATCATATGACGCAAACCCGGCTTGCTAACCATATTTGGACAATGACTATTCTTGAAAGTGATATTAGTAGCAATAGTTGTACTTATTCTAATAGTGGCATTGCGAAGTATTGTTTTGTGTAAATGTACACCTGCGCAAGGGCAAACCGCAGTTTGTATTGCGTTCCGGGAACCTTAGGGAAGAAAACTTATTGGTAATGACTATACAGATTTTGTCATGTGGTGTATCGTATATTTGTTCCAATCGCAGTCAAGTTGTAATCCCTTTCCATTTTTTCACAAAAGATTGAATATTAATTTTAAATCTGGTAAAGAATTGAAAGGTCACTTTTTGATAGAAAGGTTGGAACTCTTTCTACTCCCGACTTCGCAAAACTTATGGCGCAATTGCTGTGCTTGCCAAATTCCTTATTTTGGAAAAGCTAAGAACAGTTTGTCAGTGTGTTTGATTTAATCTTGTTCAGACAAAATCATGGCAAATGATTATTCTCGTCCAATTCACATTAAGTTATTAATTCTCTGACGAGGTTTCACTGAAGGTTTGACACACAGCTCACATCAAGGAAGATATTAACACTTGTTTTCAAACATTGTTGCACTTTACGAGTCACAGTTGAAAGCTATGACTTTGGGAGGTTTGTGTAACAGAATAAAAAGTGAAACTAGAGTTGATAGAACTAGAGAAACTCAAGGACATTCTAATAGAAATGAAGCATACTCTAGGAAAATGACTATCACAGCTCGAACAGGGTTTCCTTGTAAGAAAGTTGAAAATTCTAACTTAAGATTCTGTTGTACATAATGAACTGAGCATCCCATTCAAGGAAGGAAACCAGGTACAATGGTTTCGTGAAGCGACATTCTAACATTTCACTGAAACAAGCAGAACGCCCGGAAAAAGCGATGACGAAAACAAGAGAGCCTCGATGGATTATCTTTTTAAGGTTTTGTGTGAAACAAAACCTTATTAGAATCGAGTCGATGTCTGTCCTTTTTTTTGAGGAGGTGGAAATCTTCTAAAGACTCTGGCCTGGACACGCCAGAGTGTGAGATTTTTACCCACTAAAACCACCCGCGACTCCTCCCCTACCCCGTGAAACCACTTTTAGGTATTACATCACGGGGCGGAGTTAGCTTACTTTAGCTAGGTCTTCTTCCGTCTACCCGCGGGGTTCGTAATCGCACCTTCTTCACTTCTTCTGCTCTTCGTAGTTTTTTCTGAATTACAGCGATCATGGAATTGATCGCATCCCAGTCTTCCTGACAGGCTACCATTCTCCAGACAAAATTTTCCGGTGATAGCACTTCACCTAGAGTTTCCTCTAGGTTCCTCCTTTCTTCCTCGAACCTAGGACACTAGAAGAAAACGTGCGCTGGGTCCTCCGGAACCCCGTCGCAGTTTGGACAACTAGGCGAGGTGTCCAGTTTAAATTTGTACAGGGTATTGACGGTATTCTCCATGGCCGGTGAGAAGCTGGGTGAGATTATAATTGATCTCCCCATGCTTTCTCTCCAGCCACTCCCCGATGGAAGAGATCAACCTGTAAGTCGAACGACCCCTTTCTGAATGGTCCCATCGCTGTTGCCATCTGCTTATGGATCTCTCCCTTTCGGTTTTTTTCACCTGAGATAAGGGGGAGAAGGACTTGGTGTTATAAATGTTCATCATTTCGGTTGCCAGGATGACGAACGCTGCATCGTCTGAGACGGTCCTGAAGGAAGAACACACCCTTAGGGATGTTTTTCTGTAAACCGTATTCAGTTTATGTGTATTGCCTAAAACCTGCAGTGCTTTCCCCAAACTGGGGCTGCATACAACATGATAGAGCTCACCACCCTGGCTATGAGCACCCTGCAAGTATGCCGCGGGCCTCCTACGTTCGGGATCATCCTTGCCAGAGCAATACTCGTGGTGGATGGTCTTTTACAAGTATGCTCTATGTGCTGCTTAAAATTAATCCCTACGTCTATCATCACCCCCAAGTATTTGATGGCCGGCTTGGAAGTGATGATACGATTTCCGATTCTAATGCAGGCATAATTTCTTTTGCGGCGCTTAGTGATGAGGACCGCTTCTGTCTTTTTCTCCGCGAGTGCCAGTCAAGCACTCTCTAGCCAAGCCTTAACTTGCTTGAGTACAACTCAGCATCCGCAAGATGCTTTGCGACCACAACTAGTGCTATATCATCGGCGTAGCCCACCACCGTGGCCTCCTCCGGAACCGGAAGGTTGAGTACATCATTATACATGATGCTCCACAGTATTGGGCCCAGTACAGAGCCCTGTGGGACACCCGCAGAGACAACGTACTCTATGGGTCCATCATCATGTCTGTCTGCCTGTCACACCCGATTTATTCGGAAACGGCTAGACCGATTGTCACGAAAATTAGTAAGAGTATGTGATCTGTTGTTCCCTTTACATGCAGCGAGTGGCGTCATTTTGTGTTAAGTTTAGGGGGGGGGGGGGGGGGGGGCTCCCCGTACCTGTGAATGGAGGGTGCAAATCTTTTTTCATAAAATGTGGCCATGTGGGGTATCAAATTAAAGGGCTCAATTAGAACTTTTCGAAACTGGTTCTATATTTGATATTTGGTGAAACGTAGAGGGTTAGGGCTCAAAATATGACCCCCCAAAAAAGTGTAACAGGTCTCGTTCTCAGAACCTATCCAACCGAAAAAACTGAAAAAATTCACAGTGGTGCATCTCTACGAAACCTAGGCCTCAAAATACATCCGGTTCCGATATCTGCACAAATATACCTTATGTTCAACCCAGAAGTATAAAATTTTGCATCCATGAAAAACATAATGCTCAAGTTGGTCAAGTTTGAAGAAAATCCAATTATTATTAACGAAGTTATAGGGGGTGAAACTTTGCCATTTTTCGTAAATTCCATGCATTCTACAACCTGTATGGCGTCATCATCACATTTCAATTCATCAATACCAGAACGAAATGAATTCTTATGAATGGGGTCTCAAAGGATTATTTTGGCTTAGTTTTTTAGTCATTTGTGTGTGTATATAGGTATATAGTATATGCGTGCTAATGAAGTTTGCAGGTAGTGTCTAATTCAGATAGATATATTTGTACATTAAACCAGCGGTATTTAATATGCGTACTATATATGTACATATGTGTGCTTTTCTTTACGAAGTAAATCGGAAATATGGGCACGATCAATTTATATACGTGCATATATATGAAGAGTATTCGAAAATGTTTGTTTAGGGTGAGGATAATATCTATGGCTGTAATATGTACGTACGTCTTGTAGTTTTGAAAAATATGAAGGAATATGTTGGATTTGTAGCTATATACGGCAAGCAAAATGTGCGTTGAAGTTTCTTACATAAGATCAACACAAAACCTTTATACCAGAAGCGCGAACTTCCGGTATTCCGACTTGTTTATGATTCAATAAAGAAAAATGTATATAAAAAATACATAATACATAAGGGCCTTTGCATATCAATCGAAGCACATCCTTATGAATACAGGTACGACATATGGATGGATGAAAAAGTCAACATTTTATTCTGGTTCATTCCTTCCTTTCTAAGTTAAACGTGAATGGAAGGATTTGTCTATCGTTCTTTTCGACGACGAACATTCACATGACTGAGCAATACCGTGAAACTCATCACGCTCTCCAGCTGCTCCAAAGATCGACTGCAACCATTGGACAAATGCATTTTCGTTGGCCCATAAGGAAAATAAAGATTTTCAAATGTTGCCAAAGGCTGTAAGTCAGCTGTCATTTTTCCTGTTGGTGAATCTAAGTTGTGCAAATGCCTTTTTGATCCGCCGGACCTGGTAAGGTACAAACGACGGAAAACCAATATTCAGCGGAATGTATGTATTATAGAACGACAAGTGCTGAACGGGAATGATGGCAATTGGAATGGGAATAATAAGCTTGCTCTGTATTTTGCAGGTTACCGCGCCTATTTTCCAGGAGAAATAAATCCCTCAGGCTAATGGGATGTGTTTCTATTAGATTTGAGTTTCAAACAGATATGAAAGGGAGAAGAACATTCCAAAAGCTCAACCTCTAAAGTAACGTTTCCGAAGAGTAAGGTAGCAACAGTTTCAGTAACTCGAAATATATAGGTACGTATACCCGCACGAAATTTGCGAGTAGCGTCCAGTTTAGATGCATATATATGTATGTACGCTTTTGTGTATGAAATAAAGTGAAAGTATTCAGAAAGCCACGATTTTCAATTTATATGCGTACACTCGTGGCCAGATATATGTTACAGAGCAGCTTGTACTATTAAATCGTCATTTTTTTGTTTGTTTTTTTGTTTTTCTATCAACTTAATTAAATAATCATTTCTTTCCAAAAATATATTCCCGTTAAATTTATGTAAAACTTATGTTTCTTTTTCGTTTTAATATTTTATTAAAACACCTTTTTCCAATTTCCCCTGAATATGTAGAAGGCAACGTGCCTTCAAGCTTAAAAGCTACGTAAATAATTTAATTTAATAATGGAGTGAACATAAAAAAACATATTTCAGATTGCTTATTAATATAAATATTAACAATAATATTTACTGAGCCCACTCCCTCCGTTCAATACCGCCTTGATTTTATCTGGCATTAACTCAATGAATTTCCTGTAGTAATTGAGTGAAATTCTTTTATGGCTGAGAGTAAGTCAGATTTTGTTTAAGGGGTTTTGCGAGTCAAATATTTTTTTAAAAAGTGGCACAGTAGTTCTCAACTGGATTGATATTTGGACTATTTCCGGGCCAATTTGAAGTCGAAAGCTGCATTTGTTGAAAAATGCCTTTACCTAGTCCAGAAGGCAGGTAGTAGTTTTAGTATTAGCGTGTTATTTCCTCGCGATAATGATAATCATCACAAGAAAATGCAATGTTACCTTCTTTGCCCTGCAGCATGGTGCAGAGTCATTTCGGAAAATTTGACCAATCGCGAGGGGAATCAACCTGACGATAGATGGCTTATGTAGCCATCTGAATTGAGTAAATTGAGTAAATGTTCGAGTGTTTTCGAATCCAATTTGCCACAGGACTCTATTGTAACATTCATTTGGTCACATATCTATATGTAGTAAAATGCAATGTTTGTTGAGGGGGGATGAGCATAATATTTATGAATTCAATACCTGGAAGAAAGTTTTGAATTTAATTAAATGTAAATCAAAATCGTGTGCACTTAAATTTCCTCTCATAAGGAAAACAGAAAACTTTTCATACCCCGTTTCTGATTTCCTGACTTATTTTTATTTTTGGACAAAGCGCTTGCACTTATTCTCCTATGATCCGCGTTTTATTTTTAAGGGTCGCATCATCATAAAAGTCACCATCGCCCGTTGAAAGGCAATCGATCCATGTTTTGATTTTTTCTAACCGCTTTTGAATTAAACTATGATTAAAAAACATTAGAGCAATATGTAGCTTTATAATAATAATAATAATCGTTGGCGCAACAATCCATATTGGATCATTCAAGATCGTAACGGTACACTACAGGATTATAGTACCTCATAGGAGGCAGTGTGGTCAGTTTGCGCTCGCCCGAGATTATTACCCTGATTTGACTCAGGTACTCATTCACAGCCGAGACGACTGGTATCCGACGTCAGCTTTATAGTACTTTTTATTTTACTAAAACGTCTTCCATTGTATAGATGTCAATTCTCATAACTCAGAACTCTTACAACTCTCACCTTTGTTCCCATTCGTCTTGATCGATATTTTGCTCGATTAAAGGCCTGATCTCGATAGATGGATCTCGCGAAGCTCCCAAATCAACGGTGGTCAGAGTATCAAGCCACCGTTTTCCCGGCCGTGTCCGCATAGCCGAGAGATTGAGATTACTGCCACTGACAGTGACAGTGCTTGTTTCAATCGGATCGATAGTGAAAAAATCAGTTTTATTCATATCCAGTCCCACCATTTTGCATGTGGCGATCATTGCATCTTTCAAAGATTTGCTCAAGATAAGAGACGCTAGGAAAACATTATCTGCATAAAGCAGTGTATGGGGCACTGGACGTTGGATGCCTCTCGTTACAGTCTCCATAACAAAAACAAAAACAAGTAGTGCGAGGGCGCTTCCTTGATGAACACCATCAGAGATGAAGGAAGCGCCCTCTGACTAGAAGCGGGTTTGATACAGAAAACTTTGAACTTTACTTTTCGGGTCGTGGTGGAGCAATTCAACCCAGGACATGGACTCCTCTAGTACTAGGTGTTGATAAATTCGTGTGGCACATGGTCAAACGCCTTCTCTAGATCCAGAAATGCAATGTAAAAGGGTGATACTTCTAACGATATTTCTCAGAGGAAACCGTGTAGAGTCAGTTATTCCACAAATCATAGAAGACTCGACTTGATTCACTGTTATTTGAACGATTTCGCGAATACGGTTGTTAGAAATGCGTTCCAAAATCTTGATAGCATGATATAACAACCTGCACTACCTTTCTTTTCCATATTGGAACGGTGTTGCTTTCTTGCGAGTCAGATGGTGTTCCTCCTCAATAACCTGATGGAAGAACTCACTGAGCCACAGTGTTGGGTCCCGAATCTTTGCTTTCCAGAGCTCTAGTGCGATGTCGTCAGGTCCTGCTACTTTTCCCGACTGCATTAGTTTGATTGTGCTTCGATTGATCTTCGATTTAAGTGGTGAATATCTATGCAGCTTGCTGAAGAATTTCTGAGAGTTTTCGAGGCTGAACTGGGAACTTTCGCCTAATTAATAAAAGAGATGCAACCGCGTTGTCTAATATTTCAAAACATGTACATTTTAGCCGTCTTCCACCATTCTATGCCAAGCAACCCTAAGGCGGTTCACCTGTAATCGTGGATCCTATTGCATAAGATATTATTGTCCCTCCTCAAAGCGTCACTTGTCCGCCCACAAGTATCTGGCTTATCTACTAGGATCACCATTTGATATTGTCTCAGGCCAAAAAACTCCGATGATAGCACGTAGACAGGGATCTATGAAAGTTCGGAGATTTATAAAGACAATGTTGATCTCTTTCCATGGTCTGCTCTCATACAATGGCACATCGATAACATTGACACTGAAAAACCGTAACTTAATGTCAGTTTCGAGGTACCGACCTTTCCAATTTTTTCACAAATATGCGAAGGCGGACTTGCCGGAAGACCAGGCCTGATGAGAGGAGAGCGGAAGGGGGGATTCACCCTCGGCCCGGAATTTTCCCGGGGTCCAGATTGGAAATTTCAACAAAAAAATGGATAATAGGCGGGCCCACATAATTTTTTGCCCAGACCCGTATAATTTTTACCTCGAGTACTGTCTTTCGCAACATTTTCACCCCCCGGGTCCAGATTTTCACTATACGGCTCTGCGGAAGACCGATAACGAAGCGCGAATGATGCAATCTTTACTGAAAGATAAACTTGGATATATGAAAACTAGTTAACGACTCAACAGTGAGATAGATAAATTTACTTACAGCAAACAAAAAGTAGTATTATTGTCCTAGAAAGTTCATTCGACTCGACCAAAAGTACTTTGAAACAAATTAGCTCAAGTGACATTGTCTGTAGAAACCCTCAAAAATGAACAATTCTTTCAATTCTCTAAGCGCTCCTCAAAGGATTCGCGCTCGTCAAATGATTCTACGATCGGCTCAAAAAATTTATCTCTTTAAAACAGAACCAGAATTAGAAATTAACTGGAAGGGAACACAGCAACAAAAGCGGACTCAAGAATGGAATTGCGTAGGGTTCAAAATATTACTTTTTAAATAGAGATTTTTAGGGTGCTAGGTTCTAAAGTGCGTTTAGTCAATCTACGTTGATTACATAGCATACTCCCATTTTCTAATGTATTAGCCTACCGCCATTTGTTGAACCTATCTTCTGTTTCGGCTGGTAATTTTTTTATGAAATAGGCAAATTTTCTTTGTTAGCTCTTTCATTTTGTTGTTCCGCTGGTTTATTCAACAATGTTTCAATAACTGTTTCCAGCAGTGTATTTGCCCAACGGTTCTGTCTTGGCTTAACTCAGGTGGTTTTGGAATTCCTTTCGTTTCAGTATAGTCTTTTTATGATTGGTTTGGGGTGCGCCCCTAGTATAACTCACAAACAGGACGTCCATGTTGTATCTATAAAATTGGAGATGTTACTACTGGCTGAATTAGTCCTCATAAGAATCGTTGCAAAGAAAATTAAAATGTACAGTCAAAGATAAAGCTCCGTTTTCTTAAGGTTTTGCTCTAGCTTTCATTCTTTTCTTTGCTCTTTTCAAAAAATATCATTTCCAAAAGGGAACATCTCCCAATATCTAGACTGACGTATATTAATGCTGGGAGGAAACCCCATAAGCCTTGTCTCAGTTCTATCAGAAGCTGAAAAGAGAGGTATCAAATGAAGATGTAGTCTGATCTATCTTGCCTTGATAGTCACATGTGGATGAGAAAGTTGTTTTACTCCGCATGCGCGGTCAAACCATGTTGTTTTTTTTTTATATTTTTGTCGTCTGACAATCATATTGTTGTGATATTAGTCGACATAGTCGTAGTCGTTGTAGATACACACCAATGAATCCTCCTGGTAAAATTTCAAAATACAAAATATTGATAGGTTATTTCCACGCCATATTTGGGGGCGAGAAGATGCATCCAGAAATCCAACATCATTGACCTGAGTTCATTTCGAGGAGCAAACTGTAATTTTCACTACTACTTGATAAAAGACTTCCATGGTTATCAAGTTTCAAAGACTTATCTCACTCCGTAAATTGAAAAAGGAAACAACAAATGAGGAATACTACAGAATCTTTCGACTAATCCCATAGGCGATACCTGATGGAGTCACAAATATGCGATAATATAATGGCAGAAGAAACGGTTAGATAAGAATATTGGCACGAAAAATAAATGACTGGTTCGATGATGAATATCATTTGAACAGATATTGGTTCTCCAGAGAGAGAGAGGCTAGACACTATATAGTGGTGGCTTCTTGTTTGTTTTCAAATTTTTCGGCTGGGTAGTTTCTGGAAATGGGTCCGTGGAAGAAATGATCACTTTTGACCCCCGCACTCACCGCCTTTCCAACAAACGTCAAAACTAAGACCGGTCTTGGAAAGTACTAACTAACCTTTCATTTGATACCCTACATGACACCTCCCTTTTGCCAACTTTGCTATCAATCGTTATAACCGTTTCCGAGAAAAATATGTGCAGCAGTCAGACAGACGGACGGATAGACACACAGCCAGATAGACAGTAAAAATCGGTTAAAAGGTTTTATTTTACACAAAAATTTAAAAAAGACTTCTAATGATGCGAGACTCCCCCCTCGGACACCACCTTGTCGTGGTGGGGGAGCCTGTAGTAGTTTACTACTACACTAAGGGTGTCCAAAAATATGAATATGGAAACGATGGATATAAACTCTCCAAGTGGTAAGAAGTCACAGACTTCGAATCCACCCGCGACCATGAGCAATCATGTCGCGGCCGAGGCGCGGATTTTGGAGGCCTCACCACATTCACATTTGCCTATAGAGCAATCTGTAGAAGGCATGCTTTCCGACTCAGTGGAAAGTTTGCATTTAGTGCCTATGGCGAAGTTAGCCAGAAAGGAAAGTACGGAAACTCTCAAATTGGGAGAAACTGGAAATCCGACTACGGCCGGCCCGTCCGCGGTACTACAGCCCAAATCTACCCGCAAGCGGAAGAGGAAGGCCCGGCAGAAGGGAACTTCGGCCACTAAGGAGGGGGGACTACAGGCTGAATCCTGCCTGTCAGAACCTTCTGCGCCATCCTTACTGGGAAGAACGGAAGAACGGGAAGCTGGTGACGTGGACGCTACTGATTCAACGCCAGTATGTGGAAATGGATCCAAGCGGTCCGAACACCGTGAACCTGGAAAGGCCCTAAGCCGACGGCAGAAGAGAGCACTGCGAAGGAAGATGAAGCACCTTGGGAATGAGGACATGGACGTGGCTGCACCACTAGGCGCGGTAACGCCCAGAGAAATCGGACGCAAGGAAGCGGAATCTCCGGCGGTAGGTGGGGATAAACTGGAAACCCCGGTAAGATCCACACTGGACGCACCAGACTCTTCAGTCAGCGGTAATGCGCGCAAGAAGCGTAAGACACATCTGCTGTGGCCAACGCTTTATTGTGCTCCGCACCAGGGCTTACATCCACGCGTCTCGCGGGGATTAGGACCGGTGTGCCGGGAGGTGATCAAATCAGCGAGAGAGATCTCAATGAAGCTGGTCCCTCCCACAGGAATATGAACACGAAGGCGGGAAGGAAGAGGACGTATGCGCAAGCTGCGGCCTCTGTTCTGACTGCTGCCGTGGGAGTTTCCTCCAAGGATGTCAAAATGTCAGAGGGACAATTTACCATCCTCCAGGAATGCCTGTGGAAAAAAATGATGGAGCCTGGAACGAAGCCACGATTTAACGATCAAGGTTTTCGTGATGGGCTTCTCCATTTGGAGTGCGCTGACGAGGCTGCCTTAAAGTGGCTCCAACTTTGAATTCCGGCGGTCGGCCCAAGTTCACTATTGTGAACACTGAGCTACGCAGGACAGAACATGTCGGATGTTGGCTACCGGGCCCTCGAAGGAAGGCAGAGGACATCATCCGCTTGCTGGGTGAACAGAACCCGGGCATGGACTTTGGGCACTGGAGGGTGAAGTTCATGAATGCCAGGAAGGACCAATCTACAAACGTGGAGGGCTTCAACCTGGTATTCGAACTGGACCAACAGAGTCTGAATGTGCTCAGGGGAAGCCACCATATGGTGCTCCACTTTTTCCTACATAGACTGAAATTCAGTCATATCAGGAAACTGTAGGGCAGCATCTCCATTTGGACAGCGAAGAACAATGATGGTCTTCGACTCACACAACATAGAGCAAATTGCAGCATCTTCGGTGCGCTCTCCCACAATGGAGACGTGCGTGGAGGATAGTGCATACAGGGGCGGTATCGGGGCTCGCACTGGGGAAGGGACTACAGAGTGAATCCTACCTGCTAGTAACTTCTCCTACACCTTCCAAGGAACAGGCGGAAGGAAGGGAAGCCAGAGACGTGAACGAAACTGACTTGATGCCAGTTCGAGTGATCGAATCTATGCAACCCGGACACCGCAAACCAAGTAAGGTGCTAACTAGAAAACAGACGAATGCTCTGCGGGATGAGATGAGATCTTTCGTGGATGAGAACATGGGAATTGCGGTACTCCCAAGTACGGCTTTTCTCAGAGAAATCAATCACGAGGGGATCGAGTCTCTGGAGGTACGGTGTGGGGGAAACTCCGTCATACGCGGACTGCCGCATACGCTTCTAACTGTTTTCCATAAGACAATAGACTAAGTTTATGTCGAAAAACATAAAGATTGGTCAAATCAACCTGCAGCATGCCAAAGCTCCCTCCCACCTGTTGGCAGCGAGAATGACAAAGCTACAGGATTTCGCCTATATCTTTTTGGTGCAAGAACCGTGGGTTCGATTTAACAGAATCTGTGGCATTGGATCAGTAAAAGGGGCTAGGATCTTCTACGACGAAAGATCCATAAGACCGAGAGCTTGCGTCCTGATGTCAAGACGGTTAGAGGCAACTATGCTGAGACAATATTGTTCCCAGGACTTAGCTACGGTCATCATATAATACCAGATAAATGGCGAGAGGAAAAACATCATAGTTGCCTCCGCTTATTTACCCTATAATTGTTTGTATCCTCCACCGACGCAAGAACTTAGGGATCTGGTGGCATATACAGAATCAAGTGGTCTCGAACTCTTAATAGGTTGCGATGCGAATGCTCAACATATTTGTTGGGACAGTAGCAAATGCAATCCAAGAGGAGAGAAGCTATTTGATTTCATCACTTCAGCTGGTTTTATGACTGCAAACGTAGGGTGCGCCCCTACGTTCGTGGGACCGAGAAGAAGCAAAGTAATTGACCTAACAATCTGTACCCCAAAATTATTAGAGTTGATTACACACTGGCGAGTGCTAGACAAGGTCTCACTGTCAGATCACCGATATCTAGAATTCAATCTGACTATTGCGGGCGAACAGTCTGCAGTACAAAGACGGAACCCTAGGAAAACGGATTGGGCAAAGTTCAATGAACTTCTTGGCAATAAAGTACAGTTCCCTACGCGACAAAGGACTCCTTTGGGGCTGGAAGATGAATTGAAAAGTCTGAACGGCACACTTTTAGAGTGCTATGAAGAGGCTTGTCCTATTTCCCGAGGCCAAAGCGGTAAAACGGTTCCTTGGTGGAACCGAGAACTGCAAAAACTCAGGAAATCAACCAGGCGACTTCTAAATCGTGCTTGCAAAAGTAACAAGAACGAACACTGGTTAAATTTCAGGAACTCACAACGTGAATATAAGAGGCTCGTGAGGTGCTCGAAACGAGACTCCTTTAGAGCGTACTGTGAGGAACTGGAAGGCGAAAGGGAGACTTCAAGGCTCTGCAGAGTCCTCAAAAGGGATGAGTCGGCCAAGTTGGATTCTCTTAGAAAACCCGACGGTACTTTCACGAGCTCCAGACTGGACTCAGTACAGACCCTCCTGGAAGTACACCACCCGGGGGAACGTGTGAGAGAAGTGGTAGGGGGAGAGTTGACGGTTCTTGCAACCCCTTCAACACGCAAGTGTTGCAAGAGGAACTGGAACACTGCGAAAGCGGTTGTTACCCTTGAAAAGGTGAGAGCTGCCATACTGTCCTTTGAACATTTCAAAGCACCTGGCATGGATGGCATCTATCCGGCAATGCTAAAGGAGGGTATGGAGCATTTAGAGCGACCTCTAAGAAATATTTTTCGAGGATGTCTTGCTCTGGGCTACGTGCCTTCTTCTTGGCAACAGGTTAAAGTAGTTTTCATACCGAAACCTGGGAAAGATGACTATTCTAATCCAAAGAACTTCAGACAGATCAGCTTGACTTCATTCTTGCTGAAAGGTTTGGAGAGACTGATGGAGCGTCACATTCGTGGAAAAGCACTTAGATCACACCCACTTAGTGAAAACCAACATGCTTACCAACGTGGAAAGTCCTGTGAGTCTGCTCTTCATTCTTTGGTCACAAAGATAGAGGATGCAACTTTGAATGGTGAGTACGCGATGGGGGTGTTCGTGGACATTGAAGGGGCATTTGACTGTGCGCCTTTTCAAAAACTTTGTGATGCCGCCAGAGCGCATGGTATTGATGACGCTTTAATTAAGTGGATCCATGCTATGCTAACGCAAAGATTGTTGTGCGCTGAGGTAGGGGTCGATCGTTACTTGACTACGGAAGCGACGAAGGGCTTTCGCCGCTCCTGTGGAGAATGCTGATCGACTCACTGCTATGCGAACTGCAAAATTTGCCAATACACGCTTAAGCTTATGCTGATGACGTGGCTGTACTTGCTGTTGATCGGGATCTTGGTACGGTGTGTACGAATATACAGCGTGCCGTTGATTTGATAGACAGCGGGTGCCTTAGACATGGTTTGTCAGTTAATCCAAATAAAACCACAATGGTTTTATTCACAAAAAGGAGAAAACTGGATGGACTTTGCCTCCCTGAGATGAGGGGTACTACCCTTCAACTCTCCGAAGAAGTGAAATATCTGGGGGTCACTCTAGATAAAAAACTTCTTTGGAACAAACATGTAGAGGTAAAGATGAAACGAGCTCTCACAGCTTATGGGCTGTGCAGAGGACCTTTGCCTCGACATGGGGACTCAGGCCTCATGTGGTAATGTGGATATACGTTGCCATCATTAGGCCGATGTTCGTATATGCATCCGTAGTGTGGTGGGTTAAGGTGAGACAAAAAGGTTTTCACCGTAAACTAGCTGCACTGCAAAGAACTGTTTGTCTGGGTATCACTGGTGCCATGAGCACGACATCCGGCGAAGCTCTGAATGCACTACTCAATTTGCAGCCCCTGGATATATTTATTCAAAGCACTGCAACGAGAGCAGCTCATAGGCTAATTCGATTAGATCTATGGGAAAACAACGGATGTAGGGGGCACAGAGCATTGGAAGTGTTACTGGGAGGACTGAATCCAGTTCTTACAATGCCTTCCGATTCTCGTGTCCCCATACATCTGTTTGGTAGAAGATATGTAGTTACCCTGAAGCGTAGAGAGGACTGGGAAGACCCAGAGGAATGCGTGGCGGGATATACGGAAGTCTTCTACACCGATGGCTGAAAAACAGAAGAGGGTTCTGGAGCCGGAGTCTACCTCTCGAATAAAAACGAGAAGTGGGCTTTTCCTTTGGGACAATATGCAACGGTTTTTCAAGCCGAAGACGCGAGTACAATGGGCCAACACGGCCTGAGTGCTCAGAACTGAAGCTTCTCCCCACCATACACACACACAATGATGCGAGATGCATTGCCAAGTGTATTTGCCAAGTTGCAATAAAAATTAGTCGAATAATACACTGTAAACGATTCCCTGAAAAATCTCGTCGTCCACGGAAAATTGATGAAAAGGCGAAAAGACAAATAAAAGATCTTAGTGTAGATTAACAGAAATTAGCTAATCAGAAATTCGTCAGAGAGGAAGACATCAAATATCAAGACAGGTCCCTAGAGCCCCGCATTCTACTCTTCCAAAAGTTAAGGCTTGCCCAAAAATACGAATTTTGGGACACCGAGTGTCAAGCTGTCATCTTTAATGATTAAAACAATTTCAGTTTGGATGGTTCTGATGGTTGAAAAAAAAATTTGGGAGGAAGTTCGCTAAGAGCATAAAACACGATACCGTGGAAACTTTAAAAGCCACCCATACTATTGTATAGCCTGGTTTCGTCCGGTATAATTATTTCGCGCACTTTATGACTATTGGATTTAGAAATGTAAGAGATGATCAAAGGTTCGAGAAGTAGCAGTATGAGGCTGAGGTTCAAAATGGATATAGCTAAATACCAGGGACACACCTCAACTTTCTTTCGGGTAGCGAGGAAGCAAGTAATCATATGATGATTCGGGTTGAACAAATTCGAGTCTACAAGCGACCCATTTGAAATTTTTACCGGTGGTTATCTGGTGCCATGGAGACCTTTATGGCCTCTGCTTTGAAAAATGTGATTAACGACCATATGAATAGAACTGCTGGTGGGCCCCTTCGGAGTTAGGGTTATACTTATTAGTTGCAGTAAAAGTGGTAGGTATATCGTAGTTAAAAGAAGAACAAACGCAATAAAATGCAGAAAACAATAAAAACGTAGCTAGCACTTCGAGAAGAGCTTAAGCAAGTAAAGGAAGAAGAATTCGATTAATACGGTAAATGTAATGGTATGACAGTTGAAATAGACTTAGCGGGAAGACCGAAAGTGGTAGTGCAAATGCTTTTAAATATTACAAAGGTATTATAGTTTGATATTATACATAACTGAATGCAAAATCTATAGTCGAAATTAATTGTCTTCCGCAAGTGGTTTGCCTTCAAATGCTCCTCTACATGCTTTCATTACCTTTCCAATTTCAATACATCAAATCACATCACATCACATTAATTTCTTTTCTTAAACAGTTTAATAGAAATTTTGCACATGAAACTCTACTTTACTTTGTTGTCACTACACATAAGATTCTGTAAGGAGAAGCACAAACATCCTTGACGCAACTAGGATTAGAATGCAACGGATAAAATGGAGAGGCTGGCATCCAATCCTCGGCCACCACTATGGAAAAAAATAATAAGAAAGAAAACATTGTGTGGATGCCCTCTGGTCGATGGAGAAATGAAGAGGAGGTATATATGTGTTTATTCAATAAATTTATTAATTTAAAAATCTGCTGACAACAATTTGCAACAATCGAAAGACGTTGTCGGATGTTAATAAAAAATGTACCAATCTAACAAAAAAAGTTCACATTGATATTCGAGGCGCGCCTATTTTTAAAATAAAAACTCCCCTTATTTGATTTAATTCAACAGTATATCAGAATTTCAAGAAAAGCGGAATAAATGAATAAATCACGAAAACGTAGCATGTATTTCTGACCCCCTCAGTAAATAAAGAGGTGACAAATGAGAATGGATTTAAGTCTAATTAAATCGATACTCATATCAAACGTTCCATCGAATCTGAACCATGCGGATTCAATAGAAACATATAATACTTCCGAAAAAGAGTTAGCTTCATATAGAGTAGACGCAAATGCTATTCCCATTTATAGTAAGTTCAAGTTCGAGTTTTTGAAAATGAAAATTACATTAGGGGTTCTATTTTGATAAATAATACAAATATAACTGCATAAAATATTACATTGATATCTACTTTTGTTTTAATGCTAACGCGCGTCAGTTCCCCTACAGTAGAAATTAGTAATAAAGGCTTCTTCTCGAAACACAATTTTTTTTGAGCGTGGTAATACGGAGAAAACCTAATGAACCGATTGAATCCAATTTTTTTTAAAATTTTATGGCATAATTGCACGTACTTAAAATTAGACAAAAATACTAAATTTCGGAAATTTGGGAGCACTTTTCCAATAGGAAAACAACTAAAAAACGA
Organism: Hermetia illucens; assembly: GCF_905115235.1. Lineage (NCBI taxonomy): Eukaryota > Metazoa > Arthropoda > Insecta > Diptera > Stratiomyidae > Hermetia > Hermetia illucens. The sequence continues at coordinate 78,678,525 of NC_051851.1, forward strand.
AATCTGCTATGTTCAAAAAATTACCAAATTGCCAAAATTGATGGCCAAATTTAGGTACGTGCAGTCGATTTTCATCAAAACACATACGAGGTTCGACAATTAAGTAATGACACTGATTCCATAAAAACCGTATATTCAAAAATTATTCTACAAGTCTGCCATCCCTTTGAAAGTAGTCCCCTTGGGTAGCTATATAGCGATTCCAGTGCGTTTTCCACTCTTCGTAACATTTCTGGAAAGCTTCGACTGGGATGTCCGCGAGTACCCTCGTCAGGGCCGCTTGGATGTCCATAATGTTCCTTTGACCACCAATTTTGTTCTAGGAAACAAAAAAAGTCACAGGGTGACATATCGGGCGAATAAGGCACGATGATCCCTTTAGAAGCTAAATACTGGGACACGCTGAGGGCGGTGTGACATGGCGCGTTGTCGCGATGAAGGATTCAGTTACGAGCGATGTCTGGGCGTCTCGTTTTCGCAATCTTTCGAGTACTTGGCGATAATAGACTTGATTTGCGGTTTGTCCCGGTGGAACAAACTCTTTGTGGACGATTCCACGACTATCAAATAAGGTAATAATCATCGTTTTCATCTTCAACTTGCTCATGCGCGCTTTTTTCGGGCGAAGGGCGTGTGGTGACAACCATTGTGAGCTTTGGCGTTTGGTTTCCGGGTCGTATTGGAAAAACTAGCTCTCATCGCCTGTAATAATCAAGCAGCGTGTGATCGTTTTCAACTTCTTTCAAACAGTCTTCTGCGACGTCATTCGACACTGCTTTTGCTCCTCAGAAAGGTTCTATGGAACCATCTTTGTGCATAACTTTTTCATCTCGAAATCGCCTTTTAAAATTTGTCTGACTGTTTCACGATTCATACCCAGTTTCGAGGCCAACATACGAACTGCTAAACGCCGATCTTCAAGTATTAGGGCGCCCACACGCTGCGCATTCGCGTCAGTCCGCACCTCGACCGGTCTCCCACTCCGCGCCTCGTCTTCCACGCTTTCACGCCCCTCCTCAAACTCTTTATGCCATCGAAACACCTGGGAACGACTAAGAGCACTATCACCATGCATTTTTACAATTTTAGCGTACGTTTCGAAGCTGTTTTGCCAAATCTGGCAAAATTTCATCGCGACGCGTTGCTCTAGATTTCGTTTCTCCATTTTCGTGACGAGCACCAACAACCTACGTCTACTCAACACGACACAGCAGGAGAACTAAACAAACTAGAGCGATGATGAATAAATCAATGGAGAGGGGAAGGGTGCTGGGGAGGGAGAAGGAAATTTGACAGTTGCAGGTTTATTACAAGCGCGGCAATAAAATCAGACTTATTACTTAATTGTCTAACCTCGTATTTTTGTTGAATTGGTTAACGGTCACTTGGAAAACTTGAGTATTACCCCAGGCGATTCGCTCTCTTTGCATCCCCACGCTGCAATATCTGGATACTGCGGCCGCCATTTTGTTCTTTTTTTATTTTTTGTAATTATAAAATTTTAATATTAAGCACTCAATATAAAAACGTGTAGAATTTTAAGTCGATAGCTTTTATAATTTTATTTTTATAAGAGCTTTAATATTATATCTTGTTTTGCGCGTTTAACATTAAAATAACCACTTAAAACCACAAGCTTCTCACTTGATTGCAAAAACGCGCCAACAGAAGTATCAATTACAAGCCAAGAAAGGAGAGATGCCCAATAGACTATAGTTAGCTAAAGGCAATACAATTAAGGTCTTGCTATCATAAATACGAAATTGGAACACCTATACAAGTAACACCAGTAATACGTAGACCAAAATAGTAGCCAAAAAAAAATTATACATACATGTATGCCGATGAGCTTGAGGACTCATCCAATCCCTTACCCTTTACAAAACAGACTGGAAGTCAAAAACGGATTCCCAATATGGAAATCACAGCGCTCCACGTACCTAATAGGTTAGAAGAATAGAATTCGTACGGGAGCCTGGAGCAAGAAAACCGCACAGTTGAAGCAGAAAAGCCAGATAGCATTCTAAAAGTGGACATTCTCGAAAATAAAAGTTTTCAACAGGCTGTAGTTGGTCGAAACGAAATCGAAAAGAAATCCTCTTTATAACTCCACTTTTTCCAACCGAGTACCAGTTACCAAAAGATGGGGAGAGGAATATTTGATACGTTTTATAAGTCGTTAGTATGAATAACAAGTTAATACTATAGGACAACCGACTAAAACCTTGAAATTAAGTAAACTGTCAATGAAGATACTGCTCTATTACTTTTTTTTACGTCTACGATAAGGGTCTACAATGCACACCCAATATGTTGGCTTGGCGAGGTAGAAGACGAAACCATATCTCAAACTGTCCCGCCTTCTCACGGTGGAAACATACAATCCGGGGACCAGCAAACTCTGAGAAAGGGTTCAACCAGGTTTACCTAGCAAATTAGCTCTAGCTAGGGCAGGATTTTTCACATAATTGAACTTCGGTGGAACATGTAATAACCCAACAGCTTGTAGTATGGGTCAGGGTAACCCGGTACTAATTAAATACTCCTCCAATTGGGAAGCAATGTTGGATGTTTCCGTTTTTATTTTTGGAACGCATTAAAGTGTATTTTGAAAGCATGATCGACATAGAGCAGGCTGTATTTCGTTCTGAAGCCTCCTAACCATTTTAACACCCTTCGGATCATTTTGAAATAGTATTCGCTAATTTTCATCGATTACGAGAACTTCTTCGACAGGGGCAATAGGGAATGTGTTTGAAATATTTTAAAAGTCATTCCAGAGAAACTAATGGCTTAATTTTTCGTTTGAGGATTGAGGGAAACCTTAGCCCAATTGAACTATTATCAGAGGGGCATATAATAGGGCGTAATGTCACTTGCTGCATTGAGGTAAAATTTCAGAGAGATTTGAAAGTGAAATCAAACAAGGTTGCACTCTGTTGCAGATTTTGGTAGTTCGTCTTGTTATCGCTGACGGCATGGAAATGCTATCTTATTCGGAGGACGAGGAAGGGTTTCAATGGACCATGATATCTTTTCTTAAACACTTTGACTACGCTGATGACATCTGTTTACTCTTTTACAGAGCGACGGACCTTGATCAGGTAACTCTGAATTTGAGTTAGGTGAGTAGAATCGAAATGAAAATAAACACTAATAAAACCAAGATTCTTAGTTTAACTGGTCTTCCATTTAACTTCTTGCATTAAAGGGCAGAACATCGAAGGTGTCGATTATTTTATCTGCCTTGGTAGCGTTGGTTTTCTCACGGTGGTATCGAGCTTGATACTATCCCAAAAATTAACGTCGTCATGCAATAGAATCAACTATCCCAGAGTGACCGACGAATTGGTGACCCTAGAAATACATGGCGCAGGACTATAGAGGAGGAGTTTATGTATGGTTGTTATGTTCTTGGTATGAGTCCGAACAACAGATATAAGTGATTTTTCATGAAGTACCAAATACAAGACCCTGGGAAGACTGTGATTTATATGAGATGAGTCACAAATTTAAAATGGGTTGTCTTTCCCATTTGTTTTAAAATGCGTATTAACATAGCGTAATGCATGTCTGCAAATAGAATGCAATGCAGGTTTACCATATGCAATGTTACGTAAAGAGCGAAAGGAATAAGGCGTAACGTCAGATAATGAGACCATCAAATTGATGAGTGCACGTCTAATTATATAAAAGCTGAAAAAATGGGAGGGTAAACTGTTAACAGACATGAGTTTATTGTGTCAGAGTCAGCCGCAAGTACAATTTAAAAAAAAAATGAATTGTGCTATTCACCGCTACAGAATTGGCTCGGAGTAGATCCCCTTTTATGGAAAAATTGAAACACCTACGCTAAAACGGGAGAAGGATTCACTGTCACCGAATTAAAAGAAAATCCAGGTTGAGGAGGGATTTGGTAAGCAAGTGAAACTACTTCTCTTAACTTACTTTCAAGGTGGATGAGACAGGTCCTTTTTGGTTCTATTAACACTTTTTTTGCGAGGGCATGTAAGCGTAAATTTTAAATTAAAATTTCTTTTGGTTCACTACTGGGAGAATCCAGGAACGATGAATTTTATAAAAAATGAAGATTCACCTGCTGTATGGCGATCAAACAGTTCATCCATTTTATAAGAAGATACTGCGAAGAGAGCGGCTTATAACATAAAGTTAGTGTTAGTGTTAGTGTTACACAATGCACCTTAACGTCTTAAATACCTTGAAACTGATTATATAGATCAAGAAGCAGCCACTGCTTTTAAATCATATTCTTTCCGGCGCAAAAGATATCCTTTAACTTGTGATACAGATTCCAACATTATGCGAGCTGTATTGATCACATTGAAAAGTTACGAAATTAAGTACGAACGTTGGGAAAAACTTTGATTCGAATTGTGTGGTTGCAAATTTGAAGTATGATATCACAAAATTGGTAAGCACAAGGGAACCAAGGGAAGAATGCAAGAACAAGATATCATCGAATTGGTTGAATTTTACATACAGCTTGGACCAGCGAATTGCTCCCGAAGAAAGACCGCGAGTTTCATAAACAAACATTTTGCAGAAAAATTTACTGCCAAATCGAAATGATATAAACCTGATAAAGGAAAATGAAGCAGATTCGAGGAGGTTTACAAAAGTGAAACTGCCAATCAATAAATTGTCCCAGTAGTTCTTGAATTATTATATTAAGTAATGCACTCGTTCTTTAAGGGGGGTCATCTTGGGGCAACGCATTTTTGACTTTTTTGATTTTTTTTAAATGCACAATATTGAACTTCTCACTAGATATTTGTTCATATCTTGAGCACATTTCAGATTTTTTTTTCAGTCCGACACCGTTGCTTTGTGCCATCCATTTTCAAAAAAGTGCTTTTCGGGTGCCAGGATAGTGGGAGTTTTGTTCATTTGAAGCGGAAAAGTTAGACAGCATTTTGTTTCGAGAAGAATAGACTAGCCTTTAAATCAGCATTTTTAAAAAACATAGAAAGGTAAAACTTTTGTGTTCTTTGACTTGTTTCCAGCAATTTTGGTGATTTTCCGCGACTTGTTTAAAGTAAAAAAAGGATTAGCCGTTGAAGCACAATTATGTAAATTCCTTCAGTTGCTTCAGACCTTCTTGTGGCACGGCCTTTGGGCTTTGATCCTTCCTTGGCATCCTCAGACCATAAAGGAGGAAGGAGGATGCCCCTTTATTAGTTTTAGTTTGTGGGAGTTAGGGAGGAGAACCATTGATTCAGGATGTGATCCGTCGTGGATCTTGGATCTGCTGCGATCACTCGGTTCCTGACTTTTGCTACTCCACGCGGCCGGCCGAACCGATGTTAGCGAAGCTATATTGCGCTTGTGCTTCCCGATAGCGGCTGCCATTGCCTGAGATGAACTAGTGTAGCACCCTGCATATTTACACTGCTAAAGAGCAAGGATTTGGATGCGCACCACACTGAAAGAAGAAACGATATAGGGAACGATTCAATGAAAATTCTAGGAAAGGTATCAAGGTATTTGTTCGAGGTTAAAAAGATGGAGTTTTTGACTGTATGGAATTCCGTTTGGAGGGTTGAAAAACACGAAAGCACTGAAGAGCTGAATAAATTGTTCCCGGAATATCAGGATATGCAAATTAAAATAACAATCACTTACAAATAGAAAAAAGTTGTAATAAATTTAATTGAAAGTTCTGGTATTTTTTTTTCTAAAAAATTTCGCAAAAACGACACTGCAAAAAGGAAATAGTGTGCAGAAGTTGCTTTAATAAGGTCAATAAGTTTTTTTTAAATAAATTTATAGTTCCAATGTGTATTATAGCCATACAAATGGAACTACTAATGGCAAAACCATCCACCAATGTGGGATCTCTGCATTATGTGCAGAAATTCGCCTATTTATAGTGGATTTAAAGTTATTTTAAAGTGAATAAAAGAATTCTGGTTCTCTGATTAAAGCGGCAATATGAACTCTCATAAATAGATTTTTTCTCGATTTTATGCCAAAAATGTGAAGGGCGATTCAAATTTTTAATGTCATATTCGACCCTTCAATGATGGTTTTCTCTTTTGTTTTTTAGGTATTTTCAAATACAACGCCTAATGTCATCGTCAATCTGATGGTTGCATCATCATTTCATTTTACGAGGAAACTTCATGAATACAAAATTGCAGTTTCCCCTCGTAGTAGAAAACAGGATACAATAGAACCTGGCAGTTATGATAAACAAGTAAATGGATAACCAAAATTGAGTCCTTTTTCAAAAACTGATGATTGAAGAGATAACCAATATTAAGATTTTCCATACTTCAATCTAGATAAATGAGCTAGCAAGGCAGCACCACACGTTCGGCGAGACTTATTTCACTCACAGTTTACTTCTCGGTTACAATCGTAGGTATTTTAAAGGGCTTGGGATGTCAATGTCATTACACATAAGGGGCCACTGTAGAAATTTCAAAGAATCCATCTTTTGTTTTTTTTGCTGAAAGAATGCCCTAATACTGACATACTTAAAGAATTAAGATGGGGAAAATATTTAAATACTTTTATTTTGAATGCTGATTCAACTCCTTTGTGCGATGCATTTTTCTCGAAACTACACTTTTCACTCCAAACTCATAACATTCTGCACGGATATATATAAGATTTTTGCGATATGTTGCATAGTTGTTTTTTTTTTTACAAAAAAATGTTCGGTCGATTTTTTTGAAAATTTTAATTTTATTGAACGTGCGCCGTTTTTCCAAAAATCGACATTTCAGAAAAATTCTACGTAGTTCTCTAACTAAGCATACAATTGAAAAAAAAAATTTTGTCTACCATAAATTAAAAATTGTAGGTGAAATTGGTCCGGCCGCGAGACCTTCAAAAAAGGGAGCGTGGTCGATGAAAAGCTATGTTGCCGCTATTTTCTTTTGCATTGTTTAAAAAAAAATAATTTATAAAGATTACACCATGTACAATTAAGGCCCTTTATCAGAATTTTGATTTACTTCATTGTCCCAATGAAAAAAAGATCCAAAATTTGTTCAAAGTTGTCTAACCGCCTAAATAGGACAACCTTAAGGCATGCGAGTTTTTGTAAAGTGGCGCCAAAGTGTCAAAGTTCCGACCCATATTCGCGAATTCGTCAGCAGCGAACCTAAATGATTAAAATTAGCTAATTTTTTGACATCCAGTAATATGAGTATCCAGATTGAAAGGGTTCCCAAAGGAATGAAGAGGAGACAATAATAAGTATGACGGAAGGAAAGTTTTTATGGAAAAACGGAATATCATGAACAATTGTAAAGTCGAGTGCAAGACTTAATTTTTTGCTAGCACTTATTCAGACAAGAACCGGCTGTCAATACTGCTTCTACCTGGTATATACACCGTGCACTTCACTTGAGAGAATCAATTACGAGTAGAAATATTGGTCCACATATTAAGACAATGCTTATAGTTCGAACTTTGTTATGTAAAATAGAAATGGATATTTTTTCAGGAAAGATAACACAGCGTCTCAAAACGTTGTTTTTACCGACGGGTGTACCCAACTGGATGTTACTTGACGCGTTAATAGCTCTAGATCCGCCTTCGTTGTTATGTGCAAATTATAGAAATCTGAAACAAATTATAGGTATCTGAACACCACCAACTGTGCTTCAGTTTCTGGTTTTTCTTCATTCATTATTATGCCATTTAATACTGTGTAAGTGGTGAGCTTATACCAGCGGTACAGCACAAATGCAAACATTCATAGGACAATGAAATAAAATCGAGAGATTGATATTCAACCAACTCGTCCATTTCACTCTCAACCATATATTCGGGAAGGGTGATTACACCTGAGCCTTTGAGAGAGCTGCATAAAATAACTCCTTATCAAATTTCCTGAGGGTTATCGGCTACCAAGCTTCGATAAGCCCACGAGATTCTGTGTTCTGAGAAACAAATTCAATCCGTGTTCCAACAGGAATGTAGGAATATGCCTGTACAACAAGGACTTTCGTTGAACCCTCTTCGAACTCATTCACTACCTTAAACATTTGCAAATTGCAATAAATTTTGTAAACTATGGTTTAATTGTCGTGAAATACTTGTAGTTGCGTACTTTTTCTACGAAAAGGGATCAGTAACCATCCGAATCTGAAAATAACTGGGGAGATAAAATCGAAGTTTGCTGCATTCACATTCTTCAACGACTGCGAGTTCAATAAATATGAATATATATGCACATTGGCTTTTAGTGAGGACCGTGTAGGCAAATTTTGTAACTGAAGAAGTCGTGGACAAGGAGCACGATTGCTGACTGCAGGAGAATGTGACCAGAGTAGTAAATTGCATGAGGTGTGGTAGGGAAACCAAAGAATGAACAACATCAATTCGCACTGGTCAAACGAACACAATAAAGACAGGAGACTGCAACTTTGAGACGGTTGAAAATTTCGCCTATCTAGGGTCGAACATCACAACCGATAACAGCTATGAGGATGAAATCCCCGCACGGTTGTTGGTAGCCAACAGAGCCTTTTTCAGCTTACAAAAATTTCTCCGCTCGAAACGTCTTACCATACGGTCAAAATTCTTATTGTACAAGACAATGATCTTCCCAGCCCTCATGTATATTCTTCGGAGACCTGGGTTCTTATCAAGAACAAGAGCCTATTCAGCTTACAAAAACTGTTTGGCTCGAAACGTCTCAGGGTCAAAGCTCTTAATGTACAAGAATATGATCTTGCCGGTCCTTATGTATTCCTCAAAAACCTGGGTTGTTAGCAAAAAATTGCGAAACTTTGGCTGCGCTTGAGAGAAAAATCTTCCGAAAAATTGTTGGCCCCCTACATGAGCATGGACGATTCTGTAGCCTAACTAACTACTAATTGCGAAATCTATGAGCGATACCACGACCGTCTCGTTGTGGATAAAATCCGGCTCAACAGGTTGCGGTGGGAGGGTCACTTAATCCGTATGGCAATATCTATGGTAGAAAGGAAAAGACGAGGCAGACCCTGCCTGGGACGGAGTGATGGTGTAGGTAAGGACGACAGCCAGCTTTTAGGGATATCGAATTTGTCGACCTCGGCGCTAAACCGGGATGTCTGGAGTTCCTTATTAATGCAGGACTAGGCCGAGATGCCGGTTGTTGCGCCGTTGATGATGATGATGGTAAGGACATTTGCAATTTTATACCAGAAGAATGGTAGGAATTGAACACCGGACTTGGGATAAAAATACGCCCCTTCCCCCTCCCCTTGAAAGGGCATAATTAATTCAGCCTTGTTAAAGTTTCTATTCCGGGCCCCCAAAAGGTGTAGTTATCCCCCCATACCCCTCCCCCTATCGACAGCTCTAATCATTAGTGAAAAATGAAAAAAATGTTGGGCCGTCGGGTTCCGCGAGATGCTGTTAAAAATAACATAGCTTCATTTTCAATGAGGACTGTTTCACTACTACAACACATCGGCTGCTTATGCTGATTCGAGTCAAATCAAATTAAATTGCATGAAAAGCGCTATGAATTCCTGCCGTATCTGTCAGCACTTCGATATAGAAGGATACTTTCAACGGTTTCGCATTTCTTGTTTTTGGACTCTGAAAAAATAAAAGGAACGCTAAGGTAAAGGCTAAAAGCGAACTGCGATACGGTTCTCATCTTAGATACTTGAAAACTTTTTAAACAAGTAAACAGACATCTTAGCATGAGTTCTTTTATTTCTATTTTGAAAGCTATAGATTGATTTTCACAAGAATGGTTAGAATGTAAGGGAATTCACCTCTTTCCATGGAAGCCTTTCTTCTGGAGTTGCAATATTCCCAAGATGGTTTTACAAATCAGAAGTCTTGAAATCCGTAATCTGCGAAGTAAGCATTCCAAAGGAGAACCATTTGGAGTAATGTTCAAAGTTCTTGGTGGTCAACAAGATAGTCCAAGTGACATATGAAAAAAAACTTTCGAGAATTATTACTTCCAATAATTTTTTTTTATTGGTTCGTATTGAATGCAATTTCAAAATCTAATACGGAAATTGAAATCGCTTCAGACAGATTTTAGATAATTTTACCCTCTATATGAAAAATTCGGTTGTCAATTTTTCTAAAGACCAACATATACACATTTATAAAGTTAGGGAGACGAATTATCTACAAAATGCTGCTCGTTGGTAGTATAGGAACCTGCGTTTTCAAGCTGATAAGACACTTCGAAAAGCTCGCAGATTATTAGTAAATATCTATCAGTTGTCAATTTGAGTTTTTCATCGATAAATTTGTTATTTCCTGTAATTAGGATCTGTAGTATCTATCGTGTTTTACGTAGTAGTATTAATAAGATTTTTATAAGGTCATTCTTCAAACACAAAAAAAACACTAAATGTTTTTTTAATAAAATAAAATAAATAACAAGGATATATTAAAGAAGCCAGATCAAAGGTGGTCCTATAGTTATAAAACGCACCATATGGTGAGTGACCGGCCATCCTACTCACATATTGAAAAATTGGACGAACAATAGGATTAACTGAATTAGATTGTGATCAGCAGTAGAATAAAGCGTCTAACGAATGGGGATCGCACATTTTTAGATGCTGTTTCTTTCGAGATTTTTAGAATATTCCTTCTTAAAAACCAAATCTTGAGAAGTGTTAACTTTTGTTCGAAAACATTACAAAGATCACTTATTGACTTCGGAATTTTTTCTGATAATGAAATCTATATTAGACGAAAAAACCAACCTGTATCCATATCCGACGGTAATCCCTTATAGTTTCCAGCCGCCATTTTATGATGTAGATAGTCGAAATGTATTTTCCACTGATTATCTTAATGTTTTCAAAAACACTTGCGGCCACACACTTAAAAATCTTTCTGAGCAAATGAAATTGAGTAAAGGAAATGCGTTTCTTATCAACGAAATTTGTCACTTCTCGATAACCCTCGGATTCTTTCTTCAATTTTTTCAATTATTTTTTCACTTCAAAGTATCACAAAGTCCATGAAACGCTCGAATGTTTATAATCAATTTAACACTGTGCAATCCTTTCCAAAAGGACTTCAAAAAGTTGTTTTTCATTCCACCATAAAATTACCGAGTCAGATGAATACAGGCATGTTGGGAAAAAACTCGACCCACTAAACCTTCACGATCACCAAAAAACCGAATTGCGGACACACTCCTTGATATTCACCGAACTACTTGAAAATGTTTCGATCAATTCGTTTTCAACTTTCACTAACGATCGCCCCGTCCACTCGTGAATATGTGGTGATACTACACGCGAATGATGACGATGCTAAAGTATCTACATCTGGCCTGGTCCATGACTTGTTCAATCGATCGGAAGATTGCTCGCCACTGAATGCCTACACACCTTTCTGGGTCCTCTACTTCTTCGTCATGTGTGAACGCATATGAATGCTACTTAACACTAAACGCTCATAGGTCAACCGTTTGCTATTTCAACTTATCCGAAGCGAGGCAAAACCCATCATTATGATCGGTGAAATGCACTAGCATCAGGCATGATCACCCCTCGGGACCGATCAGCATCCGACCGATGATCGCTTTGAAACTTCACGACAATGCGAGAAAAAAACACGCGGTAGGAAGCTAACCGACAAACCCAACACTGATTTTGGGAGAAAATGTTTAAACAAATACAAAAAGGCCGCACGAAGATCGCGCCCAAACCTCACCGCTGTGTACACACCACATACATCTCGCTGTAGACGTTTCTCTAGACTCAGCGCTTCCTATGGACCGAGAGTGCTATGCATATATGACCAGTCAACCAACCGATCCTCTACGATCCTCATTTGGTATTCCGCCTATGAGTCGCTCGTGGTACCGCTTCCACCAAGCACAAATGGGAACTGCACAATGAGAGTGGGTCTGAACGGGCGTGTCTGAACATTCGTAATGGATCGTTGGAGGCGGTCTTCAGAGGAGTTAACTACCTGTACAGCCGTTTTCGGAGAATCTGGGGAGGAGCCAACACATACAACGATCCCCGCGAGCCAGGCTGCCTTGCGCGATCGGTGCAGACATCGTGAGCGATGGTGTTTGTGCTACCTTTGAAAGATCGCTGCCATGTTTATGATTGTGTATCTTTTATCTGATTCGGAAGGTGTGTCGTACTTGGATAATTTTCGGGGTTAGTAGCATGGCGATCATTGATCAAATGATCTATGATCATTGGTGGATGAAGAGTTACTTTTTTATTTGAAAACCTGTTTTTCAGCTCGTTACCTTGGCGAGGCAGTTCCATATCTTTTTTTGTGAATAAATTTTTGTGAATAGAGGGAAGTATTCATACCATTATATTTTATCCGACGGCAAAAAAAAATTAAAAAAATTTGAATACCATGGAAAGGTTCGGTGTTATATGTTATATAACGTTAGGGACCAACAGGTCGGCAAAAATAATTTACATTTAAAATTCACGGAATAAGCTGTTTCGGATCCATGGGAAACTTACCACAAAACAGAACTTTTTCTTGAGATTCAAATAAATTTTTCCCCAAAAGCAAACCTGGCGTAAAAATATTATGTGAAAATATTTACTGAAGTTAGTATCCTTGAATTGAGTGAAGTGTCCTAAAACTTCGATACAAATGCTAAGTTTTGTAGGAATAAGTTAAAAATGAAATGAAATTCGTGAAAAACTGCCAGTAGGGAAGCCAATCTTTTGAATACCGAAATGACTGACCGGCAAGGGTCAAACGAATAAGTTGTGCCCAGTAGCGAGGAACAAGATGATGGAGGGGGACGTGTAGCCATTGCGACGCCAATCAATTCATTTGCAGTCTAGGAAGAAGTATTTTCTCTTATTGAATCCTTTCTAGTCGCTTATTCGTGAAACCTAGCAATTCTTTGGACAAAGGGGTATTACACATGTTCCTAGGACAAAATGAGGTTGGGGAGAAAGTGCTCATACCGCGGGGTACTTTATTTCGGACAAATATATTGAGTTCCTGTTACGATTGGTGAAGCTTCCAGGAAAGAGCGACCCACTTCAAATAAAAATTCGATAGGAAGAAAAAGCTCGTCTAGTAATCAGGCAAAAAGGCCATTAGAAAATTGTTAGTTAGTTTAATATCTCCCTTTATGTTAGCCTAATTTCTACTAATTTGTACCTATTTCTATAATTAGTGGACTTTGTAAAGTAGGCTCAAATGCGTCACTATTCAAGAATAATAGCGGAGAAAAGCATTCCTTTAAGGTTTACCTTATGAGAAAGACGCCCACTTTTCCAAGAGGTTTGGTATCGAGGCTAGTTTAGATGTCAGCGCCTTTTATTAGTAGAGATTCTACCAAGGCGAACCATTACATTCTGAACATTGGCATTGGAAACTTTTACTTATGTGTTTTTGTCATTTTTGGACTTGTTCCCTGCAGCCTACTGACAACGGTTCACATAAAATAACACAAATGAGAGTGGTAACCAACTCCGCCATACTATGTAACTAGTAGTCCTGCTAAAGAAGGAGGGTTTGAGACAACGGACGCTGTACTATCTTCAGTAAAAAAGAAAAAAACTTGTGATCGAAGTATAGGCAGGCCCCCAATTTAGTTGGGATAACTCCACCATAATGCCTGCTACTTGATCATACTCCTTCGTCAAGGGGCTCTAAAGCAATTGACCTGGTGCTCCACGTTGTGGGTTCGTAGCGATGGATTCAAAACTGGTTGTCCACCAAAACTACAGGAGGCAGGATGAACAGCCTTGGAAAGGATTGATGCGATGAAAACGACCACGCAAACGAATGAACGATTACGTTTTTGGACCCTCGAACGTTAGATCACTGAACAAATCTGGTGTTGTCAAAGAACGACTCTAATAGGCCAGCATATACAAGCTCAGGGTTCTAGCAATCCAGGAAACGAATTTAAATAGTTCCGAGATAACCAACATGAATTCGAAAAAATCTTCGACTTGATTTTTGCACCAACGCGAAGTTTTATTCATATGACCTCTCAAAATACACGTCCTAACGGGAGAAAATATGACGAAGTCTAAGGGCGATTTGACCATAGCCTGGAAAGACTATACCTCCCATGACCTTCGAATGACATGACACATCGAGGAACGATCAAGGGCACAAATTTTCCCATTTTAAATACAGTTACGTCTCTATGGGTTTTACGTGAGCACCTGTCCAGTAGACTTAATCGCATGGTCTTCTTGAGACACGGGTTGATTTTGTGAGCACAATCACGGTACCAGTCTATACTGAATGTGCGGCTCAGTTTATTCATACTGGTGGATGCAAGACCTACTTTAATCTCTACCGAACTTTGGAGTACATCCGCGTTGAACAGCCACACCAAGTTTGGGGCCCTAAGGTCTGTTATTCGCTAGAACGTTACCGCAGCCACTATGAAACTCCCACAAAGGGGCCAAGCGCAAAAAACCGAGCTGAATTCATATGCTCCAGAATTTCTCGTGAAACAGCAAAGCAAAGTGTGTGCAGCGTTTGCCGGTGCCACCACAAGAAGGTTCTCCACAGCCACTTGGTTTTAGTTTGGCCAACAGGGTTGCTGCCCCGTCTTTCTCGCCACCACCTTGAGCACACCATTTCAAATACAGAATATTTTCAATATTTTAGTATAAACTCAATTTTCTACCACCGGATAACGATGAAGCTGGCATTCTTTGAAAAAAATCGGAACTGCTCATCATTTTTCTATCATTTTGTGCTTCAATGAACCAATATATTCGGTCTGTGAATATAATGGTCTAATGGCGTCCTCCGACGCTACTAACTGTTTCATATCTATTTTTGAAAATGCAATATGGCCTTTTCGGATTCATACCTGAAATTTGGGCCGCCTCCTTGAGCATACGTCCCTCTAAATTAAGTAATTAAATAACTTTTATGAAATTGTCTTTCAGTAGAACATAAAGTAATGAAAGCAGTTAAGGTGGCTCCCATCTACTCGTTTGGTCCGGGTAAGTGTTTGAAACTAACTAGTAACGCCACAATTTAAACTTCTCAATATTCGGGAAGTCTGAATTTAAAATGAAAAATTCTGAAATTGGTTTGGAAAAGTCTGAAACAAAATTTGGAAATGTCTACAATTAGTTTGGAAAATTCTAAATTTCGTTTGGAAAATTCTGAATTAGACTTCAGACAATGTATAGAGCGAAACAGAAGGATAAAGAGAGAAAATTCTGAAAATCTGCGGCGAGTAGGTAATAACATATTAAGCCCCAAGAAAAAAAAGAACATTTTGATGAAGAATTGAGAGAATTGACGACATCATTTCGAGTACCAACACAAGACAAGACATAAAGAAGTGAACAGCCTGAGGCGTGGATATGAATCATGTAAAAGCAACAAGTCGGGAAACCGGAAGCTGGGCGCTTCAGGTATGAAAGGTTTTGTTTGCTCCTTCTGTGAGTATATTTGAGTGAAGAACTATCCTATTTGTACGTAGCCCGTTTTGTATATGCATTTAGCATGTCTGACTACCCACTTTAGTGTGATATTGATATTCAGTTGCAGTAAATTTACAGGGTAAAGTCAACTTTGAGCTACTGTAACTTTGCTACTAATAATATGATTTTCATATTATATTGTATACTACTACCAACTTTTTTAGCTCTGGGATAAACTTGAGGGGGGTCTTACTCAATTTCCCCAAAAATATGGTAATATACTATTATTAACTTAATTTGAACGGATATCGATATGGAGAGTATTTTGAGGTCTGGGCACCATATAGAGGCAGCTTCATTATTTTTTTCAGATTTTTCGGTTGGGTAGTTTCTGAGAATGGGTCCGTTAAAGAAATCATCATTTTCGACCCCTCCCATTCCCCGCTTTTCTAATAAATCTCAAAACTAAGACTGGCTTCGAAAAGTACTAATCGAGACCTTTCATTTGATCCCCATTTGATCCCCACATGACTATGAAAAAAATTGTACACTCCGCTTTTACGCTTTGTATGTAACTATCAGAGAATATATAAACACTATAACAACTCCCCATGTGACAACCTAGTACCGGAGTAAACTGTAACAGAGGGATGGAGGGAGGGTTTGCTGAAACTTTATCATCCACAATGAGATACCCGTAGTTGAAATTCTGGAAACACTGAAGCAGAAACTTTCTGTCGGCAGTTGCCATGATATGCCGAAAGTCCCTCCAAACGCATTTAGAATGCAATGTTCGTGAGGAATCAGTGAAGCCTTTGCAGATGAGTGCCCAGACCATGTAATTTTCGGTAACGGAAGCAAAAGAATATTGCGATCAACTTTGGGACCTGCCATGTCACTATCTCGGGTATGAATTTTACAAATGTTACCCAAAAAGCGGTTCGATGAGTCATAAACAACTGGAAGAACTAGAGCGGTCCTTCTCTGGATAGGATGCTGAATTTCTGGTACAAAAATTGTCCGCCCAAGGACAGAGTGCAATATCTCATAGATACAAGACCGATTATTTGGTTCCTAACTCTCTATAAATTCTTAACGTCCGTTATTATCGGAAGGGTCAATGCGCACCTGCAGACTACAACATGTTCGAAAAGCAAAAGCGCTGCCGAATTGGATAAAGGGGTTGCAAAAAGTAACTCAATAACGATTCGAGCTGTAGGACACATAACTAGATGCCAAAGAAATCTATTTAGTTGCTATATCGATTACGCCGAGACTTTTCATGATTCCCTTGCATGCGGTTGTTTATAAGGCAGATTAAGGGTTTATAAAAAGCTCATTATCAAAGAGCGGGTAAAGAATGACCAGTGCAGAGTATATGCTGCGGTATTAGAGACGTTACATCGTTTCAGTTCTGGCTGGACTGTTATGGCACCAATGCAATACATGGACGGGCATAATGCTATATGTACAGTGATTTATTAAAACCTGGCCTAGAAGCATGAGCTGATCACGGAAATATGTCCAGCTTACCGTTATGTACCGTAGACAGTACTCAATAGTTCTGCTTACGTGGTGGGTAGGGACCAGGAAGTTTTGATCGCATATTTCACCCAATACCCCTGACGGGCCCCAAGAGAGATCACTCCGCATGCATCATTGATGTTATTATCTCCCATAATAGGAATATTGAGCGGAAATAGCCCAGGAATTGGCGGCAACACGTATTGTAAACAAATCCCTCACAGCTGTCCTAAGTGTTCTGGAACTCTCTCACAGTCTGGTTCAAACCATGTGGAAGTACACTCACCTGCAATCGTACTTGATGTAACGGTCGATCCTCAATAGATTTTTGTACCGCCGACAACCACCACCAAAGCTCCTCAGTTCTTTTTAAGTGGGTAGGATCATCCGAGCCTAACTGTTGGGCACTAAGTGCTGGTGCTAGTAAGAGGCAGTCGTTAGAGATCAAGCAAAAAATTAAGTTTCACTGCAAATTTAGCAATTATGACATACATATCCGTGTGGATATACGTTAATGCCTATAAGGAGAGTGCGATGTCAGGTTGAGAACTTTGTATTGCTTGTATTTGTCTTCAGTCCGAGAGTAAACTTACATTATCAGCGTAGTAGAGGTTTTTAAGGAAGGGTCGCATAGTCCATAGTCTATTATTGGTTACTAAATACAATCCTGGCGGACTCCGCTTTCAATTTCAAATTCCTCACAATTTTACGACGTGGCGTAGGGCATTCTAGATGCACTCCCTGTCCACTCTGTTGACAACTATTTCAAAATCTACGAAGAAATATTGTCGAAAGGGTGGAAAATATAGTACTAAAAAATGTGGTATAAAGGTACTAAATAATACTTTCATATGCGGTTCAAGCAAAAAGAAAATATTTTCAGCCGTCCTGTTGTTGTATTTTGTGTCATGCCCATGTATCATATATGACTACCAATATTATTGGTGCATTGTTTCAGGAGAGAGGAGGATGAAGAGCGCACATATAAACATGCGGCGGTAGAATAAAAATTAAAAACCAACCAAATTAAATTAAAAACCAACCAAATTCAATGTTATGTACGCAATTACAATTGTAGAACAATAATGCATCGAATTGGAAAGGTATTGAATCACATCGGAGGAAATTTCATTCTTAGCTTTCAAGAGTGCTTTCCTGAAATCATTTTTGGAGGATATGTGCCTTATATGAACCTGGAATTCAGGAAAGTGCTGCAAATGTTCAACGAGTTTAAGATTTACCAATTGTCAAGGCATATAGAATAGTTGTGGGACATTAGACATTAGAAGGAAACGTACTTGGAGGTGTTGTCCTATTGAAAAACAGACGGTTGTTCGATGCCTAAGGTAGCGCTCTGAAACAAATTAAAACAAGGGACATTAGAGTATACTTCTTCTTCAGGTTCTAGATAACAATAAGTCGGGAAACCGAAAGCTGCACGCTTCAGGTATGAAAGGTTTTGTGTATTTCTTTTATAAAGCGATTTGAGTGTGCATTTGTCCCATTAGAACCTAGCAAGTAATATATAGTATGCATATATTGTGTGAGAATATCCACTTTGGCCTGATATTAACATTCAGTTTTAAATTTGCAAAGAAATGGCAACTTTGATCTATTATAACTTTGTTAGTAATAGTGTGATTTCCACCAAGCAAGACCATGCTCCATACCCCAGCCTATATTACTGCAAAACTTTGTTATTCTAGGATGAACTTAAGGGGGTTTCGCAGTCAATTACTAAAAATTATAGTAATATACTATTATTAATTTTATTTGAACAGGTATCGGAATGGGGAGTATTTCGGAGCCTAGGCACCATATAGTGACAGCCTCCTAATTTTTCAAACTTTTCGATTGAGTAGTTTCTGAGAATGGGTTCGTTAAAGAAATGATCACTTTCGACCCCCCGCACTCCCCACCTCTCCAGCAAATGTCAAAACTGGGACCGGCTTCGGAAAGTACTAATCAAGACCTTTCATTTAATACCCGACATGCCTATATTTGGTGAAAAAAAATACACCCCCCTTTTGCATGTATGGTGACCCCCCTTAAATTCAACATAAAAGGATGTAACTTACTGTATGCTCGAGCGTTCACAGTTTCCAACTTCCCACCCAATTTGGTGCCAATCGCTAGGGCCGTATCCGAGAAAAATGCGTGTGCCGGACAGACAGACAGTAAACCGGTTTTAATAATATTTTGTTTTACACAAAACCTTAAAAACAATTAGCAAATATTCCACAGGAACCTTCAAAACTCCCCCTTTTTTCCTAAATATTCGCCTCTCTTATGCAACTATCTTATGAATTGCCAGAATGCCGTCCTAACCCCGAAACTTGTTTACCCCATATGCCCAGGAAAACTCCCTCACACAGAGCATTATCAAACGGAGAAACACCAATCGAGTTGGTCGCCATCGCAAAGTACAAGATAAACAAATTTAAGCAAAAAGGAATTGCGAGAATTCTATCTTCTTCATTTAGAATCCGGCAGATGGGATGAAACATTGAAGGCGAAATGACACAACATTGAGCCGATTGCCTCTGTATTCCATTAAGGATTAATTGTATTCCATTAAGTTAATTAATTGTTTTCAACTTCAACAGCTTCCTCACAAGTTCGCCAATAACTTACAGCATATCGCCACAAAGACCCGTTGATTCAGAGAAGAAAATCACATACCAAACGCTAAGTCCCAGAGACAAACACAAGTAACGACAAGCTATGATATATTGCCAAAAAAGGATAGGATACTCAACTAGGTGGGATGGGAAAATGAGATGTAACCTGCAATGGGAAAATGAGCCGTATCCTTAATTTGGAAAAAATGGAGCCAGGTGCACTTGGTGACTAGCCGGGAGCAAAATTGAGGACTTTTGTCTCTCTATCTGATACATCAAAGTGAAGTTGAGAGCCGGAAAAGGGTATCTTCCACATTTCCCCTTATTAAAACCTTACTATACCAACTTAGTCGAAGATTAGATTGAAGTCAACGAAGTGGCAGCGAGTGCACGATTCTCACACAGATTGTTAATTTTTAAAATTTTGAATAAGTGTTGGGTGGCGTTGGTTCCACTTACATATAGCTCATAGTGAATATACGGTGGATATACCCGATACGATGGGGAGTAGTAATTTGACGCAGAAAATTTGACCTACTATAAATTTGTTAATAATAGTACGATTTCCACCAAACTTTCCAGTATGATGCTTTAATGCTAATTATTTACGAATCTAGGATGAACTTAAGCAGGATTCGCATTTTCAAAATAAAATCTTCTTTTTCCCTAGCCTTTGCTCCATTCACAAGCTGGATCAGCTCGTCGTGATCGGTTGCGTTATTTTATTTTATCAATGGTCTGATTTGAATGTAGTCGCGAGGTCTTTAAATCACCATCCACCGTATCAGGTCATCGTTGTTTCGGCCGGCCTTTTGGTCGTTTACCATCGACTTCGATGTTCAGACCAATCTAGGCATGTGAATTCTTGTTAGCACGAATTACGTGACCATCCCATCGAAGACGCCTCTCTCGCAGTTTTTCCACTAGTCCAACGCAACATTTTCGTCTCCATTACCGCAACACCCCGTCGATTCTCTTTTACAGTCGACCAACACTCAGAACCATAGAGAACGGCAGGGCGGACGTCATTGCGGTAAATTTTGGATTTGGGATGTTGATACGTCGATCACAAAGAACACCACCAAATTGCGCTAATGTGTGAAGCAATTTCATAGGACAGTTTTCCATTGTCTGATAATATTAACCCGAGATATTTAAATTGCTCAGTTCTGGGCAAGTCATTGCCGCTGATATTGATTGTGCCTGTTTCATGGGGATCGGTTGTCCAAAATTCAGTTTTATTAAGATTCAATCTGATACCGTATTGCATGAGGCGATCTTTCCACTTTTGGACAAATTGCTCGAGGTTATTTTTGCTATTGGACTCTAGGAAAACATCATCTGCATAAGGCAGTGTATACGGTGCTGGACGTTGAATGTCCCGTGTGATAAGAACAAAAAGGAGTGATATGAGGATGCTTCCTTGATGAACACTAACAGAGTCACGAAACGGTTTTGATACACCAGCCACACTTCGAACTTTACTCTTCGGATCGTGGTAGACCAATTGAAACTACCGCCCGAGTTTCTCTGGCACTAGGTGTTGCCGTAGAATATACCAGATGAGTTCGTGTGGCACACGGTCAAACGATTTTTCTAGATCCAGAAATTCAATTTAAAGAGGGCGATGTTCTTCGTGAGTGGCTGCGCAGCTTGTATTGCATCAGTAGACAAGCAAAGTACCGTTCTTGTCATTAAGGCAACAGAAGTGTTCCATATCCTGAGTGCGTTGGTGTTGGCTTTTAACAAGTAACTACAGACCTCTCTCGTCGTCCCGAATGTAATTGATCGCCCGCGTAACAGCAATCGCTTTCTTTGCTTCCTGGTTGGCATTCTTGTAAAACTGCCAATTGGCTTTTTATCGTGGAGAAACTTGTGGTAGTGGCAGTTTTTTCCCCGAACTTTTATTTCAACATCTTCACTCCAAAGCCAGATATCTCGGCTGATGAACCGCTAACCTGGATTGGTGACCTCGAGGGTTCCGTAAATCGTTTGTGGATCGTGTTTTTAAATCGGTTCCATGTTTCTTCTACATTCGTAATGGTTGGTAATCACGAAATCGCCACCATCCAATGCGCGGCGGTCCATTGCGTTCATCATACTGTTTTATCGATGGCTTGATTCGCAAGACGGCAATCAACGGTCGACCTGTCTGTGGTGCGCTCGCGTTGAAGAATTGAATAGTGCAATTAGTTGATATAATGGTGAGCTTCATCAGCCGGTCATGTAATCGTTTGACTTCTTTAATGGCGTCACGGGAACCCTCTGAGATGATAATGCGAGTTCTTCGAACTTTCCAATGAGGGTACCAATATTTGGTTTGCTCGGACTAATTTACCCAAGTCTTGACGCCGCCCATGCGGCAAAAATTCTTGTCCATTTCTCGGCAGGACCGAGGCCTGCCTGCAGATGATTTTAATAAGGTTTTGTCTCCAACCAAGCCTTAAAAAACGAAAGTAGTTAACGCCGAAAATTTGCGTGTGTGGTGTCTTCGAGATGTTCTTCTTGAGTGTAAAAATGTAATGAAATAAATAAGTCAAAAATAAACAAAATCAAACTGAAAAGTTTCGAAACAATTGAGACTTTATCTGGCAATCTAAGTATCAGTATCTAAATTAAATTCGTGGGACTCTCCACGCTTTAAGATTTGAGAATTTTTGAAAGTTTCAGAACGGATGCTCTTATTTAAAAGTATTATTAGATTCTTTTCCAAAATAATCACTATCAGGTTCTTTCTTGATATATTGAAATATAGAAATTCCCATTTCCCCCAGTTTTCTCAAGCCCAGTTTTGTTGCCTGGCTGTCGCTTGAGTTCATACCACAGGCGACAGTTTCATCTTCTTCATTTGTTTACATTGCTATGCCAGCGTAATTCTGTCGCATTGAGATCCTTTGACGGCAAAAAGGTACTTTTTGGAATGTTTATGATCCTTGACGAGCAGTTTATTTGTTTTTTATTTTTTGATAATGACTTTAATCAAAGAGGCGGTCGAAATGTAGTGTTAATCGACCAAATTATATTTATCTCTTCGGGTTTAAATACAAATATAAGTGACTTGTCGACATACCATGTCAGCATCACTAACAGCTTGTAAATTCTATCCTTTTATATTTCTGTATGATGGTTTCCCCCTGAAAAGAATAAAAAGAAATTTTATTAGGGGAAGGGCGCTTTATTTTAGTCTTCGGGCTTCTTCGAGCGTTGGAAGAGGTTTATTGAGACGAACAAGGATTATTAGTAAATTAAGTCCAACATGATAGAGTCAATATTTCAAATGCATTAAAAAATTAATTTAAATTTTCAGAGTCACTAATGAATTATTTCACGGTGCTAACTTTCAAATTTCAATATATTAACAGCAGATAAAAAGCTGTTCTGTGGACGTTCCTGATGTATGCCATTTGGTGCAAAGCAATGTGATTTCTATCTACTTCCGATTCACCGTGAAACCCCATCGTCCTTGAAACCGCTTTGCATCCTAATCTCTCCATACTTCCTCTACTTTAATGGCCGCCCAGACTATCTTCCCTCCTTCCAGTCTATAGAAAAGATATGAGTTGGGTCGGGGGCCTATTTTGAGTAATGCCAATTTCTTCAAAAGAAACTTCTATATTTAGAATCTGCATTATTTCACAGTGGTTGTATGGAATATATGCGTGTATGTATGCAGTTTGATTGTAACCCAGCACTTTACTCAGGCATGTTTGATACAAGACGCTTTGCCTGAGGACATTTATTAGAAACGGATGAATAAAAACGTCGTTTGTATGAAATGATTTGGAACCTTAATGGGTTTACATTTGAGGTTTTAATTGAATTTAGCAGAATCGTATAATCACAACTAAATTATTGCTGCATCTGTCTATTTGTAGTTGAGGTGTATACATATGCCCCAAAAGCGCTCGTTATTAAAAGCAATGTTTGGGAACATGATTTATAACGAATTTATATGATTAACTGTAGCCGAAAAATCAATTAAAATCTTTTTATTATTTTTGCCATCAGGTCGAGAAAAAACCAAACTCTTGATCCCACCCCCGGGGTTTGTTTTTCAAACTTTTACAAACATAAGGAATGAAATTGTAGACAGCCTGACGACGTTCATAGTGCTATATCTACGAAAAAATGCTTTTCCGAAACTCAGATTTCCTGATCACTCACTTAGGATTTCGAATAAAGGAGCAATAAAACAAACAGGAATCTGATTTACTAAGCGATTACATATGCTCCTGAGTTGGTACAAAGGTCTCATTACACATCCGTGTGGAACTCTCTTCAAACATCCTAAAAAGCGGAACGAGCGAATTAGCTACTCAACCACAAAAAATGTTGACAACATAAGTATTATATGTTCTCAAAAAATGGCCAAGGGAAAACGCTAGACTTCACCCTGAGTCGGGAAACAGTAATCAAATATGGAAAAGGAAACCCCCTCCTGTTGTCGAAAAACAAATGAACATCACTTTGTTGTTTGATCTTTTTCGGCAACTGAAAAAAAAAACGTTTCGACTTGTGCAGTAGCAAATGTCGGCGGTAGATTCGAATATCAAACGCCTTCGCCATCGGATACCTCGTCAAAATGTCACAGATATTTGAGCATATGTGAAATATGCAGACCTGATTCAAAGACTGACAAGTCAAACATGAGGTTCAGAAAAGTATGATTCGCCTCTGGTAATAAGATGACATGAAGTGACACCATGTCACAATCCTTTCATAACTTGACGTGAAGATCTCTTGAGAATTGGAGATACTAAGCGTCTGAGAGGGCCATTGTATCTTAAAGTGCCAGCTCGACGATGTGATCCGCAGATGAAAGATACAAACAACGCAAAACATGTATCGTAATTATTCACAGTAAGTTCAAATCAATTGCCCTCATAAATTTCACCTGATAATTATAATGAATTATCCATGCGTCGACGATGAGTACCAGCCACACTCCTCGAAGTGAAAATATGATCAACACATGTCGAAAGAATGGGAAGAAAACGACAAATTTTAATCAATATTGTTGGTTCCCTAAGAGACAATCACTTGTATCTTTGGGACATCTTTTTTTCTGTATTTTGAGGAGGGGAAGTTACGCCTCATAAATAATATGGTATGAGGGGCATAGTAAATTTTTGCCCTTGACATTTGCCGACACAAGGAGCATGATTGGAAATGCAGCCAGAATAAATTTTTGTTAATTGCTTTAATAATTCAACGTCCTGCCTGCCACTGGGTCTGGTGTGAAATCTTGAAGAAAGATGCTTTGTGTATATACGTACAAGTAGTGTGATTTGATGTGTTTGGGGCTATAATGACTAACACAAAACGATTTTCACGTTACTTTGCGAATCAACCATTGAAAAGTACAATATCTGCAAATATTTATACAGTAGAATCCCTATAACTCGTATGGGAGCGGGAAATAAAGAAAAAAAAACTCTGAGGTCAGGTAAATTTGCATGAATTACCCAGAAATACGAATTATCGAATTATCGGGATTCCACTGGATTAAAATCGTCAAATGTATGTTATATGTATGTCCATACTCTGACATAACTTTCAAACATAAAACTAAGATAAAATCAACATTTCTAAACAAGTCGAAGCTGGACGCTTCAGGCATGATAGCTTTCGTGTATTTCTTATATAAAAACATTTAAGTCGAATTCTCTTGGGTGATATCTTCTCAATCGAGCACTTTTATTATAGCGTTATTATCATCATCCTCATTCACTGCCTCCTTTGTTTCTCACAATTCGGGGAACGTCATCCAGAATTCGATGTTCATCAAAACAATCAGCTATCAGGGTATGCATCGTCGTTAATTTGGACACAGCTGAGAACCATCGACATTATGTCTGGTTCCTAATAGACTGCCAAATTTCTCCTGCTCTATTCTCCATGCTTTCTACAATGCGTTGGGGAAAAGGCACTGACAAATAGTCGTTGCCATCCTACTCAAATTTTTCATACAATTTTCGCTTGGAATTGAGGGAGCCCTGAATCAATTCGAGACAAACTTTCTCCCACTTTTTTGTCCGTGGCCCCCTATTTTACGCTAAAACCTAAAGTTTAGAAAAGACCCCTACTTTTTTCTACAACTTATCAGAACTGTCTCACCTCTGCCGCTCCCAGATAAAGTCGCTGGGTTTGACGGCCTCGCCGCAAAGTTATTTACCGTTGCACCTGCATTTTTTGTAGATGGGGTGCTTCAACTCGTCTCAATCTGAGACCTTTCCAGAGAGTAGAAGAAAGGGATGATAGTTGAGATTCCAAAAAAGGACTCCCGTTTTGAGTGTGATAATTGGAGGGGTAGCTGCGTGCTCCCTGTCGTCGCAAAAATAATGCTTAACATAAGCTTGCTCGACAGAGAGCAGGCCGGATTCCGCTCCGAATCCTCTTGCATTGACCAGATTAACACCCTAACGATCATTTTAGAACAGTGCGCATAGTTGAGATCTTCGCCGCACCTGCTCTTCATTGATTTCGTGAAAGCTTTCGATAGGTATCCAGAGTGCTCTGCGAAGGAGGGGCATTCTGGAGAAACGAATAGCCACTATTAGAACGACATATAATGGAGCAAAATGTCACGTGTTGCAGCGAGGTAAAATCTCGGAGGATTTCGAGGTCCATTTTGGCCAAGGTTACATCTTACCATTGATATTATTTCTTCTTGTTATCGATGACGTTCTTTATACTGTCTTATTCAGAAGGAATGGAAGTGTGGCGTAGTGGGGTTAACAACATTCGAAATTTATTTCGGGGAAAACAAGACTCACAGTGGAATTCAATGGACTATGACATCTTTCTTCAAACACACCGACTACGTTGATGACATCTGTTTTATATCTCATCGAGTCTGGATTTGGAATGAGAGGAAAGTAGAGTTATACTGAAGATAAACACCAACAAAACCAGGGTTCTCAGTCTGACGGGAATTGCACTCTCCCTATCTGCAATAATCAGCAGATCATCGAACTCGTCATTCAAATAATATGTATATGTTGGAAGCGTGGTTTAAGCCGAAGGTGGCACCGAAATGGATGTTGCCCCACGCATTAACAGTGCTGGATTCTTTTTCACTGGGAACGCAGTTATCTCAACATTAAGATCAAGTTAACACTGTTATGTGCAAGTGTTCTTTCTGAGTGTGGTAGTAGAACAAGGAAAGTGAACTGGGCTCTTGAATGGGGCAGTCGGATAACTAATGTCAGGGGACGTGTTCTCCTCGAAGCATTCGCGGAGCTGGATGTGGTACTGGCGAATGTTGGGTCTTCGTACACTTTCCGGGGAAGGGGCCTGGGGTCTATAGTGGACCTGACATACGTGAGTGCCCCTTTAGCCAGTAGAATCGCTTGGCATGTCAGTGAGGACTATACTCACAGCGACCACCAGGCAATCTGCATAGAGATCAAGGGCGGATGGAGCTCGAAAAAGAGTTTTCGCAGAATGCCGGGTGGTATGCTTGGCTGGACAGTGAAAGCTTTCGAGGGGGACACATTTTCCGCGGTGCTCAAATCCGACATATCCCTGAATGGTACGACTGGAGAGAAAGCCACCCAGATCACTCGATGGGTGACGGAAGCATGCGATGCTACTATGCCCAGAAGGCGATTGCTCCCCAGTAGGCAACCCAACTACTGGTGGAACAACGAAATCGCAAGTTTACGAGCCGCATGTTTTCGGGCAAGGAGGCTTTGCCAGAGGCTCAGGGGAAAACCCGGTGGCGACGGTCGAGAGGAGGCACACAAGCAATTGCGTGGCCGCCTAAAGGAAGCCATTCGGAAGAGCAAAAAGAACTGCTTCAAACAGCTGTGCGACCATGCCGACATAAACCCTTGGGGCGAGGCTTACAGAGTGGTGATGAAAAGGCTGCGGAAATCACCCCAGGTGACCTCTCTGCGCCTCCTGAAACAGATTGTTACCACTCTGTTCCCTCACCACGAAAATAGGGGAAGGCAAATTTTTGTCCAGATAAATGACGGCATAATACCGCCTGTAACTGTGGAGGAGCTGCGGGAAATATGTGGTAGGTTCGGTGGCAACAAGGCCCCAGGTTTGGATGGCATCCCCAAGCCAGCTTTGAAACTGGCAGTGAAGACTAGGCCCGACCTTTTCGCCAACACCTTCGAGGCGTGCCTAAAAGAAGGAATATTCCCTGCCCAGTGGAAAAAGCAAAAGTTGGTGTTGCTTCCGAAGCCTGGCAAGCCACCTGGAAACCCAGCGTCGTATCGTCCTATCTGCCTGTTGGATACAATGGGGAAGATGATGGAGAGAGTCATCTACAACAGACTCCTGCCCATCGTCGAAACCAGCAATGGTTTGTCGGAACGCCAGTTTGGTTTCCGACGCGCCCACTCTACGGTGGACGCAATTGGCATGGTGGTAAACCTGGCAAAAGGTGCACTGATTTCCGGCGGCTGCTGTGCCGTGGTGGCGTTGGATGTCAAAAACGCATTTAACTCGGCCAACTGGAATAGAATTAAAGGAGCGTTGGCTGACATAGGTGTCCCCGGATACTTAGCGAATTTGGTGGAAAACTACCTCTCAGAGAGGACTCTCTGGTACGGGACGGATGAGGGCCCCAAAGAGTACATTGTCACAACCAGGGTACCACAGGGATCGGTACTTGGTCCCCTGTTGTGGAATATCATGTATAATGGGGTGCTTGCTCTTCCCGTCCCAGGGGGGACTACGATTGTCGGCTTTGCTGATGACCTAGTTGTGGTTGTTGCAGCAAAACACCCAGAAGATGTGGAGATTTACGCAACGGAAACAGTGAGAGCGGTAAAGTCCTGGCTAGAAAAGGCCGGGCTGACCTTGGCGGACGTGAAAACGGAAGCGGTCTTAATAACAAACCGCAGGAAAAATAACACTGTGAAAGTGGAGGTCGGTGGACATACGGTCGTATCAAAGCCGGCTATCAAATACCTGGGGGTAATAATTGACACCAAACTGAGTTTTAGCGAACACCTAGAGTATGCATGCCAAAAGGCAGCCAGTGCCACCACGGCACTTGCAAAAATGTTGCCAAATATTGGTGGACCGAAACATTGCCGGAGGTTGGTGCTAGCCGGAGGGGTGCGCTCCATCCTGCTCCACTCGTCGCCTGTGTGGGCAGAGGCGCTTGCAAACTCTCAGTGACGGAAGCAGATGAACTCGGTTTACCGGTGGATGGCTTTGAGGGTTTGCAGTGCTTTTAGAACCACATCAGATGAGGCAGTATTGGTGGTGGCAGGCATGATCCCGGTCGACATTCTGGCCAAAGAAATGAGTGTCCTGTACAATGCAAGACGTACGGAAGTGTCCTGTACAATGCAAGACGTACGGAAGGGCATGCACAGCGTAGAAATGCGGCAAGGTCAGAGTCGCTTGATCTCTGGCAACGCAAATGGGACGAGTCTACGAAAGGTCGGTGGACGCACAGGCTCATTCCCAACATTAGGGTGTGGCTTGAGCGAAAACACGGGGACACCAACTACCACATTACCCAGTTCCTCGAGGGACACGGTGGTTGCTACAGGCAGTATCTGCACTGCTCTGGGTTGGATGATTCTCCGAACTGTCCCAGATGCGATGGCATACCGGAGGATCCAGAGCATGTGATGTTTCCACTGCCCACGATTTGCGATGGAGAGAAGGAGCTTAAACCAGGTGTTGGGCAGGAGCGGGACCCGGGAGAGCTTGGTTACTAAGATGCTGGAGTCCGAGGAGAAGTGGCTTGCGGTTGGCTCCGCAATCATCCAAATGCAGGAGGAGTTACTGAAGGAGCAAAGAAGGAGGAAAGCAGCAAATAGGAGAAGGGTGAGTGCCTAAGAGCAAACCTACCCCGCGAAGTAATACCTCAATGGTGGTCCCGCGGGGCTGGGGCTGGAGAGACCGGGGGTGGTTTTAGTAAGTGTGAATCCCACACGCGCCCGCTGTAGTTCCGCCGTTCGGGCGGCGGAGCTGCGGCGGACGTGTCTTTCTAAGATTTTCCACCTCCGTGTACGCACAAAAAAAAAAAAAATTTATATATATATTCGTTTAATATTGGTCCGCCTGTTCACGGAATTTTACTATTTGAAAACAACTTTACAAACTGATTGGTATTCGCATACTACTCGCTAGAACTAGCATTTGCAAATCTCTGGCACTTTTCTTTCCAATCAGAAAATAAAGCGCTAAGGGAAATTTGAAATTGAACAGCCGATTTGCCTGTTTTAGCACCTTGTGTATGTAAGTATTCTGGAAAAAACCATTCAAAACAGACACTTGATGCTCAAATTTCGTACAACCAGAGGAAGAAAATCTAGGCACGGGATGAAAATCATGCACAGAAACTGTGGCCGAGGTGAAAATAGTGCGAGCACCGCTATTGTCCCTTTTTTCACTGAAATTTCAATGGCCCACGTTAATTTACAAATATACACCTACATACATGAGTGTAGAAGAATTTGTGATTTACACTCCTTCGATTTCGACTCAAAGGAATTATAAATGTATGAAATATATTACCCCAAATTTACAAAAGATGGTTCGACTAAGCGGAATTGTAAATTTAGAGTAGTTCGACTTAGAGGTTGAATTTTATATAGGAAATTGATGGGAACGCCGATGAAAAGTTTGAGTTAGAGAATAATTCGACTAAGAGAGGTTCCACTGTATTATGTCAGAATATTTACTTTCGCGTGCTGACATTCAAAGTCTTAGAATTTCTACTAAAGCGACAACTTTGATCTATTATAATTTTGTTAGTACAATAATAGTTCAATTTTCACTAAACTTGATAGGATCATGCTCTATATTATAGCCTATGCTCTGCAATTTCATGATCCTTGAATGAACTTAAGGGCGATTTTGCAGTCAATTATCAAAAATTATAGTAGTAAACTATTACTTCATTTGAGTAGATATCGTTATGAAGGGTATTTCGAAGCCTAGCTACCATATATTAGCAGTTTTGAGATTTTTTGGTTGCATAGGTTCTGTGAATGGGTCCGTGAAAGAAATGACTGCTTTTCACGAAACCGCAGTCGTTTTTTAAAAAAATTTTAACTTTGGGTGTAAAGCCAAAACGAGGAGCCCATGGATTACTTTTCAACCCCTGCATTAAATGTTGCAACTGAGACCAGCTTTGAACATTACTAATCGAGTCCTTTCGTTTGGTAATCCATGTGACTATGTTCGAAGAAAAAAAAAATGTATATCCCTCTTTAGCATGTATGGAGACCCCTACCGATTTCAATGCCATTTGAAATAAAGCGGAGGGGAACCAGATGGATTCGAATTGTAAGTCAAAATTGCTGGACGGCAATGATCCTATTCCGCATCATACCTGCCAGTCGGTAGTGCCAGATAAACACCAGTTATCCTGGTTGTGAATTTACAAGAGCGGCGATGATGACGACGACCCGGCATGGCATGGACTTAAGGCATGTCAAACTATTCGAAATAGGTTACACATGAACTGATAACTGTACCATCTTATTCCCTACAATGGTCACCTACTGAAAAAGTAGAAAAACAAACTGTCCCAGCGGATCAGATGGCTAGTAATGAGAAAGGCAGCGGCACCATAGACCGTAATAGTGTCGGCGGCCAAACACGAGAGACGCTATCGAGTCCAAAGGCGGGAAAAGGACCGCGAGGAGAGATGGCAACCTTCGAACTTCCTTGTCGCGAAAACGGTTAACAAACTCGCTAACCAGACGGCAGCACTAGTCATCCTCGGAGAAGATGGAGCTCATTCGGAGGTAAAGGCAGAGGAAAAAGGGTCAGCTCCGCCGGAAAAATCAATGCCAAAGAAGAGAAAAGAGGTAAACCAAGGTCACAGGCCCTTCTCATCAAGCCGAATGAAGGCAGCTCTTTAACAGAAATTCTCCGTGGAATCTACAGGAACGTCAAATCAAAAGACTCTGGAGTGAGCCACACATTTCGACGCCCTTGTTGCGAACCAACCTAGCGTCGCAAGTAGTTTTCGTTGTAACGCTAGATCTTAGAAACGCTATCAATTCTGCAAGGAAATGCACTGGAAAATGGGCCAAAATCTTGCAAAATCACAAAAACAAGGTAGCCTTTTCGGCGAATGTATTCCACCACGTTGGACAATAAAGTGCAATGACGCCCTGCGGAAGTTGGCATTTCGAAAACAACTCGACAATATTCGAAATACACAGAAAAGTCCGCGCAAAAGCGGAAAACGAGAATAGTTATTGTATAATGTCTCACGGCAAGGCATATAGCCCAATCAGTAAACTTTAACCTGATTGAAAGTTCAAAGCCGTGCAGCCGTACTTAATCTAGCTGCTGAGCGGAGACAGGTATTTTCAGTCTTAGCTACACAGAATCGGGAAATTACGGTCATCCAAATGCACTTACACGAAGGATATGGTGGATGATGCCTGTCGCAACTTTTTCTTGTGCAGAAGGTCAACTGTTCCCGGAAAATATAATTAAGGTTATGCTGTAGCGCGAGGACATGTAGAACAGAGTGACATATTATACTCAAGGCTTTCTTATGGCAAAAACTTGTAAGATAAATAGGGGAGACCCCAGAGTAACTGAGGTTCCCTAAACCCCAGGGTTATGCTCGTACACTGAATAGACCTGGCTTTACGTAATAAGTGATATGGTTCCGGTTTAGTGCACTAGACGCAATAGTGGGGTGTTATAGCCGGTAGTACTGAGAGACAGGAGTCGGGCACTCTGTGGGTAGTTGCGTATGATCAGTGAATCCCTTTATATATTGCATTTGAATATCTTATTTTTACCTTTTTTTTAGTTGTTTCTCTATCAGTATCAATTACTCGAGCCAGACACACCTATGTATATATATATATATCTGTATATGCTAATGGAGTGCCACATTTGAATGTTTGTGTATGTTAGTATCAGCGGTATTCAATTCAATTTGCGAGCAGGGTAATTCGAAGATACTCAGATGCCTACTACCAATTTGCATAGATGAGTGCACATATACTTATGTGTTCAACAGTATGCGATAATAGCGAATGTTTGTTAGTTTAGGATGAGCATAATATTTATGGCTTTAATATGTACATTTGAGTATCTTGCAAATTGAAAATTTATGAAGAACTATTTTGACTTTTTGGCTATGTACGAATGGAAAAACGTGCATAGAAAGTTTCTCACATAAAATGAATACAAAATCAAGAAGGCTATACACAGGAGATTCAACTGCCAGCACATTCTTTGAAATTATATGGAGACGGACGAGTCTTGCACACATTCGACCGAGTTATGTCCCCATAACAAATCGCATAGACACCTAATTTCCCACAATCAAATGTAATCAAATACACCAAATGCACCTAAATTCAAATGTAATCAAATACACCAAATGCACCTAATAAAAGCAATATTGCACTTTAACAGTAATGAAATAAAATACATTCATTCCGGCTAACAAACTCTATGTAGCACATGCCGGATGTGCATTATCAAAATCAGCATAATCATGTTATAAAATATTGTAAAGAATGAAATGAAAGACACTTGTCTTTTTATCACGGGAATAAACGGTTCTTTTTCTGAACAAAATTCTGTTTCTTTATTTTTTTTACTCGACGTGTCTATCAGAGACATAACTACCGCGACGGGAGTTGCGCCAGCAAAATTTTGCGCGTAAGGGCTGGTGTTAGTGCTGTGTATGTAATGCAGTGTATTAGTGTGCCCCCATGTGGTTGCGAACACGTGATCGCATTTTTCATAATAACATTAATGGTAATGAGAAGCTTGGTGAAAGCCAACACGGGTAATATTTTCGTCAATAGATCTATGTTTCCTCTCCAAGGAAGTGGGGGGGAAAAAATCCTACTCCTCATCCTATCTGTTTCCTGCTGGGAAAACCATCTGGGGGACATCGACACACCCATAGACCAATACTGCTTACTTACATCGTCCCTATCCGAAAGGTGGACAATAAGATTCCGTGCCCCTTTGCCGCAGAAATTGCTCCTCCTGTGTATAGCTTTGTTGCACAAAACCTTTACACTTGAAGCGTCGAACTTCCGGAAAAATCTAGGCCTCAAAATACATACATTCCGATATCTACTTAACACGTTCACTGCGGGTTCGAAGCAAATTATCTTTTTCATCTGCCTAACCAATTTTTTTGCGAATAAGCCTTCTTTAGAGTTGAAATGACATTGTTTTACATTTATTAATTATGTTCGAATGGATTAAAATAATTAATGAACGTCACCCTGTCGTCCGCCGCCTGGAGAACAGTATTATGCGGCCAAACCGGCAACACTTCATTTTTTTTAAGTATCTAATTCCACAACATACAGTTACTGAACCAAGTTATTATATAAAAATGTAAAGGAAAACCTGGTCAACCCTTTTAGGAAGCCGACAAAAGGAGTTCAAAGAAAGTACGTGGTCAATTGATCCTTTTCGGAGCCTAGAGAGGACAGAACTAAACCTTTTAGAGGGCCTGCAAGGCAGGGGCCTTGGGTAAAGTAAATATGACCTGGACGTCACCGTGTCGTTCGCCGGAGTGGAGAACAAAAGATGGCTGACGTCACCGTGTCGTTCGCCGCAGTGAACGTGTTAGTGGTCTCGTTCAAGAGGAGATACTGTAAAGTTTTGTCCCGATACGGTTCAGTCGCCATCATGCGTTGGAATAGTGAGGAGCGTGCCTTTGCCGTTGAGGTTTACTTTTCAAGCGGATGTCCGGTTATTGCAACACAGCGTGCATTTCGGAATCGCTTTAATTTAGCCCCGTTGGCTCCCGTCCCATTCAGACAAACTGCAAGTGCGACAAAAGGAAGAACTGGAGTCCCTCGGCCCGTTAGATCACCTGAGAACATTGAAGCAGTGAGAGCGTCAATGTTGCGATCGCCACGGCGTTCTGCGCGCAAACACGCATTTGCCCTTGGACTATCCGATCGTTCTGTGAGAAGAATTCTTCGTGATGATCTTCATTTTCATCCCTATAAGATGGCGATAGTGCAGGAACTTTCAGAACGTGACTTCAATTCTCGGATGAACGCGTGTGAGCTTTTTCTTGATGTCGTTCCCGAAAGTGCTATTGTTTTTTTAGCGATGAAGCCCATTTTCATTTGTGTGGGTCGGTTAACAAACAAAACATGCGCTACTGGGCTGACACCAACCCTCGAGAATTGCATCAAAAGCTTTTGCATTCACCCAAAGTCACAGTGTGGTGTGCAATTTCCTCAGCTGGAATTATTGGTCGCTGGTTTTTTGAGGTAAATGAGGTTACAGTGACAATGAATTCGGACCGGTATGTAAACATGCTACAGAATTTTTTTTTCCCACGGCTAGAAAATTTGGATTTGGGGGACACTTGGTTCCAACAAGACGGTGCAACAGCACACACTTCAAGAGCATCGATGGCTGTTTTGAGGGAATACTTTCCAGAGCGCCTTATGTCAATTAGAGGCGATTTGGAATGGCCGGCACGCTCTCCCGATCTGTCCCCTTGTGATTTTTTTCTATGGGATTTTTTGAGATCCCGTGTTTATGCGAACTGTCCAAGAACCCTACAAGATTTGAAGACTAACATCCAAGAAGAAATTGCCAACATAACACCTGCTATGCTAACAAGAGTCATGGCAAACGCCAGAAATCGGTTTACGCAATGTATGGAGAATGGGGGACGTCACCTAACAGATTTGATCTACAAAACAATGTAAATAAAAACTTTAGACATGTACCTACATTATAAAAAATAAATAAATATTTTCCGATGCATACAATAGTTTTTATTGAGTTTTGAAAAAAGGAAGTTATGCTGCCACACCCTGTATATTACCAAATTTTAGAAATTGACCCGAACACGTACGGTTATAAGCAATGACATAATGCGCAATTTTGGAAAGTTTGACAAAAATCCAAAAATCACCATATGAAGTGAACTCATATGAACGGCGCGGGGTTGGAGTTTGGAAATACATATATATATCAAGGAATATTTTGAATTTTTCGGTATATACGAATGGGAAAACTTGAATAAGAAATTTCTTATACAAGATGAACCCAAAAACTTTATACCCGAAGCGTCCAGCTTCTGGTATTCTCACTTGTTTATTATTGGTCAAATTTTTGGTTTTTCCTACAGTTTTCATCCTCTTGTTGGTAATAGCCATCTACAAAAAGATGCTCCTGTTTATTATATGTGTGCCTCTCACAAATTAGGACTTGGAGGACAAGCCAATGAATAAAACTCTAGCGAGAAGAAAAACTCAGAAATTTACATGGGAATCATTTAAAAAGTAAAGTAAAACTCGAAACTCATGCCATGCAGTAATGCTGCATCTGTCAGTACTACAAATGGAATTCAAATCAAACTAATTTCTATATTTGAAATCAACTCGCAAAAAGTATCTGAAGTAAAATGAAATAATATTGCTACGGACGCTCCGTGTAGTGATGAAAGTAGATACTCAAATCGAAGTCTTCAGTCAACACGCGTATAACCACAAATCAGAATGCCGTCGAAGCATTCATTCGT
Organism: Hermetia illucens; assembly: GCF_905115235.1. Lineage (NCBI taxonomy): Eukaryota > Metazoa > Arthropoda > Insecta > Diptera > Stratiomyidae > Hermetia > Hermetia illucens. The sequence goes on from NC_051851.1 coordinate 78,714,500, forward strand.
TCAAGCAAGGCATGAAGAGAGTTCTGAGGGGTGGCTGGCACTGAAACCAACATAGTTTCCTCTTCTGATCCAGTGCAAGGAAATATTGTTTTCGAAATTTGTTCTAATTGGGAATATGGCTGGGGAGCAATGGGTTGCGCAGTGATTGTGTTATGACAGTCATAGGTTGAAAATTTGTCAATTTATTGCTAATATGCATGGAAAACATTTGAAATTATGTGATCATTTCTTCGTTTATTTGAACTGGTTGAAATTTCTTTGGGATCCGAAAAATTACAAATACGCACATATGACTTCGTTTCTTTCCAAACAAGACTATGTTACAGATGCGCATTGTTCACCCTTTTTCGAAAATGACTCCGGATCATAGCACAGGAAGTAGGTAGAGGGTAGGTCTGACAGTCTACAAGCAAACGATCATATACTATAGATGTACATCTCACCATAGGGTCAAAGCTCTTACTGTACAAGACAATGATCTTGCCAGTCCTCATGGATTCCTCGGAGACTTGGGTTCTTAGCAAAAAAAACTGCAAACTCTTGGCCGCGTTCGAGAAAAGAATCCTCCGAAGAATTTTCGGCCACCTACATGAGGATGGACGATTCCGTAGCCTTTATAACGACGAATTCAATGAGCGATGCAACGACCGTCTGGTTGTGGATATAATCCGGCGCAATAGGTTGCCGTGGGCGGGTCACTTAATCCGTATGGATGAAGATGATCCAGCCCGGAAAGTCTATAAGGCCAATATCTATGGTAGAAAAAGAAGACGAGGCAGACCCTGCCTGAGATGGATCGGTGGCGTAGATCAGGACGCCAGACAGCTTTTAGGGATATCGAATTTGTGAAACTCGGCGCAAACCAGGGATGTCTGGAGTTCCTTATTAATGCAGGCCTAGACTGGATACCGGTTGCTGCGCCGTTGATGATGATGATGATGACTGAAAAAAAATCGTATAATGTTGGTGGTAGTTGACCTGGCCAACTAGGGGTCTAGACTTGGATTCAGTCAAAAATGTCTAGAAATCCATCTCCATCTATCCAAAAAAAAAGCAACAAAAAAGTTAACCGCCGAAAATAATGAAAATCTCTAACAAGTCTGGAAACCGGAAGCTGGACGCTTCAGGTATGAAAGGTTTTTGTATATTTTGTTTTATAAAGACATTTGAGTGTGCAGTTGTTCCATTAGTACGTAGCACGTATTATATGCATATATTATGTGAGAATATCCACTTTTAAGTCTTGAATTTGCAAAGAGGCGACAACTTTAACCTATTATAACTTTGTTGGTAATAGTGCGATTTCCACCAGAGAATAGAATCATCCTATATATTATAACCTACATTACTGCAAAATTTCGTCGTAATACGATGAACTTAAGGGGAATTTTGCGGCCAATTACAAAAAATTATAGTAATATACTATTATTAATTTTATTTAAACAGATATCGGTATAGACGGTATTTCGGAGTCTAGGCACTATACAGTGACAGTCTCTTGATTTTTTGAAGATTATTCGGTTTGGTAGTTTCTAAGAATGGGTCCGTAAACGAAATGATCACTTTCAACCACCCCCCTCCCTTCGCTCCTCACCTTTCCAACAAATGTTAAAATTAAAATCGGCTTCGGAAAGTACTAACAAAGACCTTTCATTTGATACCCCGCGTGACTATATTTGATGAAAAAAAAATTCTACACCCACCTTTTGCATGTATAAGGACCCTCCCCCCTCTCTTAAATTTGACGTAGAATGATGTAACTTTCCACAAAATTTGGTGTCAATCGCTACAGTTTCTGAGAAAAATGCGTGTGATTGATAGAGAAACAGAGAAACAGACGGACAGACAGACAGACAGTAAACCGATTTTAGTAAGGTTTTGTTTTACACAAAAACGAGCAGCAATGCAATAAGCAAATAAAAAAAATACTTTGTTAAATTTCTTAATAAATTTCAATTTTAAACTTTTCATCGAAAAGTTTTTCACCGCCATAATTCCCTGAAAAAAATGTCAGCCCTCCAGTTCATCTTCAAAAGACGCTGGCCTGGACACGTCAGCGTGTGGGATTCTTACGAACTAAAACCACCCCCGACTCCCCCCAAGCCCCGTGGAACCACCGTACGGTATTACATCACGGGGCGGAGTCAGCTCATTTTAGCTTGGTCCCCTTTCGTTTCTACGCGGCGTACGTAACCGCGCTTTTCTGGTCTCTGCTTTTCGCAAATTGCTATGGATAAATACGACCATGGAGTTGATCGCATCGCAGTCTTCCTGACATGCTAGCATGCTTCGCACCAGATTCTCTGGTACGAGCACCTCTCCTAGCGTCTCCTCTAGGTTCTTCCTTTCCTCCACAAACCTTGGACAGTGGAAGATTACATGCTCTGGGTCCTCTGGGACTCCATTGCAGTTTCGACAATCGGGTGAGGTATCTAGTTTAAACCTGAACAGGTACTGGCGGTATCCTCCATGCTCCGTGAGAAACTGAGTAACATTATAATTAATCTCACCGTGCCGTCTCTCTAACCACTCCTTGATGGCAGGGATGAACTTGTGTGTCCACCGATCCTTTCCTGAGCGTTCCCAACGCTCTTGCCATCTATTTAGAGATCTCTCCCTTTCGGCATTCTTCGTCTGCGATAAAGGAGAGATAGACTTCGCACTATATATATTCGTCATCTCATCTGCCAGGATGTCAATGGGCATCATTCCAGAGACGACGAATGCTACATCATCTGAGACAGTTCTGAACACCCTTAGGGCTGTTCTTCTGTAGACTGAACTCAGTTTGTTATCGTTAGATGTAACCTGCAATGCCTTTCCCCAAACTGGAGCTGCATAGAGCAGGATCGAACTCACTACCCTAGTTATAAGCAACCTAGAAGCATGCCGTGGCCCTCCCACTTTCAGCATCATCCTTGTTAGGGCCACACTCGCAGTGGATGCTTTGTCATAAGCATACTGCACGTTTTGCATATAGCTAAGCTTCCCATCTATCATCACTCCCAAGTAATTAAGGGAGTCATCCCGTGTGTCGGATCCGCGGAATCGATTTTTTTTTTGGCATCAATTGTATCTAGATATAGTGTAGAATATAAAGTGATTTTTTGATATTCGTTCGGAAATTATAGTATCAAATACGTAATAAGTCACATGCCCGGTTTATGTCGACTTCCGTAATAATGCGCGTATTTATTGGTCCGAATGGCGTTCGAATGACTTCACTAAAAGGGCAAGAATTGAAGCCAAGAAACCTAAGGTTTATGGACTAGGTATAGCGGATTAATGATCAGTTAAGATTTTATGGCTCAAAATTGCATTCTACTTTTTAAATGCGAAACTGCATATTGAAAATCGGCCGCCACCATAGCCCGAAATCTATCCAACGAAATTCTTTGAAATTTTCACAACTTATTCAGAACAAATTTCTACGGTCCGCAAACTAGGATAATTGCGATTCATTCAGTATTTTTGTTTTTTATACATTAAAGAAGCCTTAAAAAACAGCAAAATTCGCAAAAAAAATATTAATAAATATATGGTGAAAAATTCGTATTTGTATCTTTATCCAGTTCTTCACAAAAAAATTTCTAAAAAAAGCGAAAAAAACGGCCTTCACACGAGATGACCCCCTTAATGGCAGGCTTAGTAGCGATGATATGATTCCCAATTTGAATACGGCAAAATTTCTTCTACGGCGCCTAGTGATGAGAACCACTTCCGTTTTTTCCTCCGCAAAGGTCAGACCAGAACTCTCTAGCCAACCCTTAACAGCACTGATCGCCCGCATGAGTATAACTCAGCGTCCTTGAGGTACTTTGTGACCATAACCAGCGCTATATCGTCAGCGTAGCCCCCTATTGTGGCTTCCTCCTGAAGGGGAGGATTAAGTGCATCGTTCTACATGATGTTCCACAGCAATGGGCCCAGTACGCATTTTCTCGTAGACCAACGGTTGATATCAAATTTAGTGAAAAAGTGGGAATTGTGAACGCTCACGCATACAGTGAATTACATCTTTTTACGTTGAATTTAAGCAAGGGGGGGTCCCATATATGTGCAAATTTTTTTTCATCAAATATAGTCATGTGGGGTATCAAATGAAAGGTCTCGGTTAGTACTTTCCGAAGCTGTCTTAGTTTTGACACTTGTTGGGAAGGTGTGGAGTGCCGGGGGTTGAAAGTGATAAGTGATCATTTTTTTAAGGGGCCCATTCTCAGAAACTATCCAACCGAAAAATCTGAAAACAATCAGGAGGCCTAGGTACCTAGGCTCCGAAATACCGTCTATACCGATATCCTTTCAAATAAAGAATATTACTAGTATATTACTATAATTTTTTGTAATTGGTTGTAAAATCCCCCTTAACAGGTTATAACATAGAGCAAGTTGTAATAGGTCAAAGTTGTTGTTTTCTTGTAAATTCAAGACTATAAAATTCAATATCACCCGAAAGTGGATACTCTCACATAATATATGCATATATTACGTGCTACGTACTAATGGGGTAAATCCACACTCAAATGTCTTTATATAAGAAATACACAAAATCATTTATACCTAAAGCGTCTAACTTCCAGTTTCCCGACTTATTTTCCCATTTCTATAATTTACATCAATATCCATTTGAAATGTGACAAGTTTTCCTGGCCAACCCAGTAGTTTCACTTCTTCATTCTGAAACTATGTTGGTATTTCAGCGCTGTATAATTTTGTTTCTATATTTTTTCTCACTTCCTAATTTTAATCATAGCACAGTATTTGCTTTTTCTACCGTCTCATGACAATGAACACTAGAATTTTGGCAACAAAACGGAAGGACTTGCAATAACCGTTCGGAGGAGGTGCATCGATATCAGGGATTTACATAAAGCGCAATGGAATGGTATCGTGAACCCGGAGCATAGAAGATGAACACGTTGAAATGATTATAAACTTCTCTATTTTGGTAGCTAACGTATTAAATATGGTGCCTACGTTATCATCTCTGAGAATTTCCGTGGCACCATTAATATCTGTCAAAAACTGTGGAATACTAAACTACCTTCACCCCTTACCTACTACCCTTCCTTCATTGCATTTCTAGATTTAGAGAAGGTGTTTCACTGCGTGCTGAACGAATCTCTCTGATACGCACTGGAACAATACCTTCTGCCAGAGGAGTTCAGATTTGATTACCATAAAGATCGTTTCAAAAGTATACGATTTCATTCCCCATGAGTGGATGTGATGTTACTCATTGCAGCTGCAGCACATCAGCACCAAAAATCTGGTATTTGATGCGTCCATAGACAGGGCAGTCATTCCAGGGATTTCTTCTTTGCATTACAGACTGTTCGCCTGCAATAGTGAGACTAAATTCTCAGTAACGGAGACCTGAGAATGAAACTTCATTTTGGACTCGCGAGTCTCTAATCAAACAAATTTGTAGTGCAGATTGTTTGGTAGATTATTTCACTTCGTGTTGGGCCCACGAAAGTAAGCTATTAACCTGGTATTGTAAGTAGACAGCAAATAGGTCCTGGGAGTAGAATTGTCTCAAAGGATTTTTTCAAATTTTTCGATTGGATAGGTTCTGAGAACAAGATCTGCTTCACAAAATGGGGCCACCCACTGCATGTAAAAGGATAAACAGACCACATGCTCTCACCAAATTTCGTAACGATCTATTCAACGGAGTAAACCGGGTGCGATAGACAGACAGACAAAGAGACATTAAATCGATTTTAATAAGGTTTTGTTTCGCACAAAACCTTAAACAAGTCGGGAAACCGGAAGCCGGACGTTTCAGGTATCAAAAGATTTGTATATTTCTTTTATAAAGACATGTGAGTGTGCATTTTTCCCATTAGTGCCTAGCACATAATATATGCATATATTATGTGAGAATATCCACTTTTGGGTGATATTGACTTTTAGAATCTAATCGAAGCCTTTCGTTTGATACCCCACTTGACTATATTTGAAGAAAAATGTACACACCCCTTTTGCATGTATAAATTCGGCGTAATTTAGATTTTTTGGGTGGGTAGTTTCTGAGAATGGGTCCGTTAAAGAAATCATCAATTTCCACCCCTCGCACTTCCCGCCTTTCTAACAAATCTCAAAACCAAGACCGGCTTCGAAAAGTACTAATCGAGACCTTTCATTTGAAACCCCACATGACTATATTTGATGAAAACAAACAATAAAGGGGACCTTTACATGTATGGGGACTCCTCTCTAAATCTCAACGTAGAAGGATATCACTCACTGCATGTCTGGGCGTTCACAGTTCCCACCTTCTCACCAAATTTCGTGTCAATCGGTGTAGCCGTTTCTGAGAAAAGTGCGTGTGACAGACAAACAGATGTGTACTGAAGGTGATTCTGATCCATGGGGTGGCGCCTACAGGTCTGTAATGTCATCACTGAAAGGCAAGTGCTCCCTCCCGATTCCGTGTCCTAAATTACTACAAAGCATAGTGGACATTCTCTTCCCAGAGGATGTGAACTACGCAAATCTGCCTAAAGTCCATGTAAACTCCGACGAAATTCTTGTAGTGGTAGAAAAGGAAATTTTTGATGCAGCAAGGAAATTCGCTGAAAATAAGATCCCAAGGCCAAATGGAATCCCGAATATCGCCCTGAAAGTGGCAGCCAGATCAGCCCCAGGTATGTTTGACAAAGTTTTTTCAGCATGCCTCAGAGAAGGAGAATGCCCCGAGCAATAGAAGCTGCAAAAGTTGATACTTATTCCGAAGCCAAGTAAACCATTGGGAGACCCCTCCTCATATCGACCGATATGTTTGGTCAATACCATTGGTAAACTATTTGAACGAGTATTATACAACAGGCTGCTCGCTGTTGCGGAAAGGGAAGGAGGCCTATCCGACAAGCAATCCAGGTTTCGTAAGGGGAGATCAATCGTCGATGCAATCAACATGGTGACTGGCCTGGCTCGCGCTGCAATACAAGATGACAAATGCTGCGCAGTGGTGACACTCGATGTAAAAAATGCATTCAACAGTGCAAAGTGGATGAAAATCGTAGAGGCTCTAACCAAACTACAGGCTCCGAAGTACATTGTACGCATCGTTGTTGCATTTCTTCTTAGAAGATTATATTGCGACTCGGACGATGGACAGAAATTACTCCCAATGACGTGCGGCGTACCACAGGGGTCTGCCTTAGATCCCCCCTGTGGTATATACAATGGAGTGCTGACTCTACGCCTTCCTAACGGCGTGACAACTATTCGCTTTCCGCACGATATCGGGGTAACAATAGTGGCAAAACGCTTCGACGAGATCGAAATCTACGCAAATGAAGCGATATAGGAGATCAATTCCTGGTGGAAAAAGTTCGGTCTATCACTTGCTGAACATTAAACGGAACTAGTGCTAATCAGCAAAAGAAGGAAGGAGACAGCCGGGAAAATTAAAGTTGGTGAACAAACAATTTACTCCCAAGAGTCACTTAGATATTTGGGAGTAATGATTGACAAAAGACTCGACTTTAAAAAACACATTGAGTGCGCTGCAACTAAAGCATTTTTCATCGCTGTAGCGATTTCGAGGATACTACCGAACATTGATGGACCAAGACAAAGTCGACGTCGTCTTATTTCAAGGGTAGTTAGTTCCATGCTACTCTACGCAGCTCCAGTTTGGGCAACCGTTCTGGAAAACAAATCAAACTGCGGAAAACTAGGAATGGCGTATCGACTAAGTGCTCTTCGGGTATGCAGTGCTTATCAAATAGAAGAAGTAACATATGCACTGGCAGGGACAATCTCCATAGTCATCTTGGCAGATGAAGGTCGGCGTCTCTACGACAAAATGTATGCAATCGGGGAGTCTACTTCGTGTATTTCGACGACAACTAGCACGGCGGGAATCCATCGCAAAATGACAAAAGAGATGGAACGAGGCACAAACTGGCCGTTGGGCCTACCGTATCATTCTACACATTCGAAGATGAATTGAAAGGAGCCACGGTGAACTAAGCTACGATCTAACACAGTTTTTAAGTGGACATGGACACGACGGGTAACCATGCTGCCCACGATGTGGTAACGTGGCTGAGAATGCGGAGCATGTTGTATTTGATTGGGCACTCAAATACAACATGCTCGCAACAGTTTACAGCACACCGAACTAGGCTGGAGGCGATCGCAAACAGGCGCTTAACACCTGAAAATATAGTGGAGTTTATGTTGGAATCAACGGAGGCTTGGAATCAAGTGGTAATTGAGCTGAAAATGATTCATCAACAGCTAAGGCATGAAGAAATGCAAAGAAAGCAAGAAAGGGAGCGAACAATAATGCGCCGCAGTTAAGAACTGATCCAGCCCCGCAATGCAATGCTTATAGCAGTCCCGTGGGGAGACTGGAAGAAGCGGAAGGTGATTTTAGTGAGTAGGAGTCTCATATAACTGCATGGCAGGCGGCAGTAGGTTTTGAACCTTTCCACCTTCCAACGAGGAACAAAAAAAAGAGAGAGACAGACAGACAGACCAAACCAGAAACACCAAAAATGACAACTGCATAGTATAAGTTGCTCTCTAGAATTTCTCTGTCCACGAAATACTTAAAAACCAAACATGAGCAATGAGGCCCTTGTCAAACTTTGTCGCGATTGCCATCGGGGCTGTTCACCCCCCTCCAAATTCTGTAGTACAAGAAAGAGGTACAAATAGACAAATAGTATTGAACTCAAAGAGTAACATTGGAATACATACACATTAAGAAAGTGTTGAGATTCTATGATTCTCTATATCCTCCAGGATCGTTCTCCATCTACATAGTGCAGAACAATGCCAGAGTAAAGTCCCGTTGGGAGCAGAAGTGCATAGTTACTAATCGACAACAATTACCCATAAATTGCGTATTGTAAACAACCAAATTTCCTGACAACGCGATACCCGATCAAAACCGAGTTTCATCAATTTTCGGAGTCCCTGAAATACCTCTATAAATTTCTCTAGTTTTTCAATGTCTTTTAATAGAGCATAAATCCAAAGCTCACATTCTTGGCTACTCCTAAAAATAACATGCATCAAAATGATATGCAAATAGTAAAAGTGATCCAATCTAAATTTAAATTTCTTCAAACCAGTCAATTCTAACGATTCCTGCAGCCAGTAATTGGCAGCGCTAGATTTCAAGTTTTATTGAGAATTGAATGGAAGATTTATTTCAATTATCATGCTCTGGTTTGATTCGTCAAATATTGTTAAATTTTCAAGTATAGTAAGACACAAATTATTTGCTTCAACAGCTTCAATTTAACGCTCATTTCAGGAAACCGTCGTGGCATGTAAACACAAATTTCTGAATTAAGTGCTTTTCCGACAGATTTTCCACGTTCGCTTGAAGTTTATGGAAAGTCAAGTTGAATATATATATGGAAAAGCGTCTTTTTTCACATGCTATGCGTTGGAGAAAATAATTTGAAAGTGTTCAATAATAGAATTTTGAACGGTTCATTTGTTTCGTGTGGTATTTTTCAATATGGACTTATTTGTTCAAATTAAAATTGTGTTTATGTGCTATGATAATAACAAATGCCCTGTTTTTATGTCGCGAAAATTGTAATTTTCATATGAAAATCAAGCATGTAATGATTTTTGCAGTATCAGTTGAAAATTATTGCAGTTTTCCAATTTGCTTATTTAGTACTGGTAATTTCGTTATCAACTGAATCTGTTGACACTGTGAGAATGATTTTAATGGAAGCACTTAACTTACAAATTGCTGTTAATTGAGCGGAAAATTCTCATGAATATACCTTGGCTGTTTTGTGCTGGAGATAATATGCATAAATAAAACAAGTTCGGTTGCATTTTCAATGGTGCATTGTGAAGTTTAAGCAAAACAGAACATGGTTCCACGCAAAAAAACAGTTCAAGCAAAAGCGATACAGAAAACAGATTTCCTTTGCATTAAAAGAAAAAATGGTTAAAAAAAAGCCGCAAATAAATATCGGAAATTTGTGATTTAATTATGTATTATTTTTCAAAAACCCAGCATACCCAACTCTACCGGGCCTAGCATAGCCACCCATTTGTGTTACTGCCTGCCTTCACGACCAAATTTTGAGCACTTCTTAACTGCACTGATGCATTTACTTGTCCTGTCACCGAGTCACGGACCTTGACCAAATACCTCTGCACTTGGAATAGGAGGCGGGTGAAGTTGCAGCTACATCAATGTCCTACCCATATCAATGGGCATAGCATTCTAGGTATTGTTCAATTTGCATATATAAGAAGTATTGTTTCCGCTGGCGAGTCACTGAACTTGATGTCATTCGACGTATTAAGAGTGCTACATCTGCCATCGGTGCTTTCTCCAAAATCTGGAAATGTTTAACACGAACATCAAGTTGAGACTGTTCCCTGCTAATATCTTTTCTGTACTGCCATATAGGAGCAGAACATGTGGAATGATCTGCACATTTACTGGAAAACTCCAAGCCTTTGTTAACACTTTACTCCGTCGCCTGATACAATTTCGAACGAGAACTTCGTGCATGGGTCAGACGTGTTGATCAGCAGGTGGAAATGACACTGGATAGTTCACACAGGAATCCACTACCCCGAGATGGCTAATGAATGAGTTACCTCAGAAACGCATAGTGCAGAATAGTCAAGGAGGACAGCAAGTTTTAGCAAACCATTAACGATGACGCCTAAACAAGGTTGTTGCGATATGCCCCAGTTAGAGGTAAAAGGTAACCATATATTCAAAAATTTGAATAATTGGAAGTAGTTTTGTAGTAGATGGTTCAGGTATGAAAGGTTTTGTGTATTTCTTTTATAAAGAGATTTAAGTGTGCATTTATACCACTAGTATGTAGCATATATTTTATATTATGTGAAAATATCCACTTTCAAGTGATATTGACATTCATAGTCCTGAATTTGCAGTGAAGCGACAGTTTGGACCTAGTACATCTTTGTTAGCAATGGTGCGATTTTCACAAAATTTGGCATCATTATGCTCTATGCTGTAGCCTATATTGCCGCATTTTCGTGATTCTAGGGTGAACTTAAAGGGGGTTTTTCTGTCAATTACTAAAAATCATAATAATGTACTATTATTAACTTTATTTGAACAGGTATCGGTATGGAGGGTATTTCGGAGCCTAGGCACCATAAACTGGCAGCCCTCTGTTTTTTTTTCAGATTTTTCGGTTGGGTAGTTTGTGGGTTCGTTAAAAAAATGATCACTTTCATGATAGTCTACCTGCCCATTGGCTCAAAGTACATTTTCCTTGGACCAATGACACCGGCACCTGCTCCCTCGGCTGTGAGGAATCCGTCAGTGTACCACATAATCAGTTGCTGGTTTAAGCCGTATATCGCAGCCACGCTCTCCCAGTTTGCTTGTTACTCCAACGTGTTTCAAACTTTTTATCGAGGTAAAACCTCGTTGTCATGTTATCCCTTGGTTTCAGTAATTCGGGATAGCGCCTAGAAAGAATATCAATCTTTCTTCGATTTAGGCAGCTTCCCGCCTCACTCATACTACCGGCCATCCTGAATATTGATCTCCTTGCCTGCATCTGTATGTGCAGATGGAGAGGGGTTAATCCCAGAAGGACCTCCAGGGATGCCGTTGGGGATCATTGCCTCACTGATACATACGCAAGCCAGCCTTTGGAGCTTATGTAATTTCCTGGCTTGTGTGCTGAGTTTGGTTCTTTCTGCCCAGGTTACCGCTCCATAGGTAATCATTGGCCTTACTATTGCAGTATATATCAAAGTAGTATCTTCGGGTTGCAACCCCATTTTTTTCCTGCTATGGATCTGCAAGTTATCAGAGTCCTCGTGGCTTTCCGACATGTGTCTTCCAGAGTAATTGGTCCAACGTAATTCCCAAATATTTGATCTGTGTTTCTCGTTTTACCTTCATATCATGTAATGTTATGGCTCTCAGGTGATCAAGCTTACGCCTCTTAGTGAATGGTACTATGGTGGTTTTGGCTAGGTTGATCTGCAGTCCCACCTTCCTGCACCAGCCACTAGTAATCCTTAGTCCAGTTTGGATTCTATCACATAGGGTATCTTCATATTTGCCCCTACCGATTAAAACAATGTCGTCCGCGTAGCCCTGGACTTGTATTCCAGTATTTGTTAATACGTTCAGGAGTTCATCCACTACCATACTCCACATAAGCGGCGATAGTACCCCACCCTGTGGACAGTGGTGTTCATGACAATCGAATTTGTACCTGTCGGTACTCCTATTTGCCTGCTTTCTAACATTTTGTCCATCCAGAATGCCAGGGTGTTTTCCACTCCTTTGCGGCTCAGGGCATCTTGTATCTCTGTGTGCGATGTGTTGTCGAATGTTCCTTCGATATCCGATATCCAAAAGCGCGCAATGCAATTTCTTTTGTTTCTATGGCATCCCATAGTACCTCTGTCAGCTGATACAGAGCAGTATCAGTTGACCGTCCTGCCCGGTAAGCGTGTTGACAGTGATCTAGAGGATTACGCTTTAAAACGTTAGTTCTAATATAGTTGTCTATGTCCTTCTCCACCGTTTTGAGTACGAACGATGTTAGGCAAATTGGTCTGAAAGATTTAGGGTGAAAAGGATCATTTTTACCCGCTTTCGGAATAAAGACCACTTTTGCCCGTCTCCATGCCCTTAGTATGTATCCCAGTGCTATGCTCCTCCTTACCACCCTCAGAAGATACTCTAAGAAAACTCCTAGGCCTCTCTGGATTAGTGCTGAGAAAATGCCATCTACTCCAGGAGATTTCAGTTGTTTAAAAGTTTCCACTGCCCATCTTAGCCTAGCTTCTGAGCGTACCTCTTTTGCTAGTTTCCAGCTCCCCTTCCTTCCTCTTTTATTCGTTGTTGGGGTGTCAGGCAGAACGTTGTCGCCTGCCACCGTGGGGTACGACCCCGGATATTCTCCCGTCTTTGGCTACAGCCTTGTACAGCCTGGTTGCTTCTATGATCTGTTCGATCCCTTCACAGAATTCCCTGAAGCTGTTCCGTTTCGCTTCCTGATCGCGTTTCTATACCCAGTCAGTGCATTTTTGTACCTCTGCCAGTTTCGAAAAGCACTAACCGATACCTTTAATTTGATACCCCACATGACTATATTTGATGGAAAAAAAATTTACACCCCATATATGGGGACCCCCTTAAATTCGACGTAAAAGGATGTAACTCACTATATGCATGAACGTTCACAGTTCCCACTTTCCTACCATTTTGGTGTCAATCGCTACAACCGTCTCCGAGAAAAATGCGTGTGACGGACAGACAGACAGTAAACCGCGATTTTAACTTTTTCCAATTATTTGGCATGGCGTGTATCCTGGTTTGCATTTCTAATTGTCAATTTTGTCAATTTTATTTACTAAGTTAAGCGAGGATTTGCAGTGGGTTTTAAATAGTTTTCAGCCAGTAAGGATACTTTCATACTATACTCCTATGCGTTTGATGTCCATTCAGTTTTTGTTGATTTTAACAGTATTGACCGCCCGGTACCGTTTAAAATATTGCTTGAATTTGAAATTAAATCGATTAAATCGATTATAATAATAATAATATCGGTTGACGCGGCAATCCAAACGGATCAGGGCCTTGGATTGTGTTAGGGCACTTCATTCAAGACCGGCAATGTGGTCTGCATTACACTCTTTCCTGATTAGCACTCTGATTTGACTCAGGTTCTCATTCACAGCTGAATCGACTGGTATCCGGCATAAAATCACGATACAAATCCCACTGCCGACAGTCTTGTGCTCTAACTACTGAACTATCTGGACAAACAAATCGATTAGACTCATCAAAATGATAAGGAGTCAACTTAATGCTCATGAAAAGATACAAAACCAAGTAACCCAACCAATCACACTCCGGATTAAAGCAAGGCGATAGACTGACTCCAACATTATATAACATTGCTTTGGAGTATATAATCCGGAAAATGCAATGTATTAAAATAGTTTGCTACTGTATAAATCTCTCCAAATAGTGAACTGTGCAGATGATATCCGAAGCAGGTCGTTACGACGGCCCTCCTTTCGACGCCGCTCGTTTCGGCCATTAATATAAAGTAGAAAATATAAATTAAAAATAAATTACTGCACACATACATAGTCTGAGTAATTACTGAAGACGTAATCTAGGAAATTTCCTGAGTGAAAGCTGCAGTGGTTTACTCTGCTCCCTGGGACAGTTTTTGGGTTACATTTTCAATTATCTTCAATACATTTGACAGACATGACAGTGGCTCATGCCACCCGACTTACTAAATATTTGTAAAACAAAACCCTGTTAAATTTCAATGACTTTGATTGAATGGCTTTATATTTCGGCTCAACTATATGTATTTATTCCCTCTTGCAATGTTAAAATACTGGGAACAATTTTATATTAATGTTACAAAGGCGAGGTGATAGTCCCTAAGTTTCCAGATAACAGGAATTCTTAACCATATTAATCTTTGGCAGCACAGATTACTTGTTTCATCGGTCTTTTTAAAAGAATTTTTCAGGTTTATTACCGTTTACTGCATTGCTACACAATTCCCAATTCCCCAACTTTATCATCATCATCATCAACGGCGCAATAACCGGTATCCGGTCTAGGCCTGCCTTAATAAGGAACTCCAGACATCCCGGTTTTGCGCCGAGGTCCACCAATTCGATATCCCTAAAAGCTTTCAGGCGTCCTAACGTACGACATCGCCCCATTTCAGGCAGGGTCAACCTCGTCTTCTTTTTCTACCATAGATATTGCCCTTATAGACTTTCCGGGTGGGATCATCCTTATCCATAAGGATTTTATTCACAATCGGACTGTCATGGTATCGCTCATAGATTTCGTCGTTATGTGCCTACATAACGTTCGTCCTACATACGGAATCGTCCATCCTCATGAAGGGGCCCAAAAATTCTTCGGAGGATTCTTCTCTCGAACGCGGCCAAGAGTTCGCAAATTTTCTTGCTAAGAACCCAAGTCTCCGAGGAACACATGAGGACTGGCAAGATCATAGTTTTGTACAGTAAGAGCTTTGACCCTATGATGAGACATTTCGAGCGGAATAGTTTTTGTAAGCTGAAATAGGCTCTGTTGGCTGCCAACAACCGTGTGCGGATTTCATCATCGTAACTGTTATCGGTTGTGATTTTCAACCCTAGATAGGTGAAATTATCAACAGTCTCAAAGTTGTAGTCTGCTATTTTAATTTTTCCCGTTTGACGAATGGGGTTTGATGTTGTTGCTTGGTTGGTTTTCGGTGCTGACGTTGCCACCATATATTCATTGATGTGCAACCGAAGATCTCGCGCCGCCTGCTCGGTTTGGATGGAGGCAGTTTGTACGTCTCGGGTCATTCTTCCCATGATGTCGACATCGTCAGCATAGGCCAATAGTTGGGTCGACTTAAAGAGGATCGTACCTCTTGCATTTACCTCAGCATCACGGATCACTTTCTCGAGAGCCAGGTTAAAGAGGATGCATGTCGTAGACCGTTGTTGATGTCGAATGGTCTCGAGAGTGATCCTACTGCTTTTATCTGGCCTCGCATATTGGTCAGGGTCAGCGTAGTCAGTCTTATTAATTTCGTCGGGATACCGAATTCTCATGGTCGTGTACAGTTTTACCCTGGCTATGCTATCATACGCGGCTTTACAGTCGATGAATAGATAGTGCCCATATTCCAACAGTTTTTCCATCGCTTGCCGCAGAGAGAAAATCTGATCTGTTGCTGATTTGCCTAGAATGAAGCCGCTTTGGTATGGACCAATGATGTTTTGGGCGTATGGGGCTATCCGGCGTAGCAAGATAGCGGAGAATATTTTATAGATGGTACTCAGCAACATGATACCTTTATAATTGCTGCACTGTGTGATATCTCCCTTTTTATGTATGAGACAGATAATATCTCGTTACCAATCGTCAGGCATTGATTCGCTGTCCCATACCTTGAGCACAAGTTGATGAACCACTTGGTGTAATTGGTCGCCTACATATTAAACCAATTCGGCTGCGATTCCATCGGTTCCTGGCGACTTATGATTTTTAAGCCGATGAATTGCATGGACTGTTTCCTATACATTTGTTGGTGACAGTATTTGTCCGTCGTCTTCAGTTGGCAGGACCTCCAACTCGCCGATGTTCTGGTTGTTCAGTAGTTCATCAAAGTACTCAACCCATCGCTCCAATATGCCCATACTGTCGGAAATCAGATTTTCCTCTTTGCCTCAGCAGGATGAGCACAGAGGTGTGTAAGCCTTCATCCTGCTGACTTGTTGGTAAAACTTCCGCGCTTCTCTTTTGTTGGTTCTCCCAGGCTTCCTTTTTGCGTCTGTGAAGTCGCTTCTCCGCTCGACGGAGTTCGTGATAAGTCTCTGCGCGTGCCCGCGTTCTTTGAAAATGCAACATTACTCGGTGTGCAGAATTGTTCCGTTCCGTTGCTAGCTTACATTCATCGTCAAACCAGCCGTTCCGACTTTTTTGCGGCTGGGGCTAAGTATCTTTGTGGCCGTATCAATGATAATATTCTTCAGGTGATTGTGAAGATCATTTTCTAATGCTTCATCTCCAAGACCTCTATTGACTGCGGTTATTGCAGCATCCATTTCCCTCTTATAGGTGTTGCGGAGGGCTGTGTTGTGAATGACTTCAGTATTCACTCTCACCTGATTATCAGAGGTGATTGTAAGTGGTGTCGTAATTCCAACTCGGAGCACCATGCCAACGAGATAGTGGCCCGCTATGGGAGCCGACGTATCGCCTGAATACGGGCTCCGTCCCAACTTGACTGCTGAAATCTCCAAGTATGATTTTGATATCATACTTGGGACAGGCTTCGAGGGTCCGCTCAACTGCCTCGTATAAGGTATCCTTCTCCGACTCTGCCGTCTCCTCTGTAGGGGCGTGAACGTTTATGACGCTTATATTTCTAAACTTGCCTCGCAAACGCAAGGCGCATAGCCTTTCGCTTATATCTTCAAAGCCGATAACAACAGGTTTCATTTTTTGGAAGACTAAAAAACCTACTCCGAGCTCAGGGTTTACTGGATAGCCGCTTTAGTATATGGTGTAGTGGCTCTTCACGAGGAAACGGTCCCTGTCCATCGCATCTCTTCCAACGTTGTTGCATCAGCCTTATATTGGGACAGGGTATCGGCTTGCTGCTCAGCAGCATTCGGTCTGTACAGGGAGCGCACGTTCCATGAGAAAATGCGCAAATCGTTAATCCGTGTCGTTGCCGGGTTTATCGTGTAAAATCCATCTTGTCCGAGGCTCCTTTCGTGACTTCGTAACATTAGTTTTCCGTGTAGGGTTGTTAGCCCTACCCAACCCCCAACCTGGAGGACCAGCTGGTACATTTTGTCCCGTTCTTATGCTGGTGGGAAACTGTGCGCCATCATGCCAATTTTAAATAAAAATAAAATGAAAATGGGCACGTACAGTTGCTCCCAGCTCACCCCGCGATTTTTCGGCTGTGTGACCTATCCATTGCCACTTCCGCCTCCTCGTCTTGTAATTACCGCCTCACAGGCTGTCTGGCCATTAGTTATTTTCGCAGATCAAAGTACCCGCTTGGAGCTGTTGAGTAACTATGATCATCACCCTCTATGTGCTGCTCCATATAGCAGTAAAGAGAACATTGACCCCGAATAGTCTCAAATTGTTGTTATGATATTTTAAGATATCTGCTTTTCGAGATTTCAGTTTGATTCCTTCTGCAAGTATAGAGCCATTTTGTCAAGGCCCATGACTCGATGAAGGAGAGACAGATTTCATCAATGACGGAGTCCAGAGAAAGTATCGGCACTACTGAAAAGAGCATTCTAAATACAAAGCTTTCTCAAAGTTGACGAAAAACAGATGGAGTGCAATTCTAAACTCCGCACATTACTCGTACTTCACAGTGGGTAGGGTGATGATGTGGTTGGTTAAGGAGGATCCAGGACGGAAACTCTCTCGATCAAGATTTCGAGGTCTTCCTTGATGCATTCCGGAGTAATTTTAGCTAATATATTCCCGTCAGCAGGAAGTACGCAAAGACCGCAAACCTCTTTTTCCATTAGAAAAGATTTCAGCGTCCCAGCATTTACCCATTAGCGGGAAAAACATTTTTACAGAGATTGCAGGGGCTGCACAAAAACGTTACGGAACGAGCAAACATGGCCCGTCGATCGGTCGTTGATGGTAAACATAATTTCACTTCTGTTTGGGATGCAGTACATATCCGAATGTTACGGTGACTTGCTAGATCATTCAGAAGAGATAAAATTTCATCGGATGTTATGCGAATCAGAATCGAGGTGATCTCTAAAGTCCCTCAGCTGCTCATCATTGTGGAAGAGAAGCCTACCGTTAACACGCCTGCGACCACCAGCAAGTTCTTCCGTGATTAGGTATGCAGTGGTGAAGTCGTTGCTATTAACAGCGGATTTAGTTTCCCCTACTAAAGCAGTGGTAGTATTCCTTTGGTCAAGGCGAAAACTAAGCTGCGCTTTTCGTGCTTTACCACGGGAATGAAGCTTCGGCGTGCCGTACTCAAATCCGCTCGATCAGCAGACCCCTCAGCTCCGTACGTTTTTTGATCCGCCTCCATATTTCGCCAGTCAGCCATATCTCGTGGAGTCCTTTTGGGAGCTCGTAACTTCATTCGCGCCACAGGTAAACATAGTTCTAATGGTTGCCCAGTGCTGATCAATACTCTTGGGCAGATTGTTTAAAGCTTAAGCCGTTTGCACAGCAAGAAAGCTTTCCCACTGCTGGACGACAACCGGATCATGGGGTGAGTCCGTATTGGACTTGGTGGACGACGCTTTGAATGATGGTCAATTTCTAGGCCTGAAAGCAACTCCTGATTTTTTACTTATCGCGATATGGTCAATCTGTTAAGATGTTCATTGCCAATTAGTTAGAACCCGAGAGGCCTTGTTGTAGGTAGAAGAGTGGAGTAAAAGATACAGAAATATACGAACCTTTTATAGTCTTTGTGATCTTCACCGAAACGATGCCTTTCCGTCACATGCCCAAGCAAGGTGCTGTATGAACCCATCCTGGCATTCAACACCATCGCAACATGACCTTTAGGAAGCCTCTCCTTAACTGCGTGCAATTGCTCATCGAGAGCATTCTTCTCCACTACATATGAATTCTCCGTTGATGCGGCGCTCCTTAGTCTGGACCAGAATCGCACAGTCAGTCTGTCAAAAACCGGCTGGCAGCAAATGAAAACGTGGTTTCCGGTTGTGATCAGCAACTGTCCAACATTGGACGTCTGTCGAGTAGCGGGCACACATTACAAAAAAACCAATCGTAAGCCATAGCAATAGCCAAATGTTGTTATTTGAATGAACCTCAATCATTGCAGGATCGAACAGGATTTGCTTGCACAAAATATTGACAAGTCGGAGAAGGAGATTGCTATCATAAGTGAACCCTACAGAAACCTTGACGATGGTATGTATATGGATCTTAGATTCGACTGGCGGACAATATGTCATGAGTCAGGCGGCTAATGGCTTTGTGTGGGCAAAAATAAGTGAAAGCCTCAGATTGCCTGAATTTGAAGGTCTGCTAGACAATCTTGTTCGCAAACCAAGGGGACGAAGTTCAAAGATCATTGAAAGTGACTTTAATGCGTAGGCCCTCGAGTGGGGGAGCAGAGAGACTAACGCTGCCCCCTTGTGTTTATTAGAAGAATTTGCCAAAATAGATATAATACTGGCCAACGAAGGTGATTTGAAAACCTATCGGAAAGCAAGCTCTGGTTCAATTGTAGATCTGACTAACAGGGCAATCACTTCCATGTATAGAGATCGCCACATAATGCAATGCATCGCCAAAGCATGTGACGCATCCATACCTAAACGATGACCTTAAGCTTGCCGTGAAATCCAAGCCGGACATGTTCGCTGAATTGTTCGGAGCATGCATGGGGATATTTCCTGCAGTGTGGAAGCAGCAGAAGCTGATACTGCTGCCTAAGGTTGGAGTGGGTAACTTGTAATAGATTACTACCAATTGCCGAAGCCCAGTATGACTTTAGGATTGACAGTATGGGAGTATTGTTATTGGCTTGACTTCACGGAAAGCATTTAGTTGTACTTGTACTTAATCTTCCGACTCCGGAGGAGTTCATGGTGGTGGGTTATGCCGACGATATAGCGCTGTAGTCTTGGAGATGCTGGCTTGAACTGAAACGAAACAATCAGAAGCTTGGCTAGAGAGCGCTGGACTAGCACCGGCGGAAGAAAAAACGGAAGCCATCCTGATCACTAAGCGTCAACTACAAACTACGCTCCCATTAGAATTTAAAATCATATCATCACTTCCAAGCCGGCTATCAAATACTTGGGAGTGGTAATACATATGTAGATGCAAAATACAATTTTAAGCAGAACATAGAGTATCATCATCAACGGCGCAACAACCAGTATCCGGTCTACTCCTGCCTTAATAAGGCGCTCCAGATATCCCGGTTTGGGGTCCACCAATTCGATATCCCTAAAAGTTGTCTGGCGCCCTGCCCTGGTATCGCTCATAGATTTCGTCGTTATGTAGGCTACGGAATCGTCCATCCGCATGTAGGGGGCCAAGGGAGGATTCTTTTCTCGAACGCGGCCAAGAGATAGCAATTTTTCTTGCTAAGAACCCAAATCTCCGAGGAATACATAAGGACTAGTAAGATCATTGTCTTGTACAGTAAGAGCTTTTGTAGGCTCTGTTTGCAGCCAACAACCGTGCACGGATTTCATCGTCATAGCTGTTTCGGTAGTGATTTTCGACCCTAGATAGGAGAAGTTATCAACGGTCTCAAAGTTGTAGCCTCCAATGTTTATTATTTTCGTTTAACCAGTGCAATTCGACGTTGTTCGTTCTTTGGTTTTTGGCGCTGATGTTGAAATCATATATTTCCTTCCTTGCTTTCATTGATGTGCAGCCCAAGATCTCGCGTCGCCTATTCGATCTGGATGAACGTGGTTTCGATGTCTCGAGTCGTTCTTCCCATGATGTCGATATCGTCAGCATAGGGCAGTAGTTGACTGTACTTAAAGAGGATCATACCTCTTGCATTTGCCTCAGCATCACGAATCACTTTTTCGAGGGCCAGGTTAAAGAGGACGCATGATTAGACGTCCCCTTGTTTTAGACCGTTGTTGATGTGTAATAGTGAGTCATATCTACTTCGTCGGGATAACAAATTCTCTCATGGCCGTGAACAGTTTTACCCTCACCATGTTATCATAGACGGCCTTAAAGTCGATGAAAAGATGTTGCAACCGATTTCCGTATTCCAACAGTTTTTTAATCGCTTGTCGCAGAGAGAAAATCTGATTTGTTGTTGATTTGCCTGGAGTGAAGCCTCTTTTTTATGGTCTATCCGACCTAGTAAGATAGCGGAGAATATCTTATAGATGGTACTCGGCAACGTGATGCCTCTATAATTGCTGCACTGTGTGAAATCCCTTTTTAAGGTTTTGTGTGAAACAAAACCTTATTAGAATCGAGACGGTGTCTGTCTGTCCGTCTGTCTGTCTGTCTGTCACACCCGATTTATTCGGAAACCACTAAACCGATTGTCACGAAAATTGGTGAGAGTATGTAATCTGGTGATCCCTTTACATGCAGTAAGTGGCGCCATCTTGTGTTAAGTTTAATGGGGGCTCCCCATACATGTGAATGGAGGGTGCAAATTTTTTTTTCACAGAATGTAGCCATGTAGGGTATCAAATGAAAGGTCTCAATTAGTACTTTTCGAATCTATTTCAATATTTGATATTAGATGAAACATAGGGGAGTGAGGGTTCAAAATATGACCCACAAAAAGTGTAACAGGTCTCGTTCTCAGAACCTATCCAACCGAAAAATCTGAAAAAAAATCACAGTGATGCATCTCTACGAAATCTAGGCCTCAAAATATATCGGGTTCCGATATCTGCACAAATAAAGTTAATAATAGTATATTTCCACATTTTAGAAATTTACCCGGCACCCCCCCTTATGTTCATCCCAGAACTACAAAATTTTGCATGCGTGTAATGAAGAACTTAATGCACAGTTTGGTCAAGTTTGAAGAATCCAATCCAATAATTATTAACAAAGTTATGGGGGGTGAAACTTTACAATTTTTTGTGAATTTCGTGCACTCTACAACCTGCATGACGTCATCATCACATATCAATTCGTCAATACCACAACGAAATGAGTTCTTATGAATTGGGTCGCAGACAATTATTTTGTTTTAGTTTTTTAGTTATTTGTCAACCAGACATATCGTGTGTAGGTATATAATATATGCCTGCTAATGAACTTTGCGGGTAGTGCCTAATTCAAATAGATATAAGAAGTAAATCGGAAATATGGGTACGATCAAATTATATACGTGCATATATGTGTACAATTTTCGGTAATAGGCAGTTTGTTTGTTTAGGGTGAGCGTGATATCTATGGCTGTAATAAGTACGTATGTCTCGTAGTTTGGAAAAATATGAAGTATTATGTTGAATTTGTAGCTATACACGGACAGAAAAATGTGCGTTGAAGTTTCTCACATAAGATGAACACAAAACCTTTATACCCGAAGCGCGAGCTTCCGATATTCCGACTTGTTTATGTATGGGACAGATATTGCCCGGTTGCTAGTCGCTAGGTATTGATTTGCTGTCCCACACCTTGTGCATAAATTGAACATAAAGAATACTTGCCAAAAAAAAGTGTCTACACCGAGTGTGGCAAGAATAATGCTGAATCTAGAAGGGAAACGGCGTACTTTAGAGGGTAGTGAGTTCTATCTTGGTATATGCAATCCGAGTTTGAAGAACAGGATCGCATGTTTTATGTAACGTACATAAACTTAGTGCAGTTTACAGAAGAACAGCCCTAAGGATGTGTTTTGCCTTCAAGACTGTTTCAAATGATGGAACATTCGCCATCTCGGAAATAATGCAGATTGACATCTTGGTAGACGAGATGACAAAGATATATAGCGTGAGGTCCATCTCGCAGGTGAAAACAGTCGAAAGGGAGATGTCCATAAATAAATGGCAACAGCTAGGACCACTCAGAAAAGGACATACAGACTAATCTCTACCATCGGGGAGTGGCTGGAGAGAAAACATGGGAAAATCAATTGTAAGCTCACCCAGGTGCTCAGAGGTAGCGGTGAGGAAGACGGGGCGGCAACACTGTCGGCCAAACCAAAACCAAGTGGCCGAGGAGAACCTCCATAGTGGTGGCACCGGGAGACGCTGTACTCACTTTGGTTTGCCGGCCGTGATGCAGTAGGCGAATGCTCCAAAGGCCTAATTAGGGCGATCAGACCCGAGTCTGCACGGGGACTCATCTGAAGTGGCAAATTGGTCACGAAATCTTACCAGGGGTATACTGGTACCATGAGAACCGGGAAAGCCCCTGGACTCTCATACTTTGGGTGAACTCCCGTTGTATGGGGTACAGCTCGGTTATTTGCGGTTGGCCCCCCTAGTGGGAGTTTCATGGTGGTTGTGGTTGTGCTCAAGCGAAAAGAGACCTTCGGGCCTCGGCGTGGTATTGCGTTTCAATATGGGAGCCGTACTCCTTAGTTCGGTAGAGATTTAGGTAATTCTTCCATCCACCAGTATGAATGCTAAGCCATGCACTTGGTATAGACCGTTGTTGCTTGTCTCAGCGAGGCTCTGATTGTGGTCACAAAATTAATCCATGCCTGAAGAGGACCGTAGGATTAAGCCTCCACGACAGGTAACTACGTTAAACACCATGGGCTTGCAAGTGCCAAACTTTGAAGTTCTAGCATGAACTTAAAGGGGGCTTCCGGCTAAATTTCTAAAATATGATAATATAATATTATTAACTATTATCGGAACGGGATGTATTTTAAGCCTATTCACATGTGTGGACCCTTAAACTTAACACAAAATGGCGCCACTTCTTATATCTAAAGGGAACAACGGATCACACGCTCTCACTAACTTTCGTGACAATCGGTCCAGCCTTTTCCGAATAAATCGGGTGTGACAGACAGACAAACAGACAGAAGGACAGACAGACATCAGCTGGATTCTAATAAGGTTTTGTTTCACACAAAACTGCGGGTGCGGGATGTGGATTGGTTTTTAGATTTGATAAGTATTTGTTATTGTCTAAGCAGCAGAAAAGTTGAAAAATATGTAACAATATGTCATATGCTGGCAAACTAGAATAGATATTAAAGAGCAGAATTATGTGAGAATTTGCAGGTGGTGGCAAATCTTTCTACGGTCCCGTAAAGGACGCTGACGACGAGCAGCCGCAGAGGTGGGAAGAACACTACGGTTCTTAACCGTATCACATCCGGTGAGTTTCATCCTTCTTCTTCCATGAAATCGTTAGTCACGCGGATACGAACTGTTTCTCCAAGTAGGGAAGTATGAGATCTGACATCAATACACTCCAACAATAAAGTCGCTAGGCTTGACAGTCTCTTCGCAGAGTTATTTATCACTGCACCTGCAGTTTCTGCAGATCTGCTGTTTCTACCCGTACGGAAAACCTGGGAATTCGAGACCTTTCCCAGAGAATAGAAGAAGGGGATGATCCTTAACATTCCAAAGAAGAGGATCCATTTCGAGTGTGACAATTCAAGGGGTATCTGCGTGCTCCCTGCCGTAGCAAAGGTAATGGTTAAAATATTCCTGGTGCGCACCAACATCTCGAAAGCTTTATCGACTGGGAGTGCTATGCTTAGGATGGGCATTTTGGAGAAACTAACAGCTATTATCAGAGCGAGTGTCAGATGCTGCTCCGAGATAAAATCTCAGACGAATTTGAGGTCCAAAGCCGAATCCACCAGCTGCATTTTGTCACCGATATTATTTCTTCATATTATTCATGATCCATACTGCCCTGTCTGGAGGATGTGAAGGAATTCAATGAAAGATGACATCTTTCTTCAAACTCCTCGACTAAGAAGATAGCATCTGTTTGCTCTCTCACCGAGTCACGGAGCTTGGATAACGGCATTGGATTTGGAAAGAGGGGCAAGTAGAATTGGACTAAAGATAATCATCAACAAAGGCAGGGTTCTCAGTCTGACAAGTCATCACATTCTTCCTATCTGCATTATTGGGCAAATCAACGAAAGCGAACTGTATGTTGCCCATTAACAGCACCAAATCCGCTTTGGCGGGTTTATCTAAAATATGGAAATGAAATTACCTCAGCACCAAGATCAAACTGGGATTATTCCGTGCTAATGTTCTTTCTGTGATGCTATATAGGATTAGCACGTGCAAAGTGACCCCCATTGCCACTCAAAGGCTCCAAGCCTTCGTCGCCATATCATTGGGCGGCGAAAATGGCAGTGAATAGGTCCCATTCTCCCAAAATGGCCGACAAATAGGTCGCCCCAAGATCACTTGGTGCAGAATAATAGAGACAAAGGGCAGACGCCCCGTCGTGGGAGAGCTGAAACACATTTCAGGTAACCGCGGAAGATGACACGTTGGTGTGGTTAACGCGCTACACCCCACCAAGTGATAAATAGCAATCATATAGAATCATGTGGCCCATTTCGGCAGAAGGTGGTATTCAAATTGATACAAATAAGAAGTCATAAGCCCCTAATATTTAAAGCGCTAAACTTCCAACTTGTGACTAATTTTTAATTCAACGCAATAACCTCTACTACACCACATTAACTTTGCTATTGTACAACACCAAAGTAAGCGTATTTACCTTAAATTTTACATTAATGGGAAATGTAAGCAATTATTAACCATTGCCCCCATAACTTCTTGCCTTCAGTTCATTAAACGTTCTATAAATCGTTTGTGTTTTGAACACATTTTTATTTCAATGAATAAAAATCATATAATATTTAATTGTGCATTTAGAAACAAAACAGCAAAGAATCGGCCCCTTTGTCTGTATCCAAGATGAATGGCATGAATCCAATAAATGGAAATAGGTATGTCTTTTATTACATCATTAAATCAATTTGAAAACATTCATACCTTGAAAAATGGAGTCGACTGTGGACAAAGTCCATTATTGGTGCTGGGTATTCTCCCTTGTGAGAAAGTCGGTTTCCATAAAACAGGCTATTAAAAGTGGAATTTCGTTACAGATTTCTTGTGTGTGTGTGGTTACAATTTGGTCACGGTTGCAGAAATAAAGGCGTAACTGATTTGCGAAATATAAAAGAATGGTCATAAGTATATAAGGATGTACTTGGGGGCAGAGCGTTTAACATTTATTAAGCTTTCGTCGCAGCTTCGTCACTCGTTTTAGTTGCGACGCAATAATTATATTTCCTACACAGCCTTCAAGAAAAGATTATATGCTTTTGAACTATTTGGTAACTACTAACATTTGCTATATATACCATATAGATAATATTTAATTGGGTGTGTTAAAAGATGTGAACCCTTATTACTGAAACTGAACAGAAAAAAAATACTTATTCCATTCTTTCCAACTCTTCTCCCTCAAAATCTATCTAAAGATTATACTAAATTATCACTAATTGAATTAGCATTCAATCAATTTACTCTTATTATATTTAACTTTATTTTTAAGAGCGAGGCGATTTTATTTACAGGCACCAAAAAATCATTGAAAGATGAGGTAATTATTTTCTTTTCCTACTTCAAATGTTCTTAAACATAAAATATTTGTGTAGCACTTAAGGTAGGTCAAAGGTACAAATATACACAAAATATTGTTCAATACAAGCTGATAGTTTCATAAATATTATTTCAGAATTTTTTCCAAAGTTTATAAAAATAGCACTATTTCTGGGAGTTGATGTTAATTGGATGGACAAGCAGGCACAGCTTAGAGGTAGTTTTTTGTCACTAAACTTTAAGAAAGTGTACCAACATTTATTTTTCCAATTTCTCAGTGTTTAAATGTGAAATGAATGCCATCGGTGTTTTTAATGCATCAAAGATAAATAGGCGGGTTTGTTTTTCGACGAAATGGCCTCGAACTTTTGAGACAAAATATTGTTAAAATGGATTTAGAGAATAAATAACTGCTGTGGTGCGATTCATTCCTATAAGAGTATATCTCATTTGGCTCTTGTTGTAATTTAAGCTAAATCAAATTTATTCTTCTTGAAGAAAGGTGGTCTGAACCCTTGTTAACTATATTACATAAAATGTCAGCTGAAAACGAAAAAATAATAAATTTTAGAAATCCTGGCCATTTATGGCTATAGGATCAATTTCAGAAACAGCAAATCGTTCGATGAAAAAGTCAAATTAACAACTATTCGGTAACTGGAAATAATCTGGGAGCTTTTTCGAGCGGTTACTACCGGCGAAAATGCAGGTTCACACATTGTCGTCGACATTTACATAATTTAGAGTTCGGTAGTATTCCACGCTATAAATACAACATATTCAGCAATAGTGATATGAAATTACACAATCTGTTGCCGAAACAATCCTGATACTCTGTTCAATCCATTGTTTAGTAGCCTTGTAGTAGCCTAGTAACCTTGTTCTATAAGAAACGGTCGATCTTTCGAATATATACCAATAACTGGAAAAGCTATCCAGCATTCCTAAGTTAAACTCCTTTCTATCAGAGAAGATAAGGTATCAGGTGTAGGCCTGTCTTAATAAGGAACTCCAGACATCCCGGTTTTGCACCGAGGTCCACCAATTCAATATCCCTGAAAGCAGTCTGGCGTTCTGCCCTACGCCATCGCTGCATCTCAGGCAGGATCTGCCTCATCTTCTTTTGTTACCATAGATATTGCCCTTATAGACTTTACGGGTGGGATCATCCTCGTCCATACGGATTAGGTGTTGCAGCAGGATATTATTCACAACCAGACGGTCGTGGTATCGCTCATAAATTTCGTCGTTATGTAGGCTATGGAATCGTCCATCCTCATGTAGGGGCCCAAAAATTCGAAAGCGCCAACAGATCGCAATTTTGCTTGCTAAGAACCCAAGTCTCCGAGGAATACATGAGGACTGACAAGATCATTGTCTTGTACAGTAAGAGCTTCGACCATATGGTGAGACGTTCCGAGCGGAACAGATTTTGTAAGCTAAAATAGACTCTGTTGGTTACTAACAACCTTCGTAGTAGTTATTGGTTGACCCTAGATAGAAGAAATTATCAACGGTCTCAAAGTTGTTGTCTCCTATCTTTATTCGTCCCGTTTGGCCAGTGCGGTTTGATGTTAATGGTTGGTTGGTTTTTGGTGCTGACGTTGCCGCCATATATTTTGTTTTGCCTTCATTGATATGCAGCCCAAGATCTCGCTCCGTCTGCTCGATTTGGATGAAGGCAGTTTGTACGTCTCGGGTCATTCTTCCCATAATGTCGATATCGTCAGCATAAGCCAGTATTTGGGTGGACTTGGACTGATGTTCACATTCCACCAGTTTGTTGCTGGTTTGCCTGGAGTGAAGCCTTTTCGGTATTGCCGATGATATTCTGGGCATATGGGGCTAGCCGACCTAGCAACGTGATACCTCTATAATTACTACATTGCGTGATATCTGCGGTTTTAAGTACGGGACGGATAATGCCTCGTTACTAGTCGTCAGGCATTGATTCGCTGTCCCACTTCTTGAGTATAAGCTGATGAACCGCTTGGTGTAATTGGTCGCCTCCATATTTAATCAATTCGGCTGTATGTCCATCGGCTCTTGGCAACTTATGATTTTTAAACCGATGAATTGCACGGACGGTTCCTTCTATACTTTATGGTGGCCTTATTTGTCCGTCGCCTTCAGTTGGCGGGACCTTCAACTCGCCGTTGTTCTGGTTGTTCAGAAGTTCATCAAAGTACTCAACCCATCTCTCCAGTATGCCCATTCTGTCGGAAATCAGATTTCCCTCTTTGTCTCGGCAGGATGTGCATCGAGGTTTGTAAGACTTCATCCTGCTGACTTATTGGTAAAACTTGCGCGCCTGGTGTGGTTGCTCCCTGCACTTTTCGAGTTCACAGATTTATTGGTTTTCCCAGGCTTCTCTCTTCCATCTGTTAAGTTGCTTCTCCGTTTCACGGAATCCTTGGTGGGTTTCTGAGCGTGGCCGCGTTCTTTGAGAATGCAACATTACTCGGTATGCAGCATTTTTCCATTCCGTTGCTAACTTACATTCATCGTCAAACCAGGCGTTCCGACTCTTTTTGTGGCTGAGGCCAAGTATGTTTGTGGCCGTATTTATAATAACGTTCCTCAGGTGATTGTGAAGATCATTTTTTGATGCTTCATCTCCAGGACGGCTCGACGGTTTTTAAGCACCGTTCTTGTCATTAATGTAACAGAAGTGTTCGATATCCTGTGTGTGCAAGTTCCGGCTTTCGGCAAGTCAATATAGATCTCTCTCTTCATCCCGAGTGTCCAGTTTGTCGTAAAGATTTTTGTAATGGTCTGCCCGGGTGACAGCGATCACTTTCTCTGTTTCCCGGTTTTTCTTATAAATTCCAATTCGCCAGCGTTTTATCGTCGAGAAACTTGTGGTGGAGGCGTTGCTTTTCACGGACCTTTATTTCAACATCGTAATTCCAACGGCAAGTATCTCGGTTGGTGTACCGCTTACCCAGTTTGGTGACCCCGAAAGATGTAGAGGTCGCTTTGTGGATCGTGCCTTTGATTTGTTTCCACGGCTCTTCTACATTCGTAATGGTTGGTAATCGCGTAAGTGAGATCATTTCTTCTGACGAAATCGCCACCATTTAATGCGCAGCGGGCCAGTGCGTTTCTCACGCTGTTTTATCGGTGGTTTAGTTCGTAGGACGGCAATCAATAGCCGATATTGAGGTGCGATGGTCCCCTAGGGAACGGCTTTGCAATCAGTGACAGTGACGAAATATCGGCGTCTTATGAGAATATGTATGGTCAATTTGAGTTTTACTGCTCCTACTATTATATAAAATGTAGGAAGATGAGACAACCTTTTGATGAACCATTTATTCATAACTACAAGGTTATGGGTGTCCACAAAATCGATTATACGCTCATTACACTCATTGCCACTTCTCGAATGGCACCTGTTACCGTCTGCCTTTTCACTCGTATGACAATGAAGACCATCGGGTTTCTTGCAGAGCGCAGATATCAATGCGCCTTTTCCGAAGGGCTCTTGCGAGTTCCTCCGCCTTTGTTTTACGGAGGGTAGTACAAAATACGTTGCCTCAAACCCTCCTTCTTTACCTGGGCTTGAGACCAGCATACTATATTAATAGCATGGCGGAGTTAATGCCACAAATTCTAATATTTATCAAAACAGTTTTGTGCCACTGCGACTAACATATGGTAGAAACAAGTCGGGAAACCGGAAACTTGATGCTTCAGGTATAAAAGGTTTTGTGTTTCCTTATGTGAGGAGCATAACGCAGTTCTCCATTGGCTGATAGCATTGGCTCGAGATATTTAAATCGCTCAGTTCTGTTAGCAGCAGTGCCCTGCTCAAACTCCTAGGTTGAACTTAAGGGGGCTTTTTAGTCAATTTCTAAAAGTTGGTAATATGCTATTAGTTAGTTTATTTGAGCAGATATCGGAATGGGACACATTCTGAGACCTAGATTTCATCTAACCGTACCTTCTTGATTTTTTTCGAATTTTTGGGTTGGATAGTTCCCGAAAATGAGTCCTGTCTCATTTCAAGTGTGTAGATTTTGACCCCTTGCTCGCGCACATTGCAATTCACGTCAAAACTAATATTAGATTCAGGAAGTACTCATTAAGACGTTATTTGATACACCACATGACTATATTTGATGAAAAAAAATTGTACATCCCACCTTTACATGTATGGGGAGCCCTTCTTTAAACTCCACCTAAACCTCGGAGACTTGGGTTCTTAGCAAGAAGAATTGCGAACTCTTGGCCGCATTCGAGAGAAGAATCCTCCGAAGAATTTGCAGCCCCCTACATGAGGATGGACGATTCCGTAGCCTACATAACGACGAAATCTATGAGCGATACCATGACCGTGAGTTTGTGGATAAAATCCGGCTCAATAGGTTACGGTGGGCGGGTCACTTAATCCGTATGAATGAGGATGATCCAGCCCGGAAAGTCTATAAGGGCAATATCTATGGTAGGAAAAGAAGACGAGGCTAACCCTGCCTGAAATGGAGCGATGGTGTAGGTCAGGACGCCAGACAGCTTTTAGGGATATCGAATTGGTGGACCTCGGCGAAAAACTGGGAGGTCTGCAGTTTCTTATTAAGGCAGGCCTAGACCGGATACCGGTTGTTGCGCCGTTGATGATGATGATAAATTTATACCACTCACTGTATGCGTGGGATTTCATAGTTCTCATCTATCCACCAAATTTTCTTCGGATCGGTTTATTCATTTTGAAGAAAAATGCGTGTGACAGACAGACAGTGAATCGATTTTAATAACGGTTTGTTTTATACAAAACTTTAAAAAAGCAGAAAACACAGCACACACTCACAGCACGATATTGTTGATCTATTCGAATCAGGTACGTAAAAGAAACCGTGGGTATAACACAAGGAGAAATTGAATATGTGTAAAATGCCGTCAAAACTTTACAACATGCGACATTTTTACTGGAAGGAAAATTGTATTGTATTGTAAACATAGAACGTGCTTACAATGGTAAAGGCAAAGTTGATAATGCCCTTACTACTGCCACTACACAAACTACGACAACATTTGTGGAGCTACTCCGAAAGAATTTAACAATTTAAACATCAAAAAAGACGTTGGGGTAGATATACTTTCTTTTGAATGACCTACTTTGCATGCCAGAATTCGTCCGTCTGAGAGGATATTGCAGCAGACGTTTAAACTCACAACGGCTGTCCAGCATAATACTCTAGTAACTGTGGAGGAGCTGCGGGAAATATATGGTAGGATCGGTGACAACAAGGCCTCAAGTTTGGATGAGACAAGTCCCGAACTTTTTGCCAACACTTTCAAAGCGTGCCTAAAAGAAGGAATATTCCCTGTCCAGTGGAAAAAGAAAAAATTGGTGTTGCTTCCCAAACCTAGCAAGCCATCTGTAGACACAGCATAATATCCCCTATCTATCTGCTAGACAGAATGGGGAAGATGATGGAGACAGTCATCTACAACAGACTCATACCCTTTATCGAAAACAGCAATGGCTTGTCGGAGCGCCAGTCTGGCTTCCGGCAAGCCCGTTCTAAGGTGGATGCAATAAAAATATGTTAGCGAATGAAGAGGAGGAACCTCAACTAAGCGTGCGCGTAGCAGCGTGCGCCCGCAGAATTTAGTTGCGAAGATACTAACGTTGAAGAAGAACTGGCTTTCGTTGCTTCGCAATCGTCCAAATACAGGCGGAGTTGGTGAAGGAGCAAAGAAGGAGGAGAGGGACGAGTGCCTAAGGAAAAACCTACCCCGAGAAGTATTACCTAAATGGTGGTCCTGCCTGGCTGGGGCTGGAGAGATCTGGGGGTGATTTTTAGTGGGTGCGAAATCCCACACTCGCTCGCTGTAGTTCCGGGGTTTGTGCGGTGGAGCTAAAGTGGACGTGTCGTTGTAAGATTTTCCACCTCCGTGTACGAGCAAAAAAAAATATTACTGGATAAAAACTGCAAAATTGTATTATATTTATAATCCTATGACATCTATGATGCACAAGATTCTATTGCACGATGCGACTGTCATAGATAAGGCATTGTCGCCCATTGTTTTACTACCGGAAGAAGCCCCTGAGGCACGAAACAAACATTTCTGGTTTTACCGACAGAATTTTACAACAAAATTCTCAAGAATTGAGTGTAATATGGACATTATTATCAGGCGTTTGCTCAATTCGAATCAGATTAGACTTAGAAAAGGTCTTTGGGAACACAGATAGTTGAAGAACCATGGCTTCATTGCCATCTAAATGCAAAAATTTACATAAATTGTATTTTCAGAGAAAATAAAAATCAAGTCATAGATTAAAAATGGGTATTTTTATAATATTTTCTTACCTAATATTTTAAGTCATTATTCATTGAAAAACAATTTCAATGACATAAAATCAATCCATAAACTAAATAAATCATTTTGATCCGTTAGATCGACAAAATACCCGTATGTACGGCGGAGATATGGCGGGAATATTTCGAGCAGGTTTCAATGGAAGAGATCAGGGCGTTGCATCAACCAAACTCCCCTAACAGGCCCCCGTCTTCCGTTACTATTCATGGGGGGCCAGGAAACATGGAGGTGCTGACGCAACACAGGCTGTGCGGTTACTCATGGAGAAACACCGTGAGAAGCTGTAATGTCCGCGGCTTTGTGACATGTGCAGTACTTCATTCGCCTTTTCAAAAGACAATTTTAAAAAGGAATGCATGTAATAATATGTAATATTCTCCCTTTTTTTAAGGTTTTGTGTAAACACAAAACCTTATTAAAATCGATTCAATGTCTGTCTGTCTGTCTGTCCGTCTGTCTGTCCGTCTGTCTGTCTGTCTGTCTGTCCGTCACACGCATTTTTCTCGGAGACGGTTGTAGCGATTGACACTAAATTTGGTAGAAAGGTGGGAACTGTGAACGCTCCCGCATACAATGAGCTACATCCTTTTACCTTGAATTTAAGGGGGGGGGGGGCCCATACATGCAAAAGGGGTGTGTAAATTTTTTTTTCATCAAATATAGTCATGTGGGGTATCAAATGAAAGGTCTCGATTAGTACTTTTCGAAGCCGGTCTTAGTTTTGACATTTGTTGGAAAGGTGGGGAGTGCGGGGGGTTGAAAGTGCTCATTCCTTTAAGGGGGCCATTCTCATAAACTACCCAACCGAAAAATCTGAAAAAAATCAGGGGGCTGCCACTATATGGTGCCTGGGCTCCGAAATACCTTCCATAGTGATATCTGTACAAATAAAGTTAATAATAGTATATTACCATAATTTTTAATAATTGACTGCAAAACCCCCCTTAAATTCATGCTAGCACGACAAAATTTCACAACAATATAGAGTATAACATAGAGCATGATCTTACCAAGTTTGGTGGAAATCGCACTATTACTAACAAAGTTATAATACGTCAAAGTTCTG
Organism: Hermetia illucens; assembly: GCF_905115235.1. Classification (NCBI taxonomy): domain Eukaryota; kingdom Metazoa; phylum Arthropoda; class Insecta; order Diptera; family Stratiomyidae; genus Hermetia; species Hermetia illucens. Next base: position 78,748,485 of record NC_051851.1, read on the forward strand.
GATTCTTCGCAAATTCAAGACTATGATACATCTGGGAGAACACTTAATACCAGATGCAAAGCTGAAACTTCTGGAAGTGGGGAACATACTAAAGTTCCTAACGGTTACTGGCCTGCTTGAGATACTATGATCAACAGGTACACTATAACCAGTAAAAGGGGCACAATAGTTCTTCAAGGACGCGGTGCGACTTTCCCTTAACAAAATAATAATAATAAGACTATGAATGTCAATATCATGCGAAAGTGGATATTCTCACATAGTATATGGATATATTACATGCTACGTACTAAGAAATACACAAAACCTTTCGTACCTGAAGCGTCCAGCTTCCGGTTTCCCGACTTGTTTATATTTTAACACCCTTTAGCTTTCCCAATATACACCTCCCAATATCCTACTTCCCACCCTGACATTCACTTACATCAACCATTTAAAATTTTATAATTAATAATATCGTTTTATTTGTCAAAATCTACCACCTGTTACCTTTCCCGAAAATGTTAAAACCCATTTATATTTTGAAAATTTGTTAATTTGTAAGTAATGATAATTCTCAAATATTATAGGATCGGTTAAAGGCAAACGTTGGCCTTGCACATAAACTTGCCCAAGTCACATATTATTGGACCTAACGTCTTGCTTCTAGTTGAGGCGACTGAAAATGTATTTTTACATTGAGGATTAGCGCGATCGGGACCAAATGATGGATGGACAGCTGATTAGTTGGATCAGGGATGGGAGATGAGTGCCATAAACGGAATTGAAAAAGTGAGCGGTGATAATTTCGTTGTCTGGTTTTGAAGTACGAAGTGAAAAGCACCAAGACTTGCGGTGATTCCGCTCGGCTGTTTCTCTGTTTCCTATTTAAGGTGAATTACATGAGCATTTGGAAGTGGAAGTTGCTCTTAGTAGCCCGCTGAGCAAGAAGGAGAGCAGCGCGACCTGGCAAAAAGCAAGAAAATACTGCGCAACTTAATCAAGATTGTGCTTATTTGTAAAATAATTTCGTGGGGAGATTCCAGCCAATGGCGAACGTCTCGAAACAAAGACTGGTCATTCGGGGGTGCGTGTTAGTGAAGATTCTGGAAAAATGCAGTAATATATTCGCGAAGTCAGGGGAAAGCGTTTCTGTTTTTCGTTTTGCGAGTCTGTGGAAGGAAATAAGAAAACTAAAAAAGGAGATCGATTTCATCTCGCCCTCAACTAGGTACGGGGAGTTTTCGCCGTAAAAAGGGACATCCTTCATTACAACGGCCTGAGGATGCCAAAGCAGGGAAAGGACGTCGTAGGCCGCGCCTCACTATACATCTGAGGCAGGAGAAATATCGATCGAGGGTATGATCCGTCAGGAATGCTCCGTTTTGATCGCGGAACTCGGGTCCGGAGTTTTACGGCTCCAAGCGTGCGGTCGAGCCTTAATTTTTTTTCATTTTCAAGTTTAGCTCGCGTGTAGGCCATTCGTTAGGCTCGCGCGAATTTCCTTTTCATTTATCTTTCAGGAGCCAATTAAGACTCACGCACCGGAAAGGACACGTGAAGTGTTCGAAGGGCAACATTTGTTACAACAAATTGTACTGAGAGGGAAAACGATATCAGGTGGAAGAACTAGTGTGATATATAAGAGTTCCTTACTGTATTCATATTTCGAAAAGAGAGTTATCAAATCCTAAATTAAAAAAAAACAACGGCTTTATATTCCTACATGTTATTTTGTGTATAGAAGATGATCATAAATTTACTGCTATTCAGGAGAAAATCGAATAGCTTGCGAAAGAAAATACAGATAAAACGGAATGAGTAAATTTAGAATGCTTCTATTCAGCCAATATTTGCTTGCGAATTAATTTCACCGTCCAAACAGTTTCTGTTGATCTTTTTATTCTTTTTACGATGTCTTGAAAAACAGGGAGTATCTTATTATTTTGCTAGAACTGTAGAAATATGAAAATAAAACTTAAAGGATGAGTACTCACCGGTTGGTTGGTTAGGTGTTCGAAATGAGACTCCTTTAGAGCGTACTGTGAGGAACTGGAAGGCGAAAGAGAGACGTCAAGGCTGTGCAGAGTCCTCAAAAGGGATGAGTCGGCCAAGTTGGATTCTCTTAGAAAACCCGACGGTACTTTCACGAAGTACACCACCCGGGAGAGCGGGTGAGAGAAGTGGTACGGGGAGAGTTGACGGTTCTTGCAAACCCTTCAACACGCAAGTGTTGCAAGGGGAACTGGAACACTGCGAAAGCGGTTGTTACTCATGAAAAGGTGAGAGCTGCCATACTATCCTTTGAACATTTCAAAGCACCTGGCATGGATGGCATCTATACGGCAATGCTAAAGGAGGGTATGGAGCATTTAGAGCGACCTCTAAGAAATATTTTTCGAGGATGTCTTGCTCTGGGCTACGTGCCTTCTTCTTGGCAACAGGTTAAGGTGGTCTTCATACCGAAACCTGGGAAAGATGACTATTCTAATCCAAAGAACTTCAGACAGATCAGCTTGACTTCATTCTTGCTGAAAAGTTTGGAAAGAATGGTGGAGCGTCACATTCGTGGAGACAAACTTAGGTCACATCCACTTAGTGAAAACCAACATGCTTACCAACGTGAAAAGTCCTGTGAGTCTGCTCTTCATTCTTTGGTCACAAAGATAGGGGATGCAACTTTGAATGGTGAGTACGCGATGGGGGTGTTCGTGAACATTGAAAGGGCTTTTGACTGTGCGATTTTTCAAAAACTTTGTGATATCGCCAGACTGCATGGTGTTTATGATGCTTTAATTTAGTGGATCCACGCTATGCTAACACAGAGATTGCTGTGCGCTGAGGTAGGTGTCGATCGTTACCTGACTGCCGAAGCAACGAAGGGCTGCCCCCAAGTAGGTGTGCTTTCGCCACTTCTGTGGAGTATGCTGATCGACTCACTACTATGTGAACTGCAAAATTATGCTGATGACGTGCCTGTGCTTGCTGTTGATCGGGATCTTGGAACGGTGTGTACGTATATACAACGTGCCGTTGATTTGATAGACAGCTTCAGACATGGTCTGTCAGTTAATCCAAATAAAACGACAATGGTTTTATTCACAAAGAAAAGAAAACTGGATGGACTTTGCCTCCCTGAGATGAGGGGTACTACCCTTCAACCCTCCGAAGAAGTGAAATATCTCGGAGTCACTCTAGATAAAAAACTTCTTTGGAACAAACATGTAGAGGTAAAGATGAGACGAGCTCTCACTGTTTATGGGCTGTGCAGATGGACCTTTGCCTCGACATGGGGTCTTAGGCCTCATGTGGTAAGTAATGTGGATATACGTTGCCATTATTAGGCCGATGTTCGTATATGCATCCGTAGTGTGGTGGGTTAAGGTGAGACAAAAAGCTTTTGACCGTAAACTAGTCGCACTGCAAAGAACTGTGTATCTGGGTATCACTGGTGCCATGAGCATGGCATCCGGCGCAGCTCTGAATGCACTACTCAATTTGCAGCCCCTGAATATATTTATTCAAAGCACTGCAATGAGAGCAGCTCATAGACTAATTCGATTAGATCTATGGGGAAATAACGGATGTGGGGGGCACAGAGCACTGGAAGAGGTACTGGGAGGATTGAATCTGTTTGGTAGAAGATATGAAGTTACCCTGAAGCATAGAGAGGTCGGGGAAGACCCAGAGGAATGCGTGGCGGGATATACCGAAGTCTTCTACACCGATGGCTCAAAAACAGAAGAGGGTTCTGGAGCCGGAGTCTACCTCTCGAATAAAAACGAGAAGTGGGCTTTTCCATTGGGACAATATGCAACGGTTTTTCAAGCCGAAGTTCAAGCGATCCTAAGGGCGGCAAACTGAGTGATTGACGAGCGGTTGAAGGGCAGGCGCATCGCAATCTGCAGTGACAGCCAAGCTGTATTGAGGGCATTGAGCAGTCTTTTGATCACCTCGAAAATCGTTCAGGAATGCAGAGACCGTTTGAACTCTATGTCTAGATTCAATACGGTGGAACTACTCTGGGCACCTGGTCACTGTGGCGTAGACGGAAATTAAATCTCAGACGCTTTAGCGAAAGAGATGTCAATCTCCCCTATGGCGGGACCGGAGCCAGCAATTGGAGTATCAGTAGCGTTACTAAGTCTGTTTTCAAAAACTGGGAACAAGCTTCCCATAATGACAGGTGGCACAGCCTAAATGCTGCTCTACACACCAAACTTTTCTTGCCAGAACCGAACGTCGAAAAGCAGGAGGGCTTGCAGGTGTATTGTGGACATTCTGACAGGCCATAATTCACCAGCTAGGCATATGTTCAGAATAGGAATTACTCAAGATGATACGTGTCCCCACTGTAATGAGGAAGCGGAATCCACGGAGCATTTCCTATGTGAATGCCCCGCCTAGGCAGGCATCAGATCTTTGGTGCAAATGTTCTCAAATTGCGACGGGTAGCATCACATCTACTAACGGAAATCCTGCGATACGTTAACGATTCCGGAATATTCCGTTAAACGGGGGGTGGCGAATACAATGGGCCAACACGGCCTGAGTGCTCAGAAGCTGTAGCTTCTCCCCCACCATACACACACAATGACTCTCATAATTCGGAAAAATATCCAAAACTATTTCTAGGCACAATAAATTTTTCGAATAAACGTAAGGCAAAAGATTCAACGATTTCCGAATTCTTCACATGTCGTCATCATATTGTGCTGCCACCTGTTAGCCACTGGAACTTTTCTATTCCAATTAAGCCTGAAAATGTCACTCCATTCATTCTTGCTGAACCCGCTTTAGCCGCTGTATTTTGTTGACTTTGACGTTCCACTTGCCAACTTATTGCGTCCTCACAGCACAGCTGACTGGTAAGCCGCTGGCTATTTTTGTACTGAGTGCGTGTAACAACAAACATTTTCTCTCCTCGCAAAACTCAAACATTGCGCGACGAAAACATTAGAGAACACGAGATTCGGAGCAACCAAATTCACTCCTGAAATTCCATAAGCACAGTTTTCACACATTCTCCCAGTCGCTTAAACTTTGGATAGCGGTTGAACGCTTCCAACGTCGGCATCAGCCCCGGTGACTAGTTCGTTCTCGCGACTGATCCTATGCGTTCACGTAGCAGAAACCACAGTCGGCGGCAATCTCGTGAGCATTTACCTCGTATTTTCTGTCATCCAGCTGCTCAAAATGGTTTTCTTTCAGCTAATTAACGCGACGGCGACATCACAGATCTGCCGGGTGGAATTATGTAATAGCAACAGGTCCAGGCTTCTCGAGGCGACCGACAGAAGTGTGCATTTAGTGTATTGCCGAAGGCGAAGCAGTGTGTGCCCCATTGGGGTAAGCGCGATCGGGACGAAATATTCGAGATCCTGAGGAATTATTCGGAGTGGCGGAGTGTGGTCCTATTGGACTGATCGGAACCATAGGAACGTAGTCCAGGAGGCTTCAAGATGGGACTTCTCGTCTTCTTCGTTGCCGTGGCCCATCTCTTCTACACCCCCTTCACCAAAGTCGAGGAAAGCTTCAATCTGCAGGCGACCCATGATCTTCTCTATCATCGATCGAATTTCTCGCAGGTCAGTAGTTCATACTCAACTACCATAAATCTGCATGTCCATCTCCTAAATGTTGAGTTTATTCGTCCGTTAATCGTCGCGCGGAAAAATTCAGATAAACCATCTCGGGAGCCAGCCCGCGAGGCGATCCAACTCGACTCCGTAGACTTGGCTGCCCGGCTATTTTTAGTCTCTCGGCAAGACACCTTTACGTTTTACTTGTACAACTTGCGCTATCATCAGACGCGATGATTTTTCAATCTCGTGAACGATATGGAAAGATGACTAAAAATATCATATAATCTGTGTATATGAGTATAAAACATTTTTCAGGTCATTTTATGATTTATGAGCCTTTGATTGGTGGCGCGGAAGCTCATTGAGTACGTTGGGCGGACTCCGGAGTTCATATCAACTTTTCTAGTCTGTTTACATGAAAGTTACTTACGCGATGCTAATAATATGGAGAATTCAGGGCCACCCACGTATTGGTCTCATTCATGCATTTCTTGCGTGTAACCTGCAATTGAATGTATGAGTTCGAATGTTCCTCAAATCATCATATGTTTCGCATCACTAATGAATCAGTCTGAATTGCGATTATTGATTTATTGATATAATTGGGCCCGTTGGCTATCGAACCATGTAACCCATTTGCCAGGCTACTTGTGAGCAATTGATACAAATTTTAAATTTAGCAGAAAATCGGAACTACATCGCTTCGAGGGAAGCATTCTGTACAAATCAATCGCAAGATATATATATATACAATAGTGAACCTTATTTTCCGTGAATTCAATGCTCTATGCCAGCACAATAACTGGAAATTCATATCGCTGAGTATTGTTTCACTTAAATCAAATCAAGTCTTTTTGCCGATATCTCGTATATAATATATGCGCCCATACTGTAATGCATCCAACAAATTTCGTTGTTCCACTTTGTTTCCCAAATATGATCATTTCTACGAGGGGTTAGGTTTGCTTAATGAAAGGTGGAAAGGCTCATTGTACTGACACCTAAAACGCACTGACTGCTTTCTGCCTGCACCGATTTCACGCTCACCAAAGGCATAGAGTCGGAGAAGGATACCTTCTACGAAGCAGTAGAACGAACCCTCGAAGCCTGTCCCAGATATATCAAAATCATACTTGGGGATTTTAACAGCCAAGTAGGGAAGGAGCCCGTATTCAGGCGATACGCTGGCTCCCATAGCTTACACCAAAATACAAATGATAACGGACTGCGGACTCTATTAGCAGGGTCACACGAAATGGTTGTTGGAAGTACCTGGTTTGCGCGGAAAGCGGTCCACAAACATACGTGGATCTCTCCAGACGGAACTACTTTCGATCAAATTGACGATGTGTTGATCGAACCCCGCCACCTCTCAGCCTTGATGAATGGCAGAATATATAGGGGGCAATATAGATTCGGATCACTATCTCGTTGGCAAATTTGGAAAATCTGATTTCCGACAGAATGGGCATATTAGAGCGATGGTTTGAGTACTTTGATGAGCTACTGAACAACCAGAACATCGGCGAGTTGGAGGTCCTGCCAACTGAAGATGGCGGACAAATACTGCCACCACCCAGTTTAGGAGAAACAGTCCGTGCAATTCATCGGCTTAAAAATCATAAGTCGCCAGGAACCGATGGAATTGCAGCCGAATTGGTTTAATATGTAGGCGACCAATTACACCAAGTGGTTCATCAACTTGTGCTCAAGGTATGGGACAGCGAATCAATGCCTGACGATTGGCAACGAGGCATTATCTGTCTCATACATAAAAAGGGAGATATCACACAGTGCAGCAATTATCCACCCAACTACTGGCTTATGTTGACGATATCGATATCATGGGAAGAATCACCCGAGACGTACAAACTGCCTTTATACAGATCGAGCAGGCGGCGCAAGATCTTGGGCTGCACATCAATGAAGGCAAGACAAAATATATGGTGGCAACGTCAGCACCAAAAACCAATCAACCAACAACATCGCACCGCACAGGTCAAACGGGAAGAATAAAGATAGGAGAATACAACTTTGAGACCGTTGATAATTTCTCCTATCTAGGGTCGAAAATCACAACCGATAACAGCTACGATGATGAAATCCGCGCACGGTTGTTGTCAGCCAACAGAGCCTATTTCAGCTTACAAAAACTTCCGCTCGAAACGTCTCACCATAGGGTCAAAGCTCTTACTGTACAACACAATGATCTTGCCAGTCCTTATGTATTCCTCGGAAACTTGGGTTCTTAGCAAGAAGAATTGCGATCTCTTGGCCGCGTTCGAGAGAAGAACTCTCCGAAGAATTTTTGGCTCCCTACATGATGATGGATGATGCCTTCTTCTTTAGTCTGAGGAAGACAGGCAGCTGCATCGGCCCAACTCTTCATTATAGGCATTATTCAAGTGCCAATAGCCATAGGATGAAGTAGATTCTTAGCCTTTAAACATTAAGACCGTAGTGACCCGTTGGAGTTGCAACTGGAGTACAACAACAACAAAAGTCGAACGTTTCATGTGACCGTAGTCGGCGCACTCACATAGAGGAAGTATTCTATGCCTTCGTTGCAGGATAGACAGGCATCATCTTGTAAACTTTAAATATGTACAGCTAGAATGTCCACAGTAATTCCGTTTATATATGTTAGTCTGGTTGTGACAGGAGAAGTTTAGTGTATCTAAGCCATGTCACTTGTCCTTATGGAAAGTTGACTTTTGTAAATATCAGAATTTTCCGCTGTTCCTGAAAATCAATTGCTGGTCTCGGTGTTAGCTCGAAGCGACGACGACAAGCCAATCTATCAAGCTACTCATTACTCATAATGCCATATAAGGCGTTATTTTTATAGCCGCCAGCATCTAAACAATGTTAAAATTACAACGGTGGAAAACCAGGAGCTAGACGCTTCAGGTATAAAAATTTTTGTGTTTCTCTATGTGAGGAATGATGAGTACATGACAGTTCCGTGAAAACATAATTAAAAATTCAATTTTTTAAAAAGTCATTTACACAAACGGCTTGATCTGGAAAGCACTGTATTGTATATACGCTTCATACTAGGAGCTCAATATTATTAACAAATGTGAAGAAGACAACAGATACAAACAATTCGGGATACCGGAAGCCGGGCGCTTGGGGTATAAAGTTTTTGTGTTTAACTTATGTGCTGTGCACGATTTCCCATTCGCAGATAGTTAAGAATACAAAATATTCCGTCATAATTTGCCAAACCCCAAGATTCACCCTAAATAAACAAACATTGTCTATTACCGTATGAGGATGCATGAATATATATGTGCGTATCTAAATTGATGTAGCGCATCTTCAGCCATTTCCACTTTACTGCATGCACAAAAACAGTCACATACATATATGTTAGGGGCATAAATTAAAAACCGCTGGTAATCAGAGCACACATGTCTATTATATTGGTTACTACCGGCAAGCTTCATTAGCATATACATATCCATACACATGTCTACCTGGATTAATTGACACTGACATGGAAATAATTAAAAAAAAGTCTAAAAGAAAACTAAAACGTTCCCACGACTCCGCCGTTTATATAAGTTCATTTTATATGATGGTGATGTCTGTCTCATTTTAAGTGTGCACATTTTGCCTCTTTACTTGCTTTTTTTGAAACCTACACAAAACTGACATCGGTTTCGGAAAGTACTAATCGAGACCTTTCAGATAATACCCTACATGACTACATCTTTTAAAAAAAATTTTTAGTTCTTCCTTTGCATCTATAGCCCCAAAACCTTTAAAAGCGAACTATTTAAATTACAAATAAAGGAACAATGGAGGTAAAAAAAATCCAAAAAATAATAAAGAAGGGAGAAAGGAAATTTAAGATAACGATCACTTGAACAGTCTCCACAATTCATTATCAAGATCTTTGTTCAACCTTTTATCATTGGCGGTTTTAAGGTTTCCGGGCTTTCATAGACATTTGCATCTTGGTGTTCCTGACTTCTTTCACCATCGCCAAGTCGTTTGTGAAGATATGATGGCATTTATCCTGGATGTACTTTGCTACTGCTATTTTTTATTAGGTTTTCTCCCTTTCCTCTCTTAGCGGCTACCTCTGTCCCCCCCCCCCCCCCCCCCATTCTTCCAATATCGTAAATATGGTCCTTTGCTTTTATCCTTTGTAGGATGTATTCAAACAGGAAAAGATATCTAATAGACTCCACTTTTTTCCATGAATCTTTCTTGTTCTTGTTTGACTAGAAACCATTCCCTTCCTGCTAAAACTTTTTAGTGTAGCGGCTACCTCTTCTTTTCGTTTCAGTTTCCCGTGTTGGTCATACACCATAGACACTTTTTTCCATTCGTTTTTTTTTTTAGCTTAACAAGAATTCAATCACAAAGGGTTTAAATCCATCCAACTCGACTGTTTCTAAAAAGTAATTAAGCTCTCTGGTTTTCTGTAAACATCAAGTTCTAACAAATCTAGGTTGATTATAGAGAGACGCTTAGTGTCATCCTCTTGTGCACCTAGTTTAATTTCTTCTGGTTATCTTTTAGTTCTCATTTGTTGATAATAGCCGAGACATCTTCTACATATTGTACTCATCCCCTTGATAAGTAAAATGTTCTCCTCCAATCGCTTTGCGTGGTGTCCCACAAACATCTCATAAATGAAAGGGGACAGGGGACTTCGCGGTGTTTTTTAAAAAAAAAAAACCCCCAAACGTGAAATAATTTCCATTAAGCGAGTAAGCAGTATCCGAATTGGTATCTCCTCTGCGAATTCGAGAGGTCAAAAACTCGCTGTAGTGGACGTTGCTAGCAAACTTCTTAACAGCGAGAAATCAGAATTGGTTGGAGAATATATAGGATACGAATTCGGTTCGCCCTCACTAAATGTTGCTATTTAGATTATGGGCACACGTCTGCAGCCGGCCTTGGACCTAATAACAAAGTTGATCTAGTGCTCATCAGTGAACAGAATCGAAACAAGGAACCAGCTTCATGGCTTCCCGACATATCAGATACCGCTGCCATCTAGGTCCAAGACGGCATTCACCTTAGGATTCTTGCCCAAGGCGATGGGGGAGGTGGGTGCTTTGTCTGAATTCAGTATTGAGGGGTAACGTTTTTCAGTGTCTAACACCGAATGAGACAATGCCGGATTTTCAACGCAAGTTGATGCTCTGGAGGACGCTATCTTGGGAACGGAGGAGCGGATCTTAATCGGCGGCATGCCCTACCCCGACTTCAGAGGAAATGAATTCTTGAAATGACGGCGAGAACAGGACTCGTGGTTTTAAACACCGGATCTATTCCAACGTTCCGCATCCGAGGCTGCAAGTGGAACATTCCCGACGTAGCCTTGGCGTCGGAATCACTGGTGTCGCTGGCATGCAAGTAGCGAGTTCTTGAAGACTTCTCGGAAAGCGACAATCAATATATCGCCTTCAAAGTGGTTGGTGCAGCCTCTCTGTGTGCGCCGCCCCAGCGGTGTTTTTGTGCGTGAAACATCACGAAGGTGAACACCGGGTGAATTGTCGTTGGAGAAGGCGGGCCGCGCTGGAGGGCATTCCTGGGGGTGGTGGCGCTGCAATTAACACTGTCAAATCAAAGCAGCAGCGGACAAGACTGCGCCTGGTGTCTCCAACTTAAGGCGGCTAATGACAAGCATTGGACGTCCTACGTCTAGCAGGCGATGTCTTTTGATGAGTACAACACAGTGTGTTCTGTTCTACGCCGTACAGGTATGGGCTGACACTCTTGGCAAGGAGGTTTATCGTAAGACGAGGAGTTATGCGGGTGGCCATAAGGGTGATCGCGGGGTAATTCCCGGTGCCCTTCTTGCTAAAGAACGTAAAGCCATATACAAGCGCCATGGAGAATAGCCAAGAGGCAGATTATTGTGCGGCTCATTGGCGTCTTGGGGGCGCAGTTGAATCGGAAGTAGAGAGACTACTTCCTTATCCAGCTCCTAAGTGGGCGTGGAGGTGTTCAGTCTCATTTGTACAAGGTTGATAAGGCACGATCTCCTGTTTGTGTATTTTGCAATAGGGTCGTGGACGATGTCCATCACATGTTTTTTTCTTGTGGAAGATGGGATGGGATTCGTTGAGAATTTTATTAAAACACAAGAGCTCTTCCTCTAGACAACATTGTCGGGGAAATGTTGAGGAGCGCTGACAGGTAGAGACGTATTGCGCCTTTCGTTCAGATTCCTTTCATTGTAAAGAAGATAGAGCTCGACATGTGGATGGGCTGGATAGCAAGGGGCTCGTTGAACGAAATGTGAAAGGAATTCCCTGATTTGAAGGCTCCCCGAAGCGGGAGAACTCGGGGGCTAGCCCGAAGTACTAATGTGACAAACGGTTCCAGGCTAGCTCTCTGACGTTGGAGAGGGGTTTAGTTGGTAGTCCGACGGCGTATCGTTGCGGGAGCCCAACACTGTGCCTAAACGCATTAATCTACCCTACCCAAAAAAATGATCTCCTTGGAACGATCCATCAAGACAAGAACAAATGACCGAGATACTGATAAACTCAGCAAGAAATATTTGACAAAATTAAGAAACTCGCCCTAATATATCGACTAGAAATCTTTTAAAGTAGAAAAGAATTGTTGTTCTTTAAAATTTCATAACTTATTGCTAGGCTCTTCATAATACAAGATCATTTAGGTGCAGTAAATAGCACAAGAATCATTCGGGTGATCGAAATGAAAGGCACTAGTCAATATACTTCTAGGTAAGATGATTTCAGAATAGAAATCGACTAAAATAGTGATAAAGTTGCTCCAAGAGGATAACGGCGCTTTAGCTCCGTTTTGATTTACCTATTCAGTCCTCGCGTCAAATGAGAATGCTTGATGCTGTCATTTTCAATTTATAATACTTCTAATATTTTCAATGATACCTTTGAAAAATAAATAAATAAAATTTTGTAGAATTATGAGTACATAAAAACTTCATTATGTGCTTTTACAATATTTACTTTGATCTTACTGTTTTATATCACTAAACTATTTTCTATTTCTTTCAGTATGATCATCATGAATTTCCTGGTGTCGTACCAAGATCATTTCTCGGCCCACTCGTTATAACAACACTTTCGGCCCCATTTATTGTGTCGTTCGAACAGTTCGAAATACATAAATTTTGGGCTCAATATGTAGGTAAATGAATTGGATTTAAACAAGTTCATTGTATTGACCCGAATGTTAAATTTTATAGTTCGCTTGGCACTGGCCGCGATTTTGTCATTCTCATGGGAACATCTCAAAGACGTGATTGAAAAGCGTTTTGGGATAATGGTTTCACTGTGGTACACAGTGGTGACGGTGTCTCAATTTCACTTCATGTTCTACATGAGCCGGCCTCTCCCAAATGTCTTCGCCTTACCACTGGGTATGTTTTTGATTACGTATATAACATGTTGGTTTAATTGATAATTATATGATTTTTAGTGCTGTGGGCAGTTTCATTTTGGATGAGGCAACGAGTGAAACCATTTATTTGGTTTGCAGGCGCAGCAATAATTATATTTCGAATAGAAGTGGCAATCTTGCTTGGGCTTCTGCTTATGTATGATTTATTCATGAAGAGATATTCTCTAGAAACGTACGCATTTAATTCGTTGTAAGAGTGCCTTTTGAATACTTTCTCATATTTCAGAGTCCTGAAAATAGCCATTCCAGCCGGCATTGTTCTTCTATCGCTCACTGTACTATTAGATTCGTTTTTATGGCAACGACCATTGTGGCCAGAAGGGGAAGTACTTTGGTACAACACGGTTCTGAATAAAAGTTCCGATTGGGGGACATCGCCGTTCCTCTGGTACTTTTATTCTGCCATTCCAAGAGCCATGGGCTTTTCACTCATCTTTATACCGATTGGACTCTATTTGGAACCTCGCTCACGGGCACTTGGAGTAGCTGCTCTAACTTTTGTACTTTTATACTCTTTTTTACCTCACAAAGAACTGCGGTTCATTGTCTATGTGTTTCCGTTACTGAATTTATCAGTAGCGTGCGCGTGCCATCGGATGTAAGTACGATGCTTCAGATTTCAAAACGCAAGGATATCTTATCAAGTCAACCCTCTCTTTGTAGGTGGATAAATCGGACGAAATCTTTATTCCACGGCCTACTAGTTATTATCGCCGGAGGACACATTGTCTTGAATATTTTCCTGTCGCTATTCCTGCTAATGGTATCCAGTACAAATTACCCGGGTGGAGTTGCGATATCTAGATTACATCGTCTTGCTGCTGCGGAAACAAATGTTTCAGTGCACATTTGTAATTTAGCGGCTCAAACCGGTGTTTCCAGATTCACGGAAATTAGACCAGATTGGAAGTGCGTATTTTCTTTATTCTAGATTCAATGCGGTATTCATTGAGATTATTTTGACTTATTTAAGGTATAGCAAAAAAGAAAATTTGAATTATGCGGACGAGGAAACAAAACAATTCACTCACTTGCTGGTGGAAGCGAAAAGCAAAACAAACACTGACTGGCCAATATTGACACAAAATTTCGAGGCATTGGAATTCATTGAATGTTTCAGTAATATTGGATTGCAATACGATACTGGCTTTCCAGTTAAAATCAAAACAAAACCATGTATCGGCATCATGAAGAGAAAACCTGGTGTTTTGAAATCGAAAGTGGCTCCTAAGCCACCTAAAAAAGGACAACCACCAGAAGTTAAAAAAGAAAAAGCACCCAGCAACACTGAGAGCAAGTCTCCAGAAGGTGGCGCGAAGAAACGAAGAACTGCCGAGAAAGTGATTTTACAAAAACCAGAAGATCCGATCATAACCAAGGAAGAAGAAAAATCAGACATTATTGAGGAAGACAACTCTGAGAACTTGAGTAGCAATGAAGCGTTCGTTGAAACCGAAGAGGATTTCGATTATGATGACAGATACAAATATGTTCAATTGCAATTTGACGTAGATAAAGACGACGATATCGACGACGGGTTCGAAGAAAAACTGAAATTGCACTTCGGTAAAAGCATCGAAGAAACGCCACCATATAACCCAGAACCACCACCGCCGTCAAGACCACCAACGCCTACGACTCCTGTGCCTCTCGAATCGCAAGAAGAGAATGAGGATGACGAAATAGAAGAGTTCGATGAAAATGAAACTCAATCAGAAGAAAAACTCCGATCTCCTTCAAAACTACAGAGAGAGATTAAATTCACAGAATTAAGAAACTTAGCCTTGGGAAAGTTGTCTAAGAAGTCAATGGGGAAGACCAAGTCCAAATTGCGCCATTTGATTGAGCAGCACTATTTGTCGAAAGGTTCTGTTATTGAGGGTTCCAGCCCGAAATCAGTTGAAGTGGAAAGCGATAAAGTTAGTACCAAAGCTACGGTGAAACAGATAATTAAACAAGAAAAAATCAAGGAGATGGTTGAGCGGATATCGAAAATGGATCTAACAACTGTTTGTAATTTAGATAATATGACAACCAAAGAATGTTTGAAAAAAGTTATTGATGATATTGATGAGGGTGAGTATATAAATAAAATATGAAAAAGGAAGAAAACAGTCTTTCTCTAAAACCTAATATAAGTAGGAGAGAGTTTCGTCTTCCAGGTAGTTGCTATTGAAACTTTCGGCGCATTTAGAAATTTGAAGGAAAGTTTTCATAAAAATACAATATTTCTTAGATTTGCCGTAAATTATGATTCTAATCACTTTTTAAAATTTCACACTCCCATTTCTCTGCAAATGATTTCCTCCAAATTTGTTTAATCTGTGTTCTTCGGCAGCCTTCAGAAGCCGAATCAGGTGCTTGATATGGATAGAGTTGAGAGGCTTTCAAATTACCATCAAGCCAACGTTATTTCAGCTGGCGTTTTATCGTTTTCCATCAACTTCGATGTTTAGACCAATTTGGCAAGTGAGTAATCATGGCATGTTACGCCACTGGGGAGAAGTAACATCTTCGTCTCCATTACTTCGAGGCGCTGTTCTTCGATTATTATAGTTGGCCCACTCTCAAAATCAGATGCGACGGGACGACACTGCGGTAAATTTTGGATTTGAGACGTTCGTTGATGCGTCAATCACAAAGAACGCCTGTTGCACTGTTGCGTGAAGCAATTTTGTAACAGAGTTCACTATTGGCTTAGCCCTAATCCGAGATATTTAACAGACAGTGAGTGCCTGTTTCAGTGGGATCGGTCGATAAAAACTCTGTTTTATTTAAATTCAGTCTGACGCCGTGTTGCATGAGGCAATCATTCCATTTTTTCACGTCCCCTTAATCCTTGACATGATGAAAGTTTTCAATTTGTTCCATAGGATAGATTCATTCTGCACATATCTGTTATATAAGAGTTTTCCGCGTACCTCTTCTTTGAGAACTTATAATAGCTGAACGTCTATTGGAATAATAGCACTTTTTGAAAACTAAAACTTGCAGTTCATTTATTAACTTGATTCTGGTTTTTTATATAATTTCGAAAACTTTTATTGACAATGAGCTGCAAAGATTGTATACCTTATTTCAACGAATATCTTTCTAGACGGTTTCTATGGCCTATATTTTATTAGGTTGTTGCAAATGAAATGACTATTTTTGTATTAAAATTTGAAACGAGTGTAAAGCTTCCAAAAATTTATTTATTTAATCAAAATAAGTGCCAGTCGATTCAAAATACTTCTTCCAGCGAGATTCAAGAGCATTTATGCCAGTTTCGTAGAAGTCCAACTGTCGGGTGTTGATAAATTCGTTGAAGGCAATTTTGACAGCCTCTTCGTTCCTAAATTGTTTTTCCGCCAAAAAATGATCCAAATGCTTAAAAAAGTGGTTGTCAGTTGGCGAAAGGTCCGGTGAATATGGTGGATGAGGCAGTCTCCTACTGCAATTCGTTCAACTTTTGAACCGTTGTTCTGGATACATGGGGTCGTGCATTGGGGTGAAGGAGTATCACACCATCTCAATCTCGGCCGTTGAATACTCAATTTCAATTTGAAGGCTTACGTCGCCTGACCGGAATTTTTCGAACCACCGCCATGTGGTTCGTTAGCTTACCGTATCAGCTCCAAATGCGCTGTTAATGTTCTTGGTCGCCTCTGCTGCTTTATGATCGAATTTGAACTCATACAGAAAAAGTATAAGTTCTTGGCTCTTTTCCATCCTTTTTTCCTTCCTATTCACTGTTAGTTGGTCAAAACTGAAATAACTGGTGATGGTTTGATACAGCAAAATCGCCATTTCATATGCAACAACCTAATACTTCTAGTGCACCGTTACAGTCTTGAAATGAAGTGCTCTGACACATCTCTGTTATGTGGAGTAGCGCACAGAAACTGATAATCATTATTATTCGAAAGCTCCAAGTATTTCGCCCTCCGTTCGGCGTACGGGTCAGATACCTGTGAACATGCTGATCAGAAAGCGGAAATGACAGTGGATAGGTCATACATGAAGGAAGAGCGACAACTCGATTGCCCAATTATGCTATGCAATGGAACCCACTACCTTACATGCTTGACGAATGGGGTGCTCTAGAAACACGTGTAGGCTTCTTGGGAAGACCCGGAGAGAGTTTAAGCACATTTCAGTGAACCGGCAACGACGGTGCATAGGCGTAGTGGATGCGCTTAGGAGATATTGGAATCAATATATATTATCAACCTGATTTCAGCTATCGAAGCTCTTTTTATTTTTATATCGTCAGAAAAGCCCACAATCCCTTTTCCTGACCAAGCTCCAAGGAACGACCAACCTAAGAATGGGCCTAAAGCAATATCCAAGGAAGAAGTAACACGGTCCTAATCTGCAGAGACGTGTAGATATTAAACGGAAAACAGTGCGAATATGGAGTAGAGCCCACTAGATCAGACTGTTACTGGACAGGACTCTTCGGACTATAGCACAGATTGCAAAGATGACCGTTTTTCGAACATTTATGTAAAGTCCGTTCTGAAAATCAATCATTTTAGGCGCTTTAGGTAAATTTTGCGGGACTATTTCCGTCTCGCTGAAATTACGACTGGGGCTACTTCGATCTTTTGTAGTCTCCAAGTCTGCTTCATATCGTTCGCCAAGGGGCCATAGTTCCGAATGTTTTCTTACTGTTTTTCAATAGCATTCCGGTTCAACGGTACTGCTACATCGATGATGAAGCACGGTCGTTCTTCCTTGAGAAACTAGATCGGTTCTATTGTTATTAACACTGTGACCGGTGGCAATAGTGTGATCACACAGTAGTTTGACCCGATCACCAAGTTTCTCTGCAAAGTATTCTTATAATAAGGATGGTAATTTGCCACCAAGTTATACTTCAAAGCAAGGTTTTGATGGAGAATCTTACAGACCGAATTACAACGACTAGTGTACTCGCTACTGCTCAACATCCTACATGCAGATGTTGCGTTTTGGATGATCTCCTCTTCACAGTTGCATAACTTACAACTGGAGTTGGTGGTGGTTCGTGAAGGATGTATCGTTTATCATTTTTTGTTGGGAGCGAAGCATCCTGAATTGAATTAAGCAATGATTTGGGTTTATATAATAGCGCACTGTTATTTGAACATTTGTTGGTGGCCTCGATGTCAATGACTGGCAAAAACAAATTTTTTATATGACCTCCGCGAATGGGTTTCTCTTTTCACATGCCGATCTTCTGTTAAACTGAAGAAACATTCGACATCGGATCACATTCTCTGCTTCTAAACTTCAAAGGGGACAATTCATTACCTGCCATGACGGTAGCCTGATGTAATTGTCGCGTAACTGCTGGAAAATGAAAAGCCAATGTGCAAACTTGGCAATGAAGAAGATGAAATAGCCTCATACATCTTATTGGACTGCCCTGAGCCTTCCAAGAGCTTAAAAAAGCAACCAGTTACAATCAACAGGAAATTTTTAAAGTGACATTACCGTATTATTCGGGTCGCCACGTTGGAAAATTTCTATAATGAATGCAGCCACGTGCACTAACACCATGGCATTAATAAGAAACCAATACGGATGAAGATGCGCAGAACGCAACTGCGATCTTGACTGCCCACCCATCTTTTTTGTCCTGTAAAAATTCAAGGATTGTCTAGGCAGTTTCACCTCCTGTGTATAGTCTTGACTCCAGCTATCTTCCTTTTTTGAGTTATTATGATTTTAGTTTTGTAAAGGCGCTGATTTTTTAGATATTGAAATGCCTGTAGCAGTTAAAATATTAAGAAATGGAAAACAAATTACTTAATATTTTTACTTAGAATTGCGTGACGAATTGCCTGCCATACATCTTGTCCGTGTGTGTTTCAAAACTACCCTGTATAGTAGACTGCTAATTTGGAATCATGGTTATTTCAATTAATAGTTTTAGATTAATGTCATCACGTTTCATTTTTTTCAAAGTTTATCTTTTCTTAGGAGAAAATTACTTCACATTTGCTACGATTGAAGAGGAGTTTCCACTTTTGGAAGTAATCATATAAAGTAGAAATTGGTGCAGGATTGATTGAGAAGTCTATGAGATTTTTACGCTATTTGCGGATAAAAATAGGATAATACAATCAATGTATGGGAAGTAACTTGGCGATGTTTGGCTGATGGTTTGGACCAGCAGGTGCCATCAAAAAGCATAGATGCTTTTCTATTCTTCATATAGCACAGTAGGAACTTACAAATTTGCGAATGAAAATGAAAAATGGTAGACATTCGCGAAAGAGTGAGTCGAAGACTTTTCGAAGATCTTAGCTGAGTCGAGGTTAACGTTCTATCTTTGAGCTCTGAATATTGAAGCACAGCTGTGGATGTTTGTTTGAAGTATTTGAATTGGCTAAATGCCCTGATAAAGACCTTTGCGATAGCTTACTGCGTGGGAAATGGAACCGCAATTTACCCAAGGATTTTCTCCCTTATTCTTTTAGCGTTAACTAGACCCACGGTCGTTATTGCGTTTGACCCATCGGTTTCTGCAGTTTGTTTTTATTCTAAAAGGAAGAGAAGCAGATTTTTCTGATTACGGCGTGCATCGATAATTCTAGACGATTGAGTTCTTCTAGTACCCCGTCGCTAGAGTAGGAATTATCAATCTGCCTATTTGTGGGTGTACTTTAAGCCCTTTGACATTGGAGGCATCACTTGTAATAAGTATACTAGCTAATTATTTGTCCTATCGTTATGAAAAGTTAGTGCCTTTACTAATAATTGACGACAGATAAATTTTTCATAGTGATTTTGGTAGCAGTAACTACTTTCCAAAAGTCCACCATTTTGCAGTATTAAAAGTTGAAAATTAATAGTGAATTACAACAAATAAATAAAATAAATGTTTCTTATTCATAAACTTATTAATCGTTTGAGAACGATTGAAAAAATATTTTTTTTTGTGTTTATTATTTTGTTTTGATTTATTTTACTTCATTTTATTTACCAAATTATTAAACATTAACGAAAAATAAATAATATTTCTCGAATCCATATGTTCAACCTGTACTAGCTGGTGTAAAAACAGAAAATCACAATGATTCAGATAAAAGTGTTTCTTCAAAGTGACCCCCTTCGCTTTGTCCATAGCCCCCAAATCGTTGGCATTCTATTGACTAGTTTTTGGAGTTTCCCGTTAGTTACATTATCCGAAACCACCTCGGGTCAGTCAAATATCGATTTTTCACTGACTGGGCACACTATACTTACTTGGCAATCGAAATCCTTCTTTAACAGCTCAATTGGTTACGATTATGGTGACAATTTCAGCATTTCCAATATAACTTCGTCTTTTTCCGATTGCAAACAGCTTGTATAAAGTTTCGAGGTTTCCTTGGGATTGAAGCGTTGCCCCGCTTTTCGAGGGATAAATATATTGGGGCTGCTCAGGTTTGAGAGAAAGCTTCTTCAAAACAATGCGTCAAAACCTTTCAAGCATACTTTTACCGTAGCTGTTACACACAGCTGTCCCCACACATGCAAAAGGGGGGAAAGACTTCACGATTACATCCAGATCAGGTCTTTGATAAAATGAAATGGCGCAACCAATCGAGACAGGCAGTAGAACGAACCCTCGAAGTCTGCTTCAGGTATGATATCAAAATCATAGTCAAATAGGGATACGGCGATACGTTGGTTCCAATAGTTTACATAAGGACACCAATAATAACGCACTGCAGACTATTAAAATGGATACCATTTTTGGTTTACGAGAAAAGCGGTATACAAACATATATAATTAACCGCTAGAAACACCGCGTAATTACACTCACATAAAATTTATTTATTTATTTTTATTTTTGAAAATGGTATCAAATTGGGGATCAGGTGACAGTTAACACTGAAGCCATTCACAGCACAGCCCTCCTCCTCCACACCTATAAGGGGGAAATAGATGCCGCAATAACCGTAGTCAACAGAGGTCCTGGAGATGAAGCATCGACAAATGATCTTTACAATCACCTGAAGAACATTATCATTGATACGGCCACGAACATACTTGGCTCCAGTCGGAAGGGCTGGTTCGACGATGAATGTAAGCTAGCAACGGAACGGAAGAATGCTGCATACTGAGTAATGTTGCATTCTCAAAAAACTCCGGCACGAGCAGAGACTTATCATGAACTTCGTCGAGCCGAGCAAGCGACTTCATAGAAAAACAAATCGGAATACCGGAAGCTGGCGCTTCGGATATAAAGATTTTATGTTCATCTTATGTGAGAAACTTTCTATGCACATTTTTCCATTCGTATATGGCTAAAAATCATACAAGAAATAGATATAGATAGATATTATGCTCACCTTAAACAAACCAACATTGCCTATTACCGAATGCTGTATTCAATATGCATGTATATAAATTGATCGTACACCTATTTTCGATTTACTTCATATATATATGTACACGTAAAGTACATACCGCTTGTTTAATGTACACATATATCTAACTGAATTAGGAAATGTCCCGAAGCTTCATTTACATTTACATATAAACAAATAGATATGTCTATCTGGAGTAATTGATATTAAATGATTAAAAAACTAAAACGAAATGTTTCGCTGCGACCTCCCATTCACATGAGCTCACTTTGTTGTGGTATTGACGAATTGATGTTATGATGACATCATACGCGTTTAAAATGCACAAAATTCACATAAAATGAAAAAGTTTCACCTTCTATAACTTTGTTCATAATAGTGGGACTTCCTTCAAGCTTCCCAGAGTTATGCCTTATGTTATCCCTTATACTACTGTCAAATTTTGTGCTTCTTGCATGAACTTATGGAGGTTTTCCGACTGAATTTTTAAAATATGCTAATATACTATTATTAACTTTATTTGAGAATATAACGGAACGGGATGTGTTGTCCTAGATTTCATTTAAATACACCAGTGCGATTTTTTTCAGTTTTTTCGGTTGGATAGATAAGAACGAGACTTGTTACAATTTTTGGGGGTCATATTTTGAGCCCCTACTCTCCTATATTTCACCCCATATCAAATATGTGCCAGTTTCGAAAAGTACTAATTGAACCCTTCTTTTGATACCCCACATGGCCACATTCTGTAAAAAAAAATGTTGCACCTTCCAGTCACATGTATGGCGAGCCCCCCTTAAACTTAACATAAAATGGCGCCACTTGCTATATGCAAAGGGAACAACAGACCACATTCCCACCAATTTTCATGATCGGTTCAGCCGTTTCCGAATAAATCGGATGTGACAGACAGACGGACAGACAGACATCGACTCGATTCTAATAAGGTTTTGTTTCACACAAAACCTTAAAAAGGAAGCCTGAGAAGAAACTACAGGGAGCAACCGCACCAGACGCGGAAACTTTACCAACAAGTGAGCAGGATAAAGTCTTATACACCTCGATACACCAACCTGCCGGAGTAAAGAGGGAAATCAAATTTTCGACAGAATGGGAATATTGAAGCAATGAGTTGAGTGCTTTAATGGACTGCTCATCAACCAGAATATTGGCGAGTTGGAGGTCCCGCCAACTGAAGGCGACGGACAAACACTGCCACCAACAAGTATATAAGAAACAGTCCGTGCAATTCATTGGCTTAAAAATCATAAGTTACCAGAAGCCAATGGAATTACGTCCCAACTGGTTAAATGTGGAGGCGACCAACTACACCAAATGGTTCATTAACTTATGCTTAAGATGTGGGACAGCGAATCAATGTCCCATACATAAAAAAGGAGATTTCAAGCAGTTCAGCAATTATAGAGATATCAGAGATTACTGAGTACTATCTATAAGAGATTCTCCGCTATGTTGCTAGGTCAGATAGTCCCATACACCCAGATCTTCAATGGCCCATACCAAAGAAGCTCACTCCGCAAATCTCCGGCAAATCCGCAACAGATCAGATTTTCTCTGCGCAGCAAGCGATGAAAAAACTGTTGGAATATGACCATCAGTTATGCCATCAACTTCAAGGTCGCTTATGACAGTATAGCCAGGGTTAAACTGCACACGCCCATGAAAGAATTCGGTACCCCAAGTAAATTGATAAGGCAGACTAGTCTGACCAATGTGCGAGGTCAGATAAAAGCAGCAGGATCACTCTTGAAACCATTCAACATCAACAACGATCTAAGACAAGGAGATACCCTATCGTGCACCCTTTTTAACCTGGTCTTGGAAAAAGTGAACTGTGATGTTGAGGAAAATGCGAGAGGTACCATCCTCGTTAAGCCCACCCAACAACTGGCCTATGTTGACGATATTGACATCATGGGAAGAACGACCCGAGACCTACAAACTGCCTTCATCGAGATCAAGCAGGCGGCGCGGGATCTTGGTCTGCACATCAATGAAGGCAAGGAAGAAAATATATGGTGGCACCGACAGTACCAAAAACTAACCAACCACCAACATCAAACCGGTGGTAAAATGTCGGCGTATATGATGATATATGCGATTTGGCTCTTATCGTTCCAACTATAAAATGTTGGAAGATGAAGCAATCGTTTGATGAACCATGTATTGACAAGCACAAGGTCATGAGCGTCCGAAAAATCGACTATACGCCCGCAATCCTCACTCCGAACTTCCTTCCTCCCATGACACCTGTTTTCCTATGCCTTCCCGCCCACATGACTGTTAAGATCACCCACAATCACGCGTTCACCTTCTATGTCGCAGCTTCCGGCACATCATCAACGAATTTCTTGTAAAGTGTAAATATCTATGTGCCTTTTCTGAAGGACTCTTGCGAGTTCCTCCGTCTTTCCAGTGACGATATCAATATTTAGCGTGAAGACCATTATTTGTTTTGCCCGAATTAATTTACTTACGTCTAGCCGCGTCAACTGAGGTAAACGCCCTACCATTTCTTCGAGGCCTTGGATATCTCAACACGATTGAATGCATTTTCTTTGATGACCTATGGCGGGACCTTTCACCAAGGGAGACCAAGTAGGATTTAGTATAGTGAGGTAACTCCTACTATACCCCGTTTATCTTTTTTCCTGATCTTAGCATTTTATTTTTGTTTTACAAAGTACGTTGCCTCAAACCCTCCTCCTTTATCTGGGCTTGGGAACAGCATGCATAATGGAGTTCTTAGCTGTGCACCTGATGAAGTTGTATAAAATATTTTACGACCTGGAAATCTCCAAATTAATAAAACTTTGGAAGTTGCAAGGGGTTGGCCATGTTCAACGTATGGATGATACTCGGACACCTAAAAGGGTATTCGAAGGGAGAGCAAAAGGACGAAGACCGGTGGAAAAACTCCGAAAACCCTAGGCAGATTCTGTTGAAGAAGACAACGCATGACTGCTCAGATTTTAAAATGGGAGGACGCTATCGATGTATAAAGATTATTGAAGAAATGAAATCCTAAAAGCCAAGGCCCAAAAAGGAGTGTAGATCCTCGTCGACAACGATGGCGTTTAATATATTGTATGAACCCTCATTGAATCAAGCGTTCTCAAATGAGATTCCATTGGAGATGCTACTGCGACATACCAGCCAGGGTCATATAATTATGTGAATATTGGGTAACTCTTATGTAAGACCTAAATTGACCTTATGTGAGCATATCTGATAAAAGTAAGGGGAAAGCAGAATCATTGCCTTTTCAGGTATGAAAGATTTAGTTTATTCCTTATGTAAGCACATTTCGGTGCCTGACGATTCCATTTGTTCGTTCGTAACATAAATATTATGTACACCAGAATATTTACTTTTATGTCTTCCTACGATCAAAAGGGCCCACTTAACACCTTATTACTGAGCAAGAATGGGGAGAAGGTTGATACCTATTCTATCTTTTTACAATTTCAAGTCAATTTCAACGCAAACGTCGTCTAAGGTGGAAGCCCATATGATTTCTTCAGGACCTTTGTATTGACTTCAACATCTGAAATATGTATGTATAACGACGGAATCTATGAGCGATGAACATGGATAAAATCCAGCTAAATAGGTTGCGGTGGGCGGGTCACTTAATCCGTATGGAAGTGAATGGTCCAGGCGGGAAAGTCTAAAATGGCAATATGTATGGTAGAGAAAGAAAACGTAGGCCAGGACACCAGAGAGCTTTTAGGGATATCGAATTGGTGAGGGATGTTTGGAGTTCCTTATTAAGGCAGGCCTAGACCGGATTCCGGTTGTTCCGCCGTTGATGATGATAAACCGATCACGCCGAGCCGGGACAAAGTCTCAAGAAAAAGAAGATTACGGTGCTTTACCGCCGCCAGTGTGAAGTACACACAGAAGAATTATATATTATATATTTAACAGAAAATACCGTTAATACTCACGACTTCATCTGCACTAGGTGAAAAGATTTATTTGGCCATACCGTGCGAAACTTAAGAAGATGCATTGGCAGAGAATGTGTTTACTATAAACGAAATAAAGCCATTTTAATAGTCCAAATCCTTCCTACCACAGATAAAGGTAGAATCTGAGAACCCCGAAACGATATTTGTGAGCCTTCCAATCACGTCATTTATCTAATACTTTGTTTAGGTGTAATGCGCGCGAAAGAAGTACATATTTCGCATAATTTGAGCTTCCGGAGACATTCAGCAGTTCATTCAGCCAGAAACTATCAACAGCTGATTACCGTAAACAAAATATAACCTCAAAGTTTCGCGGCGACAACGGAAATTACAGTGATATTTCTAAGTGTTTTAGTTCTAGTGAAAGTACAAAAATAGAATTTCAAAATGCTCTCGCCAGAAAAATTCATTTCGAAAATAAAGCCAGCATGTGAGGCGTTCCTCAGATCCTCCACCAGAGAAAATCTACATAGATTACGCAAAGAGATGGAAGAGGTGGAAGATTGCACGATTGATAGATTCCAATCCTACATCCTTTTTCCGTTAACAATGAGAATGGATGAAATTCAGGAGTAAGTCATCTCATGCTTTAATTTTTTGTCCATTACCAACATCCATTCGGTAAATTACAGACGAAGTAGTGGAGTGAAATTAGAACTGATAGCCACCATAGACTACATAATAAATCGAGTGAAAATAAGGGAGAAGAACGCCATAAAAACGATCCTTGTAATTTCGTTGAAGCAAGTCTATGACTTCGAAAGTGGTCACATCAACGAAAGTTCATCTGAGGATTTGAAACTTGCAATGATAAGCGTATTGTCCAGTACATTGCGCAGATCATCTTATGATACACTGGAAAGCTTCTACACGAAGGAGAACGCTGGGTTCATTGGGAAGATTGCCGTGGCCTGTGTAGAACTCATCGACAAGGAAAGATACAAAAAGTTAAGGTAGTTTTTTTTAGCATTCTTTTAATTACATACTTGCAATGTCGCACCTCTTTCAGAATTGCGGCTATGGAATGTCTGATGAGCGCATTTTATGTGTACGACGCGGCTGATTTTTCGGATATTGTTATGAGGCATGCCGTCGCTAATATCGTTTTTGCATTTCTTCCGAAAATCATTTCGACTTTAGTATTAGTGGCTACTGGTGATGAAATTCAAGGACAGCAAGTAATAAAGGTGAGTACTAAAATATTTATTAAGCCGAAAGCGGTTTTCGACTTCTGATAAAAGAGAATTTACCGAGAAGTTTACATTCCTCTATTATTTTGCACCTGAGAGAACAGATGCATGGTATAACTGCCAATCGGTTTGTCATTCCTCAATGTCCTAATCAGGATGTCGACGGTGTAGCCGGTACAATGGCGTAGCTGAGATTTGTTCATACCAAAACGCCATTAAGTTCCCGATTGACAGTATCAATCACTTTCAATGTACTGCTGCCATAGTGGTCCAGAAACAACATTGAGGTGAAGTAGTTGCATTTCCAGATTTTTAACGCAGCAGCAAAGACGGAGTTTAATGATCCATTGTAGCCCTCCTTATCCCCATTCAAAGCTGCGTGAATAATGTCATCCGTAGCAAAAAATTACCATTGTAGTTGCAAAGTGCAAACCTTCAGATTCCACTTTTGTCTTCAAATCACTCCCAAGATTTAGGTGTATTTTATGTAGTCAAATGTCATTCTAATAATAGTTATTAACTTCTCTGGAATGTCGCTCCTACATGAACATGATTCGTAGTGAATCTAAATTCCGCTCACTATTCCGCAAGGATAATGGTGTGAATATTTTCAGTTCTTTTTGTCGCAAAGAGGGAAGCTTTCAAGATATTGATGCGGTCCAGGATTATCTTCGCCGCTTTCTTTGCTTTAGCAGGGAAAACGCAAACACATCTTCTGTTATCGCACTCAGTTACTTTCTTCTGATTTTAATGGTCATCTTTTTCTTCCACTCAGTTTTTGTAAGCTGAAATAGGCTCTGTTGGCTGACAACCGTGCGCGGATTTCATCATCGTAGCTGTTATCGGTTGTGATTTTCGACCCTAGATAGGAGAAATTATCAACGGTCTCAAAGTTGTAGTCCCCTATCTTTATTCTTCCCGTTTGACCAGTGCAGTTTGATGTTGGTTGGTTTGTCTTCGGTGCTGACGTTGTCTTGCCTTCATTGATGTGCAGCCCAAGATCTCGCGCCGCCTGGTCAATCTGGATGAAGGCAGTTTGTACGTCTCGGGTGGTTCTTCCCATGATGTCGATATTTTCAGCATAGGCCAGTAGTTGGGTGGACTTAAAGAGGATCGTACCTCTTGCATTTACCTCAGCATCACGGATCACTTTCTCGAGGACCAGGTTAAAGAGGGCGCATGATAGGGCATCCCCATGTCCCCCAGTCCCCAGTGTTTCCATCGCTTGCCGCAGAGAGAAAATCTGATCTGTTGCTGATTTGCCTGGAGTGAAACCTCTTTGGTATGGGCTAATGATGTTCTGGGCGTATGGCGCTATCCGGCTTAGCAAGATAACGGAGAATATCTTATAGATGGTACTCAGCAACGTGATACCTCTATTATTGCTGCACTGTATGATATCTCCCTTTTTATGTATGAAACAGACGATGCCTCGTTGCCAATCGCCAAGCATTGATTCACTGTCCCATACCTTTAGCACAAGTTGATGAACCACTTGGTGTAACTGGTCCCCTCCATATTTAACCAATTCGGTTGTAATCCCATCGGATCCTGGCGACTTATGATTTTTTAGCCGATGAATTGCACGCACTGTTTCTTCTATACTTGGTGGTGGCAGTATTTGTCCAACGTGTTCAGTTGGCGGGAACTCCAACTCGCCGATGTTCTGGTTGTTCAGTAGCTCATCAAAGTCCTCAACCCATCGCTCCATTATGCCCATGCCCGCTCGACGGATTTCGCGATAAGTCTCTGCACGTGCCCGCGTTCTTTGAGAATGCAACATTACACGGTATGCGGCATTCTTCCGTTCCGTTGGTAGCTTACATTCATCGTCAAACCAACCGTTCCAACACCTTTTGCGGCTGGGGCCAAGTATGTTTTTGGCCGTATCAATGATAACGTTCTTCAGGTGGTTGTGAAGATTATTTCTTGATGCTTCACCTCCAGGTCCTCTGTTGACTGCGCTTATTGCGGCATCCATTTCCCTCTTATAGGTGTTGCGGAGGGCTGTATTGTGGATGGCTTCAATGTTAACTCTCACCTGATTGTCAGAGGGGATTCTGGGTGGTGCTGTTATTCGAACTCGGAGCACCATGACAACGAGACAGTGATCCGAGTCTATGTTGGCCCCCCTATATGTTCTGACATTCATTAAGGCTGATTGGTGGCGGCGTTCAATCAACACTTGGTTAATTTGGTTGAAAGTGGTCCCGTCTGAAGAGGCCCATGTATGTTTGTGGACCCCTTTCCGCAGTCCGTTATCATTTGTATCTTGGTGTAAGCTATGGGAGTCAACGTATCGCCTGGATACTTGGCTGTTAAAATCCCCAAGTATGATTTTGATATCATATCTGGGACAGGCTTCGAGGGTTCGTTCTACTGCCTCGTAGAAAGTATCCTTCTCCAACTCTGCAGTCTCCTCTGTAGGGGCGTGAACATTAATGAGGCTTATATTTCTAAACTTGCCTCGCAAGCGCAGAGTGCATAGCCGCAAATCGTTATTCCTTTGCCGTCGCCGGGTTCGCCGTTGTGTAATCCGTCCAGTCCGAGGCACCTGTGGTGGCTCCGTAACAAGTTGTTTTCCATGTAGGTTTGTCAGCTCTACCCAACCCTCAACCTGGAGGACCAGTTGGTACAATTTGTCCCGTTTTTAGATGCGTAAAATGTAATGTATGTATGTAATCCTGTAGTGTACCGTTACGGTCTTGAATGAAGTGCTCTAAAACACTTCAAGGCCCTGATCCAGTTTGGATTTTTCCGGCAACGATTATTATTATTCCGAGTTATCACAATCTCGGCAGGTGCCGGATTTTACCTAATACAAGCACTAAGTGCCAAGCATTTAGGCTCGGACGATCCTACCTACTTAAAAACTAAAGGGGCGCTGGTGGTGGTGGCCGGTGGTAGGTCAGTGGGAGAATTCGTGGAGTACTCCCCGCAACATCGAGCTCGTATGCAGAATGGTGTACTTCTGCATGGTTTGAACCAGACTGTGCGAAAGCCCAAGGACATCAAGGGAAGCCGTGAGGGATTTTACAATACCTGTAGCTGACAATATTATGGGAACTACAACCACCCACTCGAGATGTCAAATTTCTTTGATTTCCCGAGCCAATGGCTCATAGTTCACCTTCTTCTGCACGTATTTCCGTTCAATGTTGCTATTATGGGGGATAGCAACTTCAATAATATACGCGGAGCGACCCGCCTTGTCAACTATGTCAGGCTTGTTATATGCAGTATGGCAATCAGTCAGAACTTGTCGGTCCCATACATGCTGTAAGCAGAACTATTAAGTACTGCTTGCGGCTCATATCGGTAAACCGGACATGTTCCGGTGATCAGCCCATGGTTGTATGCAAGGTTTTGATTGATAACCTTTTATGGTGATGTATTGCATCGGTGCCATAACAGTACAGCCAGAAATGAGATGGTCTAACGTCTCTAACGCCGAACCACATATTCTGCACTGGTTGTTGTCCACCCGTTCTTTCATGATGAGCTTTTTATAAGCTCGGGTGGCGACCACGCCGTCCTGAATGGCACACATGAACCCCTCCGTCTCAGCAAAGAGCTCCCCAATACACAGCCGTCTGTTCGACAAATGCAAATCGATAAATGACTGTCGAAGACAAATCACGTGTTTACCGTGCATTGCCTTCGACTTCCATTCATCGATCCGCTCTTGGTCCGACTTTACGCCACTCAGAGGATTGAAAGATCAATCCTTTAAGTTAAGTGGAGTTAGCCCACAGACAGCCGCATACAAGAGACTCGCCCGCTCTTTGCTGTAAAAATAAGCGCGAAGCGAGTCGACTTGGTGATGATGTTGTGCCGCCAAATCAACTACGCCCCTACCTCCGATGTCACGAGGCAGGTTCATCCGCTCCACGGCAGACTTTGGATGATGCATTCGGAATTTGGACATAGTTGGCCGTATCCGCCGCTGGACGTTTTCCAGATCGGTCTTCGTCCGCAGCAATATTCTGAATGCATAAGCCAGTGAAGGGATAGCGAATACATTCAACGCGCTTATTTTATTCTTCCCCGAGAGATGCGATTTCAGCACCAGCTTTACACGTCGCAGGAATTTGGACAGCAGAGCATCCCTCAGATCACCAACTCAAGCATGGGTTCCTTGCAAAATTCCTAGGTACTTTTAGAAGTGTATCTCGGTCATAGCTTCGATGTGGAGGTCACCAATGCTATGTCCGGCATGTGGCTCGTGATGATCTTTGCGGATGGCTTGGATTCGATATTTGTCTAATCAAACTCCATCCGCATATCACGGCTGAACATGTCTATTATTTGCAACAGATTTCTAAGATGGTTGTCAGTACCAGCATAGAAGCTTGATGTCATCTAAGTACATCAAGTGTGTCAGTTCGCACTTAGCACGTAGGCCATACTTTATTGCAAAACCATGCCCTCTGGCATCATTCAGTAGCTATGAAAGGGGGTTCAGTGCCATACAAAACCAAAGGGGACTCAACGAATCCCCCTGGAAGATGCCCCTCCGTATAAGGATGGGCTCTGAGGTATTATCACCCTCAGATGTACGGACTGATAAGGTGGTATGCCACCCTTTCATGACTGTTGCCAAAAACTTTATTAGTTTCGGATCAATGCGATACAGATGTAAGATATCGATCAACCAGGTATACGGAACGCTATCAAAAGCCTTGACATAATCGATATAGCAACTAAAGAGGTTTCTTTGGCCTCTAGTTGCTTGTCCTACAACTACCGAGTGGATAATGAGTTGCTCTTTGCAACCCCTTGACCCAACTCGGCAGCCCTTCTGCTCCGCGGACAGAATGTTGTTGGTCTCGAGGTGTGCATTGACCCTTCCACTAATGTTGTCCTGCACCGTGTCCTTCTTAGGGATAAGGTAGGTAATTCCCGCAGTGAGGAAGGATGAAAATTCCTCTGTCCGACTGTGTACACTGGTAAATTTCTTTTACCAGAAATTCTGCACCCGATCCAGACCTGGGCCCCTCCAGCTCTTCGAGCTGTTTATGGCTCGTCGAACTTCCTCTTCGATAACGTTGGCAAAATTCACGCCAAGCATATTGGCATGGCGAATGCCTTCGGCGGTGATCCACTCAGCATGCTTCCGTCACCGAAAACTATATTGTCTGGACGCTCTGTTGGGATTCGTTGAAAGATCTGAAAAAGCTCCGCTGGTTCCTTGCGTTGCATTCTGGACACGTCTGGAATGACTTTCGTCATACCGTCGTAACCGACTGCATATGACAGAAAATTTCTGTTTTAGTGTGTCCAGAATTTCAACTACGGGTGTCTCACTGGGGATGGCATAGTTCCGCTATACCCTCTGCACTTTATTTCTCACCCGTCTGCTGGCATTGCCAGTGCTGATTTGAATCAGTCTAGCAATGTCCTGCCTTAGTGAGTGGATCTCTTTGGTCACTCAAACCAATGACACGAAAGCGAATCTTCTGCCCGTGCAATCTGATAGCCGCAACTACACCACAATACACAAGTGATTGTAGTTGCAACAGCGACATATCAGCACACAGCCGAGATGCAATCTCATCATTGATTTGAGATAGAATTCTCGGAGTTGCTGGAGATGCATAGAGCCTGGGAATACCTGGTCTATGCAAAGGATCCATACCCGAGAATTCTATACACGCTCTTTGGAATTCGTCCCGAACCTCAGCTGGATGGTGGAGAAGAGTGCTTCGGCGAGTACTGAAACTGTTGCCTGTAGTGCGGCGTGGTGTTGTTGATGCCGCCGCCTCTGCCCCCATCGACTCTCGGTCACCAGTTTCTCCAATGACCTCAAGTCGAACACCCTGATGGTGGCCGGGATTGTCGCTGCGAGTAATAAACCAGTACTGGTCTGTGATGATATTATTATTATTATACGAAAGCCGCCAGACCAAAACGAAATCCCTTCAAGAATGTAATTCTCTAGCTGTTTTCATTCGGTACGTCGACAATGTCTTCCATGAACTAATATGCAGAGGAGCCGTCGAAAAGTTGAAGAAAGTTGGAATGGACTTGAACTAGGCAAAATCTAACCTCATCCACGCGAAAATCGAATTTCTTGGCCAATATCCAACATTTCATCACCACTGGCCAAAATAAATGCGGTGAAAAATTTTCCTATGTCCAAGCCAATAAAAGACTTTTGAGTTATCTGAGATTGATCAAGTACTTCCGGAAGTTTATACCGGGCTACGTTCACATCGCACGAGTATTGAATGAATTGATGCGCAATGCATACAAAAGGAAAATCAAACTTACAGACGTTGAAACTATCGCAAAGGGTAAATTAACGTATCGTCCGGTATTGAAAATATACGATATAGATGCTGAAACGGAAATCCACATAGATACAATCATCGATAGTTACAGACCTGTGCTATTACAAAAGTGCAACAACGACGTTATATGGACCAGCAAGAAAACCTCGTACAGGAAAAATATACTTCGTATGAATTAGGAGTTCTGCCTATTATTCACGCTTTCAAACATTTCGCATTTTCGTCCTTGGGATTATGTAGCAGTATGTGATTGCGATTATGTAGCATTCCAACAACAATAAAGAAAGCCAACTTTCCCCGATGAGTCATGCAATAGGCTATGTATAGGTCCGGATCGCTCAAGTGGTTAAGCGCTGGGCTGTCGTAGCGAAAGGTCGTGGTTCAAATCTCACTGATGGCAGAGGGATTTATTATCGTGATTGGATGGCGAATAATAGTCGTCAGCTGTGAATAAGTACTTGAGTCAAACCAGGGTAATAATCTTGGACGAGCGAAATGCTGACTACATTACCTCCTACAGTGTACTGCAGTTTACCGTTATAGTCCTGAATGAAGTGCTCTAACACACTTCAAGGCCCTGATCCATTATGGATTGTTGTGCCAACGGTTATTATTATTATAGATAAGTTGGCCATAGAAGAATAAAAATTTATACGTCATTTTAATATTTCATCTTTCCAAGAAGACTATACACAGGAGGTGAAATTTCTAAGTAAGCTTTAAAATTCTACTGGACAAAAAAGATGACATCCGTTGTTCAGTCGAAATCGCAGTTGCGTTCTGCGCATCTTCACTGGCATTGGTTTTCATTTGTGGTGTTCATTTATGGTGTTAGCGCACGTGGCTTCATTTGTAATATAAATGTGCCAGCTTGATGCCAAAATCCATCCTAGACGGCGGCGATCCGAATCTGGAAACGTCACTTTGAAAATTCATTGTTTGTAACTGGTTTCCTTGTTACATGGATTCACACACATAGAAGCGCTATAAGAACACGACGCACAAAACAGATGCGCAGAAGGCACTGCGATCTTGAGTTCGCCTCAAACCGGAAGATTCATTTTTTGTCCTGCTTTTTTTTGACTAGTTTCATTTCCTGTATATAGTCTTTTTTGAACACAAAGAAAATTTCGACTTGTTCGCAAGCCATTTGAAGTCGACATGTTAGTGAATTTTTTTACAATGAAAAGTTTCCAATTATTTATCGATGGGTTTTACAGTTTAAACGGGGTGTTACCAACATTGAAGATGAACTAGGCGGCGGACATTCAAAAAGAGCAACAATACCAGAAACCATTGAGCACGTGCATGATATTGTTTGTGAATATACACGTTTGACTAAGCCTGAAATTGATGATAATTTCAGAGGAACCAGTATTCCGTATTTTACATGAAGAATTACATATGAACAAACTGTTCGGAAGATTCATCATCATCAACGGCGCAACAACCGGTATCCGGTCTAGGCCCAGTAAGAAACACCTCGGTTTTGTGCCGAGGTCCACCAATTCGATATCCCTAAAAGCTGTCTGGCGTCCTGACCTACGCTATCGCTCCATTTCAGGCAGGCTCTGCCTCATCTTCTTTTTTCTATCATTGATATTGCCCTTATGAACTTTCAGGGGTGGATCATTCTCATCCATACGGATTAGATGGCCCGCCCATCGCAACCTGTTGAGCCAGATTTTATCCACAGCCAGACGGTGATGGTATCGCTCATAGATTTCTTCGTTATGTAGGCTACGGAGTCGTCCATCCTCATGTAGCAGATCATTGTCTTGTACAATAAGAGCTTCGAGCCTATGGTGAGACGTTTCGAGCGGAACAGTTTTTGTAAGCTGAAATAGAATCTGTTGGCTGCCAACAACCGTGCGCGGATTTCATCATCGTAGCTGTTATCGGTTGTGATTTTCGACCCTAAATAGGAGAAATTATCAACGGTCTCAAAGTTGTATTCTCCTATCTTTATTCTTCCCGTTTAACCAGTGCGGTTTGATGTTGTTGGTTGGTTGGTTTTTGGTGCTGACGTTGCCACCATGTACTTCGTCCTGCCTTCATTAATATGCAGCCCGATATCTCGCGCCGCCTGCTTGATCTGGATGAAGGTAGAATGTACATCTGGAGTTGTTCTTTGCATAATGCCAATATTGTCAGCGTACACCAGTAGTTGGGTGGACTTAAAGAGGATCGTACCTCTTGCATTTACCTCAGCATTACGGATCACTTTCTCGAGGGCCAGATTTAGGGGGACGCATGATAGGGCATCTTCTTGTCTTAGATCGTTGTTGATGTTGACTGGTCTCGAGAGTGATCCTGCTATTTTTATCTGGCCTCACACACTGGTCAGGCTCAGCCTAGTTAGCCTTATCAATTTCATCGGAATACTCGGAATTCTCTCATGGCCGTGTACAGTTTTACCCTGGCTATGCTTTCAGATGGTGCACCGGATGGCCACATTCTAGCAGTTTTTCCATCGTTTGCCACAGAGAGAAAGATTGGTGTCGTAATAATGTGAATGCAATTCAAGAAAAACTTAATCGAAAAAATTGCCAAAGTAATTTGGAGCGTTTTATACAGAAATCTCTTTTTGTGCATTTTTTTATAACTATGGATGAGACTTGGATCTACCACCATGGTTCTAAATTGAAACAAGGACGTTTATAATATACTGGAAGTGATTGGTCACCTTCAAAACAGATAAAACTACAACGAGCGGCAAAAAGATTACGGCATCATTTTTTTTTTGGGATACAAAGACGATTTGGTGGGTTATTTATCTTCAGAAAGGTAAAACTATTAACTCTGAATGGTATTACATGTTTTTGGATTAATTGAAAGAAGAAGAACATCTAAAGTTCTAAAGTACGAATTGTTTGAACGCTCACCGTATTCAGTAAATTTGATTCCTAACGACTACTATCTCTTCAGAAACTTGAAACAATTTTTTCATGGAAAAAATTTATTGATACTAGAAGTGCTAAAAAGAGATAGAAACACAGTTTCTCGGATGACATCAACGAATAAAGGCTACAAATATCTGCTAATAATCATGGACAACTTAAGCAAGTTCGCGTAGATATACCCGGCAAAATCAACATTAAAAAAAACGAGTAATTTTCGGAGATTCCTTACGCATAATTACGGACGCTTCCAAACATTTTGAAACGTACTGCAACACAGAACCAAGAATATTTTTATAATCACTGGCGTATGGCGTGGAAAGGGTAAATAGAAAGAATTAATAGCGTAATAATACCATCCCTATCGAAGTTAACGCTAGACCAACCAGATTAACGTTTTCTCAAAGGACTACTTCGAAGTTGCACGAATTGTAAATCGCGAAGGTCCTCAAAAGATGACAACCGCATCAGGGTTGATGAAACCATGGTCATCAGAGTCCAATAACTTGTACAAAGGTCTATAGTTGTATCAGTTAAGAATATAGATAGTATATACCTTGTCATTTTTTCTTAATGTGTGACCTATCCACCGCTACTTCTGCCTTCTGATCAGCATGTCTACCGATATCTCCGTTCTAATATTGCAGAAATTGTCTAAATTATTATTTTTTTAAGAGGTGGAAATCTTTAAAAGACTGACACCAGGGTTCACGATCCCTGAGAGTGTGGGATTTTTACCCACAGGCTACGACTGACGTTACCTCATAGAGCAGCTATCCTTGCATATTTTAGTTTTTATTAGGAGGAGACCATGTGGTCAACCCCAGCACTGTTTGGCTTCACTGAGGAACTGGCCGTTCCTCAGTAGCTTATATCATCAGGCATCTTTTATATCAGCAAGTCATTTGGGTTTTCAGTCATCTCATTATATTAGAGATATCAGTCAATTTGACTGAGAGATATCAGTCAATGCTGACCACATTGCCTCCTAGTGTACCGTTACGGTCTTGAATGAAGTGCTCTAACACACTTCAAGGCCCTGATCCAACATGGATTGTTGCGCCAACGATTATTATTAATTTATTATCAGTCAATTTTCGGACTTAGTTATTTCGATGTTAGTTATGTCGATCAGAGTGTAGTCGGTGGCTATGCTTAATTGCTTATTCTTTGATGACTTCACTAATCAACTGTACTTTTAGGTCCCTATACAGATCCTCATTACGAATGAACCAGGGAGCGTCTACTATGTTTTTAATCACTTTATTTTGGAACGTTTGTATGACTTTCAGGTTTGATTCTTTGGCATAGTCGCAGAGTTGGATGCCGTATGTCCATATGGGCCTTAGGATCTGCCCGTAAATTAGCAACTTGTTGCCGAACGTCAGCTGTGTCCTCCGCAACAGCCAGTAAATTGGTCTGTATTTGGCATTTAACTTGTCCTTCTTTCTTAGGATGTGTCATTTCCAGCTGAGCGTGTCAAACTTGGATAACCTTACTCGCCTGTAGCGCATCTTGTCCGTTTATGATGACTTTAGCTGGATTCTCGTTTTTGTTTGTGAAGTTAATGTACTTTCGTTTAATTTTATTTTTCATTTCTTGGTTCATTCTACAATATCATCAATAACTGATTGTAGCTATATTTGTGCTTCCTCCGTAGTTCTGATACGTGGTAAGGATAGCAGTGCCATCTGCAAATGTGGCTATTTTGGCTTTTTCACAGCAAAGTATGTCATTGATGTACCAAAGAAAGAGTGTTGAGCCCAAGACACTTCCCTGCGATACACAAGCTGCAATTTTTTTTTTGCTTCATATTTCACTCTGAATAGGCGTTCCGATACACATGATTTTAAGGTCTCGAAAAATTCTACTGGGAGGTCCCACACTGCCACACTTTATCAAATGTCTCATTTGTCGCAACATCAAGAAAAATGGCTGAGCACACCTCGGTCTTTTCAGATCTTCAGTGGAAGGCTACTTACAGTGAATAGCTTGTGTCTTTTTGTACTATCAGATTTGAGATATGAAGGATTCGTTTTCAAGGTTTTGTTGAAAACGAGACCTTACTAAAATCGATTCACTGTCTGTCTATTTGCCTGTCATACGCATTTCTCAGAAACAGCTGTATTGATTGACACGAAGTTTGGTGAAAAGTGGGAACTTTGAACCCTCACACATGTGGTGAAATATATTGCTGCATGTTGAACTTAAGGGGGTCCCAATATACCTAAAAGATGAATGTATTATTTTTTTTTCATCAAATTTGTCCATGTGGAATATCAAATAAAAGGTCTCGATTAGTACTTTTCAAAGCAGTATTAGTTTTAGCATTGGTTACAAAGACGAGGGCCCGAAAAGATCAATTACTTGAAGGATCCATTCTCAGAAATTACCCAACCGAAATATGCGAAAAAAACATGGCAGTCCATGCACTAGGCCACAAAATACTCTCCCTTACGATATCTGTTCAAATAAAGTTAATAATAATACATTATTACAGTTTGAAAATTTATTGCGAACCTCGTTACGTTTATCCTAGATCAGGAAACCTTTGCAATAAGTAGACTTAGGTATGGAGCATCTTATGGGAAAGTTTAGTGGAAATCCTACTATTATTAATTAAGGTCTCTAGCTTGTTTGTCAGAGCGTCTCTGTAATTAGGCAGGACAGTGTATGATAAGGAGGATTGCTTTTCCAAGCCGCCTTTTGTATCCTCATCGAGTTGATAAGCAGTGTCGAATTGATCATTTATGCAAACTTTTACTTGGATGTACTTTTTGAATACTGTATTTATCTATTAGTCAGCCTGAGAGAATGGAAATTGCACTTTTGTGTTCGTCCTTCAACGCATTTTTTATCGGAAGCGGTTATAGTGATTGACACCAAATTTGGGGGAAAGATGGGAACTGTGGAGGCTCACACGTCGAATATAAGGGGAATGCTCCCAAAAATGGGATGTAAGTTTTTTTCACCAACAATAGTGATGTGGCGTATCAAATGAAAGCTCTCGGTTAGTACTTTCCAGTGTTAATTTTGACATTTGTTAGAAATGTGGAGAATGCGGAGGGTCGAAAGTGATAACTTCTTTTACGGACCCATTCTCAGAAACTACCCAAACGAAAATCAGAAAAAAATCAAGAGGCTGCCACTATATGGTGACTAGGCTCCGAAATACCCTTCATATCGATATCTGTTCAAATAAAGCTAATAATATACTATTTACTATAATTTTTAGTAATTGATTGCAAAACCCCCCTTATGTTCATCCTACAATCATGCAGCAATGTAGGCTATAATATAAAACATGATCCGACGAAGTTTGACGGAAATCGCACTATTTCTAACAAAGTTATAATAGGTCAAAGTTGTCGCTTCTGTGCAAATTTAAGACTGTGAATGTCAGTATCACGCCAAAGTGGATATTCTTACGAAATACGTGTTAGGTTCTAGTGGGCCAAATGTCCTTTCCACGCAAATGCTTTTATAAAAGAAACACACAAAGCCTTTCATACCTGAAGCGCCAGCTTTCGGTTTCCGACTTGTTTGCATGAAAGTGACCTCCTATAATGACGAAGCTCCCGATAAACTGGAAGAGTCGGAGCGGACAGTATATTGAGGAGATTTTCAAAACTTTGTTAAATAGTTGTACACCAATAATTACAAGCTTCATTTTTTCGTCTTCAGTTTTCTGTTCTTCGTGGTGTCTGATATCTTCTTTAATGGAGATTGTAGTTTCCCCTCTGGCTTGCTGACTGGAAACTGTTGCTCTTCTTGGTGCTTTGCAGTCAATTTGCATTCGATATTATGATTTTCAAGAAAATTTTCATTTGGTTTTTATTGTTATATTTTTGTCTCTCTACGTTATACTGCCTAAGTTTGTCAAAAATGTGTTTGTTTACTATCTGTTGTTCGTCAAGTTTTATGTTTAAAATGTCAAGTTCGCCAGTATTTGGTTACCACATCATTATCTTTGATTATTTTGATGATTATTGATTATCTTTGATTGGTCTTGCGTTACCACCTGCGAGTATTCTATTTTCTCGGATCTAACAACAGGAATCGGGTTATTTTTGCATTATTCAGGTTGTCGTTTATCAGGAGCAGCCAATTTTGGCGGCAGCGGTCCTTTACGTCTTAGCTTTCGTAATTCTTTCGCTACTCCATAGCCTCTGTAATTTTCCGGGTATTAGCTCTTACAATTCACACATTTTACCGGTGAAGCTCTGTTGCTTGGACACTTTGATAATTCATGGTCACCAACACCAACATTCATATAGCTCGAATTTCGATTAATATACCGTTGTGTGTGATTGGAACCTTGACATCTTTTACATTGGGCTATTAGGTCGCTAACTTTTCTCCTTTTTTTCTTAAGTGTAATCTCACGGTGTTTCTAGCGACTAAATTATTTGAAATAATTAAGATTTGCCTTTTCTATTCGCTCTTGATAGAGAGGCTTGAAGCACTGATGAAGGGAACAAGTGGTTTTCGAAATATCGGTATTTGCAAGGTGAATAAATAATACTAGCGAATAGAAAAGGCAAGTCTAAATTATATCAAATTTCTTTTCTTTCTTTTGACCTTCATATTAAGGATAACTCTTAAGTTATGAATTTTGTTTGGGTCTCCATTGTTTCTATTTTCGAAATATTGTTTCTCCCTTTTCATTAGAATTTTTTTTCTTTTTCCAATAGATTCATGGCGTCTAGGATCTTGAAACTATTTTCCTTTAGGTCTTCTACAATGTCGTTTTTTGGCACGTTAGGTGGAATCAAAGCCATATACTTGAGAGGCCTTTTGTTCATACGTACCATGGAATTTGTTCCATGTTGTGGCACTTACAGTGTGTACTTTCCAAACATTGTTGCTTAGAGCAATTATTGAGTGCTCGTTTACCATGACTGCCGATGGTAGGATTTTAACTTTCAGGTGTTTATCGATTCCGCTAATATTAATTAGCGGAAGGATTTCTATTTTCAGTTTCATTGCGTTTTTGGCTTTATCGCTTTTAGCGAGACTTTGTTTAATGATTTCCGATAACGAGTCTGCCTTTCTTGTTTGCAAAATTCAGTCAGTTTCTCAGCCAATTCTTCATCTGCGTGGTATCCTTTTGATTCATTTAAACAAGGACTGTTTCACTTCGCTGGGAATGTACTAGCCTAAAATGTTCTGTTGAGGATTTCGTTTTTCTGCTGCAGTCCTTTAATTTGCGAGCTAAGCTGTAGTTTCTCTAGCTTGTTGAGCTTCTCGGACAGTTTCTCATTTTGCATTGCCTGAGGTGTTGTCACTACATGACTAATTGGTTTTATAGTTTTAGGTTTTCCTTCCTTTGGCGTTAGTGGTATTTTTAAGGTTTTGTGTCAAACAAAACCTTATTAAAATCGATTCAATGTCTGTCTGTTTGTCACATGCACTTTTCTTCAAAACGGCTAAACCGATCCGAACGAAATTCGGTGGACAGATGGGAACTATGAAATCCCACGCATGTAGCGAGTGGCATAAATTTAGGTGGAGTTAAAGGGGGGCTCCCCATACATGCAAAGGGGGGATTAAAAAAAATTTTTCACCGGATATAGTCGCGTAGGGTATCAAATGAAAGGTCTCTATTTATACTTTCCGAAGCTGATATTAGTTTTGGGGTGAATTGCAAAGTACGTGAGTAAGGAGTCAAAATGTACGCACTTAAAGTGAGATAGGACTCATTTTCCGAATCTGCCCAACCTAAAAATCCGAAAAAAATCAGGGTGGTACGCTTTGAAATCTAGGCCTTAAAATATGTTCCATTTCGATATCTGCTCAAATGAACTTACTAATAGTATATTACTACTTTTTAGAAATTTTCTGAAAAACCCCCCTTAAATTCATCCTAGGACTTCTGAATTTTGTATCCGCATAGAGGACAATATTTCGTATATACGTGCTAAATTTTATGGAAATCTGGCCATTAACGCCAAACTTATAGTAGTTCAAACTTAGCAATTTCGCGCGAATTAACTGCTTCCAAAGCCATGCAAATAAAATGCTGACGTCATAATTAACCGAAATAATTGACACTCGCGTGAAATATTAAAGTCGCATTTATGACGAATCTACTTAACTGCAGCCCCTTTTATGGTTTTGTGTAAAATACTTAGATGAGATCTAATCTTCGAGAGATCTCCCATTCCGGTATCTGCTCAAATAAATTTACTAATAGTATATTATCAACTATTAGAAATTAACTAAAAAACTCCCCTTAAGTTCATTCATACAAAATTTTGCATCGACAGAGAGCCAGCCTTTTGCACACACATGCCAAGTTCCATGGAAATCCAACTATTAGTGTCAAAGTTATAGAAGTTCAAACTTATCAATTTCGTGCGAATTACCAGCATACTAAGCCATACAAATAAGATGGTGACGTCATAATTAACGAGAATAATTGACATTCGAGTAGAATATTAAAATTTCATTTGTAAAACAAAACCACATTAAAATCGGTTCGATGTCTGTCTGTCCGTCTGTCTGTTACAGGCACTTTTCTCAGAAACGGCTATACCGATTGACACGAAATTTGGTGAGAAGGTGGGACCTGTGGACCCCCAGATATGCAGTGAGTGATATCCTCCTACGTTGAGATTTTGGGGGGGGGGGGGGGGGGGAGTCCCCATACATGTAAAAGGGGGGTGTTAAAATTTTTTTCTCCAAATATTGTCATGTGGGGTATCAAATGAAAGGTCTCGATTAGTACTTTTCGAAGCTTGTTTTCGACTTGTTTTTATTTGGGTTAAATTTTTTATCGATTGTGGTGATCTTGTGAACTCCTATTAAAAGGGTCGATCAAATGGATTTTCAAATACAACTGGTCCGGCACCTGAGGTATATAACATATTCCACTGTGTTTTGTTCCATTGCATATGGGTGAGTGCAATTTGTACCTCTTGTCAGGTTCAGCGGACTCTGTATTAAAGTGTGCGCTGGGACGCCGCGAACACATTCAACCCCTAAATTATAATGACGAATAATAAGGATATATATATATTATATATAGAATTAGATATTAATAATATTGTACCATAATTCGACTAAGAAATTTGATTTTTGCATTAAATGATGGTTTTGAATCACAAATTTTCGATTTTCAGACGGCAATCAAAACTGCCGGTCGTATACTCTGTCTCATATTCGAGGACTATAACAAAGATCAGAATGAAACCGAACTTCAGGTGAATGACTTCCTTCAACTAGTTAAGGCAGCTTCAACGTCGGGTGAAGATTCATCACCATCACAATCGGATGATGAAGTTCTGGCGATGAATCTTCAATCAAAACCAATGGAAGAACGCTTGAAAACCTTGCAAACATTGGAACGGAGTAATGCATGGCTTGGTGCATCATCACGAAAACTTCGGAAAACTCT
This sequence comes from Hermetia illucens, assembly GCF_905115235.1. NCBI lineage: Eukaryota > Metazoa > Arthropoda > Insecta > Diptera > Stratiomyidae > Hermetia > Hermetia illucens. Next base: position 78,791,576 of record NC_051851.1, read on the forward strand.
TAGAGGCATGGACAGAATACGGGCAAGCTCATCGAATCAAGTTCGTGAAGAATTTGCAACAATGTGTTGCACATTAATTGAAAAATGTTACAAACATTTGAACGCAAATTTTAATATATTCTTGGAGAATGTTTTTGCCCTATCGCAAGATGAAGACCAAAGAATTCGTGCTATATGTGTAGATTTCCTTGGAAGAGTGAATAAAGATCCAGTGTTGTCGCCCATATTATCTGCAAGTGTTGATGAATTATTGCAGATGCATTTAGTAAAGTTACCACGAGTTATAAACCGATGGGACGACACTGAACAACTAACCGAATTCCTATTTTGGAAAGGCTTAGTCGACAATACATCAGATGATATATTGGCAGCTGCCTTTACTGTCGATAAGAAATGTAAACAATTCTGTGACTGCCTCTTTCAGGCCTTAGAACTTAAATTGGACAATGAATTGTTGAAGGAAGAATACGCAATCAGAGATGTTGAAGAAGATATAAACGAGGTGAAGCCATTTTATTGGAGAAGATTCGAAAAAATTAACGATGAAAGGGTTATTGCTTTGATCAAGGACATAGTTTCGGCTTTGGGGCAGATGCAAAAAGTTGGGAGTATGCTTATTAATCATTTATGGAAAATTTTAGAACATGATTTACCAGATATAAATGAAGTTATTTTGATCTATGTTTTCTTGCTAAATGATTTTCTGCCTTATGACCCTCACCTTGAAAATCACATCTTCACCTTGCAAGAACTTTTGGAAGAGCGTCGATGGAATTTGGAGTTACGAGCGAATGAAATGCCCCGACTACCATTGAAAAACGTATGTTTTCTATTGGAACGAAGTTTTAAATTGAATATACCCGAATGATATCTTTCACAGAACACGTGTTGGTATGTTGAACGTACACCTGGACTTTATGAATCCGCGGTCGAGATTCGGACACAAGATGTGAGTGATAGAGACTATGGTAAGTGATACCATTCGTTTTATGTAAGCAAAAGATATATTTATGTAATTATAAATGTTCACCCATACAGAGGAATTTATGGCAAATATTTCGGCTTGAATTAAGGTAATATCTGCTATTGTTATTATTAGTAATAAGCCGCATAGGCATTAGAGTCTCTGCTTTGGATGTTAAATTAATTAGGCTGGCCAATTTTTGTCTACGACGTGACAACATATTAATTTCTTCGGAGTTACTGGAAAAAATGAACAGTTAAACGTGTTAAATGGGTCTCCTACTCCGTTCTTTTTGTAGCGACGCTAAAGGGATGTGCATTTTCGGCATGTTTCTGCATTTTACAGATTAAAGCAACAGGAAGAAATATCGGAAACATTTCTCAATGAGGCTTTCACAATATTCGGCGGCTCTTCTACTAAAATTGAAGAGGAAGTGGTATTGCAGTACATCTCAGGAACTCCACCATCTAATGATTCTATTTTGATGTTTAATTCTATTTACTAGAACTACACACTTAGGTGCGAACGGTCGTTCACGATTACTATTCGTTATATTGATGAGCTGTGGTCAATCTTCCCCCATTCCTAGCACTCCTATAGCATATACAATGATTCAAAATAGACAATCGATTTAGCATTGTATTTCATGTCGATTGCTGAAGTTTGCATTTTTTATGAAAAGTTCTGAATATCGTAGTTTCTGCAATTATGCATTATTCATGAAAATTAGTCAAATTGGAAATAATATTTAAATAATAATACATCTTCAATAAATAGTCATTCATAGACTGACGACACATCAAGTTATTCAACTAATTAGTATGGCGGGCTAAGTGCCGTTTTTACTGTAACCAAAGTATTGGGGTATACCGATGGCACTGCGCTCTATATTCATAAACGAGCAAACAGAACAAGTAAAAGGACATGCCATTAAAAACTATCGTTCGACCTTCTTAGTCATCATATTTGTTTATTTATTCAATATGTAGTTGCATTTTTGGTAATTCAGTAACACCCAAATCCTTGCAACGAATAAAAACATGATCCCTTTTTCAATTTTTTCTTGAATTGTAAACTGTAGGATTGAATACTTTTCAGGGTTCCCTATGTATACAAAGTATTCAATCTCTTTTTCAAGAGGTAATTCCTAACAATCTTACGTACGTACGTAATACGTACGGTACTGCCCGGATTAGATACCATTTAAGAGAACTGAGATTATTTTCGCGTACGTCGTAATTATAAATATCATTGGCCCCTTAATGGAGCACAACGCATGAACCACATCTACGTTATCGTTACATCATCGCTGAAATCTATTCTCCAGGATATCTCGAGAAACTTTCACTTATCCACTCTGTTGCGCGATGTAACTATTAAAGTGTGACCTATCTATTGCTACTTCCATCCTCTTTCAACACATGTACTGGTACCTGGCCCATATGCCGACCTACTTTTTTGCTGGTTGTGAGGTTGTGTTGCGCCAGAACACCACCATTAAGGGTGCATTGGCCGAGGTGGTCTGTTCTATACTGCTTCTGTAAATTTATCGCTTATAATAATAATAATAATAAGCCGAAGCCGGTCCCAAGCCCGGTTGTGAAAGGAGGAGGGATAGATAGTTTCAGTCTGAATGGCTGTACACCACCGCAGCGTCTCAGGGGGTAGGTGAGGAAAGTGCAGGAACTTTGCAGTCTTGCAGATTACTCACTAAGGAAGCTATCTCAACACCTGGCAGCTAGGGATAAAATGCACCACCAACAATGAGAAGAAGGAGAAGTTTGAGGTCCGGTACGGATAACCGGCGGGAGTCGTCTGACTTGGTGACTGGGTCGGGCTCTCGTAATGGACAGCACGGCGTCGAAACCGCTAGTCGTGGGGCGGTTCGACGTCTAGGCGCCACGACGACCAGGAGCACAGCTCCGCCTGCTGCAGCTGTTTCGCCACAATCTGTGGCGACCACTTCAGCAGGTTCGCGTAGGAAGCGGATGAAATGGACTGAAGAAATGAACCTCTTCATCATCCGCTCCTACTACGAAATAACGGCGGGGGCGGGTATAACATCTTACCGCCCCTTGTTGCACCAGAGATTCGTCGAGCGTTTCCCGCAATTCGCGCACGTGACTGTGCAGCGAGTCGCAGACCAGTACCGCTTTATTACTCGCAGCGACACAATCCCAGCCACCATCAGGGAGCGTGTTCGACTTGAAGTCATCGGGGAAACTGGTGACCGAGAGTCGATGGGGCAGAGGCGGCGGCATCAACAACACCACGCCGCACTGCAGGCAACAGGTTCAGTACTCGCCGAAGCACTCTTCTCCACCGTCCAGCTGAGGTTTCCGCTGAGGTTCGGGACGAATTCCAAAGAGCGTGTATGGAATTCTCGGATATGGATCCTTTGCATAGACCAGGTATTCCCAGGCTCTATGCATCTCCAGCAACTCCGGGAATTCTACCTCAAATCAATGATGAGATTGCATCTCGACTGTGTGCTGATATGTCGCTGCTGCAACTACAATCACTTGTGTATTGTGGTGCAGTTGCGGCTATTAGATTGCACGGTCAGAAGATTCGCTTTCGCGTTATTGGTTTGAGTGACAAAAGAGATCCACCATGGAAAATTCGTCTGGAACGTCGGCGGGACTCACTAAGGCAGGACATTGCTAGACTGATTCAGATCAGCACTGGCAGTGCCAGCCGACGGGTGAGAAATAAAGTGCAGAGGGTTTACCGGAACTATGCCATCCCCTGTGAGACACCCGTTGTTGAAATTCTGGACACACTAAAACAGAAACTTTCTGTCATATGCAGTCGGTTACGACGGTATGGCGAAAGTTATTACAGACGTGTCCAGAATGCAACATACGCGAGGAACCAGCGGAGCTTTTTCAGATCTCTCAACGAATCCCAACAGAGCGCCCAGACAATACAGTTCTCGGTGACGGAAGCGAAAGAGTATTGGGGTGGACTTTGGGGGTTACCTGCCCAGCATGCTGAACATGCTGAGTGGATCACCGCCGAAGGCACCCGCCATGCCAATACACCTGGCATGAATTTCGCGGATGTTACCGAAGAGGAAGTTCGACGAGCCATAAACAGCTCGAAGAACTGGAGGGGCCCAGGTCTGGATTGGGTGCAGAATTTCTGGTATAAGAAATTTACCAGCGTACACAGTCGGTTGGCACGCAGTATAAATGAGGTCATGAATCGGCCGGAGGAATTTCCACCTTTCCTCACTGCGGGGATTACCTACCTTATCCCTAAGAAGGACACGGTGCAGGACCCCGCAGACACAAGACCGATCACTTGCTTACCAACCCTCTACAAATTCATCACGTCCATTATTAGTGGAAGGATCAATGCGCACCTCGAGACCAACAACATTCTGTCCGAGGAGCAGAAGGGCTGCCGAGTTGGGTCAAGGGGTTGCAAAGAGCAACTCATTATCGACTCGGTAGCTGTAGGACAATCAACTAGAGGCCAGAGAAACCTCTTCAGTTGCTATATCGATTATGCCAAGGCTTTTGATAGCGTTCCGCACACCTGGCTAATCGACATCCTACATCTGTATCGCATTGATCCGAAACTAATAAAGTTTTTGGCGACAGTCATGGAAGGGTGGCATACCACCTTATCAGTCCGTACATCTGAGGGTGCTAATACCTCAGAGCCCATCCGTATACGGCGGGGCATCTTCCAGGGGGATTCATTGAGTCCCCTTTGGTTTTGTATGGCACTGAACCCCCTTTCATGGCTACTGAATGATGCTAGAGGGCATGGTTTTGCAATAAAGTATGGCCTACGTGCTAAGTGCGAACTGACACACTTGATGTACTTAGATGACATCAAGTTGTATGCTGGTACTGACGACCATCTTAGAAGTCTGTTGCGAATAATAGACATGTTCAGCCGTGATATTCGGATGGAGTTTGGATTAGACAAATGTCGAATCCAAGCCATCCGCAAAGGTCATCACGAGCCACATGCCGGACATAGCATTGGTGACCTCCACATCGAAGCTATGACCGAGACAGACTTCTACAAGTACCTAGGAATTCTGCAAGGAACCCATGCTCGAGTTGGTGATCTGAAAGAAGCTCTGCTGTCCGAATTCCTGCGACGTGTAAAGCTGGTGCTGAAATCGCATCTCTCGGGGAAGAATAAAATAAGCGCGTTGAATGTATTCGCCATCCCTTCACTGGCTTATGCATTCGGAATATTGCCGTGGACGAAGACCGATCTGGAAAACGTCCAGCGGCGGATACGGACAACTATGTCCAAATTCCGAATGCATCACCTAAAGTCTGCCGTGGAGCGGATGAACCTGCCTCGTGACATCGCCAAGTCGACTCGCTTCGCGCTTATTTTTACAGCAAAGAGCAGGCGAGTCCCTTGCATGCGGCTGTCTGTAAGGCAGACTGTGGACTGACTCCACTTAACTTGAAGGATCGATCTTTCAATCCTCTGTGGGGTGAAGTCGGACCAAGAGCGGATCGATGAACGGAAGTCGAAGGCAATGCACGGTAAACATGTGAATTGTCTTTGGAAGCCATTTGTCGATTTGCATCTGTCGAACAGATGGCTGTGTGCTGGGGAGCTCTTTGCTGAGACGGAGGGGTTTATGTGTGCCATTCAGGATGGCGTGGTTGCCACCCGAGCTTATAAAAAGCTCATCATGAAAGAACGGGTGGAGAACGACCAGTGCAGAATGTGTGGTTCGGCGTTGGAGACGTTGGACCATCTCATTACTGGCTGTACTGTTATGGCACCGGTGCAATACATCACCAGGCATAATGCTGTATGTAAGGTTATCCATCAAAACCTTGCATATAAGCATGGGCTGATCATGGGAACATGTCCGGTTTACCGATATGAGCCGCAAGCAGTACTTGATAGTTCTGCTTACAGCATGTATTGGGACCGGCAAGTTCTGACTGATCGCCATACCGCACACAACAAGCCTGACGTCCTGCTAGTTGACAAGACGGGTCGCTCCGCGTATATTATTGATGTTGCTATCCCCCATAATAGCAACATTGAACGGAAATACGTGGAGAAGAAGGTGAACTATGAGCCATTGGCTCGTGAAATCAAAAAAATTTGGCGTCTCGAGCGGGTGGTCGTAGTTCCCATAATATTGTCAGCTACAGGTATTGTACCTAAATCCCTGACGGCTTCCCTTGATGTCCTGGGACTTTCGCACAGTCTGGTTCAAACCATGCAGAAGTACACCATTCTGCATACGTGCTCGATGTTGCGGGGAGTACTCGACGGATTCTCCCACTGACCTACCACCGGCCACCACCACCAGTGCCCCTTTAGTTTTTAAGTAGGTAGGATCGTCCGAGCCTAAATGCTTGGCACTTAGTGCTAGTATTAGGTAAAATCCGGCATCTGCCGAGATTGTGATAACTCGGAAAATAATAATAATAATCGTCGGCGCGACAACCTATATTGGATTAGGGCGTTGAAGTGTGTTAAAGCATTTCATTCAGGACCATAACAGTGCACTACAATGCAATATATGAGGCAATCCGGTCAGCATTGCGCTCGCCCAAAATTATTACCCTGATTTGATTCAGATACACATTCACAGCAGCGATAATATATCACACCTATGAGTCTTCGAGGAGAACAAATTGCAAACGCTTTCCAGTGGCCCAAAAAACGTACCACAAGCTGAAACGCTTCCAAATGAATACCCCAGTTAAGCGAATGATTAGTGTAAGACATTAAAGCTTTCTTACTAAAACGCTGGGTCCTGGCCTATACTCCAGAACAAATACCTGCCATAGTGTAAACGTCACCACAGCCTTGACTTCGACAGAAGTTTATGTATGTATGACGCCAATAGCTTTTTCCAGCAAGGGGAAAAAATTCCACCGAATACCGTCGGAAATCAGATTTCACTCTTTGTCTCGGCACAATGGGTATCGAGGTGTGCTGATTTGTTGATAAAACTTCCGCGCCTGATGCGGTTGCTTCCTGTACTCCTCGAGTTCACACGCTTGTTGGTTCTCCCAGGCTTCCTCTTCCTATGAAGTCGTTTTTTCACGCGACGGAGTTCATGTTAGGCCTCTGCATATGCCCGTGTTCTTTGAGACTGCAGCATTGCCCGATGGGCAGCATCTTCGACCCCATTGCTGCCTTGCATTGATCGTCTGATAATCTTCTTCAGGTGGCTGTGGAGACCTGTTAGCCTCTGTTATTTGCGGTTATTGCGGCATCCATATCCCGCTTATAGATGTTACGGAGGACATTGTTGTGGATATCTTCAGGATTCTCTCTCATCTGATTATCAGATGAGACGCTAGGCCGTGTTGTAATTCGAGCACGAAGGGCTTCTCGAACGGGAAAGTGATCCGAGTCAATATTGTCCCCCCTATATGTTCTGACATTCATCAAGACTGAGAGGTGGCAGCGTTCAATTAACACATGGTCAATTTGGTTGAAAGTGGTATCGTCTGGAGAGGGAGGCCCATGTATGTTTGTGGACCGCTTTCCACGAAAACCAGGTACTTCCAACATCCATTTCGTGCGATAATGCTAACTGAATAATCTACAGTTCGTTGTCATTGGTGTTTTTATGTAAGCTATGGGAGTCCACGTATCGCCTGAATACGGGCTCCGTGCCTACTTGATTGTTGAAATCTCCAAATATGATTTTGATATCATACTTGACGCAGGCTTCGAGGGTCCACTATACTGCCTCATAGAAGGTATCCTTCTCTGACTCTGCAGTCTCCTTTGTAGGGACGTGAACATTAGTGAGACTTATATTCCGAAATTTGCCTCGCAAACGCAAAATACGTAGCCTTTTGTTTATGATTTCAAAGCTGATAACAGCAGGTTTCATTTTTTTGCTGACTAGGAAATCTACTCCGAGCAAAGAAACGGGTCCCTGTTTAGCGCATCTCTTGCAACGCTTTTACATCAGCCTTATATTGGGACAGGATATCGGCTAGTTGCTGGGCAGCATTCGGTTTGTATAAGGAGCGCACATTCCATGAGAAAGTGCACAAATCGTTAGTCTGTTTTCGTTGCTGAGTTCATCGTTCTAAAATCCTTTTGTGGCTTCGTAACATGGGTTTTCCGTGTAGGGTTGTCAGCCCTACCTAACCCCCAACCTGCAGAACCAGTTGGTGCAATTTTTCCCGTTTTCAGGCACGAGAGACTCGCCACCATCCTCCCCCGCCTGCTGTTTTTCATTAAGAAAGGACTCCCAGCGATCACCACGTGAAGGTGGAGATAGGGTTGGGTAGTAGAGCTGTTGGTATTAATTCAGCAGGCGTTTCACGGCTCTAGGTGAAACAACGTACCGTGATTGGTTCCGTCGCTTCAAAGACGGTGTTGTTGACTATCCGCGTGAAGGAAAGCCAAAAACCTTCGAAGACGTGAAATTGGATGAACTGTTCCATGAGGATCCGTGCCAAATACATGTGAATGGAGGATGCAACATTTTTTTTCATTAAATGTAGCCATGTGAATTATCAAATGAAAGAGTTCAATCACTACTTTTCGAAACTGATTCCATATTTGATATCGGGTGAAACATAGGGGAGTGAGGGCTCAGAATATGAGCCCCAAAAAGGGTAACAGGTCTCGTTTTCAGATCCTATCCAACCGAAAAATATGAAAAAAATCACAGTGGTGCATCTCTGCGAAATGTAGGCTTCAAAATACATCCGGTTCCGATATCTGCACAAATAAAGTTAATAACAGAATATATCCAGATTTTAGAAATTTACCCTTATGTCCATCCCAGAAGTACAAAATTTGGCATGGGTGTAAGGGATAACATAGTGCACAATGGTCAAGTTTAAAGAAAATCTAACTTTTATTAACAAAGTTATAGGGGGTGAAACTTGGCCATTTTTTGTGAATTTCGCGTGTAGTGTATGACACTATCATCGCATATCAATTCATAAATACCACAAGGAAGTAAGTTCATATGAATGGGGTCGCAAAGAATTATTTTGTTTGAGTTTTTTAGTCATTTGTATATGAATATCAATAACTGCACGAAACCATCACTGGGGAACGCTATCGATATTAATTGATGCGGCTGAGGCAAGCACTGCATGAAAAACGGCCACAGTACGAGCCAAGGTACGAAAAAGTAATTCTACAACATGACAACGGCTCGGCCTCATGTTGCCAAACCCGTTGATGTGTGTTAGAGCACTTCATTCAAGACCGAAACGGTACACTACAGTATTCTGTAGGAGACAATGTGGTCAGCATTGCGCTCGCCCGAGATTATTACCGTGATTTGACTCAGGTACTCATTCACAACTGAGTTGATTGGTATCCGACTTCAAATCACGATACAAATCCCACTGCCATCAGTGAGATTTGAACCGCGACCTTCCGTACGATAGCCTATCCGGACACTAAAAACCTACATAGAGACGCTCAAATGGATTGACCTACCCCATCCGCTATATTCGCAAGATGTTGTGCAGTCCGTTTATTATTTATTCCGTTCGATAGAATATGGTCTGGCTGTTCACCAGTTCCACACGATATAAAGACATCGAAAAATGGCTTAATTCGTGTATAGCCTCAAGAGACGAACATTTTTATCGTACCGGTATTTGAGCTCTGCCAGACAGATGGGAAAAATATTAAACTAACGGTGGGCACTTCGAATGATTTATAGGTTTGGGAAGTCCGAAACAGTTTCACATTTTTCCAAACTGACTTCAGACTTTTCCAGTTCAGTTTCAGAATTTTCTATTTCAAAATCAGACTTTTTGTATTTTCAATTCAGATTTTTTTTGAATATTTTACTATAAAGTTTTATACAAATTTTTTACCACTAGATAAGGATGGCGCTGGGATTCTTTGAAAAAATCTGGACAGCCTATCATTATTTGCTTTAATGAACCGGTCTAAGAATATAAAGGTTCAATGGGGTCCTCTAGGACGGATAAGTGTCTCAGTAATAGCAACACCGCAATTAAAACTTCCTAATACTTGGAAAGTTCGGTTGTCAGTGGACACTAATAAGGTTCTACTGGAAATGAGAGCTCATGAAAAAATAGAAGATTGAGGAGGTTAGATTTTTTCCCAGGCCAATTACAATTGTCCATTAAAACAAATAATGATAGAGAATTGACGAGCGGCTCAGATTTTTTTCAAAGAACCCAATAATATCATAATAAAAATCGTTGCCACAACAATCCATATTGAATCAGGCCCTTGAAGTGTCTTAGAGCACTTCATTCAAGACCGTAACGGTACGCTATAGTACACTGTAGGAGGCAATGTAGTGATTATTGCGCTCGTTCGAGATTAACCAGCTGAGTCGACTGGTATCCGACATCCAGTCACGATAACAAATCCCTCTGCCACCAGTGAGATTTTAACCGCGACCTTCCGCTACGACAGCCCAGCGCTCTAATCACTTGAACCATCCGGACACTCCAACCCAAGTTCCATCCTTATCTAGTGATAGAAAGTTGGTATAGAACTTGATTAAAAAAAATCTGACGTGGCAATGGTAAAATCTGAATTTGAAGCGGAAAATTCGAAAATCAACTTGGAAAAATCTGAAGTTGCATTGGAAATTTCTGTAATTAGTTGGAAAATTCTGAATTAGACTTGCAAAATCTATATAAGCTGCATTTTTATAAAAAAAAACAGTGATTAGCTGCGGACTTAACACATCACGGGCTACGTACAAATGGAGTAGTTCTGTTCTCAAATATATAATACTTACGCAAGAAATACCTTTCATACCTGAAGCGTTTAGTTTCCGGTTTTCGTTTTGTTATTTTTAACATATTTAAAGAGAAATGATTTTTTTTTTTTTTTTTTTTTGTCAAAAAAGCATTAGTTTCATTTCCACGAAAAAGTTACTGGTTTTGTTTTATTTGGTGTTAAAATTATTCATTTTTGTTTTAAGCCATTACGAGTTTACGTTTGATGAGCCATAGCTCAGTCCATATTGCGCCTACAAAAAAATAATTAAATTGTTATTAAATATGCTTTGTTTCTGTTTATTTTCCATTATCCATACATAAAACGATGACATGCTACTTGTACAAAAGATTTTTATGAAATATTTTTTGCTTGGCATTGAACATTCAATCGATTTCTGCGGTTAGTACGAATATAAAATATTCCACCTCCGAGAAAGTTAAACTGATAAGATTACTCTGTCCGTTGTGACCTCCTGAATTATGCCACAATTTCCATAAAATCGCAAAAGCAAAATAGTTGTTTCGCTGAATGCAGCCCACCACGTCATAGCAGGTATAAAATTACCCACTAAGTTGGACATAAAGAGCAATAACCTCGTGCTAAAGATGGTAATTCGAAATAACCCAGCATGTCACAACACCCACGGCCGGACAGTGTTACTTTAGACCGTTCATCTCTGAAAATAACCAGGAAAGCAGCCTGCCTTTGTGAAAGAGCATACCATAAAAATTTTCAGGCACATCCACATGTTGCCAAACCTTAACAAACGGTCGCAAACGTGTGGATAGGCTGCTTGGCTTTGTATGTCTATGTTCGCTAGCGCTTGCTACCAATCCGATCGAGTGTCGGTGTTTTGGCACAAATCAAAAGAGATTTTGCGCAAGCGCTTGCGGCCCATCCATATGTTTGGGAGCGTTCTGTCTCGTTTATTTACCGGCGACGATTACACGTGTGTATTTTTTAGGGAAATGTGTGGCTGGTTTAGTAAGGATGCACTAAACTTCTTGGAATATATGTGTGCGAAATGAAGGAGCGGTGTGAAATGAAGTTTGTGAATACTCCTTTCCGAATTGGAAGGAACTTTGTCGACGTGCAATGTTCGTTCTACATTGCAGTTGCTAGCGAGTCGCAGCTCACCTCGGCATCTGTAACTTGCCTAAAATATGGAAATGAAATTTGCTCCGGTGTGATTCAATACCTAACCAATCCGATGCATCTTTGTTTACGACTGTAATTGAATACATAACATTCAAATTGAAATAGAACTTTGGATTTGGTTGGCTTTTAATTAGAATCCGCTCAAGAAAAAATTTGTCAATGCTTTTACCGCACTCGGTTATGTTTATTTTCTTTGCCTTCCTTTTGTGATCTGGGCTACATGGGAATAAATGTTTTGTTGTTTTCATTGTAAACCGTCTGATACGTGTTTTGATATGCGACTTCCTCTCCCCTAGAATAATTTTTCGCAATGTTTGAGCACTGTGTTGTTAGTCCCATTACACGATATAAATGGACATAACACAAAACACAACAGCAGAGTTGAAAATATTTTCACTTTATTTGAGCCTGAGTACGATCGCATAAAAGTACCAACTAATACCTTTTAGTCACATTTGTTGATACCACAACTTTTCCGCTTCCGGCAATACTGCTCCCACCCCAAATTTCATGTCAATCGGTCTTGATTGAAAAAATTCGTCTGCATGACTTGACTGGTACTGGTACTCAATCTGACCTTTCATTGAAAGAATGAATCTAATTTTTACATAAATGGTTAATCCTTTGAATAATCCTTATTTCAGAAATAGGTCACGTGGCATTTTTTCATTTGCTTAATCTGATTTTCTTTCAGATGGAGATGTAGATGACGATGATTTTGTAAATATCGTTAATGCACAGTTCAATGTTCTTCATACCTGCCTTTTGTTGGACGCTATTGGTCATCTGACATCATTAGTAAAATACGGGCTGTACGATAATTTGCCTAGGAGCGTCCATAGAATCCTAGAGAAAGCAAGTAATAGAAATAAGAGTACTGATGAGATGTAGATCTTTCATGATATTTACTTCTCAACAGGTAGCAGTAACTTCATGGTACATGAAGCGGCCATGTATGCACTCAAATGCATAGCGAAAGGATTAAATTTGGAATCGATACCTGCTGTAATTCGAGAATTCCGAAATTTTATTACATATTTTACCAATCTTGCTCTTAAAAAGGTAAAGTTATCTCATAATGATTTGCCAAACCATTGATGCGAGAACATATTCAGAAAATTGATTCAACTGCTTGATGGTTTTCAGAAAGACGATAACAAAACAGCGTTCGACATACTCAGTACAGTTCTGCGCTACGGCACGTTTGAATCCATTTCATATTTAGAAAATGTGATAATTACAATAATCGAGGAGGCCTCCCGGAAACATCTAGCAACAAAGTATGAATCATTTTTAAAGGTCTTTCACATGTTTCTGGTGAACCTAGGAAAGTGGATCAAAAAACTCAAGAAAAATGAATCAATGAAATTCGTCTCAGAAAATGAAGAAAATTGGCAACAAATGGAAGAACAAATAGACTTATACGATCAGTGGGTGGAAATCCTGAACAAACAATTTGATGAATACGATGACCCTGCCGGATCCGAAGAATATGATTCCGACACACCCCTCAATAAAATCCGAAGAGAAGGGGAAGCTCCGTACGATATCGAGGAACAAGAACAGCTAGTATCTAAGAAAACACTGCCAAAGCATATAGAAATTGTGACAAAAATACTCAAACAAGTTTTGAAATCTATTTCATCCAAAAACCACATGCAGAAGATCATTTCACTTGATTGTCTCGTTGCTGGTTTGCCACTTTTGAAAGATTACGAGGACGAACTGTTGCCAATTTGCCATTTAATTTGGCAACCTTTCGTCCAGAAGTTTAAAGAGAAAAATGCAAATGTATTAAGTCGGTGTTTGACGCTACTACAAGTTCTTGCAATTCACGCCAAGGATTTTCTATTATCACGAACGACTAAGTAAACACATATTTCTATTATGTAAATCTTTCTTTCTAAACAAAATAAATTTCTCCTATTCTAGGGATGTTCTTCCAGTTCTTACCGATTTTCTCCGCGAGTCCTCCAAGAACACCTTATCAAAAGCATTCATTTCGTAAGTTGCTACGTTCAATTTTTGGGAGGCATTCAGTAAACTTGTTTCAATTACAGGCGGACTCAAGAATTCAAATTACAAGTGAAGTTACTGAGAGAATATCCAATCGTAATTGTAAATATGAACATCAACGAAAAAGAGGTTGATAGAATCTCTGAAGCAGTGTTGTTGTACATGAACAAGAACCAACCGAAGCAACTGCAAAAGGCCGCAATCGATTACTTCCAAGAAGTGTCTTCTTACAATTGCCCAGCAGTTTATATTAAAATGCTAGCCCATGAATCAGATGCTGATAAGAAAGTGAATGTCCGTAAAGTCCTTGATTTCATCATGCGCAAATAAATGTTATCCGCCGTGTATAAAGATTATTTTAATAAATAATGTAAGTAAAAAATTTCAAAAGACTGTTTTATTATCCTCAGATCCGGGACTTCTTTATGAGAAAATCATATTCTCATGAAATCCCGGAATTGCAAAGCTTGTTTGCAATGTATTGACCTAGTTCGAGAATTTATCTTCTTTACAATCCAATTATTGAAGAAGATTTAAACTACTTTTCAGAGCTTGCACAAATCTTTGAAGCAGCGGATGGTGACGTCTGCCAAAGATAAGGACATCATTTGCATTGAATTCGCCATTTACTTTGAGAAAGGTTAAAAGTAATTTTGTTTTGTCCCGTTAAGCGCTACGTTGACTTTTTGCAGACAGTTCCTTTCGGTATTCATTGCAAAACTTCACCCACCCCGCCATAGAAGCCTTCTTCATTTTTACTCCGTCGTCATCGACCTTTCAAGCACAGAGCCTCCCACAAGCTGAGTTCAATTTCGATTGACCGCCAGCGGCACCTAATCCGAAAGAACAAATCACAATAAGCAATCGATTTAGAAATAGAGGTACTATCATCTGTCAGCTGTCTTCTTTGCTTTGCCTTCATCTCTAAACTACCCCCAGCACTCAGACCGTAGTGGCCCATTGTACTCGACCCCTGTCAAACGGAATATCCCGAACTCGTTCATATAACGTGCTATTCTTTACAACTGCAACACATCATCAAGCTCTGATGCATCCATATGCGAGGTATTCACATAGAAAATACTCCGTGAACAAATGTCCAGCTAGTAAATTATGCCCAGTCAGAATGGTCAAAATACTTCTGCAAGTCTTCCTGCTTTTCGATATAATAAACCGTGCGGTATGCCTGTTAGGTTCTGACAGAGGAAATTGAACTCTCTTTTGCTAAGGCATTTGAGATTTCATTTCCCTCTTTACAACCGTATTGAATCCAGAAATAAAGTTCAAACGGTTTCTACATTTCTCAACGATTTATGAGATGATCAAAAGACTACTCAAAGTCCTCACTGCAGCCTGGCTATCACTGCCGATTGTGATGCACCTACCCTTCAACCGCTCGTCAATCACCCAGATCGCGGTCCTTAGGACCGTATGTACTTTAGCCTGAAAAAAATTATCCCAAAGGAAAGACCCACTTCTCGTTTTTAACCGAGAGGTACACTCCGGGTCCAGAACCCTGTTCTGCTTTTAAGCCATCGGCGTAGCAGACCTCCATATATTCTTCCTCTGGGACTTCCCAGCTTTCTCTACGTTTCAGGATAACATCATATCTTCTACTAAGCAGACGTATGCCAACCTGGAAACCGTAAGAAGTGGATTCAGTTCTCTGTGAAAGTTCGTTTAGTTCATTCGATAGGTCAGTATGTATATACTCAGTGGTAAAAAGATGCGCTAAAGGAATTTTCACAAACTTTTTATAATCAAAACGCACAGAACTTTCCGGTAAACTTAATATAAAACCTCGCATCTCGCACCTGTTCGATAGCAAGCCTCCACCTGCCTTTAGTTGCAAGAGGTAAGTTGTATGAAAAGCGACACCGTGTAACATCGTTAAAATTTTTAAAACCATTACACTTTAATGGATGAATCGGGACTTAAGAATGCAATTTGGCTATCGAAAACGGACTATGAGTGTTTTCTGAAATGTGCGCAAGCTCCTCGATAACGGTAGCGATGGTCCTCAGAATGCCCCAACTTGAACGCGAATTGCAGCGGTATAAGCTATACATTCTGGACCTAAACGAAACAAAGTGATGGGACTCTGGAGAGTACTCCTGCTCTTATCATAACAATGGCAATGTGCATTTTTACTTTAGAACCAACTGACACTCCCGATATATTGGAAAAGGATGCTTTCTACGAGGTAATTGCTCGTGACATTGTGGCCGGATGGGTGATCTGAATGCCGAGGTGGGATCTGATAACACCTTGCTCGGACATGTGATGGGAAAACATAGTTTTGGGGGCCGCAGCGGTAATGGTGGGAGGTTCGTAAATTTCTGCAACTTCCACAGCTTCATCATTGGTGGCACATTGTTCGAGCATAGAGTCTGCCATAAGTTCAGTTAGGTTTCAACTGACCGATGCCGTACGAGCAATCAGATGGAACACATCGTGATCGGCACTAGATATAGGATTTACTTGTTGCATGTACGTCACAAAAGAGACGTTGACATCGGCCTGATGGTCGCTTACGTTCGGTTGCGTGTTGCGTCCGCCACTTCTCGCAGGGTTGCAGAGCTGTGACCCACTTAGTTCAACATCGACCACTTGTAAGACCCAATTGCTACTTAACTCAGAACTATCTTGCTGATCGAAAGGCGGATATACTGAGTAACCCGCCTGGGAGCATCGATGAACATTAGACCGCCATTAAAAGTGAACTTTTCTCGGGTGTTACATAAGTCCTCGGCCACGTCTCGTAAAGGCGTCATAAGATCTAGCTGACTGCGGAATCGTGGAAGCGGATCGATAAACGGAAGAGGTTGAAAGTTCTACTGATCGCTGCGGGCGATGGTGAGCGTTAAGGTCTCGAACTCCGATACTGAGCCCAATCCTGAAAAGTGCAGCATAGTGTATGTCGTGACAAGAGAGGATTTGCTACTGAGCTAGTCAGGGAAGCAGAAGATGCCGCAGATCACAATGATTTCAGAAATGAATACCGCATCACGAAAGGGCTTGCACGCGGTTGCAAATCTTTCGATGTTCCTGAGAAGAACGTCAACGGTCGACTTCACATCCAAACGGGTTAAAGTAGCTGGGTTTGACAGTCTCCCCAGAGAGTTATTCATCGCTGAATCTACAGTTTCTGCAGATCTGCTGCTTCCACTCCTACAGAAATCTTGGGAATTCGAGACGGGAGTGGAGGAAAGGGATGGTCATAAAGATCCCAAAGAAGGGGACGAGTTTTGCGTGTGACAATTAGAAGGGTATCTGCGTACTCCCCGCCGTTGGAAAGATAATAGCTAAAATAATTCTCGAACGCATCAAAGAACATCTCGAAAACTTGATCGACAGAGAGCAGACTGATTTCCGCTCGGGATCCTCCTGCATTGATTACATCAACGCCCTATGGATCATTTTGGAACAGTGCGCGGAGTTTAGAGCTTCGCTGCCCTTGCTCTTCATCGATTTCGAGGAAGCTTTGTTCTACGTAGGCGCGGCAGGGGAGCAGATAAACTAATAGCTATTACCAAAGCGACATATGATGGCGGAACGTGTCACATGTTGCACCGAGGCAGGGTTGCATCCTGCCACCGATATTAGTTCTTTTTGTTATCGGTGACGTCATGCTGCCTTCTTTGGAGGACTAGCAAGAGTTCAACGGAGAATGACATCTTTCCTCAAACAGCTCGATTACGCTGGTGATATCCACCCGGTCATGGACCTTGGCCAGGTGGCTCTCGATTTGGGAACAAAGGTAAGTAAGGTTGGACTGAAGATAAACACAAAAAAACAAGGTTCTCAGTCTGACGGGTCAACGCACTCTCCCTATCTGCATTAATAGGTAGAGCATCGAAACCGTCGATCAATTTGTATATCTATTTGACGTTTTCCGTCCGGCGCAGTAACAGCGCTAGATTCACTTTCGCCGCCCTGTCTAAAATCTGGAAATTTAGTTTTCTCAACACTAAGATCAAGTTTGATGCCGTTCTGTACTAGTATTCTTTCTGTGTTGCTATATGGAAGTAGCTCATGGAAAGTGAACTTCGCTGGTACACAAAAGGTCTCAGCTTTCGTCAACATATGTCTGCGTCGCGTCATCGAAGAAGAAGAAGAACTTGATCGGCCACTCATATGCACCGTGATCAGAAGACCGAACTGAAGGTGGATAGGTACGCCATGCAGTGAAATCCATTCTTCCAAGATGACCGACGAGTAAGCCGCCCCTAGGGCGCTTGGCGCAGAGAGAGCTGAAACGCATTTCAGGTAATTGCAGGCGATGGCGCTTAGGTGTGGTTTACGTGCTACACCCCACCAAGGGGTGAAGGGCAACCATATATACCGGTTATGTGTGTTGTGGTTCCCTGCAAAAATAGCTTTCTTCTTTCAGTCCGGCTGGGTGTTGATTTGGCCAATTTAAAGTCCCTTCCTCAAATTGATTTGTTGACAGCATGTATTATTAAATAGGCTGTTCTGGCCCTAGACCTCGTCATAGTTCGAAGATGTGAATTTAGTGAATTGTGTATAGTAGTTTGCATCAAACTTGATGAATAGTTTATTTGAAACTTGTTTCATATAACAATGCTTAGTTATCGGCGCTACGTGACGGCAGTACCGTCTTCCATTTAACCTCTTCTGTTGGCCAAGTTCAAAATTTTCATCTGAACTTGAAAGGATTTGCTACGAACTAATGTACACATGAATACTTATTTTACCACTCTTGATCACCGTTCTATACCCTTCGGAATTTCCTTATCCTTGGGTAGCTATACTAATTCGGGTTGGCAATATGACACAAGCATCTTAGAAGATCTAGGACGCTTTCCCAACAAGCGCTAGACTTGCATTTACCTGCCGCCTGAAATAAGCAGTTTCTTAAGACTTAACTTTTCACAAGTTCCATTGACAGACCCCGTCGGTCACATACTGTACCTTGCAGTCAACCCCTATTCCAACTAAAATAATACCCGAATGAACAGTCGTGTGGTTTTCATATTCCGTATATGCGAAAAGTCGATTTAAAAAAATAAATGAAATAAAACGCCTATTTTGGTTTTAAATATATTTCTCTGCTGATAAATGCGTCATCCTTAAGAATGTATCTTTGTTCTTAACTAGTTCGACTTGTCCTGCAGGACAAATGCAATGCATAGAATCGGAATTATCTGTTTCACTTGACATTAACCGCAGGATGGGACTTTGGAGGTGATGGCAGGGTGTTCACGAGAACGTGATTCTGGTTAGTCAACGAATGGCAGCAGGGAAACACATACTATTATTTATCAATCTTACGAAGAAAATTCTACGCGATAGCAACATCTAATCAACCGAAATAGTCTATTCTGGCTTGGCTGGGTAGCTCAGGTCGTAGATAAGCTTCAAGATGCCCCCGAGTCCGACCAAACTCAGTCCCATGGTGAACCTGTACATGACACTATCGAAAGCGCCGCCCTTTAAGAAGATGGGTTTGCCATCCTTGACTTGGAATTTGTCCTGGACTTTCTTCAGCTCGAAGTATCCTTGCGGAATTTCGGCTTTGGAGGCGCGCACTGCGCTGGAGGAGATGTGACGAACTCCAAGACGGGCAATGTTCTGAAAAATTGGAGATAATTACGTAACCATATTTTAATGAAAATTCGGCATATTTGTATAATGCACTCTTAGTCTGAACAAATTCCAAGATGATTTGCTAGAAATTACCTGCGAAATGCTCATTGTGTTCGATTATCGGGAACTATAAGGAGGAAAACCGCACGAAAGGTTAGCACAAACTCGACAGTACGGCAAAGATGGAATGACACTTCACGTGTTCGAAGCAAATCTCGCAGATGTCGCTTCAACTACCAACTGCTGAGTTGAGCTGAATTAAGAATTCGTTCCGATTAGTCCGCGGGAATTGCGATTGCTTCGGCTGGCGGCCTTTGTTGTCAAATTAGGTTGATTATTCATCTCACGATTGTTTACAACGGAGTCTGGATCGTCGGCGTTCCCCATATGAATAAGTAAATCCGTGTTTACAATCTCTGCGAGAAAACTACACTACCAGAATGGGTTTCCTAACTGTGTTGAAGAAAATGAAACAAAAGGAGAAGGAAATGAGGATATTGATCCTGTAAGTTCACTCGGTTCTACATATAATGGTGATTTACAGTTGACGGGAGTTCCTTTTTATTGTCTGCAGAGGGTTGGACAACGCGGGCAAAACCACCATCCTTAAAAGGTTCAATGGGGAGCCTATCGACACCATCTCGCCGACCCTGGGATTCAACATCAAGACCCTGGAGCATCGTGGCTACACACTAAATATGTGGGACGTGGGCGGGCAGAAATCATTGCGGTAAGGCGGACAGCTAATAATTTAATGAACGCAGAGCTGTAGCGAGACTGCTCTTCTTTCCATTTTGCCAACAATCTCAATTGATATAATTTTACCCTTTTAGGTCCTATTGGCGAAATTACTTCGAGTGTACCGATGGCCTTATTTGGGTAGTAGACAGCGCCGACCGCATGCGGATGGAGGCCTGCCGAGAGGAGTTGGGGGTGCTTTTAGAAGAAGAACGCTTGGCTGGCGCCACTCTCTTAGTGCTTGCGAATAAACAGGACCTGCCTGGCGCTCTAACTTCACAAGAGATCAAAGATGTAATGCCTACGAGTCCATTTTGATGACATTTTTCATTTGCGAACCTCTTTGTTTTGCAGATTCTAGAACTGGACAAAATTACAACCCATCACTGGAGTGTAATTGGCGTTAGCGCTGTCACCGGAGATAAATTATTAAATGCGGTTGACTGGTTAATTTCAGATATTGCAAAACGAATCTTCACACTAGATTAGAAATACGTTTGCACGTAACATTTTTTTTTATTAATAAAAACACTGTGATCAAGAGTGATTAATGCACTATTGAATGTCTTTTATTTCGCAGTTCCTGATGGTCTGCTTTAGTCATAACAATAATCGATGGCGCGACAAATATTATTGCCTTCGCCCAGGGCTGTTATTGCCCCGATTTGACTCCAATACGCATTAACTGATAAGTTGACTGTTATCCGAGATGGAAAAAGGTGGTCTGAGGTGGAAAAATTGCGAGAGCGGTGTCTTCGATGGTATGGTCACGTAATTCGTGCTAACGAGAATTCACTTGCCGAGATTGGTAAACGACCAAAAGGCAGGCCGAAACAACGGTTGCTTGATACGCTGGATTTGAAAGCTTCGAGATTGTATCCAGATCTGGAATTTGATAGAGCCAAATGGCGAAATCGATCACGGCGAGCCGACCCCGTTTGCGAACAGGACAAAGGCTGAAGAAAAAAGAAGAAGGCTCTAACAGGGAATATACGCTCAAGTACGGGTTAACTACAGAGAAGGTCCAAAAACAACACAAAGAAAAGAGTGTCAAGCGAGCAAAGCGTAACCCATACGAAAGTTCCTTCATTGATAGAGAAACTCAGAAACGCGCATTCCCTGCTCTTCAAATTAACTCCAAGATAGGCTTATTAGGATAGTATACTTACAGAACGTTTACAATTAAGAATTAGGTACAGTGAAACCTCTATTCACCAGACATCCTCGGTGAACGTCAGTTTGTCTGTTATTCGGAGGAATCCGTTAAATGGAGGCGTCATATATATGATGTATTTAAAAGGGAGGGGCCTTTTGCGCGACGTGGTCACTGTGCCAAGAAGGACGGACTCAGTTCAGGTCTGTCCTTCTTGAAAGTATAAACCCAAAAAAGCAATATTATTATGTGTTAAAAAACATATTTCTGGGCCTTTGTAACAGATATTTTTTTGATAAAGAATGTTCCGGTAAATAGCAGTGTTTGCTAGGAGAGGTATAAATGGTATAAATGGAACAATATTTTGGCCTTTACCTTCATAACCCATTGATGAAGGTAACATGTAGCTACCGAAATGCACATATGGAATAATAAATAATTCACTGATTTAAAGAAATAATTTTGCGTTAAAAAAAAGTTATAAAGACAGTCAGTGCAAACAAGCCGTCTCCACTTAATATTACTGCATTACAAAAGTGATGTAATATATTATCAGGTTTCAAAACATCACCACTTTTCATAGTATGAGTCGCGGGGACAGTTGCCGATAACGACTCCGAGTATGGGACTTGCTCTAGGCTGGTTTTCGACTAGCTTCGGGCTGGATTTCGACGGGCTTGGCTGGGTTTAGGCTAGAAAATGATTTCGGCTGCTCGCGAGTTTGGAGGTGCCGATTCTTGGCTTCAGGTAATTAATTTGTATTGTTATGGTTTGGAATGAATGTCGGCAGCTGGGTGATGTGTAATAGCGTTGGCCTATGTTATATTTCCTAGCACACATGGCCGAGACGACTATCAAATACTGATTCGCATAGTCGGTTATCGGTTGCGAATTTAGTTCTCTTGGCTGGCTTTGATGTGAAAAGATAATTTCGATTTTGTGTGTGATGGGCAAACCTTTAATTATTTCAGGCAAAGATCACATCTAAGTAAAGTAATGCTCGTTCGCAAAAATCATGACTCCCTGTTCTTTGCATGTGAAAATATTACACTATCTAATATCTTATATCCTTATGAGACCCTTTTGTGTGAAACATGAGCACCTTGGAGTGTTCTGTTCCTGTTAGCTTCGCCCAGTATATTCTCCTTAACCGTTTTTCTTTCCGATTCCACAAAAGGGTTCTAGTCTATTTAGCGACATCCCTGCTTCTTTTTTGGCCTCTCTAACCTATTATGGCCTGGATCCCAGAATATCTACACTTTATTGTGCAAGCCAACTATATTCAATTCATCAAGGCATTCACATACAAGTTTAGAGTTGACCTGGTTGGATCTAAGTTCCCTTCGGTTAGAATCGCAATGAAAATTGAAAGAGGCATACCTATCTTTCGCCTTAAATATGGTGTACTTACTCATTGGTTCAAAATACGTTTTCTTTGGATCAATGATCTCCTGCGTCCGCGCCCTTTGTTGTCTTCGTCGACGTCAGTCCACCAGGTAATAAGCTGCAAGCTTAGGCTGTAGGCTATTGCACGCTCTCCCAATTTATTATGTTGCTTCAAATATGTTGCCGAAATGAAATTTTATTGCCATGCTATTCCTTGGTATCAACACCTCGGGATATCACCTAGAAAGATGTTCGACTTTCCTTTTACTTCTTTTAGGCTTCTTACTTCTTTGGGCATGTTCTCATTGTTCTAATAGTCTTTGAAGTTTGTGTAATTATCGTTGCATAGGTTAACCAATTGGGCTAACTGTTGCAGTATATATCCAGCGAAGTATTTTCAGGGTGTATTGTCATTTCTTTCTTTCTTGTAAATCAGCAAAGTCTGCAGCTTTCCGACATATGTTCCCAACACACTCCTTTCAGAGCAGTTGTGTCTAGTGTAAGGTTCCAGTATTCGACCTCTGTCTCTAATTTAATTTCCATTCCATTTAGTGCGTTGGTCATTGATGAATTGATGCGCAGCCTGGCTCTCGTGCACTAGGTACAATGTAGTGATTCTCAATTCAATGTAGATTCTACCACATAGGGTATCCTCATAATTGCAGTACGTCAACTACTATTCAATGTTAGCGGTGATAGTACTCCATATTGTGGGTAGTGTCCATGACTGTAGAATTTGTACTTGCTGGTACTTTTACTTACCTGCTCTTGAACATCCTGACCATTCAGAAGGCCAGGGTGTCCCTTACTCCCTTGCGGATTAGGGCATTTTGCGTCTCTACAAACTATGCAAATCGGTCGGAAAGATTTAGGGTGGAGAGGATGCTTTTTGCTGCTGTCGAAATTTCTGTCGCCTCTACGTCCTTGGTATATATCCCAAGAATATGCTGCCCTTATCGCCCTTACAGAAGATCCTAAGATGATTTCTAGGCCCTTCGGAAGTACTGATGGGAAAATGCTATCCATTCCGTATGATTTAAGTAGTTTAAAAGTTCCTTCTGCCAATCTTACTATAGCTTCTAGGCATATCTCTTTTGCTAGTTTCGAATTTTTCCTTTTTCCCGTTCTTCCTACTGATGGGATGTCAGGCATAATGTTTATGTCTTCCGCCGGCCATCTACTCCGATAGTGAGAAGTTTGCCTTTGCCCTCCACATTGCTTCCGAAAACTCTCCATTATTGCATATGATAATCTTTGTTCTGAACAATTAAGAGGTCCAAAAGTTTCTCTGTCACCATATGTGTTCTTGGTATATATTTTGTATATACCGGGTTATTCATGAAGCTAGAACACACACAAGAAAGTACTACAGTTTCAATACCATGAAGATTTTTGGACGGATTCTTGACAACCGTATTCGTGAAACCTTTCACATAACCGTGAATCAAGTCGAGTTTGTCAAGAACTGCAGAACTACTGAAACAATGCATGCTGCCCGGTTACTCATGGAACTGTGAGACGCATCGCCCTCTTTAAATTGCATTTCTGGGTCTGGTGAAAGCGTTAGACCGTGTGCCATATGAAAAGCTGTTTCGTGTCTCTGTCGGTGTTCATCAAGGAAGCGTCCTCTCACCACTTCTCTTTCTTCTTTTTATGGACACTGTGACATGGGGCATCCAACGTCCAGTGTCCTCTATATACAGACGATGTTTTCCTAGCGTCTAATAGAAGAAATAATCTAGAGCAATTTGTCCACAAATTGAATGATCGCCTCATAAAACACATATTGAATAAAGCTAAATTTTTGAAACAGGCACTATCACTGTCAATGGTAGTGACCTACCCAGAACAGAGCGATTTAAATATCTCGGGTGAATATTATCAGTCAATTGAGAACTGCGCTATGAAATTGCTTCACACATTAGCGCAACCTGGGTGTATTGGCGGTCCACGGTATCAACGAAATGTTCGAATCTGAAATGTATCGCAATGCCGTTTGTCCTGTCGCCCCTTACGGTTCCGAGTGTTGGCCGACTATCATCATCATCAACGGCGCAATAACCGGTATCCGGTCTAGGCCTGCCTTAATAAGGAACTCCACACATCCCGGTTTTGCGCCGAGGTCCACCAATGGACCAATGTCTGGTGTCCTGACGTTCGCCATCGCTCCATCTCAGGCAGGGTCTGCCTCGTCTTCTTTTTCTACCATAGATATTGTCCTTATAGACTTTCCGGGCTGGATCATCCTCATTCATACGAATTAAGTGACCCGCCCACTGTAACCTATTGAGCCGGATTTTATCCACAACCGGACGGTCATGGTATCGCTCATAAATTTCGTCATTATGTAAGCTACGGAATCGTCCATCCTCATGTAGGACACCAAAAATTCTTCGGAGGATTCTTCTCTCGAACGCGGCCAAGAGTTCGCAATTTTTCTTGCTAAGAACCCAAGTTTCCGAGGAATAAATGAGGACTGGCAAGATCATTGTCTTGTACAGTAAAAGCTTTGACCCTATGGTGAGACGTTTCGAGCGGAACAGTTGTTGTAAGCTGAAATAGACTCTGTTGGCTGACAACAACCGTGCGTGGATTTCATAGTCGTAGCTGTTATCGGTTGTAATTTTCGACCCTAAATAGGAGAAATTATCAACGGTCTCAAAGTTGTATTCTCCTATCTTTATTCTTCCCGTTTGACCCGTGCGGTTTGATGTTGGTGGTTGGTTGGTTTTTGGTGCTAACGTTGCCACCATATACTTTGTCTTCCCTTCATTGATGTGCAGCCCACGATCTCGTCTCAATGGCCGCCTGCTCGATCTGCATGAAGGCAGTTTGTACGTCTCGGGTCGTTCTTCCCATGATGTCGATATTGTCAGCATAGACCAGTAGCTGGGTGGACTTAAAGCACACGGGTCACTTTCTCGAGGGCCAAATTAAAGAGGACGCATGATAGGGCATCCCTTTGTCGTAGACCGTTGTCGATGTCGAATGGTCTTCAGAGTGATCCAGTTGCTTTTATCTGGCCTCGCACATTGGTCAGGGTCAGCCTAGTCAGTCTTATCAATTTCGTCGGGATACCGAATTTTCTCATAGCCGTGTACCCTGGCTATGCTATCCTGGCTTGCCGCAGAGAAAAAATCTGATCTGTTGCTGATTGACCTGGAGTGAAGCCAATGAAGTTCTGGGCGTATGGCCTAGCAAGATGACGGAGAATATCTTATAGATGGTACTCAGCAACGTTGGCCGACTATAAAAGACAATAAACGGCCTCTTGTGGTAATGGAGACGACGATGTCACGTTGGACTAATGGCGTAACACGCCTTTATCACATCCGAAATGAGGA
Organism: Hermetia illucens; assembly: GCF_905115235.1. Classification (NCBI taxonomy): domain Eukaryota; kingdom Metazoa; phylum Arthropoda; class Insecta; order Diptera; family Stratiomyidae; genus Hermetia; species Hermetia illucens. The sequence continues at coordinate 78,817,653 of NC_051851.1, forward strand.
AATCCGGTATTAATATGGGGATGCACCGATCGTGGAAAAAATTTGAGACAGGCGTCTTCGATGGAATGGTCATGTAATTCGCGCTCACAAGAATTCACTTGTCAAGATTGGTCTGAACATCGAAGTGAATGGTAAACGCTGATACGCTGAATGGGGCTTTGAAAGTCCCGCGACTTCATCCAGATCAGGCGTTTAATGGAACAAAATGGCACAACCGATCACAACGAACCAACCCCACTTGTGAACTGGCTAAAGGTTAAAAAAAAGAAGAAAGAAGAAAAATCAACGGTTCTGCTCCCCTCCAGCGTGGAAATTGTGGGACTATGGTTTTAGGCCATTCCTCCGTGTGCTCCGTCTGGAATAAAATCTCGTCGAAAGCGTATGCCACTGAACGCGAGCTCCGTGCTCTGTCATTCGCACATCTGCATGGCAACAAGGTCTTCGATAACTGCTCGAGCCGCACGAGCGAGGCAATATAACCAGTCGAATGCTCTTCACCGCATTAGCATAGCTTCAACTTCACTTCTGACCTATCCGCAATTTTCTCCTATTTCAACCCGAATTCAAGTTTCTTGGGAGCTTTTCCTTTTTTGGGGGGTGGTCTTCGCTGCGTCCCTCTTCCTTGCTTCCGCTGTTGAAGGTTGCCTATCTTGAGCGTTCTTAAGAGCCTTTTAGCCATTTAGTACTTGTGTTACTGCGGCCTGTCTCCTTCCTAACGCCTGATATACTGATTTTAGATGGCAGGGACCAGAAAAATACGGTCTTCGCAGTAGGCCAATGTTGAGCTTGACTTCTTAATTTCTCCCTTCTTGGACGTAGTCACCTAATTCTCGGTATTGCGGATATGTTACTCCGCCTGATGGGTCAGTTCGTGTGGGCTATGGGGTGTCGCTTGTTTGTTGTTTTTCTTTGTTTCTTCATTTGATTCCCACGAGTATTGGCAATATGGACTAAATATAAGCGCTAACAAAACCAAGGTTCTCAATTTGATGGGTCATCTCACACTTATTATCTGCATTAATGGGCAAAACATCCAAGCTGTCGATGCATTTGTACATCTTGGTAGCGTTGTTTGTGCGGTTCTGGCTCTAAAGACGATGTTACGCCGACGCTTTAACAAAGCCAATCAGCTATCGCTGCGTTGTTTAAAATCTGGAAATATAGTAACCTCAAGATTACGATGATGAGGTTCATATTCACTCACCGTACTTATTAAATTCTTCGGAATAAAGAATAAAACTTGAATAATTTTTGCTTATTTACCATGGACTAGTTACTGGTAGTTGAGATGATTAGCGGGCGGATATTTAGAGTGATATATTGTTCAATATGATGTCAGTATCACATTTCAATGTTATTTTCTAAAATGATCGTTTGTGCCTACAACTTTGTTAATAATAGTGGGATCTTTACGAAACTTTCCTGTATTGGAGATATACTCTTCCTTGCTCTAATGCATAATTTCATACGTAAGTATGCCACCAGAATTGTCAAGGAAACAAATAGTTTGCAAAATTATATCATGTATATAAATAAAAAAATCTTTTAATTATGATTGCGCTTCTTAATTGTAGAATTATAGACAAGGACTTGACTTCAATAAAAATTTGCAAGACCGCCTTGTATCATGCTGACTGGATAGCGTAACAATATAAAATAGTTTGAATTTGAAACTTCGGTTACTGAAAGATATCGTAAAACGAACTAAATGCCCATTGTCCACGCACCCAATTGGAAATGACAGCATTCGGCGGTTGAACGTATCGCATCGCGTCCGCTGCATATTACATTTCGTCAGCGCGTGCACGGTGTGTGAATTTCATTCATCCGTGCGTACGGCGTTAGTAGAAGCTCGGCCGGGGGTGCGACGCGGGGTGCACATGTGACAGTCAAGTGAATCAGGAGGGGGAAGACGAGTGTGCCCTGTGTGCCGATTCCGTGCGATTTTATTTGTCGTTCGTTCGGTTCTGTCGGTTTTTTATTGCTCAGTGAGTGATCCGCTCGTGAATTTCGGTTTTACAATTAGTTTCACGCGCTAGCATTAACGCAACAGACAGTTAACTGACTGCCGGAAATATCGTCAACGTCCAATTTGTAAATAGAAGTCACCCTCGCTGCTGGACAGAATGTCTTCGGAGGCACCGACAATTGCGAATAAGGACGAGAAGGCGACCGAGGTGGCCACTGGCCCAACCGACGAGGAGAAGGCCGAGTCCTACAAGAACCTCGGCAATGAGCACATGAAAAGTAAGCATTTGCAAGTGTTTTGGGTTGATCGCCGCCGTCCGGGCGGCCGCCTGTCAGGAGTCGGTGCCGCGATGCGGCTTCCGCCTGTCAATGCAGCCCCTCGAATCTAGGCCCCCTGCGAGACATAACCTAGTCAGGCAGGGGCAGGCTTCGTTGCTTGGCAATTACGTGTTTTGAATTACTTATCAAGTGTTGTCCTCGGGTTTAGCGCCAGAAATGAAATGGACGAGACCACGTTGAAAAACTCAAGGCCGGCAGGCATTTTGCCATACAGGCCCCGCGTAGGTGGACCATGCATCACTTCCTAATTCGAGCTCGGTCAATGGAGTTTGCACCCCTGACGTAGGACACTCGGCTGATTAGCATGATAAGTGCGAGTGATACCATTGTCTCAGTCAGCGCCCACTTGTCCAACTTCCACAAGTCATTTTCCCGCTCGGCTAGAATTCTCGATTACTTAACCTATGCAGGCGGTCGTCATAGCAAGGCGAAGTTGGTGCGTAAATTTGCATGGGAACCGTTTGATCGATTGGATTCGAATGCAGTTGCGAGTATTGATGATTTCATGTGGCGGGCACACATGGCAGGTCTCGAATGTTGTGCTTTTCGCGGCTGCAAGTACGGCATGCACCGCGAGCGCGCTGAGAGTCAGATGGTCTATTAGCAATTGGAAGCCCGCTGTAGCTAATGACGCGGAAACCGATTTTCAATGCCTTGCAACGAAAAGGTTCGCGTTAGGAATAATCTTTTGTTGAGGTTTCTTGGTATTAGGAGAACATCAGATTTATCAGACCTTCAGCTCCACTTTCACGTCAAATTCGAACCACTTTCTAAATGATTAGAGCCTTTTCCATGTAAAAATTCAAGTTAGTTAAATTCGTTTAGTGATGGTGATCTGGGAGTGATGGCATAACGTTTTACTCTGAAATTTACTACCCCTTTTGAGAAAAAGAAGTGACTAAATATTTGACGGTCCGTTCTTTTGCATTAACCCATTGCAGATCAACTCATTGAAAAAGTAAAAAGTCTAGTTTTGTGTTAAGGGGGTCAGCCTGTGTGACGGCCGTTTTTTGGCTTTTTTTAGAAATTTTTTGTTAAGAACTGGAGAAAGATACAAATACGAATTTTTCACCATAGATTTATTAATATCTTGAGCGTGCATAGTAATTTTTCCAGCCCGATCACATAGTTCGGTATTGAAATACAGAACAATTTATAGGCCCATCTCCAAAAAAAGGTGTTTTTCTGTTGCCACGATAGAGGGCGCTGCGACCATCTTAGAGAAAAAAGTAAATGGCATTTTAACGTACAGACTCAACTACAGTCCGCAAACTAGGATTATTAAAAAAATATTAAAAACTAAATTTTTGGTGCCTTGTTAAACTTTCTTTTTTAATTTTGGTGTTTTTTTTAAGGCTTCTTCAATGAATAAAAAAAACTACTGAATGAAACGCAATTATCCTAGTTTGCGGACCGTAGAAATATGTTCTGAATAAGTCATGAAAATTTCAAAGAATTTCGTTGGATAGATTTTGGGCTATGGTGGCAGCCGATTTTTAACATGCAGTTTCGAGAAAAACGCATTTAAAAAGTAGAATGCGACTTTTAGCCATAAAACGCGATCATATGGTTTCCAGATTCGTCTTTGAAAAGACATACCCTGTCGTAATCACCGAAAGAGAAGAATGGTCGACAAGTGGCCATGAGTCTTTTCAGATTACAACCCCTAATAATCTTCACCGACGGGTCAGTCATGGAGGATCGATCGGGCGCAGGGGTGTTCTTGGAGAATCCGATTATAGAACTGGCCCGACCCCTCGGAAAAATGACCATATTCCAGGCGGAGATATATGCCATTTCATTGGCAGCAGAAGAATGTCTGCGACAAAAATGGAGGGGTCGCACCATTCGAATCTGTTCCGACAGTCGGGCGGCATTATCAGCACTAAATGGCAACAACATATCAAGCCAGTTGGTGTGGAGTTGTCATCAGGTGCTGCTGAAACTTGGCCGACTGAACGAATCATTCCTGATGTGGGTGCCGGGGCACTCTAATATCGCCGGTAATGAGGAGGCTGACAGACGGGCTCGCCAAGGGTCTGGATCCACAATGGTGGGGCCAGAATCAGCTCTTGGAATCCGACCATCTACTGTCGAGTCTACTCTGAAGGGTGAAGTTGCAAGGATTCACGCAAGCGCAAGCGAATATCCTTCTGAAATAGCCTAGGGCCACTAGAGCTGCATTTTTGTTGTCCCTTAAGAAGTGGGACATGAACGCCCTAGTAGGGCTTTTGACGGGACACTGCCCCTTAAACTACCATATGGAAAAGATTGGGGTAGTGGTTTCCGCTATGTGGAGCCAATGCAGCTGCCCGGCATCTTCAGATCTCAGACGAAGACACCTTGGCAAGGTTTTCTTCAATGAAGAATCTGCACACTCTCTGTCTCTCGAGAATGTTCTAAGATTCGCTAAAGCCTGCGAACATCGTAGGCGGGAAGCCATTGAAGAGGCAACTTACGGGGATAATACAATGGGCCTAACAATGGCCTGAGTGCTCGGAGCTGCGGCTCCCCCAGTTAACTAAACTAACTAACTAGCCATAAAACCTTAACTGACCATTAATCTGCTATACCTAATCCATAAACCTTAGGTTTCTTGAAGAAACACATGCACGGCCTTGGCTTCAATTCTTGTCTTTTTAGCGTCGAACGTCATTCGGACCGATAAATACGAACTTTATTACGGCGATCGACATAAATCCAGCATGTGACTTATAACGTGTTTAACACTATAATTTCCGAACGACTACGAATATCAAAAAATCACTTTGCCCATATATTCTACACTATATCTAGATACAATTGATGGCAAAAAAAATTCGATTCCGCGAATTTGACACACGGGATGACCGCCTTAATAATCATTTTATTGAGCGTTAAAATGTTGACAAAAGTGTGTGTGGTACAATCAGGATCAAATGCAACGTAGAGACGTAATGGACAGAATGCGAGTAATTGGCCAGATTCTCTATTCGGTATGACATGGTTTAAAACATCCCCGGCGAGGGCTACATTTATCGCACATGTAGAATAGTTTGTTTGGCACGTTCTACCACCAACTCTAAACTCTGACCTCAACGCTGTAGTTCACAACTCGATTCTCGTGAAGATTAACAGTTATAATCGCTTATTATAAATAGTTGTTCAATAGTTTTCTCTTGTAGTTTAATCGTTTTACCTTTTGAAGTGGCGTTATACATACCAACAAATTGCCTTCATCGGTTATGGTGGAGTTGTCATGTCATTTGACCACCAGTAAATCCAAATCTGAGTTGGCAGCTGACCCAAAACTTCATTTCTTTGCTTTTTAAGCTTTTGTGTGAAATAAAACCTTATTAAAATCGATTCACTGTCTGTCTCTGTCTGTTTGTTTTTTTTGAGGAGGTGGAAATCTTCAAAAGACTGGCCTGGGCACGCCAGAGTGTGGGATTTTTACCCACTAAAATCACCCCCGACTTCCCGGTGATAGCACTTCACCTAGAGTTTCCTCTAGGTTCCTCCGTGCGCTGGGTCCTTTGGGAACCCGCAGTTTGGACAATTAGGCGAGGTGTCCAATTTAAACCTGTACAGGTATTGACGGTATCCTGCATGGCCGGTGAGAAACTGGGTGAGATTATAATTGATCTCCCCATGCTTTCTCTCCAGCCACTTCCTGATGGAAGAGATCAACCTGTAAGTCCAACGACCCTTTTCTGACTGGTCCCATCGCTGATGCCATCTGCTTATGGATCTATCTCTTTCGACTTTTTTACCTGCGATAAGGGAGAGATAGACCTGGTGTTATAAATGTTCATCATTTCGGATGCCAGAATTTCAATCGGCATCATTCCCGAGATGAAGAACGCTGCATCGTCTGAGACGGTCCTGAAGGCAGAACACACCCTTGGGGATGTTCTTCTGTAAACCGTACTCAGTTGATGTGTATTGCCTAAAACCTGCAGTGCTTTTCCTCAAATTGGGGCTGCATGCAGCATGATAGAGCTCACAACCCTGGCAACGAGTAGCCTGCAAGTATGCCGTGGGCTCCCTAAGTTCGGCATCATCTTTGCCAGAGCATTACTCGCGGTGGCTGCTCTTTTACAAGTATGTTTTATGTGCTGCTTAAAATTAAGTCCTCCGTCTATCATCACCCCCAAGTATTTGATGGCCGGCTTGGAAGTGATGATACGATTCCCGATTCTAATGCAGGTGTAATTTCTTTTGCGGCGCTTAGTGATGAGGACCGCTTCCGTCTTTTCCTCCGCGAGTGCTAGTCCAGCACTCCCTAACCAAGCCTTAACAACACTGATTTTTTTGTATCTGTTGTAGGTTAAATTCTTCGCATTTGCTAATAATATTAAACTCAGAGTGTAAAGCGTATGAGGTTGACTATTATCAATACAGGGCTTTCCATCAAATGATTTATTTAAATCGCTTTCTAAAAAATAGAAGGAAATTGAATTTTTAATTATGTGACATGGAGCTGTCATGCACTCGTCGCTCCTCACATCTTCTTTTTCTTCAGCATTTGTCCCGTTCACAAGTGGGGTCGGTTCGTCGTGATCGGTTTCGCCATTTTATTTGATTAAGCCCCTGATCTGGATGTAATTGCGAGGCGTAAATCCCCATCCAGCGTATCAAGCCACCGTTGTTTCGACCGGCCTTTTGGTCGTTTAACGTTGGCTTCGATGTTCACACCAATATTGGCAAGTTAATTCCCTTTAGTGCGAATTACGTGACCATACCATCGAAGACGCTTCACTCGCAGTTTTTTCACGATCGGTACAATCCCATATCGCGGATATCCTCATTTCTGATGCGATCAAAACGTGTCACGCCACCAGTTCAATGCAACATCTTCGTCTCATTTATCGCAAGACGCCCTTCATTGTCTTTTATAGTCGGCTTACACTCAGAACTATAGAGAGCGGCAGAGGGACGACATTGCGGTAAATTTTAGGTTTGAGACGCTCGCTGATACGTCGCTCATAAAAAACAACAGTTGTGGAACGCCACTTCATCCAGGTTGCGTTAATGCATGAAACAATTTCATTATGCAGTTCTCCATTGGTTGATAGCATTGACCCGAGCTATTTCAATCGCTTAGTTCTGGGCAGGTTACTGCCATTGACCGAACTAGGCGCTCGAGTTAATGCTATCAGCCAATGGAGAACTGCGTTGTGCTCCTCACATAGGGAAACACAAAACCTTGTATACCTGAAGCGTCAAGCTTCTGGTTCTCGACTTGGTGAAAATTGTATTGCTTTCCGAAACACATTTTTTCAGTCTATTCTCTCTCACAGTGGCAGTAGCATTACTCTTTGAGTCTCGACGATACCAAGAAATGAAAAAAAAATGTCTAGTTTTTTGCCGGTCTACGATAATTGCCACGTTTATCCCTTTAATGGCGATTTTTTATTACTTGTTAGCCATATTGGGTCAAAGATGATTAAAGCCCAATTGGAAGTGACCACCCAGGTAAGAGTGGACCCCAGTTGCAGGCTTAAATGAACGAATGAGGTGTTTTCAACATGAGAATAGAGCAAATTCATTGTTTGCTGTATGTTCGACCGTAGACGCAGGAGACAGAGGGGTTCAATATATACCGTACCAACATAGAAGAATCCGTGTCATGAGTTATGTCGTGAAATCTGGTTGTTGGGTTCTCCGCGAATTATCCCTTAGGAACAAGGGTCCTTAAAATCAAGATGCTGGATTTTAGATTATCTGCAACCAGTGTTAGGAATAATACGAATATATCCGTACGATGAATTTCTACGAATATATTCGAATTGGTATAAGTGAATATTTTCGTATTCAAACAAGTTTTTTAAGAGGTGGATTTTCACTCAATAAAGCCATCCAGCAGCTTCCTTTGCATATTTAGGTTTCGTTTTTATTGGGAGAAGAACCTGTGGTCCATTCCACTGGCTGTTCCTCAGTAACTTATATGTCATTTGGCTTTACTCTTTTCAGTTGTTTGAAAATATTAGAGATATCAGTTAATTTTTCGGACTTCGTTATTTTTATGAGATCGTAGTCGATGACTATGTGTTAAATGAAGAAATGCGTGTTTAAAATGTACAAGCTAAACTGAGACAAAATATGAAATTTATACCTCTCACTTATTTCGTGTTCGAAATGTGCAATGGGAGTTTAAGTGTCTCCAACTCATTGATTATCAATGCGCAATCGGATGAAAATTGTGTAATTACATAAGAGTTCTGGAAGAGGTTTAGTTAAACGTGTAGGACGAGCATGGTAACACGCAATTAGTAGACGTACTAACTTGTTACTATAGCTTGCAATCCTACACAGGCAAGATAATTGGCAATGGATCTTGACGAAGATCTTCCAAAATAGATGTGTTGTAAATATATTTGTATGTGTGAAAACAGGTTTAGCTTGAAACCCTTCCGAGTCCAGTTTACGCTTGGAAAAGATAAGATCTGTTATTATTGTTTTAGATATCGATTGTGATAGATACGACGCGAAGAAATACAATAAACGTTAAGAAGCTAGATAGATTTGTTTTATTTTATTACAAAAAGTGAAATTAATTACTTTACACTATGTTTAATTGCTTGGTTTTTGATAACTTCACTAACTAACTGTACTTTCAGGACCCTACGCATCCTATCCTCCTACGAATGAACCATCCTAATTACGAATGAACCAGGAACCGTCTACTAAGCTTCTTAGCGCTTTATTTTGTAATGTTTGTATGAGCCTTAGGATTAGCTTATAAGTTAGCAGCTTATTGTCGATGGTCAGTTGGGAATCCCTCCCCAATAGGCAGTATCTCTGTCTGTATCTGGCATTTAACTGCTTCTTCTTTCTTAGGATGTGTCCTTTCCAGCTGAGCTTAGCATGGAGTGTCGTACCCAAATATTTGACTTCACTCGCCTGTGGCATATGTCCGTCATCATAGTTGGATTCTTTTTTTTTTGTGAAGTTAATGTACGTTGATTTCCTTTCGTTTAATTTTATTTTACATTACTTGGTCCATTCTACAATGTTTCAGTAACTGTTTGTAATTTTATTTTTGCTTCTTCTACTTTTCTATTTTCTATCATTGGTATACAGGAGAAACGGTGTTGTGCCCAGGACACTGCCCTGCAGCACTTTGCTGCGATCTTTATTCAGTTCAGAGTAGGTTCCTTCATATTTCACTCTGAATACCCGCTCTGATACATACGATTTTAAGATATCGAAAAATTTTTCTGGGTGCCACACTTGTCAAACACATGGGCGACATCGAGAAAAAATTGCTGAGCACATCTGCTTGCTCCTGTGCACTTATTGGATTGTGGAATGCTGCTGTGGAATTCTGATGGAAACCGAATTATTGAGATGGTATTAGATTTCGATCCACAATGATTTGCTTCGGTCTCTTAGGAAGAAGCTTTTGCTCGGCTGTAGTAGGGAGTAGCGATATTGGTCGATACGATTCGACTTTATTTGACTCCTTCCCTGGTTTAAGGACCATTATAACCGGCCACTTGTCGAGGGACATATTTAATCTGAAAGCTATATTAATTATTTGTGATAATTTGATTAGGCTCTTTTCTGGCAATTCTTACAGTATTCCTGTAATAAGTTGCCAGGAGCTTTATTATGGGATACATTTATTTTAAATTCTGTCCTCAACTCATTTAGTTCTATTGGGTAATGGTCCACTTTTCTGGCTGACCTCAAGCATGTAGACACTTGTGTATCTAGAGGCTGGAAGGTACTTCCTAGATGCTTCGCAAACAGATCTGCCTTATCCTGTGCAGAATAAACCCATTGCCATATATATTTGGTAATTAAGGTCTTTAACTTGTTTGTCAAAAAAGTTATGGTTTTTTCTTATCCGTTTGCAACCTCTACGTTTCTCTGCAATTAGTTCGTTAACCACTGCAGTCAATATTTTTTATTGAGCCCATGATGAGCAGGAGTGCTTTGCTAATCTGGCTGTTATATCTTCATTGTTAGAAGATCGATCTCCTCCTTGAGTTGATAAGCAGTGTCGATTTGGTCATTTATAGTCATTTATGCAAACGTTTTCTTGGATGCGCTTTTTGAATACGGTCCACTTTGTTCGACTATTAGTCAGCCTGGGAGGATAGTTTTTTCTTTCTTTTCACTTTTGCGCAGGCGAGTGATCGGACATCAGGTTTCCATTATTGACAACATGGATGTATTCCTCCGAAGAAGAAATCAATAACGTAGGGTGTTTTTGTTACGTCCAGTATGTAGGCTTATCGCTGAAGTAAAAATTTCATTTTTGTGCTCTTTCTGCTTCAAATGATGCTCTGCCTCTAGATATTGTTAACCTAGATCCCCAGAAGCCTTTTTTCGTGTTAAAGTCATCTTCTAAAATAAAGGAACTTCCCATAAACTGGAAGAGTCGAGCGAAATCTTTTTTATCACCGGATCGGAGCGGATAGTATATTGGGGAGATTTTCACAACTTTGTTAAATAGTTGTACATCAATAGTCGCAAGCTGCATTTTTTCGTCTTCATTTTTCTCTCAAGAAGGCGTGGTATGTGAATCCCTTTATACATAGCTAGTAGCGCCATTTTGTGTTGAGTTTGAGGGAGGAACTCTCATAGATGTGAAAGGAGGATATAAAAATTTTGTATCAAATACCAATATCAAATGAAAAGGTTCAATTAGTACTTTTCGAAAATATTGTCGAGTGAAACAGGTCTCGTTCTCAGAACCTAGCCATCCAAAAAATCACAATGGTGTATCTCTACGAAATCAAGGCGTCAAAATACATTCGGTTTCGATATTTGCATCAATAAAGTTAATACTAGTATGTTTCCATATTTCGTTGGTTGGTTTTCGGTGCGGACGTTACCACCATATACTTTGTCTTGCCTTCATTGATGTGCAGCCCAAGATCTCGCCCCAATTGCCACCTGCTCGATCTGCATGAAGGCAGTTTGTAGAGTATGTGTGAGAATATCTTATAGATGGTACTCAGCAACGTGAATCCTCTATAATTGCTGCACGGTGTGATACCTCCTTTTTTATGTATGAGACAGATAATACCTCGTTGCCAATCGTCAGGCATTGATTCGCTGTCCCATACCTTCAGCACAAGTTGATGAATCACTTGGTGTAACTGGTCGCCTCCATATTTAATTAATTCGACTGTAATTCCATCGGCTTCTGGCGACTTCTGATTTTGAAGCCGATGAATTGCACCGTGCTACTCCTATACTTGGTGGTCTATAAGGCTTCATCCTGCTGACTTGTTGGTAAAATTTGCGCGCGTGGTGCGGTTGCTCCCTGTACTTTTCGAGTTCACAGACTTGTTGGTTCTCCCAGGCTTCTCCGCTCGACCGAGTTCGTGATAAGTCTCTGTGCCTGCTCGCGTTCTTTGAGAATGCAACATTACTCGGTATGCAGCATTCTTCCGTTCTGTTGCTAGCTTACATTCATCGTCAAACCAGCCGTTCCGACTTTTTTTGCGGCTGGGGCCAAGTATCTTTGTGGTCGTATCAATGATAACGTTCTTCAGGTGGTTGTGAAGATCAATTGTTGATGCTTCATCTCCAGAACCTCTGTTGACTGCGGTTATTGCAGCATCCATTTCCCTCTTATAGGTGTCGCGGAGGGCTGTGTTGTGGATGGCTTCAGTATTCACTCTCACCTGATTGTCAGAGGGGATTGTAGGTGGTGTCGTAATTCGAGCTCGGAGTACCATGCCAACGCGTTAGTGGTCTATATTGGCCCCCCTATATGTTCTGACATTCATCAAGGCTGAGAGGTGGCGGCGTTAAATCAGCACGTGGTCAATTTAGTTGAAAGTGGTCCCTTCTGGAGAGGCCTACGTATGTTTGTGAACCGCTTTCCGCACAAACCAGGTACTTCCAACAACCATTTCGTGTGATGCTGCTAACTGGATAATGCGTAATCCGTTATCATTGGTATCCTTATGTAAGCTATGGGAGCCAACGTTTCGCCTGAATACTGGCTCCGTCCCTACTTGACTGTTGAAATCTCCAAGTATGATTTTGATATCATACTTGAGACAGGCTTCGGGGGTCCGCTCAACTGCCACGTAGAAGGTATCCTTCTTCGACTCTGCAGTCTCCTCTGTAGGGGCTTGAACGTTTATGAGGCTTATATTTCTAAACTTGCCTCGCAAACGCAGAGTGTATAGTCTTTCGCGTATATTTTCAAAGCCGATAACAGCACGGTTTCATTTTTTGGGTGACTAAGAAACTTACTCCGAGCACCTGGTTTACTGGATGGCCACTATAATATATGGTGTAGCGGCTCTTCTCCAGGAAACCGGTCCCTATCCATCGCATCTCTTGTAACACTGTTATATCAGCCCTATATTGGGACAGGGTATCGGCTAGCTGCTCAGCAGCATTCGGTCTGTACAGGGAGCGCACGATCCATAAGAAACTGCGCAAATCGTTAACCCGTTGTCGTTGCCGAGTTCGTCGTTGTAAGATCCATCCTGTCCGAGGCTCCTTTCGTGGCTTCGTAACATCGGTTTTCCGTGTAGGGTTGGCCCTACCCAACCCCCAACCTGGAGGACCAGTTGGTAAATTTGGTCCCGTTTTTAGGCGCGGGAGACTCGTCTGCAGTTTTTCATAAAGAAAGAACTCCCAGCAATCACCACGTGGAGGTGGATATAGGGTTTGGTAGTAGAGCTGTTGGTGTTGATTCAGCAGGCGTTTCCCAGGTTTTATGCTCCATCGTAGGGACCAATCCACGTTTCGCCCTGGGACCTATACTACCCTTTGACCGCCTATCCCCTATTGGTTATTAAAATCTCCAAGTATAATTTAGATATCATACACGGGGTAGACTTCAAGGGTTTATTCCACTCCCTAGTAAAAGCTATCCTTTTCGGTAGGAACGAAGCGTGAAGGGGTACGGACGTTAATGAGGCTTATATTTCAATATTTGCCTCACAAGCGCAGAGTGCATACCCGTTCGTTTATGTTTTCAAACCTAAGAACTAATTAAGAAACCTACTCCAAGCACATGGTTTACTGGATGTGGTGCAGTGACTCTTCTCCTAGAAACGAATTTCTTGTAACGTGGTGACATCAGCCTTATATTGGGGCAGGGTATTTACTAGCCGCTCCTATTCTGTACAGAAAGTGAGCGTTCCATGAGAAAATGAGCAAATCTTTTGTATTTTCCCATTGCCTTTTAAACCCCGTGCCTTGAAACTGACTTGACCAAAATTCTTATGATGCCACCGTGTCACTCCTTAGGGTTCTTCGCGAAAGGTGAAGTCTCCTAAGATCTCTAAGATCTTTCCAATGCGAAAGAGACGAAACAAGAACCTTTTAAAATCTTCATATTATTATACAATTGTTGGAACTAAGCAGATGCTCAAAACCTTTTTTCTTTTACAGAAAAGGAATACACCAAGGCTATCGAATGTTATACAGAAGCCCTCAAATATAATCCACACAATGCCGTCTATTATGCTAACCGAAGCTTGGCCCATTTACGGCAAGAGAGCTTCGGTTATGCTCTATCCGATGGTATTGCGGCTGTAAAAGAAGATCCCATGTACCTGAAGGGTTACTATCGACGAGCAGCGGCGCATATGTCTCTAGGAAAATTTAAGCAGGCACTTTCAGACTTTGAATATGTAGCAAAAGTACGACCAAATGATGAAAATGCCAAAGTGAAATTTACTGAATGTAAGAAAATAGTTAAACGACAAGCTTTTGAACGGGCCATAGCTGTGGACAAGCCAGACAAAACATTGTCGGAAATGTTTTCGGATTTAGAGTTTATAGGTAAGGCCAGAAGATAGGGTGTGAGGTGTGTTATGGTTTTTAATTGATGGAAAATCTGAATTTCCAGCGATTGAGGATGATTACAATGGACCAAAGCTAGAAGATGGTAAGGTTACGTTAACATTCATGAAAGAACTCATGCAACATTATAAGGCTCAGAAGAAATTACACAAGAAGTTTGCGTACAAGGTAAGACCGTTGAAATATATTATTGCTTTTTAGAATTTAATAGTCTATGCGTTATTGGATTTAGAGATGATTAGCACTACTTTACCAATTGTCACGTAGTTTCGGAGAAATGCGGGAAATTGTTTGGTTGAAATTCCATATGTTCATTCAAACTTGTGATTTCAGTACAAAATTCAGATATATTCTCCGAAAGTTACAATTACAGCAGATAATTACCCAATGACAGTCGACAGTCGTTCTATCTTTCCTATTTACATAAAAATTATATTTTTTTCAGATACTGTGTGATATTGACACATACCTTCGAAAGCAACCCTCTCTAGTTGATATAACTGTTCCCGCTGAAGCAAAGTTCACAATCTGTGGTGATATACATGGTCAGTTTTATGACCTTATGAATATATTCGAAATCAACGGATTGCCATCAGAAACAAACCCGTACTTGTTCAACGGAGACTTCGTCGATCGAGGCTCATTTTCAGTTGAATGTATTTTTACACTGTTCGGTTTTAAACTTTTATATCCAAATCACTTTTTCATGTCCCGTGGCAATCACGAGAGTATTAATATGAATCAAATGTATGGATTTACCGGTGAAGTAACAGCTAAATACACTTCTACGATGGCGGATATGTTCACACAAGTATTCAATTGGTTACCGTTGTGCCACTGTATCAATAACAAAATCCTCATCATGCATGGAGGTTTGTTCTCAACCGACAATGTAACATTAGATGATTTACGGAAGATTGAGAGGAACCGACAACCCCCGGAAGAAGGTTTAATGTGCGAATTATTATGGAGTGATCCACAAGAGGCCATTGGACGGGGACCGTCAAAACGTGGTGTAGGAATACAATTCGGACCCGATGTAACGAAGAGATTCTGCGAAAAGAACAATCTAGAATATGTTGTTAGGAGTCATGAAGTTAAGGATGCCGGATATGAGGTAACACATAACGGCCAATGCATCACTGTTTTTTCGGCACCAAATTATTGGTAAGGATGATGGCTATGCGTTTGAAAATCGAAATTGTAATGTATTTGGTTTTTCTAGTGATACTATGGGCAATAATGGAGCATTTATAAATATTAAAGGCAATGATCTTAAGCCTAATTTCACTTCATTCGAAGCTGTGGTGAGTATCCTATTACAAGAGTAAAATGTGCCTGAAAGTCACGAAGATTCTTTAATAGTTTTTAGCATGTTTAGTTGTAATTGAAGGAAACATCTTGCCCAATTCCTAATTCAAACGTTTTTCTTAATTACAGAGCCATCCAGATGTTAAACCCATGGCTTACGCAAGTTCAATAATGAGTTTACTAGGGTAGTGGTAATGCAATTATTAATCTAAAGAAATTATGTTCAATTAGCCGTAATTGAATCTGCGAAGAAATAAACAAAACAATAATAAAAGCAAGACGATAAAAGTAATCGAGTGAAATTTAGTAAACTGGGAAACCAAAACCAAACAACAAATATTGAAAAATAAAAGAAATTATGTAAAAAGCTTGTTTTCTATTGTAATGATTCTGGTAGAATAAGTACTGCTGTTGGGGTATCGATCTTAAGATTGAATGTTTCTACTAGAGTATGTGCAGTTTTTCTTACGCTTTTGAGTGAGTGAGAAGTCAGTCTGCCTACTAGACTGGAGCTACATCTCCTTACCGTCCGAATGCAGAGGTCCCTGAACATAAGCCTTGAAGCGGGTTAGAATACTAGGGAAGAAAAATCTGAAAAAATCATGAAGCTGCCTCCATATGGTGCCCAGGCCTCAAAATACTCCCCACATCGATATCTGCTCAAATTAAGTTAATAATAGTATATTACCGTATTTTTGGGGAAATTGAGTAAAGCCCCCCTTAAGTTTATCCCAGAGTTATAAAATGGTAGTAGTATAAAATATAATATGAAGCATATTATCTCCAAGTTTGATCAAAATAATACTGTTAGTAACAAAGTTACAGTAGCTCAAAGTTGACTTTCCCCTGTAAATTTACTGCAACTAAATATCAGTATCACATTGAAGTGGGTAGCCAGACATGCTAAATGCATACACATAACGGGCTACCTACAAATGGGATAGTTCTACAGTTAAATATGCTCACACTCAGAAGCAAACAAAACCTTTCATACCTGAAGCGCCCAGCTTCCGGTTTCCCGACTTGTCTATTATATTAACGGAATATTTATCTGCATGATGTTAATGCTAAATTATATCTATTTTGTCAATTATAAGGATTTTTTAGTTCACATAATATACCATAATCTAAATAAGATCACCATTTTCTGAATAACTATCTCTACAAAAGCTCGATTGCGAAATATCATATTGCTGCCATCAGTTTAATCACCACTATCACTTGCTGAATAACTGAGAACAATCTGATAAATAGTTTAAATAAAATCCTCCAATCCTAATTTTTCGTTCATCGAGATGGTTACACATTTGAAACTGTATCGAAATGTGGAAGCTTACAAAGCAAAAGAGAGGGGTAGTTTCCAAAATCGCGTTCACAGTGTCAATGTTTGTGTCTAGAGAATAAAAGAGAGAAAGAATCAAGCAAATCAAATAGTAAATGGCCGAGCAATCTCAAAAAGTATCTAAAGTATTCATCTAACTAACTAGGTTTTTAATGGCATTGTGGACAGCCTTGTATCTCCCGAGATACTGACTCATCTTAAAATATTTGCGTTATTAATGTTTTAAAGCTGATACTTGCTAGGTTGTGTGTGTCCAGATGGCTCAAGTGGTTAGAGCCCTGGACTGCCGTAGCGGTCGCGGTTCAAATCTCACTGGTGGCAGGGGGATTTGTTATCGTAACTGGATGTCGAATACCAGTCGACTCAGCTTTGAATGAGTGAATACCTGAGTCAAATCAGGGTAATAATCTCGGGCGAGCGCAATGCTGACCACATTGCCTCCTAGTGTACCGTTACGCTCTTGAATGAAGTGCTCTAACACACTTCAAGGCCCTGATCCAACATGGATTGTTGCGCCAACGATTATTATTATATTAATGAATGGTTGTAAGTCTGTTCTTGTAAGTTCAAGAAATTTTCCTCAATGAAAAAAGTGATTTATTAGAAAGTGGACAGTGACTGAAAATAATGATTCCACATCCCAAAATAAATTTAATTAGTAATAGTTTCAAACTGCATTGGAGATAAAAAGACATTAGTGTAGTGATAAAAGCAAATTGTTTAGTTTAGACAAGTTATCGTAAAAAGAAATCGGTGAATGTTATGTTATGAATGTAGTTCGGCATCAAATTTTACAAAGTGAAGTTTTGAATAACATAAACCGTCGTTGCAATTGGGAGAGTAAAAGGATTTCAGCGGTGAGTGATGATTTTATTATTCTATTATTATTTAAACAGGTGAGTATTATGTGTTTAGCTTTAATTAATGAGCCATATATTCGCTGGACCAATATTTAGGTATTACTTCGCAGGTGGGTTTGCCTTTAAGTGCTCGTGCTTCTCGTCCTTGTGCATTCTTCCACGGGTATACTGTCTGGGTTCAAGCCGCTTCCCGCACAGGTTCATTTGCTCTATGGTGAAACATGGGCAACATCATATGCTCTGCATCCTCCGGTATGTGACTACATACAAGACAATCCACTCCCAGTTACCCAGCCCAAAACGGTGCAGATAGTGCCTGTCACATTCCTGTGTTCTGTGTGTCCTCCATATGTCTTGTATGGAATAGCACAATAATTTTGTTCGCCAGAATGTCGACTGGAATCATGTCCGCCACTTCCAGTTCTCCCTTATGTGATGCGGCTCTGAAAGCGCTGCAAACTCTCAGAGCCATCAACCGGCAAATCGAATTCACTTGCTTTCTTCTCTGTAAGCTTGCAAGCGCATTCGATTAAAAGCAATCTTCTACAGTGTTGCGGCTCTCAACATTCAGCAACATTCTTACAAGTGCCGTGGGGACCCAATACCGACCCCTATAGTACCCCCGCCGCGACAATGTATTCTTCGAGCCCTTATTCGTCTCCGTCTCCTGGAGAGGTCATCTTGACCAGACTCGCTAAATATCCAGGAACAGGTGGAATCGAATACGTTTTTGCCAGGGCCAACAGCCATCAGAATCCAGCAAGTATTTTCAGTTCACCACCGAAATCCATACTGGTGTTCTGATATGCTGATGTGGATGACGTATCCATCAGGCAGATCGGATGATATAATGCTGGATCTGCAGGTGGCTTATTGAGTATGGAAAGCTACAACACCTTTGGCTTTTTCCATTGGGCAGGGGATATTCCACCTTTTAGACATGCCTCGAAGGAGTTAGCGAAAATGGGCTTTGCCTTCACTGTCAGTTTAACAGCTATGTTAGGAATGTCGTCCAAACCTGGGGCCTTATTGTCAAGGATCCTACCATATATTTTATGAAGGTATTATGCAAGCGTAGACCTGCACTGTTTTGCTGGTGAGGAAACAGAGTGGCAAAACTTTCTTTCAGAAAGCGCGTACAGGTCATCAAGGGTGATCTTCGCAGCTTTTACATTACCACTCTGTAAGCCCCGTTCAAGGGTTTATATCGGCATTTTCGCCCAACTGTTTGAAGCAGTTCCTTCTGCTTTTGGGAATCGCCTCTTTTTCAGTGACCGCGCAGTTATCTGTGTATCTCCTGTTGATCGTAACTACCGGATTAGGGGAAATCCTCTCGTAAAGTCGCCTTGACGGTAAATATGTACCTGGAAAACTTGTGACTTCGTTGCTGCATCAGTAGTTGGGTTGTCTACTAGACACTAGTAGGCCATTGGGTGAACTTTTCTAAGGCCAGAGTCCTTGCTGATGTGATTCTTCGCTGCGCATTTCCAACATTCCTTCGAACTGTCCTTTGTACTGGTGCATGCCTTCGTGATGTCACCGAAGACAAGGTATCTAAAATACAGTTTCGGTCCCATCTGCTTTCTAAGACGACAGAGAGCCCAGTCTGTTCTTACTTTCCCGGCTGCCAAAACTTTGCGTGTTGTATCCACTGGTAATATGATGGCGGCTTTACGTAGTGTTTTTACCGCAATTTTGATGTCCAATAAGGTCGAACTCCTTTCGCAAGGCCTTATAAACCTCCACCTTCGTGATGCCCTCATCTATATCCTTGCAGAGTATGGAGATCTCCGGGGTGTTAGCCCTTATTTCGGTTTCCTGTTCTAAGGACTTTCCAATTTGGCTCAAAAATTTGCTCGCCGTTATATCCAGCTCCAACAAAATGTCTTTTTTCCAGTACCGTTTATGATCCTTCCCCTCGTTTGGAGATGATAATAATCTCCGGCCATATCCTCTTTCTATCTCTCTTCTTCCAAGGTGCCACCATTCTCCAGGCTTCCAGTCCCTCTCTCCGGAATTGCCAAAGGTCTTTCTTCTCTCTCGAGTCAATTATTCTCCATGGCTCAGTTTTTTCACCTTCGCTCCTTCACCATGAGTCGTACACCAACAAGATGCTTCTTATCAGAGCACCTATATACTGAATAATATTTCTGTGTTTCTTAATAAATTCGCAGAGCTCTAAGTTTTTATTACCCAATGCGATAAAGGCAGCTCTAGATTGGTCGATGCAGCTTATGATGCTCGGGTAGTTACGCATCATAGTTCCTCTCTCACTCCTTCGCTTAGGCTTGTGCCTACAAGGCTGTTCTACGAAGAATCGAGAGAAAAGTACGTTTGGAATAAAGAAAAAAATTTGAAGCCCTTGTATAAAATACCAAAGCTCACATCTTATTAGAACGTTGCTAGAAATTATAATTTTTAGCCATATTATTCCTTTGAGTCAACCGTTCTTAAACATATTCTAAAATTATAAAATTTTGCAATAATGTAGACCGTGATATATCAAATCAGGGTAATAATCTCGGGCGAGCACAATGCTGACTACATTGCCTCCTACAGTGTACTGTAGTGTATCGTTACGGTCTTGAGGGGTCTTCAAGGCCCTGATCCAATATGGATTGTTGCGCCAACGATTATTATTACTTCCGAGTTATCACAATCTCGGCAGATGCCGGATTTTACCTAATATCAGCACTAAGTGCTCGGACGATCCTACCTACTTAAAAACTAGAGGGGCGCTGGTGGTGGTGGCCGGTGGTAGGTTAATGGGAGAAACCGTCGAGAACTTCCCGCAACATTGAGCACGTCTTGCCAAATAACAGTACGTCCGGCTTGTTGTGTAGAGAGTATGGCGATCAGTCAGAATTTACCGGTCCCAATACATGCTGTAAGCAGAACTATCAAGTACTGATTGCGGCTCATATCGCTAAACTGGACATGTTCCCGTGATCAGTCCATGCTTGTATGCAAGGTTTTGATGGATAACCTTACAAACAGCATTATGCCTGGCGATGTATTGCACCGGTGCCATAACAGTACAGCCAGAAATGAGATGGTCCAGCGTTTCTAACGCCGAACTACACATTCTGCATTGGTCGTTCTCCACCCGTTCTTTCATGATGAGATTCTTATAAGCTCGGGTGGCGACCACGCCGTCTTGAATGACACACATGAACCCCTCCGTCTCAGCAAAGAGCTCCCCAGCACACTGCCATCTGTTCGGCAAATGCAAATCGACAAATGGCTGTCAAAGACAATTGACGTGTTTACCGTGCATTGCCTTCGACTTCCATTCGTCGATCCGCTCTTGGTCCGACTTCACCCCACTCAGAGGATTGAAAGATCGATCCTTCAAGTTAAGTGGAGTCAACCCGCTGTCTACCTTACAGACAGCCGCACGCAAGGGACTCGCCTGCTCTTTGTTGTAAAAATAAGCGCGCAGTGAGTCGACTTGGCGATGATGTTGTGCCGCCACGCCAACTACACCCCTACCTCCGATGGCACGAGGCAGGTTCATCCGCTCCACGGCAGATTTTGGATGATGCATTCCGAATTTGGACATAGTTGTCCATATCCGCCGCTGGACATTTTCCATATCGATCTTCGTCCACGGCAATGTTCCGAATGCATAAGCCAGAGAAGGGATAGCGAATACATTCAACGCGCTTCTTTATTCTTCCCCGAGAGATTGTAGTGACCGCGGCTGCGCGACGGGAGCGGAATTTCATTCGGCTCTTTCTTAATTAATTTGCTTAAACAATGCATTTAATAGTGTACAATTGCCTTAAAGTTCGCCGCAGATTGCACATTATTCAATGTATTCAAGCGAATTGATCTTGACAGGAGGGGAATGATTTGCCGCATCCGCAGGCGCATGCGCATGTTGCCGCAACATTGCCTAGCGAGTGAGAAAGGCTATGTAGCGGGAATAGAAGCGGTGCACGAAGAGACAACGAGGAGAGTGTTGCTTGGTGAGGGAAACGGTGCACAGAAAAATAACTGGGAGTTTTTGATTTGGCGTTGAAGGAGTTGGACAAGTTTGGTGTGGGAGCTTCTTGGTGGAGGACAGAAGAAAGAATCGAGGAGGAGAACGGGATTTAATTTTGATAAAAGTGAATTTGAAAAGACTGGGAGAAGTCGGAGACGAGAAGAAAAAGAGGAACGGGAGTTTTGGATTTGGCGTTGAAGGAGTTGGACAAGTTTGGTGTGGGAGCTTCTTGGTGGAGGACAGAAGAAAGAATCGAGGAGGAGAACGGGATTTAATTTTGGTAAGAGTGAGGACGGAGGAAAGAGAAGAGGATCATTAATCCGAAGGTGTGAAGATTTTCGCGAGCAAAATAAAAGAATTCGACCAAGAAAACTAACACCACATCGTGCTAACTGAAGTGTATTTTAAACGAAGATTCCGAGAATAAGTTAAAATCGTTCAATCGTTAACAAATGATCAATGCACAGTGATTTAAAGCAAAAAGGAGAAAAACAATTGAGATAGTCGAAATAGCAACGGAATGAAATTAATATTTAATTGCTGAAGTTAAGTGTCGAAATTCCCGCGCTGTGTATAAACAAAACAACCTCATAAAACATGAAGTACGAAATTATAGAGAAGAAGTGAACTAACGTTAGTTTTTTTGTAGGACTATATATTTTGTAGTTATAAATAGTTTGAATTTAAAGAAAAAAGAGAAATAGGTACCCGAAGGATCGGTTCGAGCTCGGAGTGACATCTGGGTAAGTGGTTTGTTTATTTTCTTTTCTTTTTTTTTTCTTCTTTTTTATGATTTTTAGTTTATTTCCATTCTCGTCTGTAAATTTTACATTTTGGTTATTTATTTTTTTTTCACTTATTTTATTTTCATTTTCTTTTTCTTAAACTTACATTTTAGTTAACTTTATTTTAATTTCTTTTTGTTTGTAATAATTTTTTTTGTATTATGTATTGAAGCTTGAAAAAGTACATTAATGTTGGAATAATCTGAAGTAGTTTGAGGACTTCCTCCCCTTAGTTCCTCCTTACTCCCGCGGAATTCTTATGCAAGGGACATCCTCTAATAGAATAACTGGCCGGAGGATGTCGAGGAAGGGTGGGAACCTCACCGGCCGCGCCTCGTACAAGATCCGAGGCGGAAGGGACGGCAATCGGGACGGTGATCCGTCGTAGATCTTCCCCTACTTGATCGCGGCACTCGGGTCCGGAGACAAACGGCTCCACGCGCGCGGTCGAGCCGGTTTTTTTTTTTTTTATTTTCCAATTTAGCTCGCGTTCTGGTTTTCATTCGATAGGCCGTCGCGAAATCCCTTGTAAAGTCAAATTTAAAATCCGGTGCGGACCCACGAACCGGTAAAGACACGTTGTTTTAAGTAATGAAGCGTGAGGGATCAAAGCGCTCAAAGGACCCCCCCACATTCCCGAGCCTGGCTAGCACAGAGGCGTGCAAGAACGTGTCGACCGAGCACTTTGATAGAGCTTCAATCTTTGTGGGCAGACCTTCACGGTCAATTTTGCCAATTTGTTTAGCTTTTTGGGATAGCTCTGCCCTCTAGGTCGTTATCGGCCACTCAGGATGATCGACTTGATCTCCTATTTCCACTCTTATCATTACAAGATGCGATTTCAGTACCAGTAGTAACGTCGCAGGAATTCGGATAGCAGCGCATCCTTCAGATCACTAACCTGAGCATGGGTTCCTTGCAGAATTCCTAGGTACTTGTAGAAGTCTGTCTCGGTCATAGCTTCGATGTGGAGGTCACACAATGCTATGTTCGGCATGCGGCTCGTGATGACCTTTGCCGATGGCTTGGATTCAACACTTGTCTAATCCAAACTCCATCCGAATATCACGGCTGAACATGTCTATTATTCGTAACAGACTTCTAAGATGGTTGTCAGTACCAGCATACAGCTTGATATCATCTAAGTACATCAAGTGTGTCAGTTCGCACTTAGCACGTAGGTCATACTTTATTGCAAAACCATGCCCTCTAGCTTCATTCAGTAGCCATGAAAGGAGGTTCAGTGCCATACAAAACCAAAGGGGACTCAACGAATCCCCCTGGAAGATGCCCCTCCGTATAAGGATGGGCTCTGAGGTATTAGCGCCCTCAGATGTACGCGCCGATAAGGTGGTATGCCACCCTTCCATGACTGTCGCCAAAAACTTTATTAGTTTCGGATCAATGCGATACAGATGTAGGATGTAGATTAGCCAGGTATGTGGAACGCTATTAAAAGCCTTGCCATAATCGATATAGCAACTAAAGAGGTTTCTTTGGCCTCTAGTTGCTTGTCTTACAACTACCGAGTTGATAATGAGTTGCTCTTTGCAACCCCTTGACCCAACTCGGCAGCCCTTCTGCTCCTCGGATAGAATGTTGTTGCTCGAGGTGCGCATTGATCCTTCCACTAATAGTGGACGTGATGAATTTGTAGAGGGTTGGTAAGCAAGTAATCGGTCTTGTGTCTGCGTGTCTGATAAGGTAGGTAATCCCGCAGTGAGGAAGGATGGAAATTCCTCCGGCCGACTCATTACCTCATTTATGCTGCGTGCCAATCGACACTGGTAAATTTCTTATACCAGAAATTCTGCACCCAATCCAGACCTGGGCTCCTCCAGTTCTTCGAGCTGTTTATGGCTCGTCGAACTTCCTCTTCGGTAACATCCGCAAAATTCATGCCAGGGGTATTGGCATGGCGGGTGCCTTCAGCGGTGATCCACTCAGCATGCTGGGTAACCCCAAAAGTCCACCCCAATATTCTTTCGCTTCCGTCACCGAAACTGCACTGTCTGGACGCTCCGTTGCGATTCGTTAAGAGATCTGAAAAAACTCCGCTGGTGCCTCGCGTATGGTGCATTTTGGACACGTCTGGAATGACTTACGCCATACCGTCGTAACCGACTGCATATGACAGAAAGTTTCTGCTTTAGTGTGTCCAGAATTTCAACTACGGGTGTCTCACTGGGGATGGCATAGTTCCGGTAAACCCTCTGCACTTTATTTCTCACCCGTCTGCTGCTTGCCAGTGCTGATTTGAATCAGTTTAGCAATGTCCTGCTGCACCGACATCCCAGACGAATTTTGTATGGTGGATCTCTTTGGTCACTCAAACCAATAACACGAAAGCGAACCTTCTGTCCGTGTTACCTGATAGCCGCAACTACAGCACAACACACGTGTTTGTAGTGTTTAGCGACATATTAGCACACAGCCGAGATGCAATTTCATCATTGATTTGAGATAGAATTCCCGGAGTTGCATAGAGCCTGGGAATACCTGGTCTATGCGAAGGATCCAAATCCGAGAATTCTATACACGCTCTTTGGAATTCGATCCGAACCTCAGCTGGACGGTAGAGAAGAGTGCTTGGGCGAGTACTGAAACTGTTACCTGCAGGCATGGTGTTGTTGATGCCGCCACCTCTGCCCCCATTGGCTCTCGGTCACCAGTTTCCCCGATGACTTCAAATCGAACACGCTTCCTGATGGTGGTCGGGATTCTGTCATTGCCAGTAATAAAGCGGTACTGGTCTGCAAATCGCTGCACAGTCACGTGCGCGAATTGCGGGAAACGCTCAACGAATCTCTGGTGCAACAAGGGGCGGCAAGATGTTGTACCCGCCTCTGCCGTTATTTCGTAGTAGGAGCGGATGATGAATAGGTTCATTTCTTCAGTCCATTTCATCCGCTACCTACGCGAACCTGCTGAAGTGGTCACCACAGATTGTGCGAAACAGCTGTAGCAGGCGGAGCTGTGCACTTGGTCGTCGTGGCGCCTAGAGGTCGAACCGCTCCACGACTAGCGGTTTCGACGCCGTGCCGTCCATTACCAGAGCCCGACCCAGTCACCAAGTCAGACAACTCCCCTTGGTATCCGTACCTGACCTTAAATTTCTTCTTCTTCTCATTTTTGGTGGTGCATTTTATCCCTAGCTGTCAGGTGTCGGGATAGCTTCCTTAATGAGTAATCTGCAAGACTGCAAAGTTCCTGCACTTTCCTTACCTACCTCCTGAGACGCTGCGGTGGCGTACAGCCTCTTTTCAGAACTGGGCTTGAGACCGGCTTCGGCGGAGTTATTATTATTATTATATGTAGCACTACACTCGAGAGCTTCGTGAAAACCATATTATCATGAACGAAATTATAAAATTTAAAATGTCTATATCATATTGAAGTGGATAGTCAGTCATCCTCACTAAATATAAACTATGAGGTATGTACAAATGAAACAATTTTGAATTCAAATATTTTTGCGTAAAAAATACATTCAATTTATACCTGAAGGACGTAGTTTCCGGCTTATTTAAAGATGATCTAAATATATAGAACCGCCATGAATGTTACACATGAAATGTATTGCAAAAACTAATGTACTCTATTTGAATGAGGTAGTGGTAGCTAGAGATTTTAGATTTTCGTTAATATATGAACTCAAATGAAGATATTGATACATGAGAATTACGTTATTTATCTTTCCACGTACATCAACCATAATGCAATGATTCCCAAACTTTCATGGGAGTCCACCGAAAACCAGTTACTCAAACGTCAACCACGGCCAATCGTCGAAAAACTGACACTCGACAAAACGGTACATCAGGCAGAGAAGTGTTAAGTCGGCATTACTCTGTCAAATTCTGAAGCCAATAAAAATGTCAATATAGGCGGACGTCGTAATTTAAATCGGTGAGACGTCTGAATCTGTGCCGGGCCAAACATTACAAGACAAACCGCTGGAAAAGTCGAATTGGTGAACTAACTCAAACTGGATCCCGAGTCCCGTCAAAAGCACCGTTCCAGCTTTGACAACAAGTAACCTGTTATTGTTCCGCAGTGCCGTGCAATAAAAATTCCAAAGATTTACAGACCCGTCAGACTCCTATAGTAGGCAAACTTGGGAAGTGTTGGGTGCAAAGTAGATTCGTGAAATGTCTTCGGCAGCCAATCTTTCAATGGACGGCGAGTTTCGTTATATTGTTCAGTGGTTCAACGAATGGAGCGAGCTTCAACGGGAAGACTTTCTTCCGATTTTGGTGGAATATCTAACGAAAGACACTCCTGGCGCTTATGTTAATGGAATCGTTTCTGGGCTGGCGGGCGCAGGCTGCGCAGACAAGCCAATGAGTTTGTTCCAATGCAGGGTAAGTGCTGGTTCGCTTAGTTCCAAGATTTGTTTCTATTCAGGGTCGAGTAAAAGGTCGAGCAGGTTATGATAATGTGACTGATCAGCACAATTGCACACGATTATCATGAGATTAAGTGACTATCGCAAAAGTGTGCGTACTGGATGCTTCCTCCTCGTAAACTCCGCCCAGCTCACGTTGTCTCGCTGTGCCCTAAATATTGAAGTCTTTAAAACATGAAAGGTTCTAAGTCCTCACCCCAATTCTCGTTAATTTCAGGTGAAGCTGTTCAGAGAATGGTCCAGTAAATGGCCCGAAGATTTGAAAATAAAACTCAAAGAAAAGGTTATCGAACTCGACGAAAAACTAGGCGAAAGGCTGCAGGATGAGCTTAAGTCTCTAGGCCCGACTCCACTAACGAATGGAAATGCTGAGCCAACCGCAGTTGAAGATTCGGAGGAGCCAGAAGTCGCACCAGTCCAAGATTCGGTGGCCCCGGCTTTGGACCCGGTGGCTATCGAAGAAGTCGAACAGAATGCCTGAAGACGTTACTAACACATTTTCTACAACGACCGTACGATTAGGAACAAGTTTTGCGAAACATTCCACACACAAACCTAAAATCATGTTATCTAGGCCTACCCCGAGGACATGACCATTCCAAACGGAAATTCCGTTTCAAGCGCACACGGACACTAACACATGTTATTTTTCACGTAGCTTTAAGGAGAAAGTAAATTATTTACTCTTTTACTCAGAACCAACTCTTCCTTGGACGACACTTTTATATTTACAAAATTATGTATACACGAGACTCAAGCAACGTTCGAGATACGAATCCCTACTGTTTACTGCTGGTGGCAACTATTTACATAAACATTCCTCTATTTTTCTACTTTGATATATTTGCGTCATTTGAATTGTATTAAGTGAGAAACGGTTAAAATTATTGTAAAAGTTGATATAAAATTAAGAAAGTTGATTGACATTGTTTTGAGCGCAAGAAATTTTGCCATGACTGATTTTCGTGAAAAGCAAATCTCCAAATAATACAAAAATTGATTTGTTTCTCGAGGGAGAACTGACAAGTCAAACTATAAAGACTTCATATTGTTTAGTCAGATCGCGAGTTGTATACGATCGAAAGGAGCGTTGACACTAAAAACAGAGCTGCATTCAGCCAGCGCCGCTACCACACGCTTAAAATCTTGATTACCGCAGAATCACGATCTGATTTTGACGCTAACTCAGGAGACAGCACATATCTCCAGAAGCAATGCAATTCTAAAGAAATACTCTAATTAGTTACGAACAAAACACGATTTAACACACTTCATAAGCTCTTTCGATCGTTTACAATTCAAGAACTGTTTTAAATTATCATGACCTTAAAATTCGTTAGTTTTCAAACAAATCGAATATCTTTTAAGAAAATTATATTGAATAATATATTATTTAAAGATATGATCCGAATTTGTTACTTCTTTCTGATTGAATCAAAACCAACCATCAACGGCGCAACAACCGGTATCCGGTCTAGGCCTGCCTTAATAAGGAACTCCAGACATGCCTGTTTTGCGCCGAGGTCCACCAATTCGATATCCTCTCGTCTGGCGTCCTGACCTATGCCATTGCTCCATATCAGGCAGGGTCTACCTAGTCCTCTTTTTCTACCATAGATATTGCCCTTATAGACTTTCCGGGCTGCGTCATCCTCATCCATACGGATTAAGTGACCCGCCCACTGCAACCTGTTGAGCCGGATTTTATCCACAACGAGACGGTCGTGGTATCGTTCATAGATTTTGTCGTTATGTAGGCTACAGAATCGTCCATCCACATGTAGGGGGCCAACAATTCTTCGGAGGATTCTTCTCTCGAACGCGGCCAAGAGTTCGCAATTTTTCTTGCTAAGAACCCAGGTTTCCGAGGAATACATAAAGACTGGGAAGATCATTGTCTTGTACAGTAAGAGCTTTAACCCTATGGTGAAACGTTTCGAGCGAAATAGTTTTTGTAAGCTGAAATAGGCTCTGTTGGCTGCCCACAAACCGTGCGCGGATCTCATTGTCATAGCTGTTACCGGTTGTAATTTTCGACCATAGATAGGAAAAAATTTCAAAGGTCTCAAAGTTGTATTCTCCTATCTTTATTGTCTTCGTTTGACCAGTGCGATTCGATGTTGTTCGTTCTTTGGTTTTTGGTGCTGATGTTGCCACTATGTACTTCTTCTTGCCTTCCCTAATGTGCAGCCCGAGATCTCGCGCCACCTGCTAGATCTAGATGAAGATAGACTGTACATCTTGGATTGTTCTTCCCATAATGTCAATATAGTCAGCGTGCGTCAGTAGTTGGGTGGACTTGAAGAGGATGGTGTCTCTCGCATTTACGCTTGCATCGCGAATCACTTTCTCTAGGGCCAGGTTGAAGAGGACCCTCTTGTCTTAGACCGTTGTTGACGTCGAATGGTCTTGAGAGTGATCCTGCTGCTTTTATCTGGCCTTGAACATTGATTACGGTCATCCTAGCCAGTCTTATTAATTTCGTCGGGATACCGAATTCTCTCATGGCCGTGTACAGTTTTACACTGGCTATGCTATTGTGGCGCGGCAGGATTCGTGGTATTCGAAATTTATTTCGAATGTAGCAAATGCGAACGGACAGATGACGCCACCGGCGCTCTCCACTCAGTTTAGACCTCGTCACAGGAGTGGAGAGCAGAGTGCCATGACTTGACGGCAGGACGTAAAAAAAAAAGAAAAACATAGAGAGTTAGCCGTCAGATGAAATAAATATAATCAGATTTATTAATTATGCAATATAACTGTAATTTAACAAAAAAACAAGTCGGGAAACCGGAAGCTTGACGCTTCAGGTGTAAAAAGTTTTGTGTTTCCTTATGTGAGGACCATAATGTAGTTCTCCATTGGCTGATAGCATTGACCCGAGATATTTAAATCGCTCAGTTCTGGACGAGTTGCTGCCATTGGCAGAACTGAGCGATTTAAATATCTCGAGGGGCAGGTTACTGCCATTGCCAGAAGTCAGCGATTTAAATATCTCGAGTCAATGCCATCAGCCAATGGAGAACTGCCTAATGAAATTGCCTCATGCATTAACACAACCTGGATGAGGTGGCATTCCACAACTGGTGTTCTTTGTGATCAACGTATCGGCGCACGTCCCAAATCTAAAATTTACTGCAATGTTGTCCCCCTGCCGCTCTCTATAGTTCTGAATGTTGGCCGATTATAAAAGACAATGAACGGCATCTTGCGGTAATGGGGACGAAGATGTTCCATTGCACTGGGGGCGTGATACGTTTTGATCTGAAATGAGAACATCCGCGATGGATATGGGTTTGCACCGATCTTGGAAAAGCTGCGAGAGAGGCGTTTTCGATGGTGTGGTCACGTAATTCACGCCAACGAGAATTCACTTACCAATATTAGTCTGAAGATCGAAGTCAATGGTAAGCAACCGAAAACCCGGCCGAAACAATGGTGGCTTGATACACTGGATGGGGATTTAAAGGGCTCGCGATTACATCTTGATCAGGCATTTGATAAAATAAAATGACGAAACTGATCACGACGAGCCGACCCCGCTTGTGAACGGGACAAAGGCTGATGAAAAAGAAAAACATGTGAGGCTCGTCGCTCCGTGTCACATAACTAAAAATTCCATTGCCCCCTATTTTTTAGAAAGCGATTTAAATAAATCATTCGATGGAAACCCCTATATTGATAATAGTCAACCTCATACGCTTCATACTCTGAGTTTCATATTATTAGCAAATGCTAAGATAGTCAAAGGGTGGTCAAAGGGTAGTATAGGTCCCAGGGCGAAACGTGGATTGGTACCCACGATGGAGCGTAAAACCTGGGAAATGCCTGCTGAATCAACACCAACAGCTCTACTACCAAACCCTACCTCCACCTCCACGTGGTGACCGCTGGGGGGGGGGGGGGCTCTTTCTTAACGAAAAGCTGCAGACGGAGAAGGATGAAGGCGAGTCTCCCGCACCTACAAACGGGACAAATTGTACCAATTGGTCCTCCAGGTTGGGGGTTGGGTAGGGCTGACAACCCTACATGGAAAACAACTTGTTACGAAGCCACAACAGGAGCCTCGGATTGGACGGATTAAAAACGACGAACCCGGCAACGACAAAGGAATGACGATTTGCGCATTTTCTCATGGAACGTGCGCTCCCTGTACAGAGATGAAGCTGATGAGCAGCTAGCCGATACCCTGTTCCAATATAAGGCTGATGTAACAGCGTTGCAGGAGATGCGCTGGACAGGGACCGGTTTCCAGGAGAAGACTCACTTCACCATATATTATAGTGGTCATCCAGTAAACACTGTGCTCGGAGTAGGTTTCTTAGTCAGCCAAAAAATGAAACCTGCTGTTATTGGCTTTGAAAACATAAGCGAACGACTATGCACTCTGCGCTTGCGAGGCAAGTTTAGAAATATAAGCCTCATAAACGTTCACGACCCTACAGAGGAAACTGCAGAGTCGGAGAAGGATACCTTCTACGAGGCAGTAGAACGAACCCTCGAAGCCTGTCCCAGATATGATATCAAAATCATGCTTGGGGATTTTAACAGTCAAGTAGGGAAGGAGCCCGTATCCAGGCGATACGTTGGCTCCCATAGCTTACACGAAAAAACAAATGATAACGGACTGCGGATTATTCAATTAGCAGGGTCAATATAGACTCGGATCACTATCTCGTTGGCATGGTGTTCCGAGCTCGAATAACAATACCACCTACAATCCCCTCTGACAATCAGGTGAGTGTGAACACTGAAGCCATCCACAGCACAACCCTCCGCGACACCTATAAGAGGGAAATGGATGCCGCAATAACCGCAGTCAACAGAGGACCTGGAGATGAAGCATCAACAAATGATCTTCACAATCATCTGAAGAACGTTATCATGGACACGGTCACAAACATACTTGGCCCCAGCCGCAAAAGGAGTCGAAACGGCTGGTTTGACGATGAATGTAAGCTAGCAACGGAACGGAAGAATGCCGCATACCGAGTAATGTTGCATCCTCAAAGAACGCGGGCACGCGCACAGACTTATCACGAACTCCGTCGAGCGGAGAAGCGACTTCACAGACGGAAAAAGGAAGCCTGGGAGAACCAACAAGTCTGGGAACTAGAAAAGTACAGGGAGCAACCGCACCAGGCGCGTATGTTTTACCAACAAGTCAGCAGGATGAAGTCTTATACACCTCGATGCTCATCCTGCCGAGACAAAGAGGGAAATCTGATTTCCGACAGAATGGGCATATTAGAGCGATGGGTTGAGTACTTTGATGAGCTACTGAACAACCAGAACATCGGCGAGTTGGAGGCCCCGCCAACTGAAGACGACGGACAAATACTGCCACCACCAAGTTTAGGAGAAACGGTCTGTGTAATTCATCGGCTAAAAAATCATAAGTCGCCAGGAGCCGATGGAATTACAGCCGAATTGGTTAAATATGTAGGCGACCAGTTACACCAAGTGGTTCATGAACTTGTGCTCAAGGTATGGGACAGCGAATCAATGCCTGACAATTGGCAACGAGCGATTATCTGTTTCATACATAAAAAGGGAGATATCACACAGTGCAGCAATTATAGAGGTATCACGTTGCTGAGTACCATCTATAAGATATTCTCCACTATCTTGCTAGGCCGGATAGCCCCATACGCCCAGAACATCATTGGCCCATACCAAAGAGGCTTCACTCCAGGCAAATCAGTAACAGATCAGATTTTCTCCCTGCGGCAAATGATGGAAAAACTGTTGGAATATGGACAACAGTTTCACCATCTGTTCATCGACTTTAAAGCCGCCTATGATAGCATAGCCAGGGTAAAATTGTACACGACCATGAGAGAATTCGGTATCCCGACGAAATTAATAAGACTGACTAGGCTGATCCTGACCAATGTGCGAGGTCAGATAAAAGCAGCAGGATCACTCGCAAGACAATTCGACATCAACAACGGTCTACGACAAGGGGATACGCTCTCATGCGTCCTCTTTAACCTGGCCCTGGAGAAAGTGATCCGTGATGCTGAGGTAAATGCAAGAGGTACGATTCTCTTCAAGTCCACCCAACTACTGGCCTATGCTGACGATATCGACATCATGGGAAGAACCACCCGAGACGTACAAACTGCCTTCATCCAGATCGAGCAGGCGGCGCGAGATCTTGGGCTACACATCAATGAAGGCGAGACAAAATATATGGTGGCAACGTCAGCACCGAAGACGAATCAACCAACAACATCAAACACGAAGAAGAATAAGGATAGGAGAATACAACTTTGAGACTGTTGACAATTTCTCCTATCTAGGGTCGAAAATAACAACCGATAACAGCTACGATGATAAAATCCGCGCACGGTTGTTGTCAGCCAACAGAGCCTATTTCAGCTTACAAAGACTGTTCCGCTCGAAACGTCTCACCATAGGGTCAAAGCTCTTACCGTATAAGACTATGATCTTGCCAGTCCTTATGTATTCCTCGGAAACTTGGGTTCTTAGCTAGAAAAATTGCGAACTCTTGACCGCGTTCGAGAGAAGAATCCTCCGAAGAATTTTTGGCCCCCTACAGGAGGATGGACGATTCCGTAGCCTACACAATGACGAAATCTATGAGCGATACCATGACTGTCTGGTTGTGGATAAAATCCGGCTCAATAGGTTATGGTGGGCGGGTCACTTAATCCGTATGGATGAGGATGATCCCACCCGGAAAGTCTATAAGGGCAATACCTATGGTAGAAAAAGAAAACGAGACAGACCCTGCGTAAGATGGAGCGATGGCGTAGGTCAGGACGCCAGACAGCTTATAGGGATATCGAATTGGTGGACCTCGGTGCAAAACCGGGATGTCTGGAGTTCCTTATTAAGGCAGGCCTAGACCGGATACCGGTTGTTGCGCCGTTGATGATGAAGAATGTAACCTACTGCAAATACAAAAAAAGGCGGGGGAGAAGTAGATTCTTCTTAAATGGAATTTTAATATTTCACTCGAATGTCAATTATTCTCATTAATTATGACATCAACATCTTATTTGTATGGCTTAGGATGCTGTTAATTCGCACGAAATTGATAAGTTTGAACTGCTATAACTTTGACACTAATGGATTTTCATGAAACTTAGCATGTGTATGCACGAGGCTGTTCTCTATGTCGGTGCGAAATTTAGTACACCTAGGATGAACTTAAAGGGAGTTTTTTAGTCAATTTCTAAAAGTTGATAATATACTATTAGTAAATTTATTTGCGCAGATACCGGAATGGGACATCTCTCGAAGATTAGATTTCACATAAGTGTTTTACACAAAACCTTAAGAAGGGCTGCAGATAAGTAGATTCTTCAGAAATGCGACTTTACTATTTCAATGTCAATTATTCCCGTTAATTATGGCGTCAGCATCTTATTTGCATGGCTTTGGAAGCAGTTAGTTCGGGCGAAAGTGTTCCATGAAATTTAGCACGTGTATAGAAAATATTATCCTCTATGCTGGTGCAAAATTCGGAAGTCCTAGGATGAATTTGAAGGGGGTTTTCCAGTAAATTTCTAAAAGTTCGGACATATTTTGAGGCCTAGATTTCATCTAAGCGCACCACTCTGATTTTTTTCGGATTTTTAGGTTGGGTAGTTTCCGAAAATGAGTCCTGTCTCACTTTAAGTGCGTACATTTTGACTCCTTACTCACGTACTTTGCAATTCACACCTAAACTAATGTCAGTTTCGGAAAGTACAAATCGAGAGCTTTCATTTGATACCCTACACGACTGTATCCGGTGAAAAAAATTTTTGAATCCCCCTTTGCATGTATGGGGAGCCCCCCTTTAAACTCCACCTAAATTTAAACCACTCGCTGTATGCGTGAGATTTCAGCACCGCCTAGTATCCCCTCTGGCAATCAGGTTAGAATGAACACCGAACCCATCTACAACGAAGTTCTCCGTAAGATTTATAAGCAGGAAAGGGATGCCGCAATAACCACAGTCAACAGAGGTCCTGGAGATGAAACATCGCACAAATCTTCACAATCACCTGAAGAACGTTATTATTGATACGGCTACAAATGTACTTTGACGATAAATATAAGTCAGCAGCAGAGCGGAATTTTGACCATCCCGGCTTAATTTTCGGTTATTTGAACGATGCCGCGAATATGTTTGTCAAGATTGCTGTTCAAAAATCTTCATGATATGGGGCAGCAACTGGATCGGACGGTAATTCGAACAATCTGATAGATCAGGTGGTGCTTTCTTGCCAGTCAGATGCCAATGAGCCGCAGTGTTGGATTTCAGCTTTTTGTTTTCCAAAGCTCTGATTCAATGTGGTTGGGTCTTGTTGCTTTCCGACTTCTTTTGTTTTATTGCTACCTCGACTTTATTGCGCACTGACAAGGGGAATTACTCCAAATGTCAGCAGTGCTCGTGGAAGGATGGGGGATGAACAAATTTTTTCATTGAAATCTGCTCGAAATATTCCAGCCATTTAATCGTCGCGCTTCGTCGATCGGTAACAAAGTACCGTTCTTGTCATTAACGCAACAGAGGTGTTCGACATCCTGTATGCGTTCGTATCGGCTTTTGACAACTCGATTCAAATCTCTCTTGCCATCCCCAGTATCCAGTTTATTGGAAAGATCCTTGTCATTACAAGCGGTCCATTGACCGCTCGGCTAAAAGTGATCGCTTTCTTTGCTTTCCCATTGGTATTCTCGTAAAATTGCCAAATGGCCAGCGTTTTATCGTCGAGAAACTTATGGTAGAGGCGTTTCTTTTCATGAATCTTAATTTGGACATCGTGATTCCAAAGCCAAGTACCTCAGTTGATAAAACGCTTATCTGGCTTCGTGGCCTCGAGGGTCACCGGGCCGGTTTGTGGATCGTGTTTTCAATTTGATTCCACAATTCTTCGTAATGGTTGGTAATCGGGGAAGTGAAATTATTCCTCATGAAATCGTCACCATTTAATACAAGGCGGGCCAATGTATTCATTATGTTGTTTTATCGGTGGCTCGATTCGTAAAACAGTTCAGTCAGTGCCAGTGGTGAAATGTCGGCGTCTTATGAGGATATAGGCGATTTGAGTTTTACTCTTCCCAATATTAATGAAGGAAGATGAGATATCAGGTCGACCTGCCTGTGGTGTGTACGTAATGAAGAAGCGAATTGTGCAATCAGCCGATATAATGGTAAACTTCATCAGCCGGTCATCGAATCGCTCGATTTCTTTAGTAGCATCATGGAAACTACCTCATCGAGTTTCTTGTGAAGTGTAAATATTAATGCAGCTTTTCCCAAGGGCTCTTGATTTTCAGTGCGAGTATCAATATTTAGCGTGCCGGCACGTATTTGTTTTGCTTGGACTAATTTATTTCCGTTTTCTGCCCATGCGTCAAGAACCCTTGCAACTTTCTCGACAGGACCGGGGCCTGTCCTGCCGCGTTGACTGAGGTGAACACCTTAGCTGTTCTACGAGGCTTCAATGCGATCATTTTTGTTTTAAAGACAGTGAATTCATTTTCTTGGTCGGCCTGTCGCGGATCTGTCATCAAATCAAAAAATTTGACTGACGGTTTCGTCCAGGACAGAGGCAACTCATCAGACGCTGCCTCACCTCTGCCCTGGGAGCAGCGTGACCGAAAGTGCCAACAGGTGGAAAGACGCTCCCTTTTATCATCGCAAAAACACGACAAGGTTGCGAATTATCATATATTGGACTTAAAACGTCAGTCGACTAAAAAACGAGGGAGTAAGTTGCTCCTCGTTTAGTTCGGTCCACCATCAAATTGGATGGGGACTTAGGATCCCGCAGATCCTAAACAACAATCAAACTATACTATATTAATCTGTTTCCTTGAGCTTATCATTTTATTGTTGTTTAATTGAGAATAGTACAAAGTACGTTGCCACAAACCCTCCTCCTTTATCTGGGCTTGGAATCAGCATGCTATGTAAATAACATGGCCAAGTTAAATGGGGTCGAAGCTTCATTTTGAATTAAGTCGTCATCCCCAGTTATTAAGCTTCTCCTGACTACTGGGTTCATGGAGTGTCTTACAGGTGGACTATTCGAGTTGCTTCTTTAGTCAGTTTGGTTTGTTGGTGACTCCATACTGGGGTCAGGTAAAATCTCTTGAACAAATTGTTTCCCAGTTCCGGAAAATGGATTTCGATGTTTGTACCCTGCTGGATTCCGTTCCAAATCGATGATACAGTAATAGGCGGGGACAATAAATTCGTTTAATTTATTAGTCCAAATCATATGACGTATAGGTCTTCCGTTCCTTGCCATTGATGTCATAACGGCCAAAACATCTAATGGCGAAGAGCCACTTTGATGTTTTTGATTCTCTGCCATGTTGGGTACTTTGGGTTTTCGGGGTCCAATTATTTAAATGATTAAATTATTTAAATTATTCTCCCCAATTGCCTCCCAACAGTAATGGGGAAGCGGTCAACTCTGCAACCCCAAGACGAAACTTAGGACGGCTAGTTAGTTAATTGAATGTAAATAAAAGGGCGTGTGAAACTTATACATACCCTGTTGTTAGTGCGATAAATTCGTGGTAATATTATATGCTATCACACAGTGCAGTAATTATAGAGCTGAGTACCATATATAAAATATTCTCCGCGATCTTGCTAGGCCGGATAGTCCCATACGCTTAGAACATCATTGGCCCATACCAATGAGGCTTCACTCAAGGCAAATCAGTAACAGATCAGATTTTCTCCCTGCGACAATGGAAAAATTGCTAGAATATGGATACCAGTTGCATCACCTATTCACCTTTAAAGCCGCCTATGTTAGCATAGCCAGGGTAAAACTGTACACGGCCATGAGAGAATTCGTTATCCCGACGAAATTGATAAGACTGACTAGGCTGACCCTGACCAATGTGCGAGGCCAGATAAAAGCAGCAGGATCACTCTCAAGACCATTCGACATCAACAATGGTCTACGACAAGGGAATGCCTTATCATGCGTTCTCTTTAACCTGACCCTCGAGAAAGTGATCCGTGATGCTGAGGTAAATGCAAGAGGTACGATCCTCTTTAAGTCCACCCAACTACTGGCCTATGCTGACGATATTAACATCATGGGAAGAACCACCCAAGACGTACAAACTGCCTTCATCCAGATCGAGCAGGCGGCGCGAGATCTTGGGCTACACATCAATGAAGGCAAGACAAAATATTTGGTTGCAACGTCAGCACCGAAAACCAACCAACCAACAACATCAAACCGCACTGGTCAAACAGGAAGTATAAGGATAGGAGAATACAACTTTTGGACCGCTGATAATTTCTCCTACAGCTACGATAATGAAATCCGTGCACGGTTATAGTCAGCCAACAGAGTCTATTTCAGCTTACAAAAACTGTTCCACTCGAAACGTCTCACCATAGTGTCAAAGCTTTTACTGTACAAGACAATGATCTTGCCAGTCCTCATGTATTTCTCGGAAACTTGGGTTTTTAGC
Organism: Hermetia illucens; assembly: GCF_905115235.1. Lineage (NCBI taxonomy): Eukaryota > Metazoa > Arthropoda > Insecta > Diptera > Stratiomyidae > Hermetia > Hermetia illucens. The sequence goes on from NC_051851.1 coordinate 78,855,898, forward strand.
AAGAAGAATTGCGAACTCTTGACCGCGTTCGAGAGAAGAATCCTCCGAAGAATTTTTGGCCCCCTACATGAAGATTGACGATTCCGTAGCCTACATAACGACGAAATCTATGAGTGATACCATGACCGTGAGGTTGTGGATAAAATCCGGCTCAATAGGTTACGGTGGGCGGGTCACTTAATCCGTATGGATGAGGATGATCCAGCCCGGAAAGCCTATAAGGGCAATATATATAGTAGAATAAGAAGACGAGGCAGACCCTGCCTAAGATGGAGCGATAGCGTAGGTCAGGACACCAGACAGCTTTTAGGGATATCGAATTGTTGGACCTCGGCGCAAAACCGGGATGTCTCGAGTTCCTTATTGCGCCGTTGATGATGATGATGAATATTATATGCTATATTATAGCTATTCATACAAGTTTTTGGGAATAGGCGAAACAATTGGGATTACGGAAGTCCTAAGTCTTTCTGTAAAATGGGCATTCACGGAACGATTTGGGATACTACCATCAGACCAATATACTCGTACATATACTAGAGCATATAATGCAGAAAAATGAAGAGAAATTGTAGTCTAAGGTGGAGTTTGGTAGGGCTCCATTTGGCCACTGATAGAAGATATGGAGGAGTTCAATAGACTCAAAATGTCCCCGACGCGTGCCGCAGATTCGGATGAAAAGTAAAAACTACCCAAATTCAAGTTTTCGTTCGAACAGGTTGTTGCATTTTTTCCATTTGCCATTTGTAGGTATTGAACAAGGAAACGTAGATTTTGTTGATAATATGTTACAAACAACGAGTTGGATATTATGCGACACATAGTAAGCCCTATTTCTGCTTTTGTTATTTTTGTAGATTAGATGCCATTAGCCAGCTTCCGCATTTCTCGGGGGGTTGGTGTCTGAGTTGGAGACTTGTCGAAGTACATAGCTAAGAACTAACATGGATGGCGCGTAAGCGTGGTTGCCCCACCTGGCAGCAGGAGCAACATTACAAATTTAAATACATGATCATTTTCGTACAGCGGATATTCTTTACTATGTATACGTACATTTATTTTGTGAATCCATAATGAATTTTTTAATTTATGTTTTCTTGGGTTTCAGCTTTTGTGGGTGCCATTAGACTTCATTATACATACAACCGGTGAAGCCGCAGTATTTAAAACCTGAAAATTAAATTATTAATATTTTCCCAGCTAAACCACCAGACACTAATATTAGTTCTCTTATTTCAATACGTTTATTTTTGGAAATAAATTTCCGAACTGACCATGACCACTGCACAAATATCATTTTGCGAAATCGTGTCTGGTCTTTTGCCATTTGGGCTGATTTAGGAATAAGCAGAATATGAATGAAAACAAATATATTGTTGGGAAAAAGCTCAGTAGCATACATGACCATAATCGAATAGATTCCTAGGACGAGATTTATTAGTTGTTTATATTAGTAGCGAATGTGTTTCTTATTAAGACAGTAATCTGGGAATGGCAATTAATTCTAATTTGATAATATTAATTTATGCACAGTTCTATAGATGAAAGCTAAAAACCAGTTTGAAATCTTACAGAAACAAAGTAACATTATTCAACCAATTTAGGGGAAGAAAGCTTCCAAGCCTGCAGGGGTCATGCATTTGAAATCGTCTACATAATTTTATGGGCATGCGATTTATCAAAATCTGCATTTATTAGTTTTTATCTATTAAGATTTTTCTTTACAGAAAGCATGAAATTCACAGTTAGGCTACCAAACCAATTGACACCAAACTAATGACCTCCTATTGTTTCTTGCATATCCAATCCGCTAAATATGCATTTATTCAATAAAAACTATCGATGTAGCGCGGTGAGCAACGTCTTAACTATAAAACTATTCGGTAGTCAATCAATATCTTAATAGATTGTAAATAAATAGCAAACTGCGTGCGCAGCATGGCGTCAATTGTTAACCACCTCGAATCTGAGGCATCATCCAGTGGATTATTTATCAAAAGAGAAAGGACATTTGATCATCACAGTTAATTTACAAGTCTTTCCAGTGATTTATAATGTTTTAACATCTGCCCGATCGACAGTATCACCTTACATAACGTGTTGCATTCATTATTTATGCATTTATTCATTACTTTGAATAAATCAAAGCTAACAATTTAGAATGTTAAAACAATTCAGTTCTGGATCAAAGTTTTCTGCCCGATACTCATTAATTAGCATGACACTACGTGACTTCGTCATAATGTTCCAAATAAGATGGTTATTAACTCTTTTTCGATATGCATAGACACTGTCAAAGTTTTTATATATGGAGTAATAAATGTCATCTACATATTTAACGTTTTTTGTTTAAAAAGAGATTTAAGGGGAATGTGACCATTTTGACCTGAACGTTGGGCACTCAACGCATTTGAACTGGAATAGTTCCGGATCTACTTATCCAATTCCATTGAAATTTTCTTTATAATCCTTATCATCATCATCAATGGAGTTACTATTGGTGTCCGGACTAAGCTTGCCTTACTACGGAACTTCAGACACCTCGGCTTTGCGCCGAAGTCTACTAATTCGACATCCCTAACAGCTGTCCGGCGTCTAGTCCTGCGCCATCGCTCCATCTGAGGTAGGATCTCCATATCTTCCTTTTCTATTATAGATGTTTCTCTTGTAGACTTTCCGGTTGGACCATTATCACTCATACGATTTAAGTGATCCGCTCACCGCAATCTATTGAACTGGATTTTATCCACAGCCAGACGGCCGGGATATTTCTTATAAATTTCTTTTTTTATGGAGGCTACAAAGTCGTTCATTCTCGTTTAGGTGGCAAAAAATTCTTGTGAGGATTCTCCACTTGAACGCGGCTAACAGTTTGCAATTTTTCTTGCTAAGAACCCATGTATTCTCCCGTCTTTATTGTTTTCAGTTGATAAAAACTATATACATTGTTTACTGAACTGAACAACGGAATAAAAGACAAAAATAAAATGACAATGAGTCGATCGAGTAACAAAGTAAACCCGGAGAATCAGCAAAGAAGATGTTTCCGAACAGATTCAGGACTAAAACAATACGTTGGACTGGTCCCAACTAAGCAATGTTATATCAATAAATATAAATCGAACCCTACTGTATGGCTTATGTGGTTGACATAGAGTAGACTGACATTTGTAGAGAACGGACGTGTCTACAAATTAATATTATTAATAAAAAGAATTTAAAATTGAAATTAAATTAACTTTTATCAAGAATATAAAAAGGCATTTATATTACTTAATTAATAATATACAATTTAAAACTTAATTGAAACTAATTTACTTTTGATTTGTTATCTAAGTTACTTTTTCCCAAAAAAATTTTGAGAAAAAATTTGTTTTTTTGGCTTGGCGGAAATGAGCGGCGAGCCGCCGACGGGTGGCGGACCAGACCGGCCCCCCACCATAAGGCCTAGGGACACTCGGATCGGTTGTGGAGTCCGCAACGAGGAGGATCCAGACTTGAAAAGAGCCAAAGTAAGGATAACCAATCTTGAAAGAAGAAATGGCGAGCTGGCGAAGATGCTCGAAGATTTGAAAAATCAAATGACAATATTGATCAAGAAAAATGGAAAGCTTACGGAGCAGCTAATGGCTGGGGAGGCGGGCCCGCTACCCGCTACCTTTGGAGAGCCAGGAAAAAAGTGAACTTTTCTTCGACTACTTCTGCAGCCATGGACGAGCCGGGCTACCTTGAGGGCGAACAAGTTTTCGGCAGCGGATCTGTCCGTATGGAGGACATAGAAAACAATAAAGGTGACGATACGAGAGACAGCGACAACGGTCGCGATGGAGTTGTTCCAGAAGAGACAAGTTGTAGTAGTGAAGAGGGAAAACTGGGTGAGTTTATGCTCTATGTTTCTAAAAAATTAAAGAAAAAAAGAAAAAATGTTAACTAGGGTAAAAAATAATGCAAGTACGAGTGAAAATTTAAAAAATGGTCCAACCGGGGATGCAAGTAGCACCCGAAATAAAGAAAAGGGGGAAAAGCTGCCCCCATTAATGTTTATGAATTAGGTGGTAGAGATTTAGCCACTCTACTTAATAGCAGCGCGGGGTTCTCGAATTTTGTTTTTAAAAAGACGGGGGCCGAGAGAGTCCAAGTCAAATGTAACAAAATTGCAGACAACAGAAAAGTACGGGAGGTCCTCGAGCGAGTGAAGATTCCTCACTTCACCTACACTCCAAAGGAAGAGAAGGTGCAAATCTTCCTTCTGAGAGGCTTGGATGCAGAGGAAGAGCCCGATGAGGTGCTACTCCGAGAGACGGGAACTGAGGTCCAGTTCCTGTCAGTGTCACGCTTTAGTATGGAAAAACGAATCCAGACGCACTTCCTCGTGCAGATAACCCCGGAGAGCCGGGGAGGTGATCTGATCGGCATCAGGTCGCTTAATTACCAGGCTATTCGTTTTGAGCGCCTGCTAAGGGGCGAAATAGTCCAGTGCCGAAGATGCCAGCGCTATGATCACTCGGCAGTGAACTGTCAAATGACTTTACGATGTGTGAAATGGGGGAAAGGCCATACCGCAGCCGAATGTTCGCTGACTGAAGCAGAGGGCAAGGAAAAAAACGTTGTGTGTCAATTGCGGAAGCGGAGGGCATCCGGCTTCGTACTGTAGATGTCCTGCATATCGCAATGTTAAGGTCACAAGGCAGCAGGTGTCAAGATCGGCTCAAAGGACGAAGGTGTCAGGGGCGCTGAACGGTAGAGAATTCCATGTTCTGAATGGATTACAGCAAGGGACAGTGACTGCGCCTACACTTGTTGCAGTATTTGCTGGCGAATTACTTAACTCTTTCGATTTTAATAAATCTCCTAAAAGGTCGTTGGTTGCCTTTGCTGACGATCTGATAGCCTACACGGCACACAATAAGATAACTGAGGTGCAAGTTGAACTTCAGAAGATTTTCAATGATATTAAGTTCTTCACGAACATTTGGCGGATGAAAATCAATGCGCAAAAGTGTGAAACGATTCTGTTTCGAAATTCCTTGGCGTATGTCAGTAGGAACTTGAAAAGAAATTGAAGAGATTTCCACATTGTCGCGAACGAGGATAGCTCTGAGCGCATTCCTCATAAGAAGTGCGTCTTGAGGAGCGTCTCCAATTTAACGAGCACGTTAAAGTCGCGGTAGAAAGCGCTCGCAAGGCATTCATGTCTCTTCGAAGACTCTTTTATGCTCCACATGTTAGCCGGAAGGTTAAGATTATTTGCTATCTTACTTTGGTTAGACCGGTGCTCACCTACGGGTGTGCTATCTGGTTTAATTTGAGTGCTAGCCAAATGGAGAAAATAAGGATCTTTGAAAGGAAATGTCTGCGTGCTTGTACGGGGCTTAATAGGACTGCTTCCTCAAACTATGAGCACTATGTAATTAATGAAGTGATGTATGCAGCTGCTGCTGTGCCGAGAATCGACACAGTTGTCGTCAGATTGATTCGGAATCATATAGTGCGATCTGCTTCGCATGGTGAGAACCCTTGGGTTTCGCAGCCGTCCTACCCAAATGATGGGTATTTTGAGAAAACTCTCACGAGAGGCTTCATTACTCCCGAAGCGTTCGTGTATCTTGACAGGAATGGTCTAATTCTTGATTCTGTCGGTGATCCGGTTATGTATCATATACATAGACGGGCCACGGACAAAAGGATAGAATACCCTCGAACTTGGCAGTGGGGGCTCCGGGATTCGACTGAAGATATTCCAGAGCGAGAGCAATTGATATTAAGCGGGATGAAAAAGGGAAATCCTGGTGCTGGTGGCTGCGGAATGCCGGTGGCAGTGCTTAGTTCTGCCATTTGTTTCTTGGTGGGACTATGTAAATAATATAAATATTACACGGGTGTTACTTTCACCTCCAGTCGTTATGAATTATATATTATATTATATGGTATTGTGTTCATTTCGCTCATCGAAAAATTGTGTAATATAAAAATATCTTTAAACACTTATATATCATTCATTTTATTATTCATTATATTATTTAAAATAATTAAATTGTATATATTTTTGTACTAGCCTTAAGAATAAATTTAAATTTCAGAAGTAGCTTTTTAAGATGTAAAGTGCAGAATTAGGTTAGGGAATTTCTTTTAATTTTTTTGTTCGTCAATAAGACAAAGCTAACATTGTCGGGTTTTCCACCATTTCCCGAAAACTTACATATTATTTTTCAATGTAATGAATTTTGTTATATTAATTATAGTTTGTTATTTATTAAAAAAAAAAACTTTCATTGCCCACAGTGGCCAACCATTATAACCATTATATTCCATTTTTCCTTGTTAGATTATAAGATTGTTTTTTCATTCATTTTTCTTGATCTATATTATTAATATTCAACATTTGGTTTAAATAAAAATGATTTTGAAAATGAAAATGAAATGTGGTTGACATAAACATCCTGGCAAGATCGAAGCGGAAAGCTAAAGAAGCTCTAGTAAAGTTTGGTGAATAAGTTGGACCTAACATGACTTCGGAAAGGCAAAGCCAAGAGCCGAGATGGGGCAATAGCGATGTAGAAGTTATTCAAATAAAAAATTATAGGGACAAGCAGTTTCGTCCAGGGCAGAGGCAACTCGTCAGACGCTGCCTCATCTCTGCCCTGGGAGCAGCGTGACCGTGAGTGGCAACAGATGAAAATCCTCCTTTATATATTCGGGAAAACACGCCAAGGGGCGAATTATATCCAAGTGAAACGTGAGAGTAAGTTGCTCTCCATTTGGTCCAATATCAAGTGGATGTGGACTTAGGATCCCTCACTTATCCTAAACAATATTAAAATAAGTTTGAGGTCTTATAGAATAGGATTCGTTTAATGTTTGTTTTTCTCCCGTTTTACTGTTTTCCATATATGTTTCTTTTTGAATTATTTTATTTTATTTTGAACTAAAGTCAAACCTCTTAATCGGTCTACTCAATAATCGAGTCACCCTTTTCCACTTTTATTTGGTTTTCCATATAAAATAACCATTGTATGTAAATGGACTACCTGCTAATCGGACTGTGGGGGCGACCGTTATGAATTCGCCTCCGCCGCTGAATTGAAAGGCTTTTGCGCGTCAATCAAACCCATGCACAATGGCTGCCGGCTTCATGCAATGCATTTCAGCTGCTTCCCAGATTTTCTGAAAAGGTTGCTCACCTCCTCCACTGCTCTACTCCATGCAGTTTTAGAGCGACTCACTCTTTGGCCGTTCTGGGATAGTGGATTCCATTGAATGGAATAATCCGCAACGGAATTGACATCCTTCCGTGACCTACTCACTGTCACTTTGCTTTTCATTCAATATGTTCACAGGTATGAAGCCCATACAACGGACCAGTACCAGTGAGTACCAGTGGTGGTTATTTTCCATGTACTATACTCATATAGCAGCACAGAGAGAACAGTGGGGTGGAGTGGTCTCAATTTGATGTTTGTGTCGAGATAGTTGCATTTCCAAATTTTTGACAAAGAAGACAAGACAAAAGTGAACGCCTACTTAGCTTAGTGCAGCCGGCGGCAAATTTATAAATTGATCAACACCTTCGACGTTTTGCCCATTGATGCAAATAGGAAGAGTGCAATGCCTGTAAGACTAAAAACCTTGGTTTTGTTTGTTTGATCATGTCCTCAATGAGAAGCGAGTCGCATCTAGCATCTTTAACGTGCACTCATATCGCGGGGCAAATTACGACAGCGACTGCAATCTCATCTACCAAGATATATAAGCAAAGTTGCAAATAGTGGGAACAGTAGGCTAGCCTCGCTATTATTTTGAATGTTGAAAAGTTCAGCTTCAGAACGAAGAAGTAGCATGGAAATATATAAAAGCGTTGGAAGACGCTAAACCGACACCAGGATGCCGCAAAACCGCAATCGAGACCGCTGCAAGGAATAGTTCCGTCATTTTGTCGTCAACGTCCTTTTTAAAAAAAGAATTATTATGAGCAGGAAATGATGAACTGCTTAACAGTGAGTGAAAATTAGTGGTACAATTGCACAACGGCGGCAAATCCTTAAGGGAAATAGGAAAAAATTTTCCGTAGAAGTCATTCTACCATCCAAAGTGTCGTTGCGATTTACAAAGAGATCGGCTATATACGCTTCTTCTGTGAGTATATTTGGTGTAGAACTATCCCATTTGTACGTAGCCCGTTAAGAATATGCATTTAGCATGTCAGATTTAGTACTTCGGGTTGTAAATTTACACGGTAAAGAAAATTTTGAGATACTGTAACTTTGCTACTAATAGTATGATTTTGATCAAACTTGGAGATAATATGCTTCATATTATATTTTATACTACTACGAACTTTTATAATTCTGGGATAAAGTTAAGGGTGGTTTTACTCAATTTTTCCAAAAATATTGTAATATACTATTATTAGCTTAATTTGAATAGATATCGATATGGAGAGTATTTTGAGACCTGGGCAGCTTCAGTTTCAGATTTTTTGGTTGGGTAATTTCTAAGAATGTGTCAGTTAAAGAAATCATCACTTTCCACCCCTTCCACTCCTCGCCTTTCTAACAAATCTCAAAACTAAGACCGGCTTCGAAAAGTACTAATCCAGACCTTTCATTTGATATCCCACATGACTATATTTGGTGAAAAAAAATTTTACACCCCCCTTTTACATGTAAATTTCAACGTAGAAAGATATCACTCACCGCATGTCTGGGGGTCCACAGGTCCCACCTTCTCACCAAATTTCGTGTCAATCGGTATAGCCGTTTCTGAGAAAAGTACCTGCGGCAGACAGGCAGACAGACAGACGGACAGACAGACATTGGACCGATTTTAATAAGGTTTTGTTTTGCAAACAAAGAGTAAACTTCGCAAATAAATATCTTGATAAGGATTTCCACTTTTGGAGAAGGGTAATTTTTACAGACGAGAGTTAATTTATTGGGAAAATATCTGACAGGCGTGTGTGAATATGGTGTGAAAGGAATACATCTTCGCTAGAAATCTTATAACGACTTTCAAACATGGTGGCGGTTCGGTAATGGTGCTTGAGAATGCCCGAAATTTGAACATCCACAGAAAGTACATATTTCAGCAGGATAATGATCCAAAACATACTGCACTTAATATGGGCCTTTGGTTGCTTTATAATTGTCGAAAACGATTGAATATGCCCCCACAAAGTCCCGACATTAATCCCATAGAAAATTTATTGTCTATTCGTAAGAAAAAATTAGAATATTATAACATAAGGAACACAAAGGACCTTAAAATCGCTTTGCGTACGGAATGGGAAAAAATTTCACCAAATTTAACAAAAAAATGACTTGAATCTATGCCAAATCGGCTTAAAAAACAGAAAGGGAAAGCAATAAATTACTAAAAGTGTACGAATACGAATTTGTTTGGATCAGCATATGAAATGTTGTTTTTTTTATGTTTGAAATATTTTTTATGTTTGTTTATTACTCTTTTCAATAAAAAATGTTACTCCTTGTAATAATTGCTCACTTTTATTTGATTTCGTCTAGTATTTTACAAGGACCTTCCAAATTATTACTTAAAATGATAGTATATGGATTTTGGATAGTATAATATATTTCGTGCAACACTGTTGATTGAATAATCAGACACTTGTTTTTTTGAATTAGGATCACCACAGAAGGCTGTGGGCTTTCTCGAATAAAACCATCCTTTTTTCGAGGGGTCAACTTTGGTCATAAAAGCATATATTGATTAATGCAAAATTAAATCAAAACTAATTTTGCTGAATATTTTAAGCTTCTTCAAAATTAGGTTAAAATTTCAGAACAATCTTATATAATTCTTTTGTTCATAAAAAAAAGGAAATAAGGTTGAAATTTCGAGCGTCACAATGCTCTGCTACCTTAAAAGGGGGCAACATATTTGTGAGTTTTTCGATTTTAAAAAAAAAAACTAATCGATCGAATGTTTTGAAATTTTATATTTTTGGGTAAATAATGTGTACGTGGTGAAACTTTGGAAAGAAAATATTCGACCCCCGCGAAATATCCGCGATCTCCGCAGCCTCCGAAAAAAGTGCTCCTATTGCTGAAATGATTGTGACAGCGAGTGAATTCAAGAGAATTACAAAGTTCTTTAAACTAGAAGGTACTGTCGAACCAATGACCCATAACAGTGAAAAAAAATTTAACAAATTAGTGGCGTGTTAAAAACAAAATTTTTTACATCGTCCGCAAAACTCGAGCAATAGGGGTCCGTCCCTAACCCTCAGGTAGCGCACATTTATAATGGACGAGCAGCAACTCTTAGAAGGCTGTAAAACTGTTTGAGATAAGATCTGGAAAATTTTCTACATGCCATTTTTAAAAGTGCTAATAGTTTACACTTTTGCAAAAGAAAAAACTTTTTTTCTGTAAACACAAAACCTTATTAAAATCGGTTTACCGTCTGTTTGTCTGTCCGTCACACGCATTTTTCTTCGAGACGGTTAAAGGGATTGACACCAAATTTGGTAGAAAGGTGGGAACTGTGAACGCTCACGCATGTAGTCAGTTACATCCTTTTACGCCGAATTTAAGAGGGGGGGGGGGGTCCCCATACATGCAAAAGGGGGTGTAAATTTTTTTCATCAAATATAGCCATGTGGGGTATCAAATTAAAGGTCTGGGTTAGTGCTTTTCGAAGCCGGTCTTAGTTTTGACATTTGTTTGGAAAGGTGGGGAATGAGGGGGGTTGAAAATGATCATTTGTTTAACGGACCCATTCTCAGAAACTACTTAACCGAAAAATCTGAAAAAGGTGTATGGTGCCTAGGCTACAAAATAGCCTCCATACCGATATCTATTCAAAAAAAGTTAATAATAGTACATTATTATAATTTTTAGTAATTGGCAGGAAAACTTAAGTTACTCCTAGAATCACGAAATTGCAGCAATATAGGCTACATCATAGAACATAGTCCTGACAAATTTGGTGAAAATCGCACTGTTACTAACAAAGTTATAATAGGTCAAAACTGTCGCTTCTGTGCAAGTTCAAGACTTTGAATGTCAATGTCACTTGAAAGAGGATATTCTCACATAATATGTGCATATATTACGTGCTACATGCTAATGGGACAAATGCACACTCAAATCTCTTTATAAAAGAAATACACAAAACTTTTCATACTGGAGCGTCTACCTTCCGGTTTCTCGGCTTGTTAAATAATAGTTCTTCAAGGAAGCGGTGCGACTTTCACTTAACAGAATAATAAATAATTATAATTAATAAGTGAGCGTTCGGAATTGGTCGCTTTTTTCAACGGTTAATTGGGCAGGTAAAATTATCATTTCGGCCTAAAAAGCATACAAATATGTAGTTACTTTCTATCGCGGGGAATCCATTCGAGGACATTTGCCCCTTTCTTCGGAAACAAGACATACATATATCGCAATAGTGGGAGCCCCGAGGCTTGGCCGAAGATATCCGGGGTAAGGAAAGGGAGGAGAGATCTGCCCTCGTGGTTAACAAATTGATTTCCTTCATTTATTTGCAGGTGATTCAAGCACAGAAAGTTGATTATTCTTTCTATTTAATTATCCAATTTATGGGTGCAAGAACTCGAAAGTGGATACGTATGAAAAAAAAGTTTTTTGTTGTCATTGTCATTTAAAGTAACAAACCTGCAAAAAAAAAATAATGCAGGTGCTTTTATTTGATCCCAATAGAATTAATTTTTTGAAAGCGAGTTTCGCTTTAAATGGTTCAATCGAATATGGAAATGAGTTGAGACCTTCATTAAGTAAATTTATCGTGGAGCTTGTTGCAGTCACATAACACCAAATTAGACTAAAATGAAGCAAACCGCAGGTTGAATTGTCTAAAGAGGCGATTTTATTGTTTAAAAGACAAAAGACGGAAATATTGCGTAAAAACTTTCCATTATATTATGAATTTTGCAGTAAAGAAGTTTTACTACTCGATTGAGGGAAATTACGGACGAAACCGGAATTAGTAATTTAGTATAAAAATACTTTTGTGGGATGGAAATAGTAGACTATATTTCAATGAAATATACATATAGAATATATTTCGGGTCTTGCGTGCATGCATGTTATCAAGTTTATGTTTAATTGGTCCATGTAAATAATTGGAAGGAAAGCGTTCTGATTCCGTATTTAAATAAATCATCGCTTTGTCTTATGAAACTAATCCAAAGTAACCTCAATATATTTTAATTTTTGTGGTAAGTAATTTGTATGGTTTTCTTGTCATATGTGTCACTGCGCTTTTTTACAAGGATACATATATATATAGGCAAACATTCGCTTATTAGTTCTATATTTAATTTAAGGAAAAAGTTAAGACTTCTCTTTTCTGAGATGAAATATATTTCGTCTCTGGAGAAAGCATACTTATGATGAATCATACTTATAAAACAATATCGTAAACTTGCAATGGAAACATTAATTGCTAAGAAATGCGGAAATGCATTCATGCTCATTGCTACATCTGTCCATTGTCAAGGAGAGAATTTATAGCTGACCCAATAAAGATAATTTAGGAGTTTTCATTTCGTAAGACAGAAGCTACCATCAAATTCAGAGGTAAAATCAGAATTAATTAGTGTTTTAGCCCGCTGGTCAGCTCTAAAGTATAAAAACAACGTTAATATTTTACGACACTATTGGAACCCATTAAGTCAGATTAATCATGTTTAAGACAATTCTTATTCAGCTGTACTTGTTAGTTGAAAATACATAAGTCCCCGTAAATATTATGTGTTTTACATTAATCTTGAGCACTTTTTCGATTTTATAGTCTAGCAAGTGTTTTCTTTATTTAATGTGTTTATGGTGATATTATCTTCCTTTTTGATTTATAAAGAGGGCAAAAGGCAAGGTCGGATTTGAATGTTTCAGTAAAAGTTACCTTAATGAAACTGGGTGTCTAGGAGCATCGCCAAATACATTAAATGAAGCCAAAATAATCGACAACAGCTAATGGAACAGTGCACTAGTTTCACAAATTTGTGTGTGCTTGATTTGACTACCTTGCGAAATAGAACAAATTACCCAAATTATACATTCTTGTGCGATGGAGTCGTCCGAGGCTTTACATTACATTACATTACATTTCGATATCAAGAGAGAGAAACGCTTGCTCAACCAACATCAACAGCTCTACTATAAAACTCAATCTTCACCTACACATGGTGATTGCTGGGAATTCTTCCTTAAAGAAAAACTGCAGACGGAGGCTAGCCTTCCGCGCCCAAAAACGGGACAAATTGCACTAACTGGTTCCCTAGGTTAGGAGTTGGGTAGGGTTGACAACCGTACATGGAAAACTAAAACTACGAAGACACAGGGGAACCTCGGACTGGACGAATTTTACAACGATGGACGCGGTTACGAAAACGCACGAACGGTTTGCATATTTTCTCATGGAGCGAATGCACCTTGTACAGGAAAGGAGATAGCGTATACTCTAGATATATATGGCTGCTGCCACCGCATTGCAAGAGGTGCGCTCGACAGGGACCAGTTTCCTCGACAAAAGCCACTATACCATATATTATAGTGGCCATCCAGTAAACTGCGTGCTCGGAGTAGGTTTCCTAGTCAACCAAAAAATTCAACTTGCTGTTATCGGCTTTGAAAACATAAAAGTCGGAAGGATTGATTCGATGATTAATGTAAGCTAGCAACGGAACGGAAGAACGCAGGCATGCGTGGAGGTGTATCACGAACTTCATCAAGCAGAGAAGCGACTTCATAGACAGAAAAGGGAGCCTGGTAGAACTTGTGAATTCGAAAAGTACAGGTAGTAACCGCCCTAGTTGCGCAAGTTTTTCCAAGAAGTCAGTATGATGAAGCCTTATATATCTCAATGCTCATCCTGCCGAGACAAAGAGGAAAATCTGATTCCTGACCGTCCGGATACATTGGAGCGATGTGTTGACTACTTTGATGAATTGTTCAACAATCAAAATATCGGCGAGTAAGAGGTGCCACCAATCGAGCACGACGGGCAACTGTTACGACCATTAAACGTGGAAGAAACAATTCGTGCAATTCGTTTTCTTAAAAATCGTAAGTCGCCTGGAACCGATGGAATTACACGCGAACTGATTAAATATGGAGGTGACCAACTATACCAAGGGGTTCATCAATTGATGTTTAAGGTGTGGGATAGCGAATCAATGCCTGATGACTGATAACGAGGCATTACCTGCCCCATACAGAGGGATATGACGTAGTACAGTATTTGTAGAAGTATCCCCTCGCTACTATCTATACGATTCTTTCCCTCATCTTGCTAGGCTGCATAGCCCCATATGCCCAGAAAATCATCTGCCCATACTGAAGAGGCTTCACTTGAGGTAAAACAGCAATAGATCAGACTTTCTTCCTGAGCCAAGCGACGGAAAACTGTTGGAATATGGTCATCAGTTTCGCCATATTTTCATCCACTTCAAGGCAACATATGATAGCATAGCCAGGAGGAAAACTTCATACAACCCATGAAAGAATTCGATATCCCGACGCAATTGATAACACTGACTAGGCTAACCCTGATCAATGTGTGAGGTCAGATAAAAGCAGTGGAAGCAGGCCATCCACCATCAACAACGGTGTAAGATAAGGGGATGCCCTATCATGCATCCTTTTTAACCTGGCCCTGGAAAAATGATCTGTGATGCTGATGTTAATGCACGAGGCACCATCCTCTTTTAATCCATCAAATAACTGAGCTATGTTGACAATATATAAATCTTGGGAAGAACAATCCGAGATGTACAATCTACCTTCTTCCAAATTGAGCGGCAATCAAGACGAAATCTTAGACTGCACATTAGCGAAGGAAAGACAAAAGGCCTAGTGGCAATGTCAGCACCAGAAACGAAAGAGCCAACAGCATCAACCAGGCAATGATCAATGAGAACAATAGGATAGGAGAGTACAACTTTGAAACAATTGATAATTTTTCCTACCTAGGGTTGTGGGACGGTTGTTGCAGCTAACAGTGTCTATTTCAGTTTACAAACACTGCTCCGCTCACAACGTCTCCCCGTTGAGTCAAAGGTTTTACTTTACAAGATAATGATTTTGTCAGACTCAATATATTCCTCGGACACTTGGGTTCTTAGTCAGAAAAATCGCAAACTTTTAGCCGCGTTCAAGAAAAGAATCCTCCGAAGAATTTTGGGCTTTTACATGAGGATGGATGATTCCGTAGCCTATATAATGATGAAATTCATAAGCAATACCACGACTGTCTGGTTGTGGATAAAATCCCCCTAAATAAGTTGGGGGGACAGGTCACGCTCGGATTGTTTGTACGAGTAATATCTATGGTTGAAAAGGGAGACGGAGTAGATTTTGCCTCAGATGAAACGATGACGTATGCCAGGACGCCAGACAGCTTTTAGGAATATTGAAACGATGGACCTCGACCTAAAACGGAGATGTCTGGTTATTGCGCCGTTGATGATAGTTTGATGAAAAAATTTTTTTTTCTTAAAAACTCTGTTCAAGAAGAAAATAAGACATTGATAATTTTGTTTCTATATTTACTTGGCTGGTGTTTTTGTCTACTTGAGGCGAACGGCCCCGGCCTCTGAACTGACCACCAAACCATCCAACAAAAAGGTTTTGAAAAGTTGGGTATTCGCTCAAGAAAACGGGCGATCCATGCGTCACGGGGCAAGAGTAAGTTGCTTCTGCTGTATATTCAGGACAATTGCATCTATATGTGCATATAAAACAAGTTGTCTCCCTGTATTTCTTTAATTATGCCATTATTTATTCATATATTTGTAATATTTCACCAGATATTATATTATAAAGCTTGTAGAACATTAAGGGTAGGATTACAAGGAGAACAATTGGCTTTATGAAGTTCTCGTCCCTCTCATTAGAATGAACGTCTTACTTAAAGAATGTAGAAAAGGGATATTTCAGATATTTAATAATTAAATTTAATTTGACACGGTGGCATGGCACATCGTTGTATTGGAGGTAACTAAAATGGTGTATTAAAATGAACGAGGCATTATCTGTCTCATACATAAAAGGGAGATATCACACAGTGCAGCAATTATAGTGGTATCACGTTGCTGAGTACCATCTATAAGATATTCTCCACTATCTTGATAGGCCGGATAGCCCCATACGCCCAGAACATCATTGGCCCATAACAAAGAGGCTTCACTCCAGGCAAATCAGCAACAGATCAGATTTTCTCTGTGCGGCAAACGATGGAAAAACTTTTGGAATATGGGCTGGAGTTGCATCGACTTTAAAGCCGCTTATGATAGCATAGCCAAGGTAAAACTGTACACGACCATGAGAGAATTCGGTATCCCGACGAAATTAATAAGACTGACTAGGCTGACCCTGACCAATGTGCGAGTCTAGATAAAAGCAGCAGGATCACTCTCAAGACCATTCGACATCAACAATAGTCTACGACAAGGGGATGCCCTATCATGCGTCCTCTTTAATCTGGCCCTCGAGAAAGTGATCCGTGATGCTGAGGTTAATGCAAGAGGTACGATCCTCTTAAAGCCCACCCAACTACTGACCTATGTTGACGATATCGAGATCATGGGAAGAACCACCCGAGACGTACAAACTGCCTTCACCCAGATCGAGCAGACGGCGCGAGATCTTGAGCTGCACATCAATGAAGGCAAGGCTACATCAGCACCAAAAACCAACCAACCAACAACATCAAACCGCACTGGTCAAATGGGAAGAATAAGGATTGGAGAATACAACTTTGAGACCGTTGATAATTTCTACTATCTAGGGTCGAAAATCACAATCGATAACAGCTACGATGATGAAATCCGCGCACGGTTGTTGTCAGCAAACAGAGCCTATTTCAGCTTACAAAAACTGTTCCACTCGAAACGTCTCACCATAGGTTCAAAGCTCTTACTGTACAAGACAATGATCTTCCCAGTCCTCATTTATTCCTCAGAGACTTGGGTTCTTAGCAAGAGGAATTGCAAACTCTTGGCCACGTCCGAGAGAAGAATCCTCCGAAGAAGGTCTGCTCCCCTACATGAGGATGGACGATTCCGTAGCATACACAATGACGAAATCTATGAGCGATACAATGACCTTCAGGTTGTGGATAAAATACGGCTCAATAGGTTACGGTGGGCGGGTCAGTTAATCCGTATGTATGAGGATGATCCCACCCGGAAAGTCTATAAAGGCAATATCTATGGTAGAAAAAGAAGACGAAACAGACCCTGCCTGAGATGGAGCCGTG
Organism: Hermetia illucens; assembly: GCF_905115235.1. NCBI lineage: Eukaryota > Metazoa > Arthropoda > Insecta > Diptera > Stratiomyidae > Hermetia > Hermetia illucens. The sequence continues at coordinate 78,873,142 of NC_051851.1, forward strand.
GTGTCGGCCAGGAGACCAGACAGCTTTTAGGGATATCGAATTGGTGGACCTCGGCGCAAAACCGGGATGTCTGGTGTTCCTTATTAAGGCAGGGCTAGACCGGATACCGGTTGTTGCGCCGTTAATGATGATGATTAAAATGATATTCATTATTTCATGATGTGTGCGTTTGCCATAAACCTGGACATTACTGTCCATAGTAGTAAAGTGCTTGAAATCCCTCTACGATTTTCTGAGAAGCTTATACTTTTTTTGTCCTTTTCTCTGCCATGGAGTTCAAGGGTGATCCACCCGTTGGCGATTCTGGAAAGGTCGCTTCCATTGCATGAACAGCCTCAGCGTGGTGTTGGCATTATCGAAGTTGCATTTCCATTTACCTCTGTTAATTCGTTTTGAGAATTATGGGATCCTAAGTCCGCATCAACATAATGCTGGACCGGACCAAATGGGGAGCAACTTACTCCCTCTTTCCTGGTCCACGGACACCTCGCTTAGGGCTTGCGCCCAAACTTTTAAAAAAAGTCAAGCGACGACGGCTTTACGGTTTCTTACCAGGACAGAGGCAAATCTTCAGACGCTGCCTCACCTCTGCCCAGGGAGCAGCGTGACCGTAGCGGCTCGCAGATGTTGAATGGTCCCTTGTATAACTCGGAGAACACGACATGCCTACGAATTATATTGAGCGCAAATCCGTCTTATTGACCAGATCTTGGCCAGAGCTGAAATATTCGTTTTGAGAATGATGGGGTCCTAAGTCCGCATCAACAATAAGGCGGATTTGCGCTCAATATAATTCAATAATAATTGACATTATTTGGATTTTTATTTGCAAGTTTCGCCAGTTTATCGCGTTGTCTTATCGAGTGGCTTAATGCATTTTGGACTTGACGTTGTTTTAAAGTGAACACCTGAACTTTCTTATCAACTCCATATGTATACAACCATAATAAAGTGCATTTTAATGTACATATGCAATGTTTGGTGGCCAGCGGTAAACTTTGCCAACATCCGAAAATATTAAAACATAAAATTAAAAATCAGGTTACGTAAGCATTATTGAAGCAATGAAAACTACACCATCCGCGCCACTCGAAACTGTTCCAAATCTACCTTGGAGGTTAAGTGAACACCGTCCCAAGTAGATAGTTCCCAGCCGGGGAAAAAATGAATTAATGAACGAATAAAAAACAAAAAACAATAACAATAAACAAGCGGCACTCAATACCGCACAGAAACTGGATGGAGGGCCATCCACGCAATGCCGATAACTAGGATAAACATAACCCTTGTGTGGAGCTGAAGAAGAGGAGACCAGCGGGCAGAATGTTCCAAAGAAGCCGAAGGAGGAGGAAACCTCACCCAAGGCGAGTGCGGTGATATGTCGTCCAGGGATTTCAGCAAATCAGGATTCCCTCTAGAAAGAACTGCAACTTTTTTTCAATTTAGGTAGATCCCCGCTTCACTGATACTTTTGGACATTTTCAAAATTGTATTCCCTGCCAGCCTCTATATGTGGAGTTGAATAATTTCTAGGAGTCAGTTCTGAGAAGACTCCATCTGCTCTGGGTGATTTCAGTGTTGTGAAAATTCCCTTTGCACATATTACTCTAGCTTGCGAGCATACCTCTTTTGTTATTCTTTAATTTTCCTCTTTTCTCTGTCTGTTTACTATAGGAGTGTTGGATAAAATATTACTACCTTCCGCTATGCGAAATGAGATTTGAAAAGCAGTTGCACCCTCTCTTCCTCATTCTCGTTAAGTGTCTCACATTTCCTTTGCGGAGAAATAGAGAAAATTGCTCTGTCCATCTTGGGTTCCACCTCTTCACATATTTTGCTAAAGTTATCTGGGTTGGGTTCTTAGATCGAGTTGCTGTACAATGTCAGCGTGTTATTGTACCTTGAGGATCTCTTTCCTTATTATAGTACGTCCCTCGATGACGTGACTGTCTTTACTGGCGGTTGACCTTCTTATGTGCTATAATGACTTTGGTGAAGTCTTGCACAGCTGGCTGCAGATATAATTCATTCCTATGTATATCACTTCAACCTCTAGATGAGCCTTGTTATTGTTTAAATGGCTTAGAGAGGAACCCCAATCTATTCTTCTGGGATTCCATAGTATTCCCTCAATTTCAGAGCTGCCTTCAACGTCGAATTTTATAATTTTCTGATAGTACATAAAGGGTTTCTCCGTCTTCGTCTCTGTCTAGTTTCTGACTAGCCCGTTCATATGAGTATACCCTTGGATTGTGTCTAGGACCCCTTAGCTAGTGCTAGTAACGAATGTTGAGGTGCTTGCTACATTGAATACTTTTAACTTATTGCTATGGTTATTCGTAAATTCAAGAAAGTACTTAACGCTTCGATTACTTTCACTGTTTCCCTAGATCTCATTGTGTGCGTTGGCATTGGCGCCAGATAAAAGTGGAAGGACCTTCATCTCGCAGTGCTTTGCCAGTTTAACAACTTGTTCCGGTGAAATCTGGGTGTCGTCTTTTGGAAAATAGCCTGATGCCACAACTCTGTCTCGAGGTCTCCCACCGGTTTCCAATAGAGCTTGAACAGCCACGAGATATTCAATCAGAAATTCTGGGAGACATACCTATTTTAATTTAGATTTAAGAATGATACAAGCACTTGGTTTTCTTAAAATTGCCTCTATACTTTTTGCTTGTAGAGTGCGAATCTGCCTCCGATTCATTCAGGGTTCTTAAGTGAGCAGGACATCGACGTCATTCTCGGAAATGGCTCTTGCAATTACCGTAGATGTAGCTGAGTGGTTAGAGCACAAGGCTCTCATACGGAAGGTCGCGATTCAAATCTCACTTGTGGCAGTGGAATTTGTATTGTGATTTGACGTCGGATACCAGTCGACCCAGCTGTGAATGAGTACCTGAGTCAAATCAGAATAATATACTTTAATAGTCTCGGACGAGCGCAATCCTGGCCATATTGCCTCCCATAAGGTACTGCAATCCTGTAGTGTACCGTTACGGTTTTGAACGAAGTACTCTAACACACTTCAAGGCGCCAACGGTATTATTATTATTTTACTTTCCACTTGTCACAATCTCGGCAGATGCCGGATTTCACACAATTTTAGCACTAAAGGCCAAGCATTTAGGCTCGACGATCCTACCTACTTAACATATAAAGGGAAGCTGGTGGTGGTGGCCGGTGGTAGAGAGTATATTTCTGCATGGTTTGATCTAGACTATGTGAAATTCTCAGGACATCAAGGGAAGCCGTTAGGGATTTCGGTTACAATACCTGTAACTGACAATATTATGGGAACTACACCAAATTTCTTTGATTTACCGGGCCAGTAGCCCATTATGGGGGATAGCAACGTCAATAATATACGCGGAGCGATCCGTCTTGTCAATTAACAGCACGTCAGGCTTATTGTGTAGAATGTGAATTCTATCAGTTAGAATTCGCCAGTCCCAATACATACTGTAAGCAAAATTATCCAATACCGCCTGCGGTTCATGTCGGTAAACCGGATATGTTCCCGTGATAAGCCCATGCTTGTAAGCAAGGTTCTGATGGATCACCTTACATACAACATTATGTCTGTTCACATATTGCACCGGTGCCATAACAGTACAGCCAGAAATGAGATGGTCCAACGTCTCTAACGCTGAACCACACATTCTACACTGGTCATTTTCCAACGGTTCTTTCATTATGAGCTTTTTATACGGGTGGCGACCATGTCGTCTTGAACGTGTCAGCAAAGAGCTCCCCAGCACACAGCCATCTATTCGACAAATGCAAATCGGCTGCCAAAGACGCTCATGGTCCGATTTCACCCCACTCAGAGGATGGAAAAATCAATCCTTCAAGTTAAGTGGAGTCACCTTAGAAACCTTCACATGCAAGGGACTCGCCTGCTCTTTGCTGTAAAAACAAGTGCGTAGCGGGTCGACTTGACGATGACGTCGTGTCACTACCTACCGCCGATGTCACGAGCCAGTTTCATCCGTTCCACGGCAGATTTTGGATGATACATTCGGAAGTTGGACATAGTAGTCCGTATCTGCCGCTGGACGTTTTTCAGATCGATCTTCGTCCACGGCAATATTCCAAATGTATATGCCAGTGAAGGGATAGCGACTATATTCAATGCGCTTATTTTATTTTGCCCCGAGAGATGGGATTTCAGTACCAGTTTTACACGCAGGACTTCGAACAGCATAGCATCCTTCAGATCACCAACTCGAGCATGGGTTTCTTGAAGAATTCTTAGGTACTTGTAAATGTCTGTCTCGGTCATAGCTTGGATGTGGAGGTCACCAATGCAAACACCATCCGAATATCACGGCTGAACATGTCTATTATTCGCAACAGACTCTTAAGATGGTCATCAGTACCAGCATACAGCTTGATGTCATCTCAGTACATCAAGTGTGTCAGTTCGCAATTGGCACCTAGGCCATACTTTATTGCAAAACCAGGTTCTCTAGCATGCTTAGCATGCTGGGCGGGTAATTCTCAAAGCCCACCCCAATATTCTCTCGTTTCCGTCACCGAAAAGTGGGCTGTCCGACGCAAATGATTCATTTCTGAGAATTCTATACATGCTCTTTGGAATTCCACCTAAACCTTAGCGGAGACGAGTACTGAAACTGTTACCTGCAGTGCGGTGTGGTGCGCCTCTGCCTCTATCGACTCTCGGTCACCAGTTTCCGTGATGACCTCAAGTAGAACACGCTCCCTGATGGCCGGCATTGTCTCGCTACGAGTAATAAAGTGGTACTGGTCTGCGATTCGCTGCAAAGTCACGTGCACGAATTGTGGGGAATGTTCAACGAATCTCTGGTGTAAAAAAGGGCGGTAAGATGTTATAGGAGGAGGAGTGAATGATGAAAAGGCTTATTTCTTCTTCTTCCTCATCCGCTGCCTACTCGACCCTGCTGAAGTGGTTGTCACAGATCGTGACGAAACAGCTGCTGCAGGCGGTGAAATGCTTCTGGTCATCGTGACGCCTGGACTTCGAACCCTTGGACAATTAGCGGTTTCGAAGTCGTGCTGTTCATTACGGGAGTCCGGCCAGTCAACAAGCCAGACGACTCCCGCCGATTATCCGTACTGGACCTTGAAATCTTCCTTCGTCTCATTTTCGGTGGTGCATTTTATCCCTAACTGCCAGGTGTGGTTAAAGTTATAGTCAGGAACTTAGTACTGGCTATTGGTTCTATTGCCTTGGAGGTCTTCTCTAATATCAGTGCGTTGTACACCCCTTTCGACAACGCACTTGCCGGTGACTCATGCCTTAGGATATCAAAGTAGAGTTCGTCTAGCCTCTCCGCCTTAATAGCCAGTAGGGAAAATTCCCCACTCGCTTCTGCCCTGTTCTCTCCATAATATCCACGGTTCCTTTAAGGATTCTGGTAAATTTTCTATACGATGTATCCTCAGAGGTGCCTTTCTTAAGTCTATTCCAGTGTATGTTACTGAATCTGTAATTGAGTTATTTATTGTTTTTGATTGCTTGCAGTGATTAGTGGTGCACCTTTATTCTGAGGAGCTTACCTTTCCCCTCCGCTTCGCTTTTGCATATTTTCCGCAGCCGTGTGTACAGACCCTCATCTTGGTTGATTCAAAATTTTGTAGCACTTCTGTTCCCATCGAGAGACTTTGGGAAAGTAAAAAAAGTAAAATTTCTGTTGGATATAGGATGATTGACCTATTATATGTAGTTGATAGGTACGCTATAACCATCAGAGGGGCATAATAATTCTTAAAGGCACAGCGCAAGTTTTCTTATACTATCATTATTAATCGACGGGTCGCTTATTTAAGAGGGTAGGTCCGAGAGGTGACTTTGGTAAATTGAATAGCGGAGCTGATCTAATCTCACGAAGATATGAGACCACTGGAGCGATGGTTTTGTTGCTGCCTAAAGAAAGCTTTCACTGCACGAATATGTAAAGTCAAAGCTGATTTTCTTTGTTTTATCTTAACACTACCAATATCGTTTCCTCAATATTGTCTTAGTATCAAGACAAATATCCATCGATATACGGTGATTTTCCAATAGAAATTAAGCGAAAAAAATTGAGATTAATTACTTTCACTAGAATCGATACTTCCTCCTCCATGTCTCCATTTCAAAATGAGTTTTGGTCCAGTAGTAGTTGATACACACTAGCTGCAGTCCACGGGTCGTGTCTATAGTGTGACAATATTTGGATTGAGCGGACAACGTGAGTTCGTTAAACTTTAGTAGTAAAGCAGATAAAGGTTTAAATGAATCATTTCCAAGTTTGTCCGTTAATATAGTGCTCGTTTTCTATATAAAATAATTATCAACTTGTTTTAGTGCGGGTTCAAGTTCTTTTTAAATTTCACAGTAGATAATACAATAACAATGAATGCAAGAAAGAGAAGTGTCTGTCGATTGAGCCAGGTTGATTCAACTTGATCAATTATAAATTAAGCAACAAAACAACTTTTATGGGGGGCGCTAAAAAGACACTAAAATTTGATATTCTGTCTGGGAGATACATTCTTTCCATATTTTTATTTTAAAATTTGGATGATGATGTAAATAAATTCTGATTGAGAATGAGAAAATTGATTCTATATGTAAACACACTTTTATTTATGTGATATTTTTCTCTAATCTTGTTTTTAGCAATTACAAATCGGAAACATTCAGGTGTAAGATTCGATTCATGATTGAAGTTCTTTTTACTTTATGGACGTGCTGGGGCCAATATTTTGTGTTGCCAATTTCATGAAAACCGCGTGTTCTCGAGAAAAAAAAGATATAAACAAAATTTAAATTTTTGCCCTGGGAACACAACATACAATTCAGAAGAAGGTTAAATTTCAATGCCTCCTATATGTTATCATCACCAACCGCAAGAACTGGTATCCGGTCTAGGCCCTTTTTAGTGAAGAATTGCAGACATCCCGGGTTTGTGCAGATTCCCACCAATTCGACTTCCCTAACAGCTACCGGGCGTCCTGGTCTATGCCAGCGCCTTATCTAGGATAGTGTCTGCCATGTCTCCTTCTTCTACAATAGACATTGTCCTTACAGACATTTTGAGCAGTGTCATCCTCACCCATAAGAATTAAGTGACCTACCCACCACAATCTACATATTGAGCCGGATTTTATCTCCAACCAGACGGACGGGGAATCGCTCATAGGCTACGGAATTCTCATGAAGAAGTCTCCGAGGTATACATAAGGACTGGTAAGATCGTTGTCCTATATGTATATTAAGAGCTTTGATTCTTGAAGAGGAATGTATATCAGCATCACGGATCATATTTTCCACAGCCAGGGTAAAAAGGACGCACGATGGGGCCAGTGTTTTAGACGGTCGTTGATGTTGAATGGTTTCGAGAGCGTCCTTTATGCTTTTATCTGGCCCCGCACATTTTTCAGAGTTAGTACAGTTAGTCTTATCAATTTCGTCGGGAATTCGGCTTCGTTGCTATGTACAGTTTTAGCATAGCTCTACTATCATAGGCGACGTTGAAGTCAATGAAGGGACGGTGCAACTGACGACCATATTCCAACAATGTTTCATCGCTTCCCGCACACAGAATATCTGATCTGGTGTAAAGTCTCTTTGGTATGGGGTGATGGTGTTCTGAGCGTATGGGGCTGTCCGGTCTAGCAAGATCGCGGAGAATATATCTTATAGATGATACTCACTACAGTGCATGCAGTCACTACCACTGCTAAATGTACGACGATTCTCAGATCGATATGCCATTTTAGAAACTTAAATCCAGTTTTACCACTTAAGTTTACACGGGAAATTAATTATCTCGATTCTCCCCAAAAATAGCGCACAATTTGGTACTTGTCTACTACAGAAACTGTTCAGAAATTAGATGAAGTTTGAGCAATTCGCACGAATGATGCAATTCGACTTCTAAAGTTCCTAAAATGCCCTCTTCGTCCGACAACAGCCCCTAACAAAATTTCCTACTCATTCACAGCTGAGTCGACTGGTATCCGACGTATGGCCATGCACTTCGCGATAACGAGAATTCACTTGGCAAGATTGGTCGATGGGAAGTGACCAAAAGTACAGTCGAAACTGTGAAACTCTGCCTTGATACGCTGGATAGGGATTTGAAAGCCGCACCACTGCATTCAGATCAAGCCTGTAATAGAACTAAATAGCGCAACCGATCACGACGTTTGAGAACGAAACAAAGACTAAAGAAGCTGACTCCCGATTCACCTTTTCCCTTCACTCTACAAGTATTGGCTCAGCCGTCCTTTATCGAGCTGACATCCACGCATAATTCGCATTTGCACGTAATGCATTTTATAATATGATGATAAAATTTATATGCAAACTACAATAAAAAAAGGTTAATGATCGTTTTCGAATTGTTAGAGAATTTCTGTATTAATCTTGAACATATTTAATTTAGTTTTCTTTTTGGTGGGTGGATGTCGTATGCCATTCGACTCAGCTGTGATGAGTACCTGTCAAATCAGGATAATAATTTCGGGCGAGTAGTGTACCGTTACGGTTTTGAATGAAGTGCTCTAACACACTTCAAGGTCCTGATCCAATATGGATTTTTGTGCCAACGATAACTATTATTATTATATTTAAATAAATTCTAGTGTTTTGTGGGAAGTTAGAGAGATACAAAGCCTTTTACTTCATGGTACTTGTTGCCGTCTGTCTTTCTCTCTGCTGGTATTGCCAGAATTTATTTGAATTAGTCTAGCAATGTACTGCCTTAGTGACTCCCGCCGACATTCCAGACAGATTTTCCATGGTGGATCTTTTCAGTCACTAAAACCAATAACGCGAATTCGAATCTCCTTTCGCAGACAATGTGGATTCTTTCACCTTCCTACATTGCAGAGTGGAAAGAGTAAGACGCAAATCGACCATATTCCCATAAGACGACGATATTTTTCCAGCGTCACTGACTGTAAAGCCATTTCCTATGAGACTGTTACACCTCAATATTGGCCGTTGATTGCTGTCTTGCAAATCAAACTACTAATAAAACAGTGTGAGGAACGGACTGGCCCACCGCGCATTAAATGGTTGGAATTTCCTGTGAAAAAAGAAGAAATGATCTCACTTATGCGATTACCTACCATTACAATTGGCAAATTTACAAGAATGACAACCGGGAAGTAAACAAAGCGACCACAGTTACCCGAGCGTCCACAAAGATCTTTATGACAAACTGTATATTCGGGATGGAGAGAGAGATATGTATCGACTTGTCAAAAGCCTTTTGTTGCGTTAATGACAAGAAGGATATTTTATTTAACTATCGACGAGCCGATTTCAACGGAAGAATTTGTTCACCCTCCATTTCCATAAACACTGCCGAAAATTCCAGCTGTCAGCGCGACTGAAGTCGCATGAAATCGGGAAAAACGACAGGACCTGACGACATTGCATCTGAGTTCTGGGAACTGAAGAGCTGGGAACCAACACTGTGGCTCAGTGAGTTCTTCAGTCGGGTTGTTGAGGAAAGTAGAACACCATCTGACTGGCAAGAAAGTACCACAGCTCAACTATAGAAGGTAGTCCAGCAGAATGTTCAAATTACCATCCGATCCGTTTGCTATCCCATATTATAAAGATTTTTCAATGCATTTTCGACAACTGTATTCGCTAAATCGTTGCAATAACCTTGAATGAAGCCGGATTTGTCAAGAACTGCGGAACTGCTGTCCCAATACACGCTGCGCGGTTACTCATGCAGAAACACCGTGAGAAGCAATTGCCCCATTTACATTGCATTTATGGACCTGGAGAACTTTATATTAACGAACGTCTAAAATCATCCGCCCTGTGGTCCTTTATGGGTCTGAGTGTTGACCGACTATAAAAGGCTATGAATGGAGTTTCGCGGTAATGGGGATGAAGTGGTTGCGTTGGACTAGTAGCGTGGCACGTTTTGATCACATCTGAAATGAGGATATCCGCGATTGATCTGGGATTGCACCGATCGTGGAAAAATTTCGAGAAAGGCGTCTTCGATGGTGTGGCCATATAACTCGCGTTGACTAGAATTCACTTGTTAAGAGTGGTCCGAACATCAAAGTTGATAGTAAACGACCAAAAGGCCGACCGAAACAAAGGTTTTTTGATATGCTGGATGGGAATTTGAAAGTCTCGACTATATTCAGATTATATTCAGATCATCAAAATGGCGCAAAAGATCAAGACGAGCCGACCCCGCATGTAAACGGGACAAAGGCTAAAAAAGAAGAAGCATCATTCTGAAAGTTTGGTGGAGATCCCACTATTGTTGATAAAGTTATAAAAGGTCGAAGTTGCTTTATTCGCGTCAAATTACTACTCCTTAAGAGATCACTTCGAATTGGGGGTAATTCAACATATATACACTACGAGCTATATATAAGTGAAACCATCATGTAGTCAAATATACTTACATAGAAGATCATCAAAACTCTTCATACTTGAAGCGTCAAGCTTTCGGTTTCCGATTTGTTATAAATTTGTTAGCGTTTTGTCGTTGAGACGAAGAGGAGCTTGTTATAGAGGGAGTCCTTTTCAGGGATTTTATTTGTCGTTTCAAGGCCGGATATGTTTGTTGAATCGCTTCTCGGACTTGAGGACTCAGGGGTTGTATAGGCCTCTTTGTGAGTTGTGCTCTTGTTCGATTTATTTTTCTTCGTTACTAACAATTCAATTCCAGAACGTAGAATTTAAAGTTCAAATGAATGCAATGACAATATATAACCTCAGGAAAGGTCATTAATTAGAGTAGATATTTTATCTTGCTGGACTCATTTCGTGGAGTAGCAAGACAGGATCTCATTGAATATCAGATACTTTTATGCTACCGTATTTTTATATTCGTATTTGACATATTTTTTGGGCTCGATGAAATTTAAGAAAGGAGTAATTCGCAAATCACATACCGTTTTATGTCATCGCAAATTATCCTTAAACAAGAAACCAAAAGGTTGAGATCGATTCAAATATAACGGTCTTCAGTCAAGTACAGGATTGTATATTTTATTTAACGTTTTATTGATGTTAAGAAAACCGTTTCTTGAGAACGGTTTTTGATATTTCACTGGATAGCGGTCTTTTCAAAATTTCATATTTTGTGATACGATCTTTATTGATTGCGAAAGAGTGCCGCGGCACTAAAGATAATACAAGAAGGCATATATGTATGTAAATTTGAGTATATTTTTAACTTGTTGAACATTAGAAGAAATGCTTGAGTATAATTTATGCATTATACGCTTGGAATTGTAAATACATTCTCAATATTTCGCATAATATCGAAAATAAATTTCTCGACATTCGATACTTAATGTTCCTAAAATTATTGTTTTGTTTTTATTCGAGATATTAGCAATATTGGATTGGATTGATGGAAAAAGATTTTCAAGAGGTAGAAATTTCTCAACGTGGTATAAAAGAGGAACTAATGAAATGAAACAAATTTATAACAAAAATACATACAGAGAAAACATAAATAAATAAAATATGAGAATAATCTGCAATCGTTTTATCGGTATTAATCATTGTTGACTTGTTTTGTTATTTATGTGCTAAGAAGTACGTTAACAAATTACTGTGCCATACCAGAAATCAATCTTGTTTTTTTTAAAAGTTATTTAGAAGTCGATGTGCATAAGTTCTTCGCTATATATATGTATATATATATCATTATAGAATGGAAATCAAAGTAATATTTTACCGAATTTTAGGAAAATTTTCTGTTAATGTTGATTTGCCTCATAACGCTTTAACCACGAATATGCAGTATGTTCAACTTCTTCCCTTCAAAGGCCAAATAAGGAGCACTACATTGACAGTGGTCGTCCTGCAGTTTTCCTATTGGGTTTTAGTTAGGAAGAATCAGATGATGCGTCAAAAGTTTGAGTTGACGAACTAAATTGGCAGCCAGCAACTTTTTTTAGACTTTTCATGAATCTTATCCCAAATACAATTCTTTGGGGATGTATAAATGAATTCTTATTAGGACTGGGGTTAATATTACTGCCCTTAGTTCCTTTTCGAGGTTTTATGTCAAACAAAACTTTATAAAGTCGGTTCATTGTCTGTTTTCTTCTCTATCTGTGGCTCTTGCGAATAGGTGAGACTTCTACTCAATACTACCACCTCCTCCTCCTTCGTTAAACCCGCCGGACCGTTATTTCTGTATTATCTCGCAGGATAGAATCAGTTACGAATTGCGGCTCGGGTTGTTGTTTCTCGCTTTTCCCTTTCTTAGGGTACGGATCGCCTTCATTATTTTCTCTACCGCCTTTCAAAGACTGACATGTGTTTCACGACAATTTCGACCTTTCCTTGTGAGCGGTAAATCTCGGGCAGTTAAAACCAATAAGTTTCACCTCTTCCGGAATTATCTCGCATATCGAGTAATTTGGGAAGACGTCACGGCCGGGCGGGTGATACCGTCTGTGCCCGCTTAAGAATTGGGTAAGCTTGTAAGTGACTTCTCCGCAAGTTCGTTTATTTTGAGACTTCTTGCCGATTGTATATGTTGGGTCCTAGAGATATTGACCATCGGTCACCAAGATGTGGATGGGGACCATGCCTGCAATCACACATACTGCTTCGTCTGACGTTGTATGGTAGGCGTTCGACGTTCGCTATGCTTAGTGCGTGCAGTATGGGATGGCAATTAATCATTATAATAACGGAGCTGTTTAGCCTCCTGGTCATCTGAAGCAGGGTCCCCCCCGTCTTTTTAAGGGTTTGACTGTCTGTCATAGGCACTTTTCTCCAAAACAGTTAAACCGATTCGAACGAAACTTGATGGACAGATGAGAATTATGAAATCCCACGCATGCAGTGAATGACATAAATTTACGTGGAGTTTAAAGGCGGACTTCCCATACATGCCAACGGGGGATGTGAAATTTTTTTCTAACCAAACCAAGTCATGTGGGATATTACATAAAACGTGTCGATTAGTATTTTCCAAAACTGAAATTAGTTTTGCGTGGGTTTCAAAATGCGCTTACACCATGGAAATAAGATGCTGACGTCCCAATTCGCGAGAATAATAGACATTCCAGTGAAATAATAAAAATCCATTCATGAAGATTCCATTTCTCTCCAGCTGTTTTTAAGGTTTTGTGTGAGTTAGATCAGACTCATCCATACGGATTAATTCACCCGCCCATTGCCACCTATTAAGCTGAATTTTATTCTCAACCAGGCAGCTGCGGCATGGCTTATAAATAACGTCATTATATGAGCTACGGAAACGTCCTTCCTCCTTTAGCGGGCCAACAATTCTGTCTAAAATTCTTCTCTCGAACGGGGCTAAGAGCTTTCTTTTTCTTGCGGAAAATCCTAGTCACCGAGGAATACATGAGGAATGGCTGTCGCACGCATTTTTCTGAGAAACGGTTACATCTGTAGTCATTGGTAGAAAGGTTGGAACGGTAAATTAGATTGTTCTATGTTGAACTTAAACGGAAGTCCCGAGTATAAAGATTTTTTTGAACCGAATATAGATATGTGGGGTATGAAATAAAAGGTACCGTTTAGGGCTTATTAAAGCAAATACTAGTTTTGAAGTTGGTTATAAAGGGAATAGGTTTCAATATGAGACATCATACTGGGAAGCTTGTTGGAATTCCTACCAGTATTAACAAAGATATAGTAAGTCGAAGTTCCCTCTTTCCCGTCAAATTACGACTCCTTAGAGAGATGAAATGTGAGTACTAAATCGAATTGAATATCTGGTATATAAATGGTACCATGGATTAACAAAACCTTCCATACCTAAAGCACCGAGCTAGCAACTTTCGTAAAGAGTCGGCGGCGGTCGGAGTTGGGCCACTTATATTCGACAACATTTTCGCCAACAATGTGGTAACTCCAGAAGCCGCTGTTGCGCAGATTTCATTATTGGGTTTGGTTTTAGTTAATCATGAAGCCTTAGCCAGCGTCTTCTAGATAAGATCTGACTTCTTAAGTTACCTCGTTTTTCAAGATCTAGATCTCTTTAATATCTTGTGCCACAATAGTTACTCCAATACCAATTGCGAAATGAATAACGGACCTCGGAGAGCTGTAGCGAAATTCCACCGTATATTATTATTCGTAGCAAAGGACAGAGGAGAAATTTTATGATGATGTGTGCCAGATATTTGGTTAAAGCCTCAATTATCTTGCTTCATCTCGCAGAACAAAACGCATTCATATGTGTACATAATTGCACATTTGTATTCATCATCATCGTCATCATCATCAACGGCGCAACAACCGGTATCCGGTCTAGGCCTGCCTTAATAAGGAACTCCAGACATCACGGTTATGCGCCGAGGTCCACCAATTCGATATCCCTAAAAGCTGTCTGGCGTCCTGACCAACGCCATCGTTCCATCTTAGGCAGGGTTTGCCTCGTCTTCTTTTTCTATCATAGATATTGCCCTTATAGACTTTCCGGGTGGGATTGTCCTCATCCATACGGATTAACTGACCCACCCACCGTAACCTATTGACCCAGGTTTTATCCACAACCGGACGGTCATTGTATCGCTCATAGATTTCGTCATTGTGTAGGCTACGGAATTGTCCATCCTCATGTAGGGGAGCAGACATTCTTCGGAGGATTTTTCTCTCGAACGTGGCCAAGAGTTCGCAATTTTTCTTGCTAAGAACCCAAATTTCCGAGGAATACATGAGGACTGGAAGATCATAGTCTTTTACAGTAAGAGCTTTGACCCTATGGTGAGACGTTTTGAGCGGAAAAGTTTTTGTAAGTTGAAATAGGCTCTGTTGGCTGACAACAACCGTGCGCGGATTTCATCATCGGAGTTGTTATCGGTTGTGATTTTTGACCCTAGATAGGAGAAATTGTCAACAGTCTCAAAGTTGTATTCTCCTATCCTTATTTTTCCTGTTTGACCAGTGCGGTTTGATGTTGTTGGTTGGTTCGTCTTCGGAGCTGATGTTGCCACCATATATTTTGTCTTGCTTTCATTGATGTGCAGCCCAAGATCTCGCCTCAATTTCCGCCTGCTCAATCTGGATGAAGGCAGTCTGTAGGTCTCGGGTGGTTCTTCCCATGATGTCGATATCGTCAGCATAGGCCAATATATACATTTGTATTGCGTGGTTTTAAGTGACGAGCCGTCACGCCGCTTAAGGGGTCATCCCGTGTGATGTTGATACAAATATAAATTTTTCACCATAGATTTATGAATATTTTGAGCGTACATAGTAATTTTTCCAGCTCGACCGTATAATCCGTTATTGAAATACAGAGCAATTTATATACCCATCTCTAAAAAAAGGTGTTTTTCTGCTGCCACGTTAGAGGACGCTGCGATCACTTTAAAGAAAAAATGTAAACGGCATTTTAACGTACAGACTTAACTACAGTCCACAAACTAGGATTATTAAAAAATATTAAAAACTAAATTTTTGGTGCCATGTTAAACTTTTTTTTGGTGTTTTTTCGAGGCTTCTTTAATGAATAAAAATAAAGTACTGAATGAATCGCAATTATTCTAGTTTGCGAACCGTAGAAAAATATTTTCTAAATAAGTCCTGAAAATTTCAAAGAATTTGGTTGGATAGATTTTGGGCTATGGTGGCAGCCGATTTTCAACATGCAGTTTTGAGAAGAACGCATTTAAAAAGTCGAATTCGACTTTTAGCCATAAATCCTTAATTGGCCATTAATCTGCTATACCTAATCCATAAACCTTAGGTTTCTTGAAGAAATACATGTACACTTCAGTTCACTTCGTCCTTTTTGGTGAAGTCAGTCCAACACCCTTCGGACCAATAAATGCGAGCTTTATTACGGCGATCGACACAAATATGGCATCACGTGTTTAACACTATAATTTCCGAACGACTCCTAATATCAAAACATCACTTTGTCCATATATTCTGCACTATATCTAGATACAATTGGTACCAAAAAAAAAATTCGATTCCGCGGGATGTCTTCCTTAACTAAGCGATTATTGGAAAATCATTTTACCGGTATATTCTAAACATGTTTCGGAAACAATTTCGATTTCGATTTTTCAAAACCATTACACGGATGTCCCCCTTATAGTACTAAATCTGGGGAATTAGCTATTTTAGTACCACAAACATTAAGTTGAAGTATGCGAGTAGCATATGGAAACTGATCGCCACTGGTATTCAAACTTCCAAGCTTTTATCAATTCATGCCTGCATCGGCAGAGGAGTACTTTATCGTGAGGCTATATCAAATGAAGTTCATTGGCATTCGAATGCATTTTTCACGTCCAGGATTACTACCACGCAATATTTGCTGATACTATCCTTTCCGTGAATTGCACCTTTGGTCAAGCCAGTCAGATCTGGTTTTAGAGAACCCATCCTGCAGATCTGAAAGGCCGCCTTGACTCTCAACAACCGGGAGTAATCTGTTATAGATTACCCGCACTAACATTCTCTCCATAGTACCCAAAAGACATATGGGTCTGTATGAGGAGGTTTACCAGGCTTAGGCAGAACTAACAACTTCTGCCGCTTCCATACCGCTGGAAATATTCCCTCGGACAGGCATGCTTTGAACAACTTAGGGAACATGTTCAATCTGGGAGGGATTTATTTTCTTCTATTCTATCGCAGATCTACAGCAGCACGTCTCTGGTGACTGGTTGAGTTGCATTCACATTCAGAGTTGGCTGGAATGTGTCGATGCCCTCCTCTTGCTGGGGCAATAACCCCTGGATGATTTTCAGCAAGAGGGTAGGACACGTGATCTGCGGAGATGAACGGCCTCTGAATCGTCCTGTCACGATTTTCTAAGCACTTCATCACTGGTTTACGTCTGCCAAAACAATGTCCATCTGGGCAAAAGCTTCTAATAAACCGCGCTCCCTTGCATTTGATTCCCAGCAATCACAATTGATCTTCGTCCCCTTGCATCAAGAACAAGATTTATCGAGCATTTTCTCGAATTCAGACAGTGTCAAACTTGGTGGGGCATAGCAGCCGAATATATACACCACTTATTTTCGCCACATTCTATGGCTTGTTGACCGCAAGTTTATATCGCCGCCCCACCAGTCGAATCTTTGACCCATTTGTTACCGTAATTGTTTCTATATAGTTCTCTTACGTTGGCAATTTCCATCTCAGATTCGTACGTGGTCTGCACCTGGTCAGTGAACCCTGAAGGACCCTGCAATCATTAAGGTTTATTTGAATAAATCGCATTTTCTCAGTGCAGTGAGCGCCTTCTTAAATTCTGGGTTCTTCGGATTCTGCTAACATTTTCGCTCAGATGTTTTAGATCGCGATTACCTTTAATCTATCTGAGTATCTCCGCGTACGACAGATCACTCCCCCGTGGACGGATTTGCACTTTTGTTTTTCCTTTCGCTTTTTTATTGGTAACTTTAGTCCACCCATTGTTTTTGTTCCTCTTGGCCTTTGCGACGCTGCTATAAATTTCTACATTCGCTATATGCTTTCCTCCTTCTGAATTATTAGTGCTCCTTTTCAGAATTGTTTGTCCGCCTTTTTTTCTCTTAACGCCTGCTGATTATTTAGAGGATCCCCCCCTCTTGGCCCTGGAGTACCACTGCTGTCGTGCCTCTTGAATATATGCGGTGGGTGTTATCACCGTTTTTGTAGTCCGACGATCTGCCTTCAGTTCATCTTTGTTTGTGGCGAAGTTGTTCACCACCAAGGCACTGCGGTCGAGGGATATCGACGACCAAGAGCCCGCTTGGTTACTCCCAAAAGCCGCCGGAACTGCACCGTAAGTTCCAGCCTTCACTCGCCTTCCAAAGTGGCAACCGCACATGGGTCGACTAAAACAAAACTGATTTGTAATCAGTTTTCAACTAGTCATCTGAAACGTGCTTGACGGTCCCAAAACAGTTTCAGTCACGTGGTTGCAAAAGAGGATCTGACGTTCTTCAGCGTATTTACCGAAATGAACGAGCAAAATTTGAATATAAAATTCGTAGAAGAGGTGGAGAAACACCGAATTTCATCTTCCTGGATATTCTAGGTAAGATTTAAGTGAAAAAGGATGGCAGAAAGTGGCAGTCGAAGTAAACATGATTGTTATGTAAACAATATATTTGTTTTATTTCTTATTGACGTTCTAGTTACATGTCCAATATTTAGTAAGTAATATTAATTATTTGCACTATTACTCTTTGCTTCTGGTACAATATATTTCCATTGCCATGGTAGAGATGTACGAGGGAAAAGAATATAGTTTGTCGAATAATTCTTCACAATAGTTGCTGAAGAACCCTCGTGTATTACAAGTTGTCTTGGCATTATTATTATGAGCATTTCCACCATCTCGCTAACCACACCTGTGTCGGTGTGTGTGGCCCTGTAGTTAATGCCCTCTCGCTATAATATATCCAAACTAAGAACCAGGATAATCCAGTCTGATCTAGGAGGTAGCCACTTGACTAGAGCTATGAGCAGAGGCACGCCTGGTGCTCTGGTTGATAGTAATTCTACGCGTATTGGAGAGGAGCGGGATGAATGTGGTGGCGTATGCTGACGACTTGGTGATATTGCTGGTTGGATGCGAAGGATGGAAGGATAGTTAGGATGGAAAGAGCCTTGGGAAAGTGTCTATGTGGACCGTAAGATGCGGGCTTAGCATAAATCCAATCAAAATGCTATTTACCAACAAGAGAAGGGCACTCCAATTCCACCTCCCGCGGCTAAATGGACCAAGTTGGGGTTTTCCCCCAATGTAAATTATCTGAGTGCAATCCTGAATCTGAAGCTAAATTGCAAATTGAACATAGAATTGCGGGTTAAGAAGGTACGTATAGCTTTCTTTGCCTGCGAGAGGACCATTGTAAGCAATTGGTCGTGGATGGATGCGTGCATGTACACGTAGGTCGATCTTCACGAGCAATTTTGGTGTGAACTTTCCAACAGGGTAGAGTGGGAAGACCGGTGACGTGTTGCAAGGCTGGAGCATAGTATTCTCCACCGATGGATCAAAGATGGTCTGTGAAGTCCTATGCGGGAGTTTTCTCGGATATTATTAATTACAATTCGCATTGCCGAAGCTGCGCAAAAGAGATACCCTCAGGCTCTTCCGTTGCGATTATCCAGCTTTAGCTAAAGCCAGGCTACGGGCAGGGGATAAACTATAGTTGCAGGGTGGGAGCGCTGCTTTCCTTCGTGAATGCTACGAGCTGGCTCTGAAGATTTAATCCACCTGGACTCTTATCTCCTTGCTCTTACCACAGCAGTCACGGCCTTAGGACTTGTGACATCAAAACGGGGTATCACTGCGCTAATTGTGTTCCTTCGGGCGGCCACTAGTGTCTACCTACCAAGTGGACCAGGATTCAGTTTCAGAAACAACCAATCCACCAAAATAACGAAATCACCATTCCAATATGCCCCTATAGTCGCCTGGTATACAGCTTGGCCTTGTATACAACATTTCTCCATTCCATTGGCAGCCTACAATGATAATCAAACTAGTCGTTGCGATGTTGTTTTTATGGTCATATTAATGATGACAACGTTTGGGTAGTTGTGAAGGTCAGTGTCGATGTTTTACCGCCAATGCATCTGATGGGTAAATATACCTACGATCTCCAGGTTTTTCTTGCGGGTGTTACAGAGGGCTTTATTTGGGTGCCTTCGGTGTTCACTTTTCCTTACTTCCTACACTTGTCCAAGGGAGCTTGAGGTGATGTTTTCACACGAGCCTCGTTCTCTGTGCCTGGTCCTATCTTTTCTGACATTGATCAACGCGGAGAGGTGGCGCCGTTCGATTAGCCCTCGTGCATAGTGATATTTCGTTACCGTTGTATTTCCAACAGTAGCAGCCGTTTTCCTCTGTGTGAGCTGGTTATGCCTACCGGTTATGCCATCTTAAGTTCAGCTGGTAGAGGCAGCTTTCCCACAAATGAAAAGAAAAAATTAAAAGTTAAAATATTATTGGTTTTTAAAATTTGTTATGGCCTATTTTATTAAAATTTCTTATTTTTACAATTTTGTTGTTGGACCAACAAACTAGACGAAATAGAATGGTTTCAAGTGTATGTTTGTTGGGACAAATAAAAAAGGAGTGTCATTCTGTGTCATCAGAAGCAAAACACTTTTTTAACCGTGATTATAATAGTAGTTATTTTTCTACTTTGGCATATTGCAATTGTTTATTTACCGCATAAATAAACATTCGGCATTTATTACCACTTTTCTGATAAAAGGCAGTTATAGTCTCCGATCTTTTAATATTTTTGATAGACAAAATTGTTTTTTTATTTATTTATAGAGACATACATGTCTGATCTTTACAAGGCCCACTACTCCTTTTTCTCTTTTTCTAGTCTAGAAACTAATATGTGCGGATTTACTCAATAGTGGTATCGAGACTGCTAATAGAAAACTAGACTAAGAAAAGAGAGGAGTGGCGGTTTCGTTCTTTATTCGAAACACATTTTTTCATTCCAGCTTCCTGGTAAAGTAGCAACAAATTTTTAAATATGCAACGGTACGAACGGTGGTCAAAGGGTAGTATAGGTCCCAGGACGAAACGTTGATTGGTACCCACGATGGAGCACCAACAGCTCTACTACCAAACCCTATCTCCACCTCCACGTGGTGACCGTTGGGAGCTCTTTCTTAACGAAAAGTTGCAGACGGAGAAGGATGAAGGCGAGTCTCCCACGCCTAAAAACGGGACAAATTGTACCAACTGGTCCTCCAGGTTAGGTGTTGGGTAGGGCTGACAACCCTACATGGAAAACAACTTGTTACGAAGCCAAAACAGGAGCCTCGGACTGGACGGATTATACAACGACGAACCCGGCAACGACAACGGAACAACGATTTGCGCATTTTCTCATGGAACGTGCGCTCCCTGTACAGAGATGAAGCTGATAAGCAGCTAGCCGATACCCTGTCCCAATATAGGGCTGATGTAACAGCGTTGCAAGAGATGCGATGGACAGGGACCGGTTTCCTGGAGAAGAACCGCTACACCATCCAGTAAACCATGTGCTCGGAGTAGTTTTCTTAGTCAGCCAAAAAATGAAAGCTACTGGTATCGGCTTTGAAAACATAAGCGAACTGCTATGCACTCTGCGCCTGCGAGGCATATTTAGAAATATAAGCCGCATTAACGTTCATGCCCCTCCAGAGGAGACTGCAGAGCCGGAGAAGGATACCTTCTACAAGGCAGTAGAACGAACCCTCGAAGCCTGTCCCAGATATGATATCAAAATCATACTTAGGGATTTTAACAGCCAAGTAGGGAAGGAGCCTCTATTCAGGCGATATGTTGGCTCCCATAGCTTACACGAAAATACAAATGATAACGGATTGCGCATTATCCAGTTAGCAGCATCACACGAAATGGTTGTTGCAAGTACCTGGTTTGCGCGGAAAGCGGTCCACAAACATACTTGGGCCTCTCCAGACGGGACCACTTTCAACCAGATTAACTACGTGTTGATCGAACGCCGCCACCTCTCAGCCTTGATGAATGTCAGAACATATAGGGAGGCCAATATAGACTCGGATCACTATCTCGTTGGCATGGTGCTCCGAGCTCGAATAACAACACCACCTACAATCCCCTCTCACAATCAGGTGAGAGTTAACACTGAAGCCATCCACAACACAGCCCTCCGCGACACCTATAAGAGGGAAATGGATGCCGCAATAACCGCAGTCAACAGAGGACCTGGAGATGAAGCATCAACAAATGATCTTCACAATCACCTGAAGAACGTTATCATGGATACTGCCACAAACATACTTGGCCCCAGCTGCAAAAGGAGTTGGAACGGCTGATTTGACGATGAATGTAAGCTAGCAACGGAACGGAAGAATGCCGCATACCGAGTAATATTGTATTCTCAAAGAACGCGGGCACGCGCAGAGATTTATCACGAACTCCGTCGTGCGGAGAAGCGACTTCACAGAGGGTGCAGCAATTATAGAGGTATCACGTTGCTGAGTACCATCTATAAAATATTCTCCGCTATCTTGCTAGGCCGGATAGCCCCATACGACCAGAGCATCATTGGCCCATACCAAAGAGGCTTCACTTCAGGCAAATCAGCAACAGATCAGATTTTCTCTCTGCGGCAAGCGATGGGAAAACTGTTGGAATATGGACAACAGTTCCACCATCTGTTCATCGACTTTAAAGCCGCCTATGATAGCATAGCCAGGGTAAAACTGTACACCGCCAAGAGAGAATTCGGTATCCCGATGAAATTGATAAGACTGGCTAGGCTGACCCTGACCAATGTGCGAGGCCAGATAAAAGAAGCAGGATCACTCTCAAGACCATTCGACATCAACAACGGTCTACGACAAGGGGATGCCCTATCATGCGTCCTCTTTAACCTGGCCCTCGAGAAAGTGATCCGTGATGCTGCGGTAAATGCAAGAGGTACGATCCTCTTTAAGTCCACCCAACCTGGCCCTCGAGAAAGTGATCTGTGATCCTGAGGTAAATGCAAGAGGTACGATCCTCTTTAAGTCCACCTAACTACTGGCCTATGTTGACGATATCGACATCATGGGAAGAATCACCCGAGACGTACAAACTGCCTTCATCCAGATCGAGCAGGCGGCAATTGGGGCGAGATCTTGGGCTGCACATCAATGAAGGCAAGACAAAATATATGGTGGCAACATCAGCACCGAAAACCAACCAACCAACAACATCAAACCGCACTGGTCAAACAGGAAGTATAAGGATAGGAGAATACAACTTTGAGACCGTTGACAATTTCTCCTATCTAGGGTCAAAAATCACAACCGATAACAACTACGATGATGAAATCCGCGCACGGTTGTTGTCAGCCAACATAGCCTATTTCAGCTTACAAAGACTGTTCCGCTCGAAACGTCTCACCATAGGGTCAAAGCTCTTACTGTAAAAGACTATGATCTTCCAGTCCTCATGTATTCCTCGGAAACTTGGGTTCTTAGCAAGAAAAATTGCGAACTCTTGGCCACATTCGAGAGAAGAATCCTCCGAAGAATTTTTGGTCCCCTACATGAGGATGGACAATTCCGTAGCCTACACAATGACGAAATCTATGAGCGATAGCATGACCATCCGGTTGTGGATAAAATCCGGCTCCATAGGTTACGGTGGGCGGGTCATTTAATCCGTATGGACGAGGATGATCCCACCCGGAAAGTCGATAAGGGCAATATCTATGGTAGAAAAATAAGACGAGGCAGACCCTGCCTGAGATGGAGCGATGGCGTCGGCCAGGATGCCAGACAGCTTTTACCGGTTGTTGCGCCGTTGATGACGATGAACGGTACTTATTTCAATTGAATTGAATAAGATGTCTCTATATTTTCACGACTGAGTTGAATTTTACACAAAAGATTTAAAGTAGGAAACGTTTTAAGGAAAGAAAGAATTTTAAAAAACTGCTTTTATATATTTATATCTATTGATGAAATACTAAACTATAAAATTGGGTTGGTTATTGCCGTGATATATAGTATGTTATATGATATTTAAAAACTTTTCCATTAATTACAAACAAGCCAAAATGAACGGTTTTAGGGTTATGAGATTTACGTTCTGGTCCGATTTTAAAAATAAGCTTCAATGTCATTTGCCTCTTTTCAACTTTTAAGAACCATAAGATGGCAGGAAACCGCAAATCAAAACTAAATTTTAAAATAAACCATTCACATCATTAAATCCACATATCGACCAGAAAAGAAAGAAAAGTACCCGAAGATGTTAAGTTTTGGAAATATTCCATTATGCATTCAACTTTATAATATTAAAAAAGTTGTGGGATGACCAAGTTAACGACCGCAAATTAAAGGCCCATTGGGATAGGTCATCCAATAAATTTACAAATATTGGTCTCAGTCAAGGCTCTTATAAGCATTATCTGCTGGAAGTAAAATTTCAAAAGAAACATTGAATTGGCTGGCGTACGATATATTGAATGAAAATGTGTTTCAAATTGTGCTTGGGCCTATGGTCAATTTGATTTGAGTTAGTCACACAGAAAATTTGGGTAGGGTCTGCCTCAAGAAACTCATAAGCTCTTGGAAATTTTTTATGGTGATTCAAAAAGACGAGATTTAATGATTCAAATAAATGCGATTTAATAATATATGGACATATGTAAATACAGAAGTAGGTTTTCACTGTGAGTGAGATATGCAAATTAGTAACGACTATAAGCTGGTGCAATAACCTGTCGTAACAGCTACGCTACATATAGGGAAAAAAACGCATGCAGACTCATTCGACATCTATCAAAGTTATGTACAGTGAGTAAAAACCGAAAGATTATTGAACCATATATAGGGAGATGTATATAATGGAAGGATTTGAGACACGGATAAAACCAAACTCAGCAGCATTAAAAAGATATGACGTCAAACAGGGTGGAATATCCACGCGGATGAGGCGAATAGGGAACTACGCATGATGTTGGAGCCAATAACACCAATGAATGTATGTGTATATATGTTGAAATAATGACATGGATGATATGCTGACATGAAAAGAATTTCTTATTTTTCAAGTTATATGTCGCGTCGGGGTATTTTATGTATGGTGAATACTATATACTGCATACATTTAGCAAAAAAGCCCACGATCTCTGTTCCCACCTAACCGGACCAAAAGGCGAACCTAAGGATAGACTGAAGGCAACATCCAAAGGCCCGCATTACAGCGATGATGCGTTTCAAAGCAAATAGTCAGCGACCACGTGTATTGTATTGCTATATTGTCCCAAACACTGCAAGCAGTGACCCGGGAGTTTCCAACTACACACAAAAAGATATGCAGATCGTAAATCGAAGATAGTGCAAATCTAGAATAGAGCCCACTTGCAAGACTCTTACCGGACAAAACTCTTCGGACTATAGCACAGATTGCAAGGATGACGGCTTTTTGCATCTCCATGTATATTCCGGCCCTTAGATTGAGCATCCTGTCCTGTCGCTAAAATTACAGCTTAGACTACTTACATCCTTTGTAGTCTCCATATCTGCTTTTTATTGTATGTGAAGGGACCGTAGTTTCGAATTTTTTCTTGCTGTAGTTCAACAGTGTCCCAGGAGAGTAAAGAGACAGGTGTTGACAAAGGTTTGCAAATTATGAGTATAAGTGGAGTTCAGTTTCAATGTGCTACTAACATGTAGCAAGGCAGAAAAAACAATATTAGAGAACAGTCTCAACTTGCTTTTGGTGTTGAGGCAACTGTATTTCCAGATTTTACATGGGGCATTGAAGGCAGACCTAGCGCTGTTAATGCGTCGGCCATGTCGATAGAAACCGCGCTTCCTTGATATACAAATTGATCGACGTCTTCGAGGCTCTGCTCATTAATCCAGATAGGGAGAGTGTGATGACCCATCAGACTCCGAACCTTAGTTTTATTGGTTTTTATCTCCAGTCCAACTCACTTGTCTCTTTTTGGCCAAGGTCCATGACCCGATGAGAGAGCAAACAGATGTCATCAGCGTAGACGAGATAGTCGTTTTGGATGAATGTCGACTCTGACTCATGTGCTCAGCCATAAGAAATGGACTTTTGTCCTTCACTCTTCCCAGCACTCTTTTCTCTTGTGTGTCGGTTGTCTTTATGGATAGTTCCGCTTTGTCATAGGATGTTCACGAACAAGACGGGGGCAGGTCCCTCAATAACCGTTGTGGCAGTGTGTATACCACCGTTTTAAAGAAGGAGCTCGCAACTGTTGGGCGAGTTGAAGCAGTTGGGTGGTGATAAAGTCGAAACCGAGCTGCTACAGTCTTTGAAACTTCAAAGATACAGCTTTTGTAACTGCAGAGACTTCCGGAGACCACATGCCCGGAATCGGAGTCTCTGCTTGGGGGCTGGCTGCCATCGTTGCCAGACCCATAAAGTCTGCGTGCTACCCGTGATTAGCGAGGTGTTGGTGGCTCATTTGCAGCAGGTGGTGGCAGCGCTGACAGCTACCGTTTCTAAATTGACACAGACAATCCGTTCTTTTCGTTTGGGAAACGGTGATCGATTAGAAGGCTCTGGAGATGGTTACCGGAAATGAATTATTACCTGAGTGTAATTATGCGGTGTTCCAAGCGATGAATTATTTGAAATAATTGAATTTGAATAATATGCGGTGTTCCAAGCGATGAATTATTTGAAATAATAAAACTTGTTTTTTCTTATTCGTTAGTGTTGATATTTTTATTTTTGCAAATACCGATAATTTGAGGACCACATGTTCCCTTCATTAGTGCTAACAAGTCGGCTCCTCAGCAGGTTTATTAGTTGTATTTATGCTAATCTAAATCTATACTATATACTATACTATTCAAATTATGGCTAAATTAATTTTTAAAGACTTATATCTAGATCCTGCAAGGTCCTCGAAATGGGGCCCACTTCATTTTAGTTTCGAAAACGGAGGCAAACTCAAGAGGGTTTCTCTCGCCCCGCTAAAGCCTCTCTTCCCGAAAAAAAAGCAGTCAGAAAGAGGTGCGCGTGATCTATCCGTTTTGACTTGCGGCACCCGAGTTGAGTGAGACATATGTTCCTCGCTGAAACTCATTATGTAATAGGCTACAGGATAGTTTCTCTCTCCCCCTCTGATAACGTGGGATAGTAATCCTTAATTTGTTTTTAGCTCTGTTGTGCATGTTGTTATTAGTAAGAACTATCCCTACCCGTCTGTTGATAGGCTCTAAATTAGTGTCGCTCCACTTTATCAAATGGAAGGGCGGAAATGGTGTCATTATTGTCATTATTTTTTTGGGGGCAACAGTGTTTTCAGAGTGAGATCCAGACGTCGCTGAAATTCGCCCTGCAACTTATATTCGATTATTGCCGCTGAAGGTGTTATTTCTTGCAATATGCAATGAAGATGTCATTTTGAATATCTCCTCCAGTGTCGGTGTGTTCTCCTCGAATACTTATTTTCCCCATGAACTGGATGGTTATGTGGAGTAGGCAGTGAAGTTGATTTTCGTCTCTGGCACCGCATCAATTTATATGCGTACACAGTATGTATAAAAGTAGATAATATTGTTATTACCATCGCAGACGTGGTTGGTGGCTATCTCCTAGATGTGAGAAAATCCACATTCATTCTTAGATTTTCCTTTTTTACCTTGCTACTAATTTGACCCTTGGAATAGGTTGTTTTAGATAGCGCGCCCCCTGGAACATCTAAAGCTCTATTCCTACTTAACAGCAGCTAGCGTGTCCAGCACAGAACGTACTCAGCACAGCACTGCACAGCACAGTTCCTGTGTCAGGTGTTCCAAATCCCCATCCAGCGTATCAAGCCATCGCTGTTTCCACCGGCCTTTTGATCGCTTACCATTGACTTTGGTGTTGAGACCAATCTTGCAAAGTGAATTCTCGTTAGCGCGAATTACGTGGCCATACCATCGCCTCCACCGACTGCGGAAAAATTGCAAGAGCACCGTTCTTATTATTAACACAATGAAAGTGCTCCATATGGTGTGTACTGGTACCGGTTTCTGGCAAATCAAACTCTTGTTGTTCTGAGCCTGTAGTATTGCTTAAAAATCTTTTACAGGGTACTACTCTAATGATACGGATTACTTTATTTATTCTCCGGTTTGCATTCTTATAAAATTGTCAATTAGCGTTTCGTCCGCGAGAACTTATAATGTAGGTGCTTCTTCTTATGGATCTTCGTTTGAACATCGTCATTCCAAAGTTAAGTGTCTTGGTTGGAGAGTCATTTTTCAGGCTTGGTGACTCCGAAATTTTCATAGGCCGCATTGTGGATCGTGTTCCTTATTCTACGTGACGTGGATTAATGCACAGTTTAACAATTAACGGCCGAAGTC
This sequence comes from Hermetia illucens, assembly GCF_905115235.1. NCBI lineage: Eukaryota > Metazoa > Arthropoda > Insecta > Diptera > Stratiomyidae > Hermetia > Hermetia illucens. Next base: position 78,900,941 of record NC_051851.1, read on the forward strand.
GAGTTGTAATGGTCTTGTACTTTCGGTGAAGGTGAGAAAACGGCGAGGTGTTATGGGAATACGGTTTATCTGCATTTCCCTGTTCCCACCGTACAAGTACTGTACATAGTACGTATCGACAAGAGCAACATTAGAGGCGTATTTATGTAATTTGCGTGGGCAAGAGCATACGGCCCGCGCAAATTACATGAATACGTCTTTCTCGCGATTTGTAGGTGCAACTCTATAACAATAGTGGAAGTCCTTATTTTGGGAGTCATAATGGTTTTAAACCACATTGTTTCCATTATCGCGGGACTTTGTTTATTGCCTTTGGTAGCTGTCTAACACTCAAAGCCATAGATAGCGTTATTGCGGTAAATTTTGAATTTGTTGATGACTAGAGCAAAGAGGAGTGACGAGAAGGCGCTTTCTTGATGAAGAGCGATGGGGACTGCCTGCATACTTCCAATTTTGCTTTTTGGATTGCGGCAGAATAATTTAACCCAACGCCCAAATTCTGTGGTATACGGCCAAACACCTTCTCTAGATCCAGGAATGCATTGTGGAGAGGCTTCCCACTATGTTTCTCCATGAGTATCCGGGCAGCGTGTATTGCGTTAGTATTTCAACAGGTCGTGAGAAACCTGGTTTATTCCATGGTCATTTGAGCAATGTAGTAAATGCTGTTGTCAAGAATTGAGAATAATCGTATCTTACGATAATTTGAATATTTCGCTGGACTGTGTTGCTTTTTCTGGATTGGAACGACAGATGGTTTTATACACGATTGGGCTGGGAGTTTTGGGCTGTAGCTCTTCGTTTCCCCAGAACTTAGCTGCGATGGCGTGAAGTCATTTTGGTTTCCCCAATTTAATTTGATTAATTATTTTCTTGGAGCTTTCCTGCATTTTTCCACCGTGGTTCGTCGATCGGTAAGCAAAGTACCATTCTTGTCACAAACGCAACAGAAATGTTTGATATTCTATGCGCATTGGTGTCGGCTGTTGACAAGTCGATATATTCTTATCATCCTGAGGGTCCAGTTTATCGTAGAGATCTTTGTAATAACCTACTCGGGTAACAACGACCGCTTTCTTTGCTTGCCGGTTGGCAATCTTATAAATTCTTAAATTGGCGTTTTTTATGACTAGACTTTTCTTTATCTTATTCGACGCCGAATAAATTTAGAAATGAAAAACAAAAAAAAATATCAAATGGGGTTGCTAACATCTGGTTTCGTTGAGCGAATCACTTTCCAACAAACCGATGGCTATATCAAATTGCAGCAGATAAAAATGAAGGAAATTTATTTTCCCCTAACCAAAGGATCCTTGTCTAGTCCCCTTAAACTCAGTATACGTCATTTTGAAAACGTCAAATGATCGTTTCTACTTTTATCCAAATAAGCTTCTCTCCAGCCCTTCTTATGAAAAGTTAGGTTACTTTCTGCCTCCAACCGCAGTATTGTCATTAGCCCTTCTATACATATGCTCTATGACAACTTCACAAATACGCAATGCTGTTTTTTGAATAAATGTTTATAATTTGGATTAAATATCGGTTAATCCTCCTGGATGGGAAAGTTGTGCCAGCTGACCGTTGCACGGAATTAAGGGGCTTGTTAAAGGATATTCCCCGCAAAAACGGGGGTCTATTCTTTGATTAATCCGAAATTTAATAACCAATTTGGGCTTTTCCATCGCCGTTAGCTTTCTACTAACTTCTGCTCGATACTGCTCAATATTTAATTGTCCTAATCGTTGTTCCAGATTTTTGACTTCAATTGAAAGAAACTTTTATTCGAAAAAAATTTAGGACAGTTCCCCGTATGGAATCATTAAAATTTGAATATTATTAGTACCCCCACAAATAATAAGCGGTGAAAAGCGTTTGTTAAAAAGGATTGAACAAAACCTAGAACAAATGATTTGTCCAGTTTGGATTACTTTTCTGTAAATCACGTTGAAAGTGATTTTAACAGTTTGGACATTTTTTTGCATGATTGCATGGGACACTAAGTATCGTGGGCAAATCAAAATCAATCAATTTACACCGATCGTGTTTTCAATCAAGTTACTGCCTTAAGTCTTTCGTTTTGATCATCATGTATTCCTGCTATTTATATATAGTAAAATTGGCTACACATTTGTGTGAACTGCATTGGTGGTGTGAGGATGTTGATATACCGTCTAGACACTTTGACCGTGTGAACTAGCAAATGGTTGTCCGGTTTCCTATAACAACTATTTCATTTCAATCCATTAAAAAAGTGTCTGGCTTAGATCATTTAAATTTTAAGCGGATGGCAATTTGTAATCTTGGCCCCTTCAACCGCACCTGTAATTGATACTTTTGTTTTCATTGATTCTTCAATATAATATAAGGTGTTTGTACTTTATGTATGTAACCAATTAAGAATTAAAAGGACGATAACCTCTTGAGACACCGTAAGCGCTTGTTTTGGTGAAATGGTGGGATTCAATGGTTGGCCAGGGCTCAGGAATGTTCCTATTAGATAATTTTTATTGGTGAATTTTAGGGTTGGGGCGATTCTCTATCCTGACAAGGAGTTCTTGAACTAGGTAGAAAACATGCTTTCGAAGCGGTTTAACTATTGTCTTCAAGTTCACTGTGGAACTCCTGTAGTTCTCCTTGTTCCTCCAATTGACTTTTGTGTATGGCGCAGGATTCGATGCTCGAATTTTTCTTCTTTTGTTTGCTTTGAAATAAACATTCCATTGTATATAATTGGTCTGATAAGAGTCTCATATGTCTCTTTTTTAATACACCAAGTTGAATTTTGTTTTATTCGATTAAATACTTCAGTAGTAGTTGCTGTATGGTTTCCATAAACCCCATAGCGCGCCAACTGTACCTACGCGTCATTGATGTTGGTTCCTGGGAATAGGCTTCTTCCCCACGATTTCCTGAGAAGCTAGTCCTTTTCACCTATTGTTTGATGTAGGTTGCTCTAGATCAACACCACCCCCGGTCATTGTGGAGTCGTCGGTTTCATAGCATGATACAATCCCTGCCTCTATGTGTGACCTATATACCACTACTACCACTTTCTAATTATCACATCTACTGGTATCTCGCAGAAAAAGTTGTTCGTTGGCTATTGTTTCTGGCCAGAAGATAACAGGACGTAAGTATGAGTTGAAGGAAACTTGAAACTTGCGAGAAACATTGCCAGTTACTTTTCATGTGCCACTTTTAAAACAACGTTGATGCGAAATACCCCAAACTTGATACTTGTGTTGAAACTGGTATATTTTCTGATTTGGAATGAAACAGTAAAAGGAGATTTAGCGCAGATAATATGTCTAGTGACATTGAGGTCGATGCGGTTGGTACAAACAACGCGTCACAAATGTACAAACTTTTTCACTCCGTCGATATTCTGCCTATTAATGAAAATAAAAAGTGTGTGATGAACCCTCATATTGAGATCCCAGGTTTTATTTGTATTCCGACTCTCCTTACTTTCTCATCGAAAACAAGAGCCATTTGTCCAAGATCTATGGTTCAGTGAGAGAGCAAGTAGATGCTAGTAGTTGAGATGTTTGAAGAAAGATGAACTTTTCCAAGTCCTCCAACCAAGGCAACCTGTTGAAGAATGTTACCGATACCGAAAAGACCAAATATCGTTGACAATATCTAATCATGATGGCCTCCGCTTTAGATTTCAAACGCCTGTGAAATTTTACCTCGATGTAGCAAGTGACATTATATGCTAAGACGGTGAAAAACAAGCGGGGTGGAGATCTGAAGTCCGTACACCACTCCTTAATGATTTGACTATTATCTTTCAGAAAGGAGAAAGTTGTCGCTTTCTGACGAGTGCCCTTCTTCCAAATCTGAATGACTACGCACTAGGCAGTGGGTTCGATACCCAGAATGAGTGAAAGTAACAACTCTGAAAGATTGTAAGTACTACACGGAGCAACTCCGTGGGGAGACTGTTAAGGTGGATATAGTGCATTTGAACCGTGTGATGACGAACATAATTCTGGCTCGCATCCGCTTAAACTGGTTGCTTTCCATACCATTCCTCGATGGAAAACTATGGTGAAGCACTCCTTCTATCTTTTCAGCTGTTCATCATTGTGAATGAGAAGCCTAACGTAAACGTCGCCCACAGGAACATCAAAAGGCTTATGAACACCGACAAGCTTTTTTCCCGACGAGACAACCTGTATTGAGACCATTTTCACTTGTGGTAGCTTTTGCTTTCCTCACCATTGCAATGATGGGATTCTTTTTGTGGCGCGATGAGTAGCATTTCACTTTGCCTGCTTTCTCACGATGTCACGTTACGCTTACCTCTGCTAGAGGTGATCGACAGAGCGTTCAGCATTTTACGTTTGTCGATTTGGGGGGACCCGCGTTTTGTTTTCCTGCAAGCGGACGCAAGTGATAGCAAATGATCCTCAAATAGTGGTCTTTTCTGAAGCCGATGCCCGTTGTTGGCCAACCCAATCGAAATTTAACTGACCTTGCGGCTGATTTTTCTTCTGCTTGAAGGAACAGTCCGTATCTGCATATTACGGTGACCAGCCATTTTATCCACAAGAGGAGCACTTCACCGGATGCGATACGGTTAAGAGACATGGTGAAGTTTTCTTACCACCTATTCAGTAGTTCATCATCGCGGATGAGAAGTCGACCGTTAACGTTCTTCACAGAAGCATCGAAAGATTCGTGACGACATGCAAGCGCTTTCGTGATGCGGTATACATTCCTAAATCATTGCGATCTGCGATATCTTCCCTGACCAGCGCAATAATAGATTCTTTCTTTTCAGCACGTACACTATGCTGAAATTCTTGGAATTTTGCTCGGTATCGCAGTTCGAGCGCGGCCATCGCTCGCAGCGGTCAGTAGAGCCTTCAACTCCTTCCGTTCATGACGCCCTTTGGGCTCGTGGCGACGACCTGTGTAGCAAGAAAAAAGAGCATTTTGGATGATATGAATAAAGTTTCAAAATTTGCAGTTTGCTAGCCCACAAATTTCTATTCGAGAAGCAGGGAAGACTTTGAGTGTATTGTGAACCCTCAACTCACAGCGTACTATTTTAATAACTTTGACTAAAACAAGCTGCTGAAATATGTTAAATTACAAAAACCATAAAGCAGAACGGATGAAAACTGAAGACAAAAGTACAAAATAGAAAATGATATGAAGTGGAAGGTATTTGATAAAAATGATCCATCCACAATGTAACCATGTTGCGATGACCGAGGTCCTAGATTCAAATTCTGCTTAGTCGTGTTTGTTTGTGTTTGTCTTTGTGTTTGTGTTTGTCTTGCTTCTGCTTACTCGTCAATTCGTACCTGGTGTCAAGAAAACTGAAGCAAAGACTTTATGCAAAATGTGCTAGTGATAAGTTAATGATGCTGGAAGGAACAGGTTGATCTACATATATGGTTTCTACCTTCCTTCCCTTATGTGTAAGACATTTAATGTGTCCCTTAGCTGTTGTTTGGGACCGCTTTGGAAGAAAGCGCGAACCTATCCGGAAACATCACCAAATTCGTTGCTAAATGCTTTAATTCAAGATAGGAGGTTCAATGCTATCTATACCGATTTCTCCAAAGCCTTTGATACCGTTGACCATAATATTCTCCTCTCTAAACTCTCTCTATTCAAATCCCTGAGGGGACAACCCCTTTCACTACTAACCTCCTTTCAAGGCCTGGGTGTAGTATTCGACGATAAATTTCGTTTCAATTCTCACTTCGTTGACATTATTAATAAAGCGCCCAAAATGTGTGGTTTTATCCTACGTTTCTCCACCGATTTTACCTCAGTTCAGCCCTCCATAATATTCTTCAACTCCATTATCAGATACATGCTTGAATATTGCTGTGTAGTCTAGTACCCCTTTCGCCTCCGTGACTGTCGCGCTCTTGAAGTTGTGCAACGCAAATTCACCTGACACTCTTTGTAAAAAAACCTTCCACGGGTTGCCTATCCGTCACGAATCCGCACCCTCAATCTCCCTTCCTTGCAGCAACGCCGTATCATCCTTGATATGTATACTCTTTTCAAACCCTGCAACTGCCTGATGGACTGCTTAGCCAACTCGGATATAACTTCCGGCATTGTCTCTCATAACACATGGAGTGCGGACATCCCGAGTCTATGCCGGTCCTACAACGCCCTATAGCATGGGTCCTTCTATTCCGTTTCCTTCTAGTTTTAAGCGTAAAGTAAGCCATTTACTTGCTCCTCCCTCTGAGGACAATATCTAACAAGGAATATATTTTCTGTATATTATCTCAATTAAATAAATAAATAATAAAACAAGTCGGAAACCGGTCATCGGCTCGCGGTCGTCGATATCCCGCGACTACAATGCCGCGGAGGTGGATTTTTTTACCGCTAATCAAATACTACATTTAATCTAAAAAAGAGGTATTTAAAAAGAGTACGTTACTCCCAAAAAAACAACTGTTGCAAAGAAACGAAAATATGCTTCACAGACTGGGTATTTGTCAGCTCACCTATGTAGGAGAAGCTCTATAATCCTATGATCTCCCTTGAAGCTAACGTCAGTGAAAGATGGAAAGATAATAAATACGGAAGACCACGGTGGGAAAACCCCTCTGCTTGGTTTTCCCGTCGAATGTGGACGAATCAGCATTCGCTCTGTTCGGCGCCAGATAATAGAATTATCTGGATTGATAAAGGACAAAAATAATTTGCATCAGACCATAGAAAAATGGTCAGAGCCATACAAGTTTTTACAACAGTGTCAAGGACAATCAAAATCCCTGGAAGCAAGCAAACATCACTCAGGCAATACAAGTGATGCCCCTTCAAAGGGCAGTCTACTTGAAGAGCGGAGTGCAGAGGGAGCAAACGATTCGACCCTCGCAGGACGCCGAAAATTCAAAAAAGCCTCGCATCAAAAAAGGGAAAGACGAATTGACAATCATCTTTTACAAAAGGTGACACGGCATACGCCGATATTCTCAGGAAGGTTGAATCCGATCCGGATCTTATGAAGTTTGAAAAAAACGCCAGCCGGATCAGGCGTTCCCAGAAAAGGGATTTGATGCTGGGCACCAATGTGGAGGCCTTTAGGGGAAGAGGCATAAGTACGGTACAGAAAGCAGGAGATTGTGATACAATGTAAATCCATTCATGAAGTCTCGACAAACGAAGATACCCGTAAGGCCCTAGAAAAACAGTTCGCACCAGTTTGCAAGAGTCCGCAATTAGAAGACTCAGAAAAGCAAATGGAACACGCAACTATCAGCTAACAGTGAAGGGTTCAAACTTCTGGCGGTAAAGTAAAAAACGGTTAGGTCATTTGCTGACTGGTTTTGTTTTACACACAGTCAAAAATACTAGCCCGACTACACGCGTGGAGCTGGAAGATCCACAACGGATCGCATTCGATGCTGCTCTAGCTTCAAATATTCATGAAGTGCGGCCATAAAAGTGGAGTATGTTCTTGATTTCGAAGAGAAAAACAGTTTCTCAATTTTGTTGCCGTGTGCTTCACTTTGTTTTTTAAACTTTAGGTTAGACGTCTTTTCCGCAGAAGCAAGTGCTCTTGAGCCTCATTTTCCCATCCTACTCATCTCTTCTTTGCCTACTGATACTGAATTCTAGCGCTCTTTTTGTATTCTTGTAGTCATCTACAGGGAGAATCTGGGTTGATGTTTCTCCGCTTTTGAATGTTCTAGGTGCAGAAGTTTCCTTCCACACAAGCTCCAAGCAATTTTTGGGATTGTTGAAGACGTTTTCTGGTACATCATTAGCATTATGACATGCTTTCCATATCGGCTATATTAAGGATCTTCTGGACAGACAATTCAATCGGCTCGATTGGAAATCGATTTAAGAATCTTAAACCGATGAATTGCATGGATTATTTTTTCTATTGCTGGTGGCAGCAGCATTTGTTAATTGTCTTCAATTCCATCAAAATGTTCAACCCACTATTCCAATATCCCCGTACGGACAGAAATTAGATTTTCTTCTATGCCTCGCCAGGACGAACATCGAGGTATATATGGTTTTATAATGATGACTTGTTGGTAAAACCTGGTACGGTTGTTCCCTGTACTTTTTGAGTTCACAGACCTGTTGGTTTTCCCGGACTTCTTTTCCTGTCTGGGAATTGCTTCTTTGCTTGACGGAGTTTGTGACAGGTTTCCACGCGTGACGGCACTCTTTGAGATTGCTGCATTACCCAGTACGCAGTATTTTTTCGTTCCGTTGTTAGCTTACATTTATCGCCGAACCAGTCCTTCTTACCTTTTTTTTGGACGTTCAAGATCATTTGTTGATGTTTCATCCCCGGGACCTCTGTTAGTTGCAATTACTAGGGCATCCAATTTTCCTTCAAGTAAGATTTTGATATCACACCTGTGGCTGGCAACGAGGGTTCGCTCCACTACTTCATGCTTTTATATATACTTTTTGTCTTCCTTTGTTCAATTACTTAATTATACATCATTAATTGGTTATTTATCCTCATATTCATCCTCTATGGCTCTATAGGAACGTTCCCAGTTGAAAAGTTTTTGAAAGCATGTTGTTGATTTCCTCGCCATTTGAGGCACGGTTATGAATTTTTTTTTGATGGAAGAAGCTGACGGCCACCTATACACTGTTTTATGTAGATGAGATGAGATGAGATGAGATCAAAAAATGATTTTGAGCAACTTGTTCAAAAATGGGATGATCGCCATTCATTCATGCAACACGATCTTAGATTGAATTTAAATAAAACAAGATTTTTACCGATGAGGATCTCATGCAAGAGACACTATCACTGTTAGTAGCAGTGATCTGTCCAGAACGTTAAGGAATTGCTTCACGCATTAAGGCAATCTGGATGAAGTGTCGTTCCACAATGGATGTTTTTTTGATCAACGTATCAATGAATGTCTCAAATCTAAAACTTATCGCAGTGTCGTCTGCGCTATATGGCTCTGAGTGATGGCCGACAATAAAAGTTAATGAACGGCGTTTCGCGGAGACGAAGATGATGTGTTGAACTAGTGGTATAACACGTTTTGATCACATCCGAAATGAGGATATCCGCGATCGATTCGGATTGCCATGAAAGAGGCATCTTCGATTGCATGGTCAGGCAAGCCGCGCTAAGGAAAATTCTCTTGCCAAGATTGGTCTGAACATAGAAGTCGATGGTAAACGATGAAAAGGCCATCCGAATCACCGGTGGCTTAATACGCTGGCTGGGGATTTAAAAGCCTCGTGATTGAATGCAGATCAGGCTTTGCGCAACCGATCACAATGAGCCGGGGAAGGGGGTGGGAGTGGAGTGGACAAAGGTTAAAGGAAAAAAAAGAAGATTTTATTTATTATTGTGTTTTCTTTCTATATTTTTTCACATATTAAAAATATGATTTTATTTACGAGGATGTTCTTCTTTCGATGAGTAATATAAAGATGAATTCCCCACCCGCCTCTTCTTCAATCTAACTCTCGCAAACTCAAACAAAGAGGAAGCATCCTCCATTTTGAAGGCCTGAGGATATCAAAGATGGAAGGAAAATCTTAAGCCCGCGCCTCTTAGAGATTTGAGTCTGGGAAGCAATGATTGAGAATCTGATCTGTCGTGGATCTTTCTTCTCGATCATGGCTCTGAGGTCTCGGGGTTTTACGGCTCCAAGTGTGGTCAAACCGGTATTTTTCTTTTATTTCTAGTTTCAGCTGTGTTTACCGCTAGTTTATCGCGACATATCCTTTTGTTTGTTTTTCGGATTGTCTTGTGGTAAACCGGATCGACTAACGATAGGCTTAAAGACATTAGATGTGACTGTATTGTCTAAAAAGACAAACTAAAAGGAGAATGGGAGGATACACCAAAAGATCGTTCTGTTTTCCATCTTTTGGTTCCAGCACTATAGATTATTTGGCGACTTGGATAATCTATCTTGCCTAATTAACGCTCAAATAAAAATGTTGGCTTGAGATCCTTTTTGACAGGAACGAATTTTGGAAACTCCTGTATTACATTATATTTGTGTGTATGAAGACATTTTTATATCATAACGGATTAATCTCATCAATAATCGTGTACATGATTTTGGGACGTGATTATCTGTGAACAACAGGGTAAAATTCAATATCATGAATATTTTCCTTCCATTCCTATTCTTCTTGAGAAATACGGAATCTGCTTGACAAGCTACAGACAAATATGATTACAATGCTCCTTTGTTCAACAAAATATTTTTTTTATGTTATTTAATTAATTCAAGAATTACAATACAAAATATAAATTGAAATGCGAGTCTTTCAACTGAAATTCACATCCAGACAAATTTGATAATTCGATCCAATTTCCCTTGTGGTTGATAATTTTAAGCCCTGAAAATGTTCTTTGGAATTTATTTTTATTCAAATTGGTTTAATGATTCCCCTGATAACATTGTTAATTTTGAATGCGAGAAAGTTAATACGTTTGAGTTTATTCATATTTCTAGGAAAAAGTGGAAGCTATGGACGTAGAGAATTGGAAATCATCATTTTTGGGTTTATGACAAGAAATATTTTTCAAATCAAATAGTTTTCCATATCTGTCTGCAGATTTTTATCATTTTTAGTGAAAATAGATGATGGATTTTGTATTCATTGAAAATTTTATGATTTTCTTTTAGCCAAACAAAAGGGGCTAGTTCAAATTTCTTCATAACTAAATGGCTTTTACTGGTTCGGAACTTTTTAAAACCCTAATCTTTAAAACGTGTAGATGCAATAAAAATGAACGGTTTTCATTTCTACCACATTCCAAATATTAAAAATTTTTACAAATATAATATAATGGAATATATATTGTAAACAAGGATTTTGTGAAGATATCTCGACATCCCACTCGATAACACATATTGTCTGTTGCTGTTATCACTGTCTCGTTAATAAAATATGAATTCGGAACTGAGGGCGATGGCATCTTTATGATAAAATTTCAGTGAGATGCCTTAAAAATTGCAAATCTTTCCAGCGTGACAGAGCCTTATGAGCAGGTGGGCGATTTATGACATTGTAATTTTCTGTTTATGATGTTGTATTTGAATGTCTCAATTAAGTGAACCATTTGTCGTTATTGATAAAAGCAAGTAAAATTTCTTTATTTTCATCTTTAAATATTTTTATGTGTTTTCTGGACACCATCTCTACGTGTTCAAAGACGTTGTAAAATTAAGCTTGGTTGTAGGTATGAAATGCTACAGGTAATTTTTTAGAAAGACGAGTTAATGTAAAGTATAAATGGTCAAAAACCTAGAACGAGCACTTATGGAAGATAAGCAAACAGTAGCTCATTCGTCGAAATCGAATGATACATAGATAAGAAACCTTTAGAAAGACTGACAAGTGATTTATTGTGTGCCATTTACATAATTAAAATCTTCCTCACTTTGCGCAACAAATTGTGTCTGGTGGTAATTCACTACTCTATTCTTTTGCTAGACCAAATGCAGGGCATCAATGTAAGTCTCCAGTGGCTCCTTCCAGAGTTGTCCCTCTTCTTCATTATTATTTGTTTCCAATGTTATTTCCGAAGTTGATTTGTTCTCCTTGTTTCATAAAGGTAAATTGTGGCAAGATTTATATAAGTCATTCACATTTCCTCACCCGACGTTGGCCTAGATGCACTGCGTACTCTCAGCGTAATGAACTGGAAGTTCCAATTCACCGCACCCCTCGCCTTTGCAACCACTGTCAAAAATCATATTTGCTTCGAAAAGTACTAATCGACCATTCATTTGATATCCTACATGGGTATATTCGGTTAAAAAAATGGGGGACCCACCTTAAGTACAACGTGCAGTAAAGTCGGTGACCCTCTGCGTGGGTGTTCATAGTTCCAGCCTTTCTACCGAATTTCGTGTCAATAGCTAAAATCGTTTCTGAAAAAAGTGCGTGGGGCAGGCAGACAGTGAACCGATTTCAGTGAGATTTTGTTGTCAACAAAGTCTTTAAAGAAGTTGAAATTCCACGCTTCTGGTGTGAGTAGTTTTATGTATTTTTTCATAAGTAAGGTTGAGTGCAGAACTGTTCAAATTGTACGTAGCTCGTAGTGTAACATATGTGCATTATTATATCGGACTACTTACTTTAGTGTCATATTGACACTCAGTGTTTAGAGTTGCAGTAAATTTACACAGAAAAGACTTTGAGCTACTACAACTTTTTTAGTAATAGTACGATTTTCACCAAACTTTAAAATGTATATATACTACTATACTACTATTGTTTAGACAGGGTGCGGCAGCATAACTTCCTTTTTTAAAATGCGCGCCACTCAGTTAGTTGATGTCATAGCGGAGCGCTAGTGGTCTCGTTCAAGAGGGGATACTGTAAAGTTTTGTCCCGATACGGTTCAGTCGCCATCATGCGTTGGAATAAGGAGGAGCGTGCCTTTGCCGTTGAGGTTTGCTTTTCAAGCGGATGTTCGGTTATTGCAACACAGCGTGCATTTCAGAATCGCTTTAATTTAGCCCCGTTGGCTCCCGTCCCAGACTGCAAATCAATTGTTACATGGGTCACTATATTCAGACAAACTGCAAGTGCGACAAAAGGAAGAACTGGAGTCCCTCGGCCCGTTAGATCACCTGAGAACATTGAAGCAATGAGAGCGTCAATGTTGCGATCGCCACGGCGTTCTGCGCGCAAACACGCATCTGCCCTTGGACTATCCGATCGTTCTGTGAGAAGAATTCTTCGTGATGATCTTCATTTTCATCCCTATAAGGTGGCGATAGTGCAGGAACTTTCAGAACGTGACTTCAATTCTCGGATGAACGCGTGTGAGCTTCTTCTTGATGTCGTTCCCGAGGGTGCTATTGTTTTTTTTAGCGATGAAGTCTATTTGCATTTGTGTGGGTCGGTTAACAAACAAAACATGCGCTACTGGGCTGACACCAACCCTCGAGAATTGCATCAAAAGCCTTTACATTCACCCAAAGTTACAGTGTGGTGTGCAATTTCCTCAGCTGGAATTATTGGTCCCTGGTTTTTTGAGGAAAATGAGGTTACAGGGACAGTGAATTCGGACCGGTATGTAAACATGCTACAGAATTTTTTTTCCCACGGCTAGAAAATTGGGTTTTGGGGGACACTTGGTTCCAACAAGACGGTGCAACAGCACACACTCCAAGAGCATCGATGGCTGTTTTGAGGGAACACTTTCCAGAGCGCCTTATCTCAATTAGAGGCGATTTGGAATGGCCGGCACGCTCTCCCGATCTGTCCCCTTGTGATTTTTTTCTATGAGGTTTTTTGAAATCCCGTGTTTATGTGAACCGTCCAAGAACCCTACAAGATTTGAGGACCAACATCCAAGAAGAAATTGCCAACATAACACCTGTTATGCTAACAAGAGTCATGATAAACGCCAGAAATCGGTTTACGCAATGTATGGAGAATGGGGGACGTCACCTAACAGATTTGATCTTCAAAACAATGTAAATAAAAACTTTAGACATGTACCTACATTATAAAAAATAAATAAATATTTTCCGATGCACACAATAGTTTTCATTGAGTTTTGAAAAAAGGAAGTTATGCTGCCGCACCCTGTATTACATTATTACAGTTTTATGACTCTATGTTAGGATAAACCTAAGGGCAGTTTCTAGCCAATTTCCAAAAAACATTAATATACTATTATTAACTTTATTTGAGCAGGTATCGATAAGAAGGGTGTTTTGAGGCTTGAACACCATATAGACTAGTCAGATTTTTCGGTTGGTAGTTTTTGAGAGTGGGCCCGTGAAAGGAATGGTCATTATATTATTCCCGCATTCTTCTCCTTTCCAATAAATGTCAAAAATAATACCTGCCTGGGAAATTACTAATGGAGACCTTTCATTTGATAGCCCACATGACTATATTCGGTGAAAAAGGAATTTACACCACCCTTTTGCGTGTATGGGAACCCCCTCTTAAACTCAACGTAGCACAATCTAACTCACTGCATACGTGGGGGTACACAGTTCCCATCAAAATTCATATTAATATGGCTAATCGGTTTTGAGAAAAGTGCTTGTAACAGACAGACAGATAATGCTAGATTTGCCTCCGTTATTTTATCATAATGTGCTGTTATATGCGAATAGTACATGGAAAGTAATCACTATTACTATTCCGAGGCTCCAAGTTTTCGCTACACTTGTCTCCAGCGTGTCATTGATGTACCTTGGCACGAGAAAATCTTGAAAAAACAACTTTGTCAGCTTAAGGGAGGAAACCACATTAGAGGCTTAGTTTCACGTATCCTTTCGTGATTTTTTTACTGTGAAGAATTAATTAATTAGTTATATTTTGGAAAACTTTTGAGAAGTTTTTTTTTGAAAAAATTAAGCAAAAAATGACAAAATCACGAAGAATCGATTATGCGCAACAAGCGCAATTAAAATCATGCTATCATATTCTTGTGCTGGCTTCGGCGATGGAGCCTCATCAGAGGTTGTCTGGTACCATAGAAACTGGGATTGCTCTCCGAGTTAATATGTCTTAGGAGAATTCCTGGGGAAAGTGTTCCCGGTTCGGCCATTCTCGGTTGGTCCCTTTGTGGGAATTTCAAGGGGGTTATGGTTATGTGCATATCACTGATAGCGCCTTTCATGACTCATGCGTGTAATTGCGGCGTATAACTCGGGTGAGGGTTTAGGTAGGTCTTGCACCCACCAGTATGAATGCTGAATCTGAACTCAGTAAAAAGTGGTACGGTTGTATGTTACTAGTCACAGTTTGTGGTCACCAAATTAATCCGTGCCTTAAGGAGATCGTAGAGTTAGACTAATACAGACTAATACGCAAAATGACCAATACTTAACTCACTGAAAGGGCCCGCCCTTGGTATAGCCCGCTTCAGACAACTTTGGAATTTTCGGTGCAATTTCTTCTAATTTGACCTCCCTTCGCCTCACACAAATTCTTTTTTGGGGCAGGATGATCTTAACTTATTAATTTCCCGGTTCCAACAGTAGCCCTGAATTTTAAATTGAATTGAAACATGGTTTTAGAGAAGAATCTGTGCAGTCTCTGCCTTTGGAAAATATTTGCAAAAGGCTACAAACACCGCCGGCGAGAGGCCATGGAATTGGCGACTTTAGGGGATAGTACAATATGCCTAATAAAAGGCGTTAGTATCTGGTGCTTTGACTCCCCCATTAACGTAATTAAAAAGTTCAAATAGTTAGGATTTATAATAATAGTGGCCTGTTTTCTCCATAGATTTTTTTTATTCTCATTACGGGTCTTCAGTCCAGATAACGAAGGATGAACTACTCTTTGAAACTTGTGACGCTATTTTCAGGGAAGATACTATTGTTTCGGCCCCTGCAGTCAGTGCGTTTTATGTCTTACCCTAGCTAGCTAGCCAACGCATATGTTAGAACAATTTAATGCCTTTTATTAAAAGGAGAAAGTGGCGTCCTTTGCCTGCGTTAAAGGAGAAATGGACTTCACACTGTATAATTCACTATCTCATTTGCAAATAGGTGAATGAGTATTATTCTTGAAGTATTTGATGGGTGCCTTGGAAGTGATTGTAAGGCTTCTAACTTCATTAAGGAAATAATTTCCCTTACGGCGGTTTGGGTTCGACTTGTATTTGTCTTGCTACTGTGAGCTTATTACCCGCACAGCGTTAAGTGTGATGATAGTGAAACTGAAACACAATCTGACTGGGTGGATGTCCAATACTCCACCGAGGAGGGAGCAGGAAACACTAATTTTCTATTTCTGATTGCAATATCAACTTATTATGAAATAATAATTACAAAATACTACGTCCCACAAAACCTTAAAATTCATTTAAATATTTGCAAAGTTAATAAAGAAAATTTTGAAAACCATAATTAATCTATTTTTTAAGGATTTATAGGTCCTAAGTCCGTATCCACTTGATGTTGGACCGGACCAAATGGGGAGCAACTTACTCCCTCTTTTTTGGTCCACGGAACCCGAACCTAGGACCCCCCAATCCTTCAAAAAATATGTTGCAATGGTTGATATGTGTTTGAATTAACTTTATCATTGCAGTTAATGTCTTTCTAAATTCCAGACATTTGCCACTTCACATATCTCGCCCCTCATTTGCTTCGCAGAATAGGAATTTCAGATCTCTATTGCACTATTCAGTAATATGTGCTTTCCGTTCATATCTTCTCCTTGGTCGGATTGACCAATGCCACTGCGGCATGTCTTTGTGAAGTATCCAAACAAGAGGGATTTTAAGCACCTTTTATTGAGGTTTGCTATCTTAAATGGTAGACTACCCATCTAATTCGAACTTTTCTTTCGTATTGCGGCCGTTTGAGTAGGTTTTTCGTAAATTCCTCCTCCTTCAAATCAAATTTTTCAAGGCAGGGTAGATTCGTCCTTTCTGTCTGTCTATTGACCACATGCTCTTTTTTCAGAAAGGGTTAAATATATTCTTACGAAATTTGGTGAGATGGTTGGAACTGTGAACTCCCCCAGTGATCATTCTAAGTGTACATTTTTTCCCCCAAACTCAGGCGTGTGGAATATCAGACGAAAGGTCTGCATTATTATTTTCGGTGGCGAGTGTTAGTTTTGTCATAAGTTCTAAGGGAAAGGGGACTAGAAATTTTCGGGCAATTTACAGAAGCTACCCTATCGAAAAATCTGAAACAAAAACACGAAGCTTGCCTTATTCGACATCTAAACATGGTAAAATTTTATAAATTTCGATATACATATAAAACCGTAGGATCTACTGTATTAAATCAATACAATTCAAATTTATTGATTAGTATTATCTATGGCATTTATAAAGTTTGTAAAAAATGTGTATGAACTACTTTAATATCCTTATTATATTATAATATTGTATGTATTGTATATATTTTGTTTTTTTTTGCTTACACGGAGGTGGAAAATCTTAGAAAGACACGTCCGCCGCAGCTCCGCCGCTCGAACGCCGGAACTACAGCGGGCGCGTGTGGGATTCACACCCACTAAAAACTACCCCCGGCCTCTCCAGCCCCAGCCCCGCGGGACCAACATTGAGGCATTACTTCGCGGGGTAGGTTTGCTCTTAGACACTCATCCTTCTCTTATTTGCAGCTTTCCTCCTTCTTTGTTCCTTCAGCAACTCCTCCTGCATTTGGATGATTGCGGAGCTAACCGCAAGCCACTTCTCCTCGGACACCAGCATCTCAGTAACCAAGCTCTCCGGGATACCGCTCCTGCCCAGCAGCTGGTTTAAGCTCCTTCTCTCTACCGCAAATCGTGGGCAGTGAAACATCACATGCTCTGGATCCTCCGGTATGCCATCGCATCTGGGACAGTTCGGAGAATCATCCAACCCAAAGCGGTGCAGATACTGCCTGTAGCAACCACCGTGTCCCGTGAGGAACTGGATAATGTGGTAGTTGGTCTCCCCATGTTTTCGCTCAAGCCACACCCTAATGTTGGGAATGAGCCTGTGCGTCCACCGACCTTTCGTAGACTCGTCCCATCTGCGTTGCTAGAGATCAAGCGACTCTGACCTCCATATGTCTTGCATTGTACAGGACACTCATTTCTTTGGCCAGAATGTCAACCGGGATCATGCTTGCCACCACCAATACTGCCTCATCTGATGTGGTTCTAAAAACACTGGAAACCCTCAAAGCCATCCGCCGGTAAACCGAGTTCACCTGCTTCCATCTCTGAGAGTTTGCAAGCGCCTCTGCCCACACAGGCGACGAGTAGAGCAGGATGGAGCGCACCACTCCGGCTAGCACCAACCTTCGGCAATGTTTCGGTCCACCAATATTTGGCAACATTTTTGCAAGTGCCGTGGTGGCACTGGCTGCCTTTTGGCAAGCATACTCTAGGTGTTCCCTAAAACTCAATTTGGTGTCAATTATTACCCCCAGGTATTTGATAGCCGGCTTTGATACGACCGTATGTCCACCGACCTCCACTTTTACAGTATTATTTTTCCTGCGTTTCGTTATTAAGACCGCTTCCGTTTTCGCGTCCGCCAAGGTCAGCCCGGCCTTTTCTAGCCAGGACTTTACCGCTCTCACTGTTTCCGATGCGTAAACCTCCACATCTTCTGGGTGTTTTGCTGCAACAATCACAGCTAGGTCATCAGTAAAGCCGACAATCGTAGTCCCCTCGGGAACGGGAAGAGCAAGCACCCCATTATACATGATATTCCACACCAGGGGCCAAGTACCGATCCCAGTGGTACCCCGGCTGTGACAATGTACTCTTTGGAGCCCACATCCGTCCCGTACCAGAGAGTCCTCTCTGAGAGGTATTATAGTTTTCCACCGAATTCGCTAAGTATCCGGGGACACCTATGTCAGCCAACGCCCCTTTAATTCTATTCCAGTTGGCCGAGTTGAATGCGTTTTTGACATCCAAAGCCACCACGGCACAGCAGCCGCCAGAAATCAGTGCACCTTTTGCCAGGTTTACCACCATGCCAATTGCGTCCACCGTAGAGTGAGCGCGTCGGAAACTAAACTGGCGTTCCAACAAACCAATCATTGCTGGCTTCGACGATGGGCAGGAGTCTGTTGTAGATGACTCTTCTATCATCTTCCCCATTGTATCCAACAGGCAGATAGGACGATACGACGCTGGGTTTCCAGGTCGCTTGCTAGGCTTCGGAAGCAACACCAACTTTTGCTTTTTCCACTGGGCAGGGAATATTCCTTCTTTTAGGCACGCCTCGAAAGTGTTGGCGAAAAGGTCGGGCCTAGTCTTCACTGCCAGTTTCAAAGCTCAGTTGGGGATGCCATCCAAACCTGGGGCCTTGTTGTCACCGAACCTACCACATATTTCCCGCAGCTCCTCCTCAGTTGCAGGCGGTATTATGCCGTCATTTAGCTGGACAAAAATTTACCTTCCCCTATTTTCGTGGTGAGGGAACAGAGTGGTAACAATTTGTTTCAGGAGGCGCGGACAGGTCACCTGGGGTGATTTCCGCAGCCTCTTCATCACCACTCTGTAAGCCTCGCCCCAAGGGTCTATGTCGGCATGGTCGCACAGCTGTTTGAAGCAGCTCTTTTTGCTCCTCCGAATGGCTTCCTTTAGGCGGTCACGCAATTGCTCCTCTCAACCGTCGCCAGCGGGTTTTCCCCTGAGCCTCTGGCAAAGCCTCCTTGCCCGAAAACATGCGGCTCGCAAACTTGCGATTTCCTTGTTCCACCAGTAGTTGGGTTGCCTACTGGGGAGCAATCGCCTTCTGGGCATAGTAGCATCGCATGCTTCCGTCACCCATCGAGTGATCTGGGTGGCTTTCTCTCCAGCCGTACCATTCAGGGATATGTCGGATTTGAGCACCGCGGAAAACGTGTCCCCCTCGAAAGGTTTCACTGTCCAGCCAAGCATACCACCCGGCATTCTGCGAAAACTCTTTTTCGAGCTCGATACGCGTTTGATCTCTATGCAGATTGCCTGGTGGTCGCTGTAAGTATAGTCCTCACTGACATGCCAAGCGATTCTACTGGCTAAAGTGGCACTCACGTATGTCAGGTCCACTATAGACCCCAGGCCTCTTCCCCGGAAAGTGTATGAAGACCCAACATTCGCCAGTACCACGTCCAGCTCCGCGAATGCTTCGAGGAGAACACGTCCCCTCACATTAGTTATCCGGCGGCCCCATTCAAGAGCCCGAGCATTGAAATCGCCTCCTATTATGATCGGCCAACGTCCTCTTGCATCCAAAACAAGAGCAGCAAGCATCCGCTCATACTCGACGGGTGTAGCGCTGGGTGAAGCATAGCGCTCTGATGAAGCCCTCCTTCGGGTGCTCCATTATTTCCTCGAAGGCTTGTTCTCCACAAGTCCACAGGGCTGCTTGGCCCGTTTGGTCTTTAACCCAAACGCTACCACCGCGGTTTCGGTATGGTTCACTTAGTATGGCCACATCGATGTTTTTCTCGCGGATGGTTTGCGCGAGTAGATCTTGCGCCGCCTCGCAGTGGTTGAGGTTGATTTGTATCAACCTCATCTGCGATTTGTGCTAAGGGCTCCCCTGTATTCCGGGCATCTGCTGCTGCCCGCAATGTGCCGATGGTCCACACCCTCCTTTCCTTTGCACAGTAGACAATTTGGGTCAGCTCCGCAGTCCTTGCTGATATGGCCTTCTACTCCGCATCTCCTGCATTGCTTTGACCTATCATGTGGGCTAGTGTATGCCTTCGCAATGTGACCAAAGCCAAGGCATCTAAAGCACCGTTTTAACGCCACCTGTTCCCTAAGGCGACACATAACCCAGTCTTACTCTCCCTGCTGCTAACAGTTTGAGTGCGTTCTCCACTGGTAGGCTGATGATGGCGGTTTGTGTTCCTCTATAGGCTTTCCTTAGCGTTTTCACCACTGACTCTTGTAGTCCGGCAAGATCGAACTGTTTACTCCAACGATTCGCGAACCTCTTCCCTCGTCGTGATTTCATCTATATCTTTGTAGATTATAGTGATCTCCGGCCTGCTAGTTCTTATGTCGACTTCCTGCCCTAAAGTCTTCCCGATTTGGCTTAAGAATTTGTCCGCGGTTACATCCTTGGATTTCTTAAGTTCCAACATAAGATCTCCCTCCTGGGACCGTCTAATGCGGCTGACATTGTCTCCCAAATTGGTGAGTTCGGGGTCTGCCTTCACTTTCCTGAGAATGTCGGCATATGACCCTTCGCCCCGTTTGGAAATGAAAATCATCTCCGGTCTAATCTTCCACCGATAATTTCTTTTCCGCGGTTCTACCTTCCTCTAAGCTTCCGCATCCGCCTTTGAAGGTTCGATCCCTTTTCTCGAGGTAGCCACTGCAGTATTTTCACTGGCAGCTTCAGACGTACTTTTCATGAACTCCGCCTTTTTGGGAGTTGAGTCCTTTTTTCTTTTCGAGGTTTGCTGGCCTGTTGAGTCATTCAGCTTCTCGCGCAGCCTCTTCCCCGGTTTCTCCCCTTTTGTGTTTTGAACCGGTAAAGATTTAAAGATACTTTCTAGGCACTCTAAGCAGGAGACATTATCACGTAATTTAATTAACCGTGGATCCACAACAGCATAGTAGTCTTTAGTAATCGATTTTTTCGAACCTAATGTTGTAATATACAAGCAGATAGTTTTGTTCTGGGAACCTTCCAAACGTTGGACATACCCGGCTGAAAATATAGATGCTATTTTCTTTCTTTTTTTTAGAAAAGATAATTTTTTTTTCAATGGAGTGTTTTGATTTACAGTTTCTTCATCTGTTACTCTGTCAAGTAACTTCAGAAGAATAATTGATAATATCGATACATCCAAATCTATTAGTGAAAATTATATAGGTGTCTCCTATATTAATATTAGGTCAATAGTTAATTGTAAATCCTTACCAATTCCGGATCTATGAAAAAACAGGTACATATATGATATGAAAGGATTTATTTTAGATGTAGTTGATGTAAAAAGTATATGCTTCGCACTATATTTTATATATTTAGTGGGGGACAGGTTAACTTCAATAGTGCCATCTTATCAAAGTTTTGCATGAATATTATATTGTTTTTATCCTAATTTAGAATAAATTTTGGAACGGCTACTTACAGTTGTGACACAAAAAAAAGATATTTAGAATTTAAATATGATTTTCGGATAATTTCTAGCAAGAATTTATATCAACAAGATTCATACGTCGCAATTTATTGAAATTTATAACAAGAATTGAATGCATGAACTTTACATTTTCAATCGTTATAAATAATACACCAGCATTTTTAACCGTGTGACGATATCTGATTAAACAAAGTTGACAATTTTATAATGTATTATTATATTTTTCGGAAAATGATTGGGATTAGCGTAGTTGTAGCAGTGTAAGGACAACATGCAATTAAAAGGACATTAACAAATGTTACCACCTGTATCATCAATCATATACGAGAATTAAGTATGTTGTATTCCTGCTCCCTCATTCTTTTCAATGTATAGCTTTCTAAGATAGAAGATAAAGGTTAGATATTAAAATGATATTGAAATTAATTTTAGTCCCATTAAATATAATAGTTGCTGCACTTTATTAATTTTTCAAAATAATTCCCATATTTTTTTTTTTGCCATTTCAATTTAGATACTGAAATCAAGCAAAGTGGAACCAATTATTCGTGCATGACTGAGTATATTCTTCACATTTGACACCTGGTGAGTTGCATAAAGTGGATTGATTGCATTTTTAATGATTTTTGAGGTAGATATAATAATAACTAGAATTTATTTTGTGGTGTAGATCAGACGTGATTCTCCACAAAAGGAATGAAGTTCCGGTTCGAGAGGGAATTCTTCGTTTGATTGACATATATTCGGAGATGTAACATGGTTGCAGTTTCAAAGGTTGAGGTCATTCTGTATTATTTGAGTAGTTTTACATTATGGCTTAATACTAGTTTCTTAATGGATTCGTGGAAGACATTTCGAAATTGTGGTAAAAGGAAGTGGTTTAATGAAGTTAAAACGATTTATTAGTGATTAGATATACATTCTCTATATAAGGATATATGTTTGTGTGTAACTTTGAGAGACCGCAGGATTACGGCACAAGAAAAAATATATTTACTGATATAATTACCATTTTACAGTTATTGACTGACTTACCTTCGATCTTAAAGCGGCTTATTACCTCCCTCTTCCGGCTCATTAATTAGGATCGGTGAGAAGCATTTTTGATATTAACCTACTTTCCCACAGTTAACTGTTCTATAGTCACAGGTAGATTTAATCAACAATAAACTAAAGGCAGATGAATGGCAGTCGAAACTGTTATAAAGAAATCAAATAATAAATTAGAAAGTTTGTTTCCAATTGAACAAAGTTGTAATATTTGGACATCTGATTGGGTATACTATCTGTCTCAATGATCGCACGAATATAATTAATTGTTTCTTTTTTATCGTATCCTTCGTTTTGGAATGATGGAATAAAATATAGTTAAAAAAAATACTTAACAGAAAGCAAATACATGATGAATTTGGAAAGGTCATCGTATTTATTTTGTATCCAGATTTTTACATTCGATTGCTGAAAGATTTTGGACATCCTTTCTACTAAAGTAAACAGTAAGATGGTCCTAAAAAATCTAACTGAGAAAGGAAGATTCCTTTATATTTCTATTGAGCTAACCATCGATATCCAATCCACCCTCGGTGCTCTTCACTTCAAGATTTTTGAAAATAACGTTCGCTGCCTTATTGTTACTAAAAGTAAAGCCAAATAGACTAGATTTATGGAATTAGTTGGTGGAAGAATCCTGAAAATAGTTATAATGGCAGTATTGACTAACACGTTTCAGCTTTCAAATCAGTGAATTTCTTTCACCGACGGGAGGGGTGAGGAGGAAGGAAGCTTTTAGTTTAAGGAACTTTTTGCAACTAAGTCTCTCTACCAGCCGAGCTGAATCTTCCACGCGACAAGAAGAACCCAAACGTGATGCTCACCACGACTTCAATGTTGTCTGGAGCGAGCTCCCGTGTGTCTGCAGAAAGTTGCTGACGAAAACCATCCCCCTTTCCACAAGAGAAAAAGGTATGATTGCAGTCACCCACCACTCCTTTCCGGAACACAAAGTCTGGAGATCGTGTCTTTCCTCTCTTTCGCAGGTAAAACTGAAAACCTGCATGCCTACTTAAAAGTTGGGTGAATAAATAATCAATCTTATGCTTTCGATTCAGCCATAGACTTAAATTGTCGATGGGCTGCACAGTCCATTGGTCTCTTGGCTCATTTCGCCAAGAGAGTTACCTCTTTTGTCATGGGAGACCTTGCGTCTGTAGATGGTTTTACCCTCCCTAGCAAGGGGTGCGACGAGGATCACTTCGCAGTCATCACCTTAGCCGTTTCTGAGATAGTAGGTAGACCCCACTCGTAAATATTCTCATCTTTGCGGCTGTTCAACAGTGCTTCCGGTAACAAGTAACATCATCAGCATAACCGATCGAACACCACTCTTCTGTCATGTCGAGTGTTAGCAGATTATCATAGGAAGCGCTCCGGAGATCCGGCCCTAGAATGGAACTCTATGCTACCGCTGATGTGATCTCCATCTTCCTCTGGCCCTCTAGCATAACGTAGAGTAACGAAAGGTCACTGATATAGCTCGGCATGTGGAATGAATGAAACCAAATGCGCTTAGCATATTGCCTCCCCCGTCCATCTTACGGATTCGAAGACATTTTCGATATCAAAGGAGCACTTCCTGTTCAGATCGGGGGTGATGTGCCTCAGTTCGATGAACTTTACTCACGGCCGCAATAGGCAGCTCAGGGTCCTCTTCTCGCTGATCCGTGGGGGCTTGCTACCTTCCAGTGACAAGGAAAATTTCCCTCCTTTAGACAAGCGTCGAATTCACCGTTTTTGAAACACCAGTTGTACTCCTGCCGGAACACAATCAGGACCTGGGGCCTTTATATTTTTCATAGGGAAACCTGCCTCTTCCAGCTCCCTTATGGTGACTTCCTCGACGGCTTTTGCGCTGCTGCCATCAACTCGTACTGGATGTCCAAGGAATGATGTTACTTCAATGCGGTCCATCCTGTCGGTTTATGACCGAATCCCCATGGATTCCTATTTACCGAGTCTACCAGGCGCTGTCAGCACCGAGCTTTATGCTTGTTTGTTTCGCTGCGGAGTTTCCTTTTAGCTGGTCTGTAGTCTGTAATTGTGGTGTATGCCTCCTTCCGGGCGAATAAACCTGGTCCCAAATGGCGGAGCCTATGACACTCCTTCCATTGGTTGGTAATTTCCACCATCCACCAGTACATAGAAGATTTGTTATGGCTGGGGCGCCTTCGGGGCATAGAAACTTCGCAGGATATTGGGTCCCTGGGAAATTAAAGCCGTGTGCCCACAGTCCAAGTACCAGACTGGCTGAATTTGTATTTCATATACTAATAATCCAATTTTGATTACAGCGAGTTTTTGGCCTCGAGAATTCGCAGAATTCCACATCGACACACAATATGCTATTGACTAGAAACCACACCTTCCTCTCTCAATTGCCCCTTGACCGCCTCGCAAAACGTACTCTTGTTAGTTGCCTTCCGGCCTAATTGAAATAGAACTCTACCATCCTCCGTTTTCTATATGGATGACAGTTCTGCTCGACTGTCTTCGGGCTTCATCTTATAGAGGAGCTAGTTAAGAACTTTCGCCTTTTGTTCGTTCCCTCGTCATTTCCGTTGGTGTTTTACCGCTCATATTCGCCTCGACTTTTGACAGACAGGAGTTTTCTGTTATAGTGGCTTGTTGTTTCCTTTTCCTTTTTATTCAAATCGGTTTACTATCTGTCTGTCTCTGACAACTTATATCTCAGAAACGGTTACTCCTATTGATGCTAAATTTGGCCGAAAAGTCTCACCTGTGAAACCAATTGTATCCAGGGAGTAACATAGTTGAGCTTACGTGCAAAAGCGGGGTGCAACATTTTTTCACTGAGTATAGTCGTCTGGGTATTAAATGAAAGGTAGGATTAGTATAATACTTCGCAAAGCCATCATTAGTTTTCACATTGGTTGTACAGGGAGTGGTGTTTGACGTTGGAGAAGGGTCCGCTACTTCAAAACTGCCCAACATAAATATTTGAAAAAGAATATGGTAGTCCATGCACATGGTATCTAAGACCTTGAATGTCAGTGTCATACTAAACTGAGTGGTCGATTAAACCAAATATACAAACATTACGAGCTAGGTACAAATGGGACAAATAACCCCTCAAACCCTTTCATAACTTATTAAAATCGATGCAATGTCTGTCTGCTCGTCTGTTCGTCTGTCCATCTGTCCCTCTGTCACCCTCTATCTTTCTACCTGTTTTTCCGTCTATTCGTCTGTCGCGTGCTTTCCAACTGTATAGTGTTCGTATCTCCTTCGCCAAAATAGCAATGGGCACCATTCCTGCGACTACAAAAGCTGCTTCGTCTGACGGTGTTCGAAATGCGTTAGCGACTCTTAATGCACTCAGACGATATACTGAAGATAATTTTCTCCTATACACCTTAAGGGCTTTTGTCGAAACTGGTGCTGAATGCAGTAAAATGGATGAACACACTCTGGCTAACAACAACCCCTTCGGTGGTTTTGGTCCTTTAATATTGAGCATCATGTCAGTTAACGCAGTTACAATTTTCGGTGCTTTTTTGTCCGCGTAGCTTAAGTGTCGCTTGAAGGTCAATCGAGGTATTTGAGGAAAGGATTGGACTCTATCACATGCTGTCCAACACGAAACCGTAAAATTCCTTTCCTTTCTACGGCTGCTGACCAATAAAGCCTCAGTTTTGTATTCCGCCAACTCTAATCCATGTGATAACAACCAATCCGTCGGTCCGTCTTAGAGTTTGACGAAATATGATGAAATATTTTGTATTCTTAGATCTATCGTACATAGAGATTTTCTCACATAAGATGAACACAAAACCTTTATACCTGAAGCGCCCAGTTTCCGGTATCCTGACTTGTTTTTTTTTCTTATTTGGGCACTGGAGACTACTTGGATGCAGTTTCCTGTTTCCGTTTTTCCTCTAGTTCGCTTGGCAGTGGGAAGCGCGGATGTTTCCGCTTTTCGTGCGTATTCCAATGCTCTTCACCTGTAGAAGGAAATATAGTTCAGTAGCTCTTTCAGTTTTATCATCCGCTTTTTACGCGTTTGTTGATGTTCCCTTGGAGGAGCGTGGCCTACCACATGCGCTCCACTACTACCGCGCATTTCCTGATTAGCCTTTCCTCTACGGCTCCTGCAAGGACAGTCGATTGCGCCCTCATTCTTCCACTTGTCTACCTTCTGTTGGACTGAAGTTCTATTTGATATGAGATCTCATTCTCTGCTCCTTATATTCGAAGAAGCCAAATTATTATTGCATCTGATTAGCCCGAGGATTGTTTTTCACCCAAAAATTCATGAGTTGAATGCACTTGAACATACAATGGTTTCGAAATAAATACCATACTTCATCCCTGTTGGCGTCGGCTAGCGGTCCTTAACTTATTACCATCTCTCCTGTACAAATTGTTCTTTGCAAGAACTGCCTTTACTCGACTGTTGAAAGACTCTTAATCCATATGCCTGCACTGTATCAACTGAAAGTACTCAACAAAGTACGTGAAAATAACGACTTTGCAGGTCGTAGCATTCTTGCGAATTGTTTTATCTTCTTGTTCCCTTCCCGCAACTCTGATGGGCTTGCCATAGAAAATGTCTAACTCAATTTCAACCGAACCCTCGTATTTAAAAACTGGTTCCCTTGTGTGGACCATCTTCCCCGACTTCCCTCTTTTAGTCTCTTTCACTTGAAACGATTATATTATTATTATTCTGTTAAGGGAAATTCACACCGCGTCCTTAAAAAACTATTTATACTGCGGGAGCTCAATGAGAAGTACCCGCCATTCAAACTGAAAAGCGTGGCCAATCTAGTAACGCGAGCAGACAAACTTCTGCATAGCCAAAACCCGACGCTCCCGATGAAGTCGCAATCGGGACTTTTTATAGCTACATTCGAGCCCTACCAAGAGCTCAGTGAAGTATATAAAGTAAAATATATACTTCACCAAAAGATTTCTCTTGAGAAAGTCAAGCCAAGAAGTGCAGTGCTACAACTGCCAGAATTTCTGGCCCATCGCCCTTAATTGTTCTATTGTGCACAGGTGCGTGAAGTGTGCAAAAAAACATGTTCGCCGGCAATGCCCCACACCCTCGGCGGAGACGCCGCACTGCTGCACATCTCGCCAATGACCGCGGATGTCTATACAAAGATATGGTTGCCAGAAGGGAAGTTGGCAGGGCAAAGAAGAACGCGGAAACCGTAAGGAAAACATAAACACATAAAGATAGTCACATTTAACTCCGCGTCCCTGGTCTCACATGCCCAACGTGCCAAGGCCCAAGAGTTGATTGACACTCCGAAAGCAGACATATTCTGGGTTTCTGAGCCTCATCTAAACCGGATACAGCACTATTCGTCATAACAGCAACACGGGCGCTGCCCTTCTATAATAGTAAAAAAAGGTTACCATTTTGAGGAAATCGTCATCGAGGAATTGCTAGTCTGTTCCGCTGCTGCGGCAATAGTAAAAACCAACGACAATTGGCGGATTTTGATAGTGTCCGCTTATATCAAATGTAATTCCCGAAGTTAGCAACTGGGCCATGACTTGAAGGTCTTGGGCGATCTCCAGTTAAAATTCAAATATCTTATCTTCGGTGGCGACTTTAACTCACGGCACAATTCCTGGGGTGATAAGGCAGCAAATGTAAATGGGAAAATCCTGTACAACTAGATCCACGACCCTTTCACGCCAGCCAACCTTGAGGTGGTCTCGCCGGATTCCCCAACAAGACCCGCTAGTCAATCCATCATTGACTTTTTCCTGCTGTCTGACGAAACCAAGCAAAGTTTTCAGTTTTTTCCTGTAAAACTTTGCCAGGTATGTCCGACCATTTTGCAATTGAAGTTAAAATGTCCTCAACTTCACAACTGCAGAAGCGAGTTAAGGTAACCATCAGATCATTCGCCCACACTGATTGGGACAATTCAAGTCAGATTTAATACCAATGCTGAACTTGAAAAAACTCGCTACAGATCGCAATCTGTCAGACAAAGAAATCGACGAAGCAATCATTTTGGCTACAGACGCCATCAATACTGCTACACGCAGAAATACCAGGGTGATCAAAGTCGATGATTTTGTATACAACAAACTCCCGCATGACATCATGCTGCACATGAAGGTCAGACAGATTTGGCGCAGGAACTTCAGGCACAACTTCCATAAATATGGAAATAAACTCAATGCTGAATACAAAGCATTGCTTTCCCGGATTAATTGCCTGAGTACAATTATCCGGCAAATGGTGACGCAATTCTGCAATAAAGAATTAACCCGTATAACCCGTAATCTCGCAGATATTAAGCCCGGGCCAGATATGTTTCAACATATAAATAGGCTAGCGGGGAAAAATAAGTCCCGTAATTTCGTTCTTACCAGGAACAGAGAACCAATCTGCGGAGACGCCAGAAAGGCGCAAGTCCTTGTGGAATCATTTGAGTCTCAGCTCAATACGCCTCCGCCTCAAAGTAATCCGGCAATAGTGTCGATGGTTGAAACAACTATCGCCGACTTCGCCTCTAGGCACTCAAATAAGCTAGTGACATTCTCCCAAACGAACTCCTCGGTAAAACCAATGGATTCGCAACATTTCCTGAGTTTATCTCAACTCACCGCCTTGACTTCGAACCTCAACGGTAAAAAATCAGCCGGACCTGACGAAATTTCTAATTACGTCATTATGCAACTTCCCCGAGTCTCCTTAAAATTTTTGCTGGCAGTATTTAATAATTGCATAAATAATGGCTACTTTCCCCCCACCTGGAAAGTAGCTAAAATAATTGCGATCCGAAAAAAAGGCAGCTCTAGTGAGCCTAAATACTTTAGACCGGTATCATTATTGTCCAATCTATGCAAACTCCTTGAGAGAGCATGGACAATCGGGCTACTCCAATATTGCAATCTCAAAGAGATTATACCCAACCACCAGTTCGGGTTCCGCAGCGAACACGGAACACAACATGCACTTATCTATCTTCACGACACTGTCGTAGTAAGACTTAACGTCAAAAATAAACCAACCGTAGCATGTGTCTTAGAATTAGAAAGGCCGTCGACTCCGTATGGGTAAGTGGACTAATCTACAAGCTAATAGATCTTGAGTCGCAAATTCCGATAATTAGAATTGCATTAAGGCGTCAGCGTGGGAAATGAATTCTCCGATCTCTTGTCGGTAACATCGGGAGTACCGCAAGGATCCATTTCTGGACCCACCTTTTACAATATCACCGGCACCGAACTTATTCAATATGCCGATGATACTCTCATCTTCTCTTCAAGCTTGAAAGACCTTTGCAAGTATTACCTGCAATGGGGCATTAAAATTAATGAGGCCAAAACGTAATTCTGCACCTTTCGGACGAAAGCTAGATACCTAGGTTCTAGAGGAATCCACAGGAAAGCTAAACGCTTAAAAATGAAGATCGGAAACACTAGAGTGAGCAATTCCCAGAGCATAAAGTACTTAGGAGTTAAACTTCACGAACTCCTTAATTTCAAGCCACATCTTGAGCTCGCTATCGGTAAGGTTCAGTAGGATCTACTTTCTTCTTCGGAAGAAGGTAGGACTCAGCACCAAGGCCAAATTCACTTTGTACAAGACCCTGATCAGACCCATTATCTGCTATGGAGCGCCCAAGTGGATCACTTGCTCCACCCGAACCATCTCCAAATGTGAGGCATTTGAACGCCGGATTTTAAGGCACTGCACTGGTCTTTCCTATAATTGGAAGACCAAGAAAGTTGGAAGAAACGCCGAAGTGAATCGGCGCGCCAAAGTACAACCTCTTCGAGAATTCGTTCTCAACTTGGTGGAACGGTTCTTCGAAAGAACGGAGAATCATCCAAATCCACTAATCCGGTAACTCTACCAACAGGGTAGCACCTTCCCATTGGCCACCTTCCTAAGGCCTTGCCAAATAGTGAGTGAATCTCTCAAGCCCGCCATCCTTTCCCTCTATGATTCTCCCTGCCTGGTAGGGGTACACCGAGGCTAAGCACAAGCAATGTAATGTGCTATTGTAAATGGTAGGTTTAAGTATTTATTGTTAGATTAAGTTAGATTAAGTTTAGACTTAGTTAGATTGAATTAGTTTTAAGTAAGTAAGTAATACCTTCTGGCGCTTTTAGTGCAAGGGCAGTTCTGAAATAATTCAGTTCAGTTCAAATAATTGTCAAGATCAATGTATTAAAATTAATACAATTAAAGTAATAATTACACAGAAGGTCGGGTAGGCCAAAAAATGGTAATAGCCACCCATTGCAATTAAGTTAAGTTAGCTACGCTAAATATTTAAGCTAGAATGTAATTAATAATGTATTAATAATGTATTAGAGTAATGTATTAGAGTAAGTCACTATCGAAAATAAAAAACTTAAACTTAAACTTTGGAACTCAGTAACCGGAATAGTGATATGTCTATTTTCCATTAGTCATATAATCATTCAATTCAAATAATGACGTATGCGTAAATACCTGTGTAGTCACGTGTAAGTAGGTCAAGTGCAATAGTAATTTAGGGTTAGAAAGAAGATTCAGATTAAACTTAGTCATTAATCGACACTAAAAGGCAGTAGCATGAATCAATACAAACATATCCGGCGGACTGAACCCAATTTTATATGAAACCTTTGTATCTATTATAGCCTTCTTCGGAGTCCCGGGCATCCGCATAGCCACTCTCTTTGGGTTAACATTTCGTACTTGATTGTTAGTTGTTGTTCCGTTTCATTCTCTGGCCAATTTTTATAGTTTTTATGTGAAACGAACATCAGCAAGATCCATCGAAAATATTTAAAGATATAATCCAATATTTAAAATCGAAACGCTTGCAGTAAAAATATGTAAAAATTGACAGAAAAATGTGCAGATAAAATATGATTTTTTAGATTAAATCTTCTTCTTCTTCTTTTCAAATGATTATTGTTTATATTCACGAAGTTTTAAAGGAATTTATAATATTTTTTAGAACAATTTGAAAAAAGCTATGAAGTAAACATTTGGATAGCTCTTCTGTTTTAAGAAAAGAGATTTCAGTTTATTCATTTTCGTTATAACGGTAAAGTTCTTTCATATACACATGGGAAAATTTATTACAAAATTAGGTCATATTTAATATTATGTACCTGATCATATAATACACACATTAAATTAACAGTAATGGAGATATTCAATTATGGTGGAATAAAATTCTTGTTGATAATTGCCTTGCAGTAAATTCATCAACAAAAGAGGCTCAAAGTTTTATGTTGATGAATAAAAAGGTTTGTACTGATAACAAATTGGTAACCCGAAGTTGGTCGCTTAAAATAAAAAGGCTTTGCGTTTTTTTTATTGTGAGTTTTGGGTGCATGACTACGTAATTTTATCACTCACATAAAATCTTGGCATTCCATTAATTTGCTTCGGAAAATATCCCTACTTAATTATCTAAATCACTTTTTGTCTTGACAATATCTTACTATTAGGTCATCTCAGCTTCCTGCATCTTCTTCCAATCCGACAGACAGATATTGAATTGATTGTGACTGGGGAGAAGTAGATTCATCATAAATGGAACTGTTCAGTCACTTCTTTTCTAAGTTTTATTATATTGTTTCGAATACAATTTCTAGTGAGCGTGATTTTCTTATGTTTTCATAATATTTATTATATAAAATGATTGATTAAAATCTATCACTAATTAGGCAAAGTACTATATACAATCGCACAAAGATCACTTTTTTATCTAGTGCTTACACCGCCGCGGTTGGGAACAGAAGAGACCGACTTATTTCCATGCGGTCCTTACTGTCCCAACCAACGGCATTTTTCCGCTGCTAATTCTCCACTCCCCCGGTGCGTTCAGAAAATGAGTGAGTGGAGAGTTCGCGGTGAGTTTGTAATGAAACGCGGTGAATTTTACTCCGACACGGCAGGCCGCACCCACAAATGCACGCACGAACCGAGAAAAATGACGACCGAAGCGGACGCTCTCCAGCGCAGACCAAAAACACCAAGGAAACGGAGAACCCGCGATGCGAAACACCTCAACGCCGTCTCTTGCAGCGGCTTTAATTTTTATTATCACTTTTTAACTTTTAATATAATTAACAATTAGTGCGAATATTGCACAACTAATGATAACAATTAAATTTGATACGGATATAAAATGAGTATAGAGATGAGATAATAATAATTTCACTTTTTAGGATAAAGTACAATAGTAACGACGTCGCAATAAATATAAACTAGTTCCTTCCGTGGATAAAATATGAAGCCTGAGATTTTCGCTATTTTCAAGCCGAGCTGGGGTCCTCCTCGACGGCGGCGCTGGTTCGAATTCGTCGGGCTGTAGCTGCGGCGTTGGCGGTGCTGGGGACGGCCGTTTGCTGCTGTTGTTGATCGTTGCCGCGACTACTCCTGTCCCTGCTGCGTGTCTCTGCCTGGGTGCACTGGGGGATTAGTTCGCTATGCGATGGCTGAGCGAAATGTTTTCATACAATCCCAGACGTTTTAGCGACGCAGCCCTCGACTCGTTTTCGGGCGAGAAAAGTGCAAATTCGATGAATGTGCTACGCGCACCGGACTGTAGACCGAGATTTTGGGAAAACACTGCGATCCTTTCCCTCTTCTGTAGTTTCTATCGGGGTCACCACTGTTCAGTCACTTCTTTTCTAAGTTTTATTATATTGTTTCGAATACAATTTCTAGTGAGCGTGATTTTCTTATGTTTTCATAATATTTATTATATAAAATGATTGATTAAAATCTATCACTAATTAGGCAAAGTACTATATACAATCGCACAAAGATCACTTTTTTATTTAGTGCTTACACCGCCGCGGTTGGGAACAGAAGAGACCGACTTATTTCCATGCGGTCCTTACTGTCCCAACCAACGGCATTTTTCCACCGCTAATTCTCCACTCCCCCGGTGCGTTCAGAAAATGAGTGAGTGGAGAGTTCGCCATCTACCCGTCCGCATCCGCAACATTCGAAATAAATTTCGAATGCCGCAGATCCTGCCGCGCCACAGAACTTTAATCTTTCACTCAAATGTCAATTATTCTTGTTAATTATGTCGTCAGCATTTTGGTTGCGTGGCTTATGATGCAGTAAATTTGAGCGATATTGATGAGTTTGAATTGTTATTACTTTGATACTAATAGCCGGATTTTTACGAAACTTGACGGTATTGTGCGGCAATATTGTGCTCGATACTGTCGTCCATGCTGCGGTGGTTTTTTTAGTCAATTTGAAAAAGTTGGTAATAATATGCTATAAGTAAGTTTATCTGTGCAGATGTCGTAATGGGGCATATTTTGAGACCTTTTTTATGAGCACATCAGGTTGATTTTATTTCAGATTTTTGGATGGAGTAACTTACGAAAATTAGTCATTTTTTACTTTGAGTGTGCACTTTTGACCCCCCTTTTCAGCAAAAGAATGACATGTGATCTACGGGATGACCATCCTCTGAGTCGCCCCATTACAATTCTACAGATGCTCCGCCACGGATTTGAATCCGGATCCGATCAGAGCTCATTAAAACATTTCCTTTTGCTCTGCTGGATGGCGAGCTTAAGGTCCTTACCGGTTTCTTTATATATATGCTCCTTTAGCCCCTGAGAGACCAGTAGAGAAGATCGTACTGCCCTCTGATCCGTTCGTCTCGCTCGGTAGCAGGTTGATAAGAGGGGCCAGTTCACTATTCCACTGGTGGGTTATCTACTGGGGAATCGGTTCCTCGGCGGCCAGGTTGCGTCACATGCCTTGGCGTTACATTGCATCTTATAATCTTGTAAGTGGGGTGAAGTCAGTCCAAGAGCGGAGTCGCAGAAAATATACAGTAAACACGTGAATTACCTCTGGCAGCTATTTATCAAACAAATGGAAGTGTACTGGAGGTCTCTTTGGTGAGAGTTGTCAGTTCAGGGATCCCCTTGCCATCTCGGTGCTCAAGCTCAATGTTGTTCGTATTAAGAAGAACCCGAAAATAATGCGCAACAGGACTCCATCCGCTAGCGCTCTTGAGCATCTCTCTGACAATGTTTTTTGGCGAGAGCTCCTCTGTATTTGCATAAAGCTGCTGGCGAAAGCCATCCTACCTTTCACACGGGAAAAAGGTGTGTTCGGCATCGTCTGCCACTCCATTGCAGAACACATAAACAGGAGATCGTCCCTTCCCAATCTAGTGTAGGTCAGATAGAAAACCTCCCCTCCATGCCCACTTAGAGCTTGGATAAGGAAATAATCAATTATCCGTTCGGTTCAGCCATGGATCAAAATTGTCGATGAGTCGCGCAGTGCATCTACCCCTTGCCTGATTTTGGCAAGAGCGTTGCCACTCGGTAAGTGTGTGTTGATGTTATTCATGGGCAACCACCTCTTTTAAAACTTCGCCTCAGCGGCTGTAGATGCCTCTCCGTTCCTTAGTAAGGAGCAACGGGGATCACTTCCGCGATCACTAAATCAGCCGGTTCTGAAATAGGGCAATAAGTAGACGCGACTCGCAAAGCTACTCGGCTTTGTATTTGAGCAAGGCGCTTATGATGCGCCTCTTTGTCAAAGACATCCGTCTATACCTCCGCACCGTGGAGCATAACGGATGCATTATTTCCATAGGAAGATATCTCCTGAGAGAAATAGGGTCTTTGCTTTCGCCGTTAGCCGACTCAAGCCCATGTTCAACAGTATGTCCCGCAACAAGTGCCGTCATGTAGTATGCATAACTGACCAAACGTCACTTTTCTGGAATGTGGAGTGTTTATTTATTTGTTTATTTATTTATTTATTTAATGAGGACAATACACAGAAAGCAAATTTCTTATTACATATTGTCCTCAGAGGGAGGAGCAAGTAAATGGCATATTTTGCGCTTAAAGCTAGAGAGGGACATAGAGTCAAAGGAACCAAGCTGTAGGACCGGCAAAACCTCGGGATCGGAGAGTGAAAGTAAATCTCGAGCTCGGCGAAGGGCACATCAAAAATGTCCGCATTACGTGTGTTATGAAACGAGGCGATACGGAGAGTAATATCCGAGTTGGCGGAGCAGTCCATCAGACCATTGCAGAGTTTGAAAAGAGTACTCATATCAAGGAAGATACGGCGTTGCTGTAGGGAGGGGAGATTGAGGGTGCGGAGTCGTGACGGATAATCAACCCGTGGAAGGTTCTTTTTGTAAAAGAGGGTCCGGGTGAATTTGCGTTGTACAGCTTCAAGAGCGCGGCCGTCACAGATGCGGTAGGGGGACCAGACTACACAGCAATATTCAAGGATGTTTTTGACAAGGGAATTGAAGAGTGTTAAGGAGGGCTGGATTGAGGAAAAGTGGGACGAGGAACGTAGGATAAAACCAGACATTTTGGAAGCTCTATTGATGATGTCAACGAAGTGGGAATTGAAACGAAGTTTATCGTCGAATATTACACCCAGGTCTTTGAAGGAGGTCAGTAGTGAAAGGGGTTGACCACTGAGAGAATAGGAAAAGGATGATGGGGAGGGTTTCAGGGAATAGCGCATCCAGTGGCATTTGTTGACATTCAGTGTTAGCTTGTTGACCGAACACCAACGGGCTAAATTATCAAGGTTGGATTGTAAGAGAGCACAGTCCAATGGAGACGAAACAGAGGCAAACAATTTAAGGTCGTCTGCGTAAAGCAAATACGGACAGGTGAGGATGGAGGCGAGGTCATTGATAAAAAACAGGAAGAGTAGCGGGCCAAGTGTAGAGCCTTGGGGAACACCAGAGGAAGAAGAGAAGGAACGAGATGAGTGACCATGAAAAGAAACTTTGCAGGAACGGTATGAGAGATAGGAGGAAAGTCAGGAGATGACTGAGGGAGGGAAGTCTAGCGAAGAAAGTTTAGAGAGGAGAATGTTATGGTCAACGGTGTCAAAGGCTTTGGAGAAATCAGTATAAACAGCATGTACCTCCTGTCGTGAATTCAAGCGTTTAGCAACAAAGTTGGTAAAGACGAGAAGATTTGAAGCCGTTGATCTATGTTTCACGAAACCATGCTGCTCTTTGACAACGAGGTGACCGAAGTGCGCGGTCAACCAGTCGTTGACGTATCTTTCTAGGATTTTGGAGCAAGAGGAGAGAAGGGAAATGGGGCGGTAGTTCACAGCAAGGGAAGGGTCTCCGCTCTTGAGGATAGGAATGATAAGGGCCTCTTTCCAGAGATGGGGAAAGTAGCATTCGTCTAGACTTTTGTTGTAGATTATACACAGGGGGAGGGAAATGTGTTTTCTACAGTTAAGGAGGAAGAGATTAGGAAGTCCATCGGGGCCAGGTCCGACATTGGGGTCAAGGTTACCAATGAGGAACTCAACCAAGGAAGGCGTAAGGAGAGGAATGGCTAGTGATTCGGAGGAGTCTGTTGTTATGAAAGGTGTAGAGGGTGAAGGGCTCGAGGGAGAAAACACTGAAGAGAAGTAGGTGCAGAGAAGGTCGTAGGATTGTTGTGGGGAGTTGGCAGTGGAGTCAGCGAAGTTGATAGAAGAAGGGACAGATTGAGTTGGATTACGAGAGTTGCGAGCGTGAGACCAAAAGGGTTTTAAGTTACAGCGGGCAAGGGCGGCTTCGACGCTCAATAGGTACCTTTTACGTGCTTTTCTGACCATTGACTTCACAGTAGATCGTATAGCTTTAAAGTGAGCAAGGTCGGCGTCATTTTTAGAAGCCCGAAACTTCTTCCTCAGTGTATGTGTTAGCAGACTATCGTAGGAAGCGAAGCGTTCCTGACCTCCGGGCCGAGGATGGATCCCTATGCTACTCCCGACATGATCACCATAGTCCCTCAATATTTACATGGGATTGCTCGGCACGTGGAATGAGTTTTCTATTTCTGACATCAAGCGTTAGGGGGAGCATTATCCGCCGAGATTGGCGGCTGTGTGCCTCAGTTTGATGAGCCGCATCTACGACTTCCATAACAGCATCCACCGTAGATCGCGCTACTCTGGACCAGAACTGCCTTGGCGATAAGTCCTCTGTAACACGAATTGTTTTAGTGAATCTACTCCTGATGCACTTTTCGAGCACTTTCCCGGTCGTAATAATCATAAAAAGTTGTCGGTATGCAGACGGCAGCTCAGGGTTCCCTTTTCTTTTGCTGATTAGCGTGACCCTCACCACCTTCCAGCGACAAGGAAAATTGACTTCCTTAAGGCAAGCGTTGAACGCCCCAAGCAGCAAGTCTGGCCGCTTTATGGTGAGCACTGTTTCGTCGAGCTCTTTTATTGTGGAAAGGGGACAGTCTTCGATGCTGGTGATATCTAACTGTCTGTACGTTATGTCTTTTCGGGTCACGAGTATGTAGTCAAATTCCAACGGGTCTTCATTTACTTCATATACTAGGTTCTGCTAGTCGCGAGCTTTGCTTTTATATACCGCATTGCGAAGTCTCCTTTTTGCTGATCTATACTCTGACGCATGCCACCTCGCTTTTACTTCGACAAGGAACCAGGTAGCAATTCGTGAGCAGTTGCACTCCGGCGCATGTTAGTTTGTAGGATGCGGATCATGTAAGTCGCGTACTAGCTCTTTCTAGTTCCGCCTTAAAGCCTTAAATGTCGGATGCCAGTCGACTCAGCTATGGATGAGTACCTGAGTTAAATCAGGGTAATAATCTCGGACGAGCGCAATGCTGACCACATTGCCTCCTACAGGCTATTCTGTAGTGTACCGTTACGGTCTTGAATGAAGTGCTCTCACACACTTCAAGGCCTTGATCCAATATGGATTGTTGCGCCAACGATTATTATTATGATTATTCTCCTTCGTGCCTTACATACTACTCATCCAATTTTGATTTTTCCCCTGTTACGGAGGTTCCTCGCATATTGCACGGTGACTTCCACCACAGCGAATTTTTGGTCTCGAGCATTCATAAATATTACTATCCGGACATTGGTTACCTCTGGACATTCACGCTTTAAGGCCTCCTCCACTTCTTGGATTTTATGAGAGCGCATTAGACTCTAGACTAGAAACAAGAGCTTTCTCCCCCCGTAGCCTCTTGACCACTCCGCAGAACGTACTTTTGCTAGTCGTCTTGTCGTCTTTGGGCCTAGCGCAGCGACTCCGCCACCTTTCGTTTTCCGTATGATAGGCGTTTCTGCTCTGTTGTTTTCGGGTTTGATCTTGCTGCGGATTTCACTGAGAACTTCCACAAATATCTTGCGATCCGTTAGCTTTTTCAGTAAAGTCGACGGTCTAGTAATTCTTGGTGCTAATTTTCCATTAGGAACCTCCTTCTCTTTAAAGAGACATGTCTCTGACTGTCTAGTGTGTACTTTCCTTTTGTTCTTCTCTACTTTCTTTTTTTGGACCCCGAAAATTACTTGGATACTACTTGGACTTCTTCAGGCGGAGCAACTAATACCGGTACAATGCACACCAGTTGTCGACAGCGTCGAAGACTTCCAGTGTATCCCGACGTGTATCGGTCATCCGGGGTTTGATATTCACGGAGGGGCTTTATCAATGCTTCTGTCTAGGACGCAGGTGTTATGCGAGCTAGGCATCTCGGGATGTCACTCCCCGTATCATGAGCCACCCATTATGTGTTGCTCACGACTCCTGAGAAAATCACCATCTTTCCTTACCAGATTCAGAACGTTCACATTTTAAAATACCCCGGATGGAAGAGAAAGCGAGCAGCCGTTACAGAGGAGCCTGTCCATATAGCTGTTGAATCTGTTCTTATCCAAAGTTTGATAAGCAAAATATAATTTCGAAATTTGTAGATTCCGCTCCTATGTTCAGTATTCGGCATCTATAGAGTCTCTTCTTTCTCTTTGTTATTTTTGGGCCATGTCATGAGTTAGTTTGAGGATCATCACAATTAATTATGAGCAAGTGATAATCTTACAGCGTTGGGCGGGTCAGACTGACGCTCAACAAACTCTTGCTTGCTAAAGCCAAAGAGTATTTTTACTGGCTTTTCAATCGTGAACTCAAAGGGCAGTTAAGTCCTTGAGGGTTTTACGTGAGCACCTGTCTGGAAGACTTAATCCCACGGTCTTCTTAGGACGCTGATTGATTTTCTGACCCCAATCCATGGCCACTATGGAGGCTCTCCCTGGCCACTTGGTTTTGGTTTGGCTGACAAGGCTGCCGCCCCGCCTTTCTCACCGCCATCTCTGAGCACTCAAAGGGCAGTTAATATCTCAGTTTACTTCCTGTCTTGCCTATATATTACATATTATTATAGACTGTAGTGATTCTTTCATCTTCCTCCAGTTTTAAGATAATTTTTGTATGCTAGTTTCCGGGGCTCTTTAGGAACATATGCCTGAAAAGTTTTTGTTAAAAATCGCCTTTCACTTTTCAGCAATTTTTTTTCCTATTCAAATCACATACAAAAGACATATATTCTGCTTGAATGAGATACAATGATTGTGAGCTTTAACTGAAATCAATTAACATTGGAACAACTTGTGTTTAAACGACATAATCAACGTTTCTACTTTTCCTCTATTAATTATTGTGCACATTCTGTTTTTATAAGTTTATCCAATTATTATGTATAAACAAATTGGAAGTACTCATGTTCTAGAGCATCTATTCTAACTCGTTTGGATTAGCATTTTTCTATTGCCAATCTTTCCATACACATAATACATATGCATATGGTTTTTAGTAAATTTTATGACATAAAAATTAGCGAGCAACAAAAGTTTTTACAACGCAAATTTTTGTTTTTTCCTGTTAGCCTTCGAAGAAACTCGATTTATACTTTGGACATCATCGTGATAGTAGCGATTAGTATTTCCTGTCCTTCACAACATAATCAATTGTAGTTCCACCAACATCTTGCATGGTAGAAAGAAAGATCTTTTCATTATCATGTTGCTTATGAACATTATTTTTAATGTGATCACTTGAAAAAATTATAGATACTTGAGCGATTATACTTAAGGCGGATTGCCATCAACTTTTGATAGCTAGAAATATTCTCGGAATATCTAAATGTTGGCTGATTTAAGATTTATCCAGCGGGCCAGTGGGTAGTCTATCATGGAAGTAGATATCTAATTTTGAAAATGTATTTCAATAATTTAAATATCTTTGGAACAATTAAAAATATAAATAAAACATTTTTTCTTAAATTTATCAAGATACCAATGTTCAAATGAAATTCATATGTTGCTTTTCGTATGCCCCTTTATATATGAATAAAAATATGAAAGTGCATAATCTACTAATTAAATGAATTAAACATATAATGCGCCTGAAACCGACAAAAAGGTAGTCATTTGTTATGTTTAGTTAAGCAAAAATTTAATTAAAACTTCTAGTGCCCTCAAGTGCGTTACTTGAGGAACTATTTTTAATAAATGAATAATTTGATGATGTTTTTATCGAAACCTTTGCTGTTTCATTATAGTTCCCATGAGAATGGTAAAAACAGGAAATATAATATTTTTGGCTTCAATGCTTCTAAATGAAAAAAACAGAAACGAATTTTCCTTATTTCATTGAATGCGCATGGCTGTTGCTTCCTCAATGATTTATGTTCGAATCTACGAATTTTGGAGGAAACTCACATCTCATCATTAAAAGCCAAAAATTTGAAATAGATTCATGAAACGCCGAATGCTTTATATTTTATTGTGAAGATGCACTTCGCTGCATCTTTCTTATTTAAAGACTTCGTATCTGGTTTTCGGTAGTCATAAATTATTGCATTAGCTTTTTGTGGCAAACGAATAAATTCAATATTTCTTAGCGTGATGGATTCTCTTTTTAAGTATTGATTGTATAGATGTTCACACTGAATCGTAAATTGTGA
Organism: Hermetia illucens; assembly: GCF_905115235.1. Lineage (NCBI taxonomy): Eukaryota > Metazoa > Arthropoda > Insecta > Diptera > Stratiomyidae > Hermetia > Hermetia illucens. The sequence goes on from NC_051851.1 coordinate 78,942,295, forward strand.
TTGCGTCGGGTTAATGTGTGTAGGGGCTATTGTGCAAGAAATTGTGGCTATAGAATAAGTAGAGGTTATGGCTTCGTGATCAATTTATGAATGAAAGATTTTCAAAATAATAGTTAGGAAAATGTGAAGCTTTTGAAATTGATAAATGCTTATTTGAATTCGTCTACTTGTTTTCTAAGATTTATAAGTAAAATCGGGGACTTCTCAATGATTACCACTTTATATAAATTTATGTGTTAAATAGTGTAAGTTATAACCTCACTGGATCCTTCAACAGATAGAGGTATAAATTATACAGTTAAGAATGTTGAATACAATATATAATACTAGAAACGGTTTTGATCCAGTCACTGTACTCATAAACTGAAATATTCAATTAAAAAGATAATGTTTCATCAAATAAAAGCTTTATACCATTGTAATTCAAATTTCGTTGGGAAGGATTTATTAATTCTTCCCTGAGTTAATGGCCGAAGGAAATCGAAAAATTTATTTGTTTTCAATTGGCAGCGCTTTCTGAATCGTGAGTTTCAGATTTTTATTTGTCCAATAGTGGCTTTCTAATCTATTTGTATCAGTTTAAATAACTCGAATGCAGTTTAATTCGATTCTTCGTGGGTGTTCTGAGTCCAATTTATTATCATAATTAAGTGCTGTTTGCATGATTTTTGGTAGTTTAGTCAGCAGCCAATCCTTGGAGAATCGACCACTAAATGCTACATTTGTGTACCTCTTAAATTATTCATTCTTTTGATCACTGGTTCCTTGGACATCTGCAGTAATATGTAAATGGTTGATTCCATTGGTCATGCAATGCTTTTTTATCAGAAGTCATCTGTACTGGAATAAAGAATATCATTTTCTGTAGTTTCAGCATTCTGTTACCCCATTTGTCGGGCAAAAGTGCGTACGACAAGTTGCCCAAATTTCATATCATAATTTTACGAGGGGGTGATTGGGCTTAGCTACATAAGTTAAAGTTCTTGGTCGACTTTACCTCGGCAAAGGCTAGTAACTAACCTCGTCCATGCTTGAATGAAGACGACTCGCACCTCCTAGCCTGTATAGCCACTAGACAACTGGTGTGGTGAAGAGCTGTGAGCGGGGTATTAGCGTGCGCTCTATTACAAACCAAGATCGCTGGGAAAAGATATAAATTGCACTGACCTATATGCAATCGAACAAAACAATGCATTAAATAACCCAGGCGGAAAGAACTGAATCAACCAGGGAAATAGACCTGCTGCCCAGTGAAGAGCAGAAGCTGGACGACCTAGACCTAGGACTCCTAGGGCTCAGGGTGGACAGCGACGCGCAGGAAAACACCATGTCGGAGGAGGAGGGTGACACTCCGACAGTGGAGAAGAGCTCCAAACAATAACGGAGCCAATGGCCAACACTAAGATAGCCCAGAACCATGCGCCAGATAACCTCCACCATGCGAGAGCTGCATCTGTAGTGATTGCACGGGCAAATTCCAAGGAGAACATTGGAATAGTGCTGGCTCAGGAGCCCTATGTGCACCGGGGATAGATTCGCGGTCTGCAAGGAGGAAGCATGCAGGTAATTTGGGACTCCTCTTGTGAAAAACCAAGAGGTTGCATAATTCTCAAACGTAATTTAAAATACATATGTCTTTCAGAGATCTTAACCGGGGACCTCGTGGCTATCTAAGTCTGATTGGAAGCCGGGGGGAGCACTCGAGAGGCAGTTGTAGCATCGGGATACTTCCCATGAGACGAGAGCCGGGTTCCACCGGAACAAGTCACAAAGCTGATGAAGTATTGCGAGGAGAGGGCGTTACCACTTCTTCTCGGCTGCGATCTCAACGCCCACCACGAAGTCTGGGGAAGCAGCGACACTAATCGTAGAGGTGAGTACTCGAATTTATTCTTAGCAATAAGTTAGAAATATACAACGTAGGGAACACTCCAACATTTGTGACCAGCACCAGTCAGGAGGTACTAGATATAACTCTAGGAAATACCCTAATGAACGGGATGGTCAGGAATTGGAGGGTGTCGGATGAACCCTCAATGTCTGATCACAGGATCACAGATTCGACATTGAGGGTAACTCCGAAATAAAAAGAATAATACGGAATCCCAAGAGAACGGATTGTGAATCCTACACAACGCACTTGACAAACAACATTGCCGACCTTCAAGGGGGCGGTGACATCGGGAGCGAACTGGAATTAGAAACGGCGGTGGAAAACCTGACCATAATCGTCATTGACGCATATGAGGCCAGCTGTCCGGCCAAGACAGTCAAGTCATCAAGGGATGTACCATGGTGGAACAAGAACCTAGCCAGAATGAAAACAGAGGTACGAAAACTCTTTAACCGGGCAAAACAAACCGGGGACTGGCGGAGGTATAAAAATGCACTGACTGCGTGTAGCAACGCGATCAGGGAAGCGAAATGGAACAGCTTTATGGAATTCTGTGAAGGGATTGAACAGATCACAGAAGCAACCAGGCTGTACAAGGCTGTAGCCATAGACGGGGGAATATCCTCAGTCTGCTTGAAAAAGGAAGATGGGACATTCACGGAGAATGAGGAGGACAGGGTACACCTGCTTCTCGGAACTCCTTTCCCGGGGTCCTACCCCTCGGTGGCAGGCGACAACTATCTGCCTGACAGGGGAGGGAAGGAGAGCTGGAAACTAGCAAAAGAGGTATGCTCAGAAGCTAGCCTAAGATGGGCAGTGGGAACTTTTAAACCAATGAAATCTCCCGGAGTAGACGGCATTTTCCCAGCACTTATCCAGAGAGGCCTAGGAATTATCTTAAAGTCTCTTCTGAGGGTGGTAAGGGATAGCATAGCATTGTGTTACATACCAAGGGCATGGGGACGGGCAAAAGTGGTAAAAAGGATCCTTTACACCCTAAATTTTTCAGACCAATCTGCCTAACATCGTTCGTACTCAAAACGGTGGAGAAGGTCATAGACAACTATATTAGAACTAACGTTCTAAAGCGTAATCCCCTACATCACTGTCAGCACGCTTAACGGGCAGTACGGTCAACTGAAATTGCTCTGTATCAGCTGACAGAGGTACTGCGGGACGCCATAGAAACAAAAGAAATTGCACTGTGCGCGTTTTTGGATATCGAAGGAGCATTCGACAACACATCGGACACAGAGATACAAGATGCCCTGAGCCGCAAAGGAATGGGAAACACCCTGGCAATCTGGATGGGCAAAATGCTAGAAAGCAGACAAATAGAGGTACAAACAGGTACAAATTCTATTATCATGAACACCACTTAAGGCTGTCCACAGGGTGGAGTATTATCGCAGCTGATGTGGAGTTTGGTAGGGGATGAACTCCTGGATGTGTTAACAAATACTGGAATACAAGTCCAGGACTACGCGGACGACATTGTTTTAATCTGTAGGGGCAAATATGAAGATACCCTATGTGATAGAATCCAAACTGGATTAAGGGTTACTAGTGCCTGGTGCGGATCAACCCAACCAAAACCATTATAGTACTATTCACTAGGAGGCGTAAGCTGGATCACCTGAGAGTCATAACATTACATGATACGGAGGTGAAACCAGAAACAGAGGTTAAATATTTTGGAATCACGCTAGATCAAAAAGTACTCTGGAAGACACATGTCGGAAACACTTGTCGGAAAGCCACGAGGGCTCTGATGACTTGCAGATCCATAGCAGGAAAAAAATGGGGTTGCAGCCCGAAGATACTACTTTGTATATATACTGCAATAGTAAGGCCAATGATTACCTATGAAGCGGTAATCTGGGCAGAAAGAACCCAACTCAGCACACAAGCCAGGGAATTACATAAGCTCCAAAGGCTGCCTTGCGTGTGTATCAGTGGGCAATGAGGACATGCCCAACGGTATCCCTAGAGGTCCTTCTGGGATTAACCCCTCTCCATCTGCACATACAGATGCAGGCAAGGAGATCAATATTCAGGATGGTCGGTAGTATGAGTGAGGCGAGGAGCTGTCTAAATCGAAGGAAGATTGATATCCTTTCTAAGCGGTATTCCGAATTACTGATACCGAGGGACAACATGACAACGAGGTTTCACTTCAATAAGAAGTTTGAAACACGTTGGATTAACAAGGCAAACTGGGAGAGCGTGGCTGCGACATACGGCTTAAACCAGCAACTGATTACTTGGTACACTGACGGATCCCTCACAGCAGAGGGAGCGGGTGCCGGTGTCATTGGTCCAAGGAAAATGTACTTTGAGCCAATGGGCAGGTACACTAGCATATTCCAGGCGGAAATATACGCCATAGACAAATGTGTCTCCTTTAATCTGCAAAGGAACTACAGGGGGCAGAACATAGCTATTCTCACCGATAGCCAAGCAGCGATCAAGGCACTTAGGTCCAACCAGGTGAACTTTAAACTGGTATGGGAGTCCCTTGAGAGACTGAATACACTCGGCTCGTCCAACAAGGTCTGGATACTTTGGGTTCCAGGCCATGCTGGGTTGGAAGGCAACGAGGCAGCGGACCAACTAGCCAAGAAGGGAGCGGGGACGCCTTTACACGGGCCAGAACCCTTCTGTGGAATCGGAAACGGTTTCATGGCTATGAATCTAAGAAATGAAGAGGAACGGCTGAGGGTACTATACTGGGCGGGCCTCCCAGGGATGGAGCTCTAGGGTGCTTATTGAGGGATACAACCCATACGCACAAAGGATTGCTTAAATCTCACCAAAACGAACCTCCGAATCACAGTTGGAATTCTCATTGGTCATTGTCGGCTGAACTATCACCTAGGGAAGCTAGGGATATCTACGGACACTGCCTGCAGGTTTTGTGAGGAGGAGGACGAAACCTCTATACACGCCCTGGGACAGTGTCCGGCACTTGTGCAAAGTAGGTCGAGACATCTGGGAGAACACTTAATACCAGATGCAAAGCTGAAACATCTGGAAGTGGGGAACATACTAAAGTTCCTATCGGTTACAGGCCTATTTGAGATACTATGATCAATAGGTACACTATAACCAGTAAAAGGGGCACAATAGTTCCTCAATGACGCGGTGCGACTTTCTCTTAACAGAATAATAATAATAACCCAGACGGCAGATCAGTTGTACTGGAAAATTCATTCGCTCATCGGATCAGTTCTACAGATTCTGGGGAGGACCTTTCCGGCGCTGTGAGTTGGAGTTTAAGAATGCACGCAAAGTATCCCCTGCTTGTGATAAAGGCCAACTGGAAATCTGTGGGCTAACAACCTACGAATTTCGAAACTTTACTCTACCAAAACGTCAACAATGCCTGACCTCACGGTTACGCTTTTTGCATATTGAAAAGGGACCATCATTGGTGAGGAATGTGTGCATGCTCCTCGACAACGGTATTGAGTAGTGTTGGCTTTTTAGTACCAAAAGCACTAAATTTTGTACCCTTTGAAGTTTATCAGTTCCTCAGTTCTTTTCCTCATTTTTCAGTACCATCTAACTAAATTGGTATTTTCAGTACTTTTTAAAAGAAAACCAAGCAAAGTTAATATTTGGTAATATCACATTATGCTAAATGTCAAAATGACCGAGAAGTTGAACTGGTAACGTTACGCTGCCTGGAGTCACTTCGCAAAATAAATTAAAACTCCCGTAAAATCGCGAAAGCAAAGTAGTTGTTTCAGTGAATGCAGTTCACGACATCCTAAAAGCTTTATACATTATAATACACTAAGTTGGACATGTGCAATATCATTCATATAAAAGTCCATTTAAAAGCGTCACAGGGTTTTTTTGTGTTTTTGGGAGTAAGGTAGGTGGATGCGTTTACGCACAGAGTGTTGGACTCCCACAACAACACGCTGACGGACTACCAACTAAACACCTCCCTGTCATTAGAGAACTAGCCTGGAACCGTTTGGAGCATTACTTCGGACTAGCCCTCCCGCTCTCCCGGCGTTGGAAGCTTTCAAGTCAGGTCCTCACCAACGGGAGGGGAGGAGAGGAAGGGAGTTCTTAGTTTAGGGAATCCCTTACCGTCCGATCCCTCCGCCGGTCGATTTCAATCTTCTTCGCAATAAGGAGAGTCCGAACATAATGCGCAATACGATTCCAGCTACCAGCGTTCTTCAGCATCTCTCTGACAATATTGTCTGGAGAGAGCTCCCCTGTTTCCTCTCGCAAGAGAAAAAAGTGTGTTCAGCGTCGCTCACCACTCCTTTGCAGAACACACAATCAGGAGATCGCGCCTTCCCGATCCTGTGCAGGTAAGACTGAAAACCCCCATGTCCACTTAGATGTTGGGTAAGGAAGTAATCAATCTCACCGTGCGTTCTGTTCAACCACGGGTCTAATTTGTCGATGAGCCGCGCAGTCCATCTGCCCCTTGGCTCATTTTGCAAAGAAAGTCGCCACTCGATAAGAATGCGTTGACGTTCTTCACGGGCAACCACCTCTCTAAAGTTTTCGCCCTTACGAAGGTAGATAGCTTTGCGCTCCTTGACAAGCAGAGCAACGGGGATCACTCCCGCGATCACCATCACATCCGATTCGGAGACGGTCGCAAAGCTCCCCGCCTCTGCACTTGAGCAAGGTGTTTACGATGCACCTCCTTGTAAAGGGTATCAGCCCATACTTCCGCACCATAGATCAGAACCAACTGCGTTGCTCCCATAAGTAGACGTCTCCTAGTTGATATAGGGTCCCCGACATTCGCTATTAGCCGACTCAAGACCGCGACTACAGCTGCAGCCCTGCCCGCTGCTGCTTTGATTTGCTCGAAGGAGCTCATCGTCCAGGCGAGTATTAAACCAAGGTATTTAACCACAGGTTTTGGCTCTATAGTCAACTCGCTGATCGATATGGGGCGCAGAGTCGGGATTCTCCTTCTGGTTAAGATGACTACTTCGGTTTCGGTCGTGTTGCTGCTTGCCGGCAAGTAGCGTCAACCGTCAACTACCACGGCGTTGGAAGAAGATGTTTCCACATGCGACACGGGTGGACAGATTGACTTTTTGAGCATACCCAGAGTATTATGGGTGGCAAAGTTATATTGTCGCTCGGGCAGAAAAAAGCGTTTACCTCCAGCAGCAGTAGTTTGGAGTAAGCTACTGGTCTATCAATTTTAGACTTAACTATAAATAGAAGACAATATCTAACCTCTTAGACATGGCTGGTAGTGGTGGGAGTCAATTAAATTTGGCTTTCAAAGTGACCAGAATGAATAATAATAATAATCGTTGGCGTAACAATCCAATTAGATCCGGGCCTTGAAGTGTGTTAGAGCACTTCATTTAAGACCGTAACCGTACACTACAGGATTGCAACACCCTTTAGGACCTGTGGCATTGAGTTCCATGGTCTAGTGAAAGTAGAGTGGATCTAATAGCAGTAAAACGTACTGGTAAGCGAGTTTAAAATGCGTGACATGTATACCATCGTCAAACTTGGTGGCGGAAATTAGTTAACCCAGGGCTGCAAAGCTTCAAGTAAATAGATGGTATTTACTGACTTTAGTGCGCTGCGCTTTCAATCGTTACAAAATGTCGACTTAGGACCTTCCAGTAGGGCACCGACCCCAAGTATACTTCCTTCCAGGTACGAGAATGGTTATTGTATAATCTCTCACTTCGGCTCAATATGTTTCCCAAGTCAGCAAATCTTGTCCTGGTTGAAAATTTGTAGCATTTCCTCGAACTCCGGTACATCTCCTCAAAAACTTATTTCCGAAAGGCATTGCAGGAAGCTGGAAACGAAATTCCTCCCGACGTGATTCAATGCCTTTCCAGTTCAATGCACCGTTGCTTGGAAGTTCAAATCTGGTTGATTTTCCTTGGGGTGGCAATGCTCTTGTTCCACTTGATTATGTTCAATTTCACTGCTTACCTTGTGTTATCTGTATTCCGCCGCAATAAATGTTTTAGTCTTTTAATTGTATCGTATCATTGTCGTTTTCATGAACATTCTTTAACATCCTCTCATAAAACAATTTTACATAGTGCACCGATACTATTGGTAATCACGTTAAACGATATATAGGAGGAAGCCATAAAATATAATGCAACAACCGCAGGGGTGACAATTTTGAATAGACCAGGTATTTCCCGGCTCTCTTCATCGCCAGTAACTCCGAGAATTCTATCTTAAATAAATAATGAGATTGTATCTCGGCTGGTGTGTGCTGATATGTCACCGCTGCAACTACAATCATTTGTGTATTGTGGTGCAGTTACGGTTGTCAGATTGCTCGGTCAGAAGATTCGCTTTCGCGTTATTGGTTTCAGTGACCAAAGAGATCCACCATGGAAAATTCGTCTGGAACGTCAGCGGGATTCACTAAGGCAGGACATTGCTAGATTGATTTAGATCAGCACTGGTGAGAAATAAAGTGCAGGGGGTTAACGGGAATTATGTCATCCTCAGTGAAACACCCGTAGTTGAAATTCTGGACACACTAATGAAGAAACTTTCTGTCCTATGCAGTCGGTTACGACGGTATGGCGAAAGTCATTCCAGACGTGTCCAGAATGTAACTTACGCCAGGAATCAGCGGAGCTTTTTGAGATCACTCAACGAATTCCAACAGAGCGTCCAGACAGTGCAGTTTTTGGTGACGGAATCGAAAGAATATAGGGGTGGACTTTGGGGGAAACCCGCCCAGCATGCTGAGTGGATTACCACCGAAGGCACCCACCACGCCAATATGACGACGAGCCATAAACAGCTTGAAGAACTGGAGGGGTCTAGGTCTGGATCGGGTGCAGAATTTCTGGTATAAGAAATTTTCCAGTATACATCGGTTGGCACGCAGTATAAATGAGGTCATGAGTCGACCGGATGAATTTCCACCCTTCCTCACAGCGCGAATTATCTAAAAGCCAAAGAAACCTGTTGAGCTGCTATATCGATTATGCCAAGGCCTTTGGCAACGTCCCGCATACCTGACTGATCGATGTCCTACATCTGAGCATTGGCATACAGCTCGGGAGAGACTTTCTAAGGATGCCACTGCGATCTTGATTGGGCTCTGTCAACAGCTTGCTCTGATATGTTATGGGGAGGAACAGTTTTGGTGATTGTAATGATAATGGTGGGAAGTATGTGGCTTTCTGCCAGTTGCATGATTCAGGAGAACAAGGGAGAAGCAGACATGGATATCGAATGTTATCACCATCTGAGGGTTGCATCCGGTACCTCTCGTAGAATAGGAGAGCTATGATTCCCAAGTTCAACATTGACTGCTTATATGATTCAGGTCTCACTCGATAGTGGGGGAGCTATTTTGCTGATCGGACGGTAATTACCTTGTACAATCCGTCCGGCGTCCGGCGAGCGGAGTTCAATGAAACATATCGTAGACTACATATTTTCATCGAATTTTGTGACAGTAGCTTTAGCCGTTTTCAAGTAAATTCATGGCAAATAGATTGGCAGACAGACAGCTAGTATATAGTTGTGATCATATAATGGGATCACTGCATAAGCTGAACCAACCTTCTTAAAACTGATGACGGAGGCAAGGAGTTTGTTGTTTCAGAAGTTATCCCACAGGGCTCCATACTGGGCTCGCTGTGGAACGTCATGTACAATGATGTAACTTCCCGATTTCAGAGGAGACCACGGTGGTGGGCTACGCCGACATATGACACTAATTGTGATTGCAAGGAATCTCGAGGATGTTGAGTTATACTTGTGCGAAGCAATTAGTCCTTATCACTAAGCAGCGTGGAAGAAATTATGCCCACATTAGAATTATTAGTCATTTCATTGCCTCCAAGCTGGGTACCAAATACGTGGGAGTAATAATTGTCGAAACTCAGGTTTACACAATATGCTTATGACAAAACGCCGCGATATGCTGCTTCTATTTAGGGTGGTGAGTTTCATTTAACTCGCTACAATCAGTCATGGGACGGATCCCCGCAATGCGTATAAACGGAGTGCAGTCTTCAGGAGGGCTTACTAATTATAATTCTAACCAGTTTCTTCCACGAGGTAAAAACCGTACACTGGCGATTTTTATCAATTAAAAAAATGAAAATAAGAAATAAACAGACGTCGATATTAGTAAGATTTCGTTTTATACAAAACCTTAAAAACAAAGCAATAAATGCTGCGCACTGTTTTTTGCAATGAAGCTCCGCAACGAAAGATCATTGTATATAATTACAACGAATGATAATGAAACCAAAATATTCGATGAAAATACCGCCAATTTTCCACGAAAGTCGCTTTAAAGTGCCCTCTTGGCAACCTAATAGCCCAAGTAAAAGTAATTTAGGAAATTAGAGTGAATTTTTCGACATAGTCGTTATCACGGTGAATTTTTTTAATAACCAATTTCGGTAAATTATAACATAAATATATATTGCAGGTGGATTGGACGGCAAAGATAAATACATCCGAATTTCCTTTCCTGCATAATATTTAAATTCACTCCAAATCCAACATCTTTTTTCGTCTTTTTGAATCTGTTTCTTGGCGCGGTTCTCTACAAAAGTTCTGTGCCGAAGTTGGCTTCAGCTTCTTTTACTTTCATTTTTACTCACTGGAGTTAATTCGCAGAGCCGTGCTTATCTATCTGGGGCTATGCACGTATAGAAATCAATATGCTTTTCAAGACGCAATCTCATTCCTGATGCACAGGGGCAGTGAGCGAGTCTTATTTTACATCACGGCTTCAAAATGAAGTATATTTGAATTGCCACGCATATCAAAATGGTCACCTCAAGCACACAGAAATATCACCATCATTTTCTGCCAATTCATGCATTCATATCTCCCCTCAAATTGGTAATCAATGGGTCGAAAAAATATTTCGGGAATCTGCTAAATTGTCCTGGTTCTGGTGATAATTTAACCTGCGGTGGTAATTTAGCCAAAAAATTTGGAATTCTTTGTTGCTCGTTGTCAAGTGCGAGGGCCTTGCCCGAAATCTGTACTTTGTGCTGGGCCACTGGCATTATGCTGGCTATTGACACCAAATTTATTGTCGCAAGCAAATGCTTCAATCGAAATAATAAAAAGAGATTCTTTCTTAAACCGAATCCACGAACAAGTTTTTCATCTTGCGAAAACTTTAATGGGAAAGTAATTTTGGGAGTATTGATCGATAACGGAAAGTATTTTGACGTGACCATAAAAGTTGTTTTTAATTCTTAGAAGGGAGTGCAATTTTAAGCGATTAAAAGTTTGAAAAGTTTATAGGATATTATGCGCTTTATTCACTTTTACACTTTTCTTTTCAAAAAAACATTACAGGAAACTTTTTACTGATTGCTAGGAGAAAATGTAGATGGTTTTTGGACGCCTGGATAGAGAATATATATGTAGTTCAATGACTTGCATAAAAATATCGGAGGGATACGAAATAAACTACAGTTTTCTAAGTTTGCTCTATAAGTCACTGAGAAATGGTACAATAAAAACATGGTAAACTTCCCCATCTACTTTCATGCTTGATATCTCAGTCACAACTTGTCCCATTCTCTCTCAAGCCTTCTAATTAATCCAATTATTTCGAAAAGACAAGTAATCCATTCGCAAAAAACAACTCCGTTAACTGATACCATCAACAAGAAAGTTTATCGACCTTCTTGGTGGATTCAGTGAAACCAGCGGATTGATAGGCGGCTGATCACCTCAAAAGATGTCAGAACCCATTAATCTGCACCCATGAACATCTTCAACATTTTCAACTTGTCATGAAATCCGGTAGACAATAATTCATAGCACTTTTCCCGCTAAGCCTTTTTGTTCGCACATCAATCTACGAGATTCATTGGGCTAAACCTGCGAATTTTTAAATGATGAGACCGCGAATTAACTCAATGGACTACTTTATATTACAAATAAAATCTTTTATGATCATTTATCAAGCAATTTCATGAAGCACAATAAGACTCGTTTGGAAACTTAGAATGGATTTTCTATTGTTCTAACTGGTAAAAAGATCTATGATTTATGGTGTTGCAAGAGAGAAAGTGTGTAAAACTATGTCTTTGGAACTGCACAATATTTGTGTTTTTATATTTGTATGATTCTTGTTGCTTTCGTTTATTGGAAAATTTGTTGTGGTTTGTCTTATTACAAACACGTGAAGTTAATTATACTTGAAAGTAAAAGTAGAAAGTGAACCTGCAAAGTCACGTGCTGGGAATGCATTCTGAAAGAGTTGAAACGATGTACGACTCTTCTAAACTCAATGTATCTTGACACTAAATATTGGGGGAGGGAGGGATCCCTTTGTTTAATCTTTCCCAGCTGTTACTATCCCTATAAGGTTCATATCATCTTAAATAAAATGTTGAATATCCAAGAAATTCCATTATAATTTCACGTAAGTAGCGTGAATAAAAAACAAAAGACTTAAGACAGTAAATTGAAAGAATGAAGCAAATTGAATAACGTTAGATTTTAAATCAGGAAGGAAGTGTTTGTTATATGGTGTGCTTACTAGCAAGTAACATACGCGTCAACATACATCCCACTTGAAAATATATCACACGCGCTTGTATCTTAGATTCATGTTAGATTTAGGAATTCTAGAACAAGGAGAGGTGAAACCGATCGGAAAGACTTTCATGTAAATGTAGCGAGCTAGACCATGCATCAACATACAGTGCCGAAAAAAAAAGGCTGTGAAAGGAGGAGAGATGGGTAACTTCAGTCTGAATGGCTGTACGCCACAACAGCACCTCAGGGGATAAGTGAGGAAAGTGCACGAACTTTGCAGTCTTGAAGATTACTCAGTGAGGAAGCAAGCACCACACCTGGCAGTTAGGTATAAATTGCAAATCCAAAAATGAGAAGAAGGACAAATTTTAGGTCCGATGTGGCTAACCAGCGGGAGTCGTCTGACTTGGTGACTGGGTTGAGCTCTTGTAATGGACAGCACGGCGTCGAAACCGCTAGTCGTGGGGCGGTTCGACGTCTAGGCACCACGACCTGTGGTGACCACTTCAGCAGGTTCGCATAGGCAGAAATGGACTGAAGAAATGATCCTCTTCATCATCCGCTCCTACTACGAAATAATGATGGCGGCGAGTACGCCCCTTACCCCCCAGAGATTCGTCGAGTATTTCCCGCAATTCGCGCACGTGAATGTACAGCAAATCGCAGATCAGTATCGCTTTATTACTCGCAGCGACACAATCCCGGCCACTATCAGGGAGCGTGTTCGACTTGAGGTCATTGGGGAAACTGGTGACCGACAGTCGATGGGGGCAGAGGCGGCGGCATCAAGAACACCACGCCGCACTGCAAGCAATAGCTTCAGTACTCACCGAAGCACTCTTCTCCTCCGTCCAGCTGCCGCTCCAGGTTTCCGCTCGGGACGAATACCAAAGAGTGTGTATAGAATTCTATATGGATCCTTTGCATAGACCAGGTATTCCCAGGCTCTCTCCATCGCCAGTAACTCCAGGAATTCTATCTCAAATCAATGATTAGATTGCATCTTGACTGTGTGCTGATATGTCACTGCTGCAACTACAATCACTTGTGTATTGTGGTGCAGTTGCGACTATCAGATTGCACGGTCAGAAGATTCTCTTTCGTGTTATTGGTTTGAGTGACCAAAGACTCACTAAGGCAGGACATTGCTAGACTGATTCAGATCAGCACTGTCAATGCCAGCAGACGGGTGAGAAATAAAGTGCAGAGGGTTCACCGGAACTATGTCATCCCCTGTGAGACACCCGTAATTGAAATTCTGGACACACTAAAGCAGAAACTTTCTGTCATATGCAGTCGGTTACGACGGTATGGCGAAAGTCATTCCAGAGGTGTCCAGACTGCAACATACGCGAGGAACCAGCGGAGCTTTTTCAGATCTCTCAACGAATCCCAACAGATCGTCTAGACAGTGCAGCTTTCGGTGACGGAAGCGAAAGAACATATTTGAACTAAGGACGAAGCCATAAGGCAGGAGACCCGCACCCCGGAAGCCGAAATCCAAAAGAACACCAGGATGGTCTATAAAAGCGATGGATGAGCAAAAATTCATGGAAGTGTGGCTAGACCTGCCTAGCAAGGCAAGCGCCTCCACGGATAGAGCTCTCCATATTACACAAAGCATCTCTAAGCCATGTGACGCGTCGATGCCTAGGAGATGCTTACTCTCCACTAGAAGACCCAATTATTGGTGGAATAGTGAACTTGCCTATAGGGAAGCTCGCGAGAACCTCAAGTTCGCCATCCAGCCGAGTAAGAGGGAATGTTTTAAGGAGCTCTGTTTGGATGCGGACATAAATCCATGGGGTAGCTTCCATAAATAAATAAATAATGACAGGGCGATTTAGAGACCGATCACCTCCGCAGATCACGTGTTCTATGCTCTTGTTGAAAATAATCAAGGGGTTATTTCCCCAACAAGAGCGGGGTACTAACACTTTCCAGCGTCCCCTGAATATGGCGCCGGTTTCACCAGTCACCAGGGACAAGCTGCTGGAGATCTACAGTCGAATAGGCGACAGCAAAGCCCCGGGTCTTGACGGTATACCGAATAAGGCCATCAAACTTGCCGTCAAATGTAGACCGGATATGTTCGCGGAGCTGTTCGAAATGTGCATGTCCGAGGGTATCTCTCCAGCACCGTGGAAGCAGCAGAAGCTGGTGCTGCTGCTTAAGGCTGGCAAACCGCCAGGGGAACCTTCCTCCTATAGACCCATATATCTTCTAGACACTATGAGAAAAATGTTGGAGCGGGTTATTTATAATAGATTACTCCCAGTCGTCGAGAGCCAAGGGGGCCTTTCAGATAGGCAGTATGGGTTCCGTAAAGTCAGATCAACTATTGATGCCATCAAAATGGTTACTGGCTTGGCCAAAAATGCAATTCACGAAAGAGGTTGTACCAGCAAATATTGTGTGGTGGTCACCCTGGATGTGAGGAATGCATTCAACCGGTATTATAGATAGCTAACATTCTGGCATAATACCGATGATGGACCCAAGGAGTACGTTGTCTCCGCGGGTGCCCCACAGGGCTCTGTACTGGGCCCACTACTGTGGAACATCATGTATAATGATGTGCTTAACCTTCCGGTTCCGGAGGAGGCCACGGTGGTGGGTTACGCTGATGATATAGCACTGGTTGTGGTCGCAAAGCATTTCGAGGATGCTGAGTTGTACTCAAGCGAAGCAACCAGGGTTGTTAACGCTTGGTTAGGGAGTGCTGGACTGGCACTCGTCGAGGAAAAGACGGAAGCGGTCCTCATCGCTAAGCGCCGCAAAAGAAATTACGTCTGCATTAGAATTGGGAATCGTATCATCACTTCCAAGCCAGTCATCAAATACTTGGGGATGATGATAGAGGGAAAACTCAGTTTTAAGTAGCACATAGACCAAGCATCCACCACGAGTATGGCTCTCGCAAGGATGATGCTGAACATAGGAGGACGCGGCATACATGCAGGCTACTATCTCCGGAAAATTTTGTCCGGAGAATGGTAGCTTGCCAGGAAGACTGGGATGCGATCAATTCCATGATCGCAGTAATCCAGGAGAAACTGCGAAAAGCAGAAGAAGTGAGGAAGGCGCTGATACGAACCCCGCGAGAAGACACAAGGAGACCTAACTAAAGTAAGCTAACTTCGCCCCGTGATGTAATACCTAAAGGGGATTCCACGGGGTAGGGGGGAGTCGGGGGTAGTTTTGGTGGGTAAAAATCCCACACTCTGGCGTGCCCAGGCCAGAGTCTTTTGAAGATTTCCACTTCCTTAACAAAAAAAAAAGACAGACAGACAGACAGACAGTAAACCGATTTTAATAAGGTTTTGTGTTTACAAAATGTTTACACCCCCCTTTTACATGTATGGGGACCTCCCCCCCAAATCTCAATGTAGAAGGATACCACTCACTGCATGTCTGGGCGTTCACACGTCCCAAATTAAAATAAATGTACCTCTTAATAAAGCTCCTGGCTATGAACGTATTACAGGGATAATGCTGAAAGAATTGCCAGAAAAAAGTTTAATCAAATTATTACAAATAATTAATGCAACTTCCAGATAAAAAATAATTATAATATATAAAATATATTATAAGATAGTTATAATGGTCCCCAAAGCAGGGAAAGAGCCAAGTCGATTCGAATCGTATCGACCAATATCGCTACTCTCTATAACAGGCAAGCTATTTGAAAGGCTTCCGCTTAGGAGACTGAAGCAAATCGTTGTGAATCGAAACTTAATACTACTTCGGTTTCCGCTGAACAGGATCACAAGTTCGACAGAAAATGCAATGAAAAAGAAGCAAGTGTGCTCAACTATATTTCTCGATCTCGCCCATGCGTTTGACAAATGTGGCAACAAGGGCTGTTGAATAAAATACATAGGGACTTCTCAGGAGAATTTTTCGATATCTTGCAGTCGGTGTACCGCAGGGCAGTGTCTTGGGCCCAACACTGTTTCTTTTGTATACCAGTCAAAGCGTACATTAACCTCATAAACAAAAAGAGAATGTACCAAAGAATCAAACCTAAAGGTCATACAAACGTTCCAAAATAAAGTGCTTAAAAGCATAGCAGACGCCCCTTATTCAATTGTAATGAGGATCTGCTTAGCTTCTTATTCTACATGGGATTTAATCTAATTTGTAATATCTATGCAGGTATGATTAAGAAAAATAATGTGCAGAAACGGGTTTGCGAATACAACACACCACCGCTTTGTGTTTGGTTGTTTCCTGTGTGTGGTTAATAGTCCATACAGCGGGCCTATAGCAATACCATTATACGCCGATACAAGCTATCGAAGAAGGAGATCCGCGCGAGAAGGTTATATTTCTGCAAATTTCCTTAAATTAATATTGTGGACTGATGCATCAAAATTTGGTAAAGATGGGATAATGAGTTACCACTACTGGGCCCCAAAAGAACAAGGAAATCCCAATGAGAAGAGAGCAAAAAGTTCACAACGTAGATTCAGCGTGAATGTGTGGATGTGATCATCATTTGATTGGGCCTTACTTTCTCCGTGATAATTTAAATGGCAAAGACTACGAAAATTTCCTGAGAAGTGACATAGGTAACTTACTGGAGGACCGCCCACTTAATCTACATCGAGACATATGGTTTTAGGACGACGGATAAGTTACGATCACTCTTCTCTCTCCCCCAACCATCGACACACGTGACATCCGCACATATCTTCTTCTTCTTTGATTCCAACTCGACCACACCCCAAACAAATATTGAATAGGAAGAACCCCATACACCACAAAATTTAAAGATGGTTTTGCTCTTAGAGCTCCCTAGCCACCCTTTGCTTCAATAGCAACCTCTCTTAAAATACATATATCA